>NC_064626.1:1120631166-1121231166 GCF_023864275.1 Schistocerca cancellata
ACTGTGCTTCTAATAGTTAACTCTACTTAGTACAAACTTACTGCTTTCTAGGAAAGTTTCAAAGATATCTCCAGGCACATCGATATAGTGCTTACGCCTCAAAATTTCGTATATTTACAGATATCCTGTATGACCATGTCGTATCCGGATTTTGCCGTATTTTTTAGTCAACCACATTCTTCTACATTCAGATTTTATACATCGTCTTAGTACTTAAATTACCGTCCAGTTGTGATAAAGTCCCACACACCCATAGTATCCACAAGCAAACACTTTCTTCAAATGTCAACATCCGTCACACTAAGTGCCAAAGCCAACGCTGTGGAACGCACGCACGCACGCACGCGCGCGCGCGTGTGTGTGTAAGTTACTCCTGTATCGTGAGCCGGTTTCTCGAGGGAGTCCCCACTGTCCCTGGTGGGTTCAGAGTAACGTAATATGAAATGGAAGACCGGGGTTGAAAACCCTTTCGCACGATAATCACGGTACCTACTTTGAACAGAAGCACTGTCAGATCTTAAGTATGTGATACTCAAAATTTCACTTGAGTTTCCCAGTCATCGTTCCGTTTTGTCACAATTTCCATTAACGAATATGGAAAAGTGTTTGCCGTAACACATGAAGATTCCATTTTTAAATCGCTCCTTCGCATCTTTCTTCACGTAAGCCTCAAAATGAAGTTTGTTTTGAAATTATATTTTTGAACTGACGAGCAACAAACCTTGGACTTACTTTCCACTGCACCCAATTTAACATACCGAGCCTTCGAATAAGATTTTCTGCATTTTTTCATGAACGGAAATAACGGTACACTTAACTCGCCCAACATGTTTACCAACCTTTCTCACGTTGATCCTCTCTATAAACGTTCGTATTTCTTTGTTTCACGACACTTCCACTGCAAATAAAACAGGCTTTACACTGAGTTCCAATGATAAACGTAACTAAACAATGGTCAGCTCACGACTGAAGCCTGTATGGCGCATTAATAAAACGCGCCCCGAAGAAGTTAAGTTTCGGACAATGGTGGAGAAACGAAGTACAGACAAAGAGTGTACTGAGGAGTAAACCAACAAGAATGAAAATGGATAGAAACAGTTTAGCTGAAACTAAAAAAGCTGTCAGTCGTTTACCATGTGATTGACTATCATTAAATGACAATATTTTCTAACCAGTTAGGTTTTGCACTTCTTTTGACCTTTTCCAAATTCAGTTCGACGCTCTACAACGTTTCTTCTACGAAATTTTGCGTCAAATTGCCCAGTTCTCAAATATGACCCATTTTGTAATGGTGAAAACGCTTTCGAAAAGAAAGAAAGTAACATTCGCTGACGTAGCATTCCTTTAGGAAATTTTAATCAAACAGCAACGTCTTGGTACTCACCCGTTGCGGAAGTTAATTTCGAGGAAACCTTGAGGTGGTGCGAAATTTTATTGGTTTTCTTTACATCACGGCTGAAGCTTTTCTGATCTGGGGAGAAACTCAGGTTTGCCATTTCAGAGGCCTACTGCAAGGGTTAAAACAGTTTCTACAATTCTACCAATTTTTAAGGCAACCCTTCTTTTGGCATTAACTGAACACATTAAATAATGGCTCTAACTGCCGTAAGAAATTTTGGGGTTGTGTGTGAAATGGGATCTATACGCCAAGCACAATAATTTATAAAAGACTAAAGGTGCCACGAATGAAAATTTAGTACCAAATGTAACCAACAGATGACAAAGCGGTTTAACAGCCATTACTGTTAATATAAGAAAGACTGTTCCACTCGCATACTCCTCAGTGTTACAAAACCGGCCAGGGCAGAGATGTTTCAAACAATTTGAGTGGAAAGATAGTTCGCAGAAATGAGGAAAAAGCTGAAAAATGAAGGGAATGAATACACAAGTTAGGTAATAAATGTATTCCTACAAAAACTCGTGCAGCACAGCAGGTAAGTCTCATTACTGATAGATAACCCATGCCACAACTGGGCAGAATGTTTCTTCAACAGTTAACAGATGTATTGTTCCGGAAGATGTAAAGGACACGATACAGCAATCAAGACAAAGCCATTTATTGTCAGTAACGTGAATGATTTTTGAAATGCACGACGTCAACGCAGAACGGCTATGTTTAGATTTGTTGTGTTTATATTACAAAGTCCGGTTGGACAAATGTAAGCTTCATGTAGTCCAGACCAGGAGAAGTGTGTATGAAAGTGAGGCCTGGTAAGGCAACCCTATTTCGAGAAAAGGTGTAAAAGCACAGGGCATCCCTAGAAGTTGAAAAGGCACATTTGGAAGAAAGGAGATACACAATGGAAAGGATTCAGTAGCTGACTGATAGTGGTCCCATCCAAGTTTTACAAAGGCAAAATCAACTTCAGTTTTTCCTGAAAAACTAAAGAATGGCAGTTAGAGCTTTTCATTGCATTTCCACTTTTTCTAAGATTTCATACTTCTACAATACAATGTCTACGATTTCCTTTGGAAACTACGACTAGATCCCTATGCTCAACTTTCAAATTAAACACATTAAATTGCAATTATGACAATTACCTGAAACTTCCTGGCAGATTAAAACTGTGTGCCGGAACTCGTGGCCTTTGCCTTCCGCGGGCAAGTGCTCCACCGTCTGAGCTAAGCAAGCACCACTCACGCCCCATCCTCACAGCCTTACTTCCGCCAGTACCTCGTCTCCTACCTTCCAAACTTCACAGAAGCTATCCTGCGAACCTTGCAGAACTAAGACTTCTGGAGGAAAGTATATGGCGCAGACATGGCTTAGCCACAGCCTGGGGGATGTTTCTAGAATCACATTCTCTTCTCTTCAAATTCGTGATTTCGACAATTATCCTTGTATTTTTTCAAGGATTCGGTTTTACTGGCGTAGGAGGCGACAACACGAAGGTCGTCGTAAATTGTTACATGGTTTTAGGCTTAAAAGTCAACATCATAAACTTGATCTTATACTTTAAGGGGATAAAGCACATTTCCAAGATCACAGCCGCAGCAACCAGTAAAGACAAATAATACGAGTCTCCAATAAACGGATCCGATAAAAATTTCCGGAGCAGTACTTCGCGTAATTTGCCTCGCCCAGTCGCTGTTAACAAGGAAACGTCAACGTGACCTCATATTAAAAGGAGAAAAAGTGAACTTGCCAGATATCAGCCCCAGCGAAATTAGCAGCCCGTGCGAAAATCTGGGTCGTAATTCTGACAGTACGCAGTTATGCAAAGCTATTAAATTTTACGCGCACCGTTTGTCACGCGCTACGCTCCACAATAATGCTCAAATGCGAAGTACTCTGCAGGGCATTTCAAACGGAGAGCCCGCCTATTCGGTGGTGTTGAAGGTGTGGAAAGAGGATACAGATGTACACATCCGGCCAGGCTGTTATAAAATGTTACAAGCAAACACACGTTATTACACGAGAACAGCAGTAATAGGGCCTTACGGGAGTGAGGTAATGTCAACACCATGCACATGAACTACCAGTATAATTTTAACAGAATTGTGATACTGATATTCTGCAGCTATACAGGAGCCTCAAAATAAAGATGAATAAAGCTAACGTACTGAACTTCTATGAAACGTAGTTAATGATTTTAGCTACACTTAAACAGTATGGGCTTTAAAATCCAAAGAAAATAACGCACAACGGTGGTGCTAATAATGAAATAGCGCTCCTGTATTTCTATGATACTTATTCTTCTTATAATGCATCTGAGACTCGTAACATAAAAATGTTAAAAGCGACGAGATCTCTCGCACTACATACGGGTTAGAAATCACATAGTTAGACATAATGAACAAAGGCTGTTACCAACGTCCAAGCTGTGTTACAGAAACGTCCTACTCTGCTGTAGAGTACTTCCTGCTCGGCATTAAGCGGCTGCTGTGGATCGGAGCGACTGCCGGTGCATGTGAAACATAAAAGCTGCACATCCAGAAGGTACGGTAAGAACTGTGTACTGTCAAAAATTTTCGCGCGGAATCGCTGTTTGAAGCTGATATTTTGCATGTGTGCTTCCCCCCACCCCCCTCACCCTCTCCCCCAAATGTCAGGTAGGTGATGTTTCATTCTAACAACGGAACCTCCCCATCGCACCTCCCTCAGATTTAGTTATAAGTTGGCACAGTGGATAGGCCTTGAAAAACTGATCACAGATCAATCGAGAAAACAGGAAGAAGTTGTGTGGAACTATGAAAAAAATAAGCAAAATATACAAACTGAGTAGTCCATGCGCAACATTGGCAAAATCAAGGATAGCGTGGGCTTAGGAGCGCCGTGGTCCCGTGGTTAGCGTGAGCAGCTGCGGGACGAGAGGTCCTTGGTTAAAGTCTTCCCTCGAGTGAAAAGTTCAATTTTTTATATAATCAACTTCGCTCTCCAAAATTCCAGGACATGTTTAGATTTGCTTGGACGTAAGCAGGATTTGACGGTCTACGCACGGAAAAATTTGAAAACATTAAAAACATATGTTATGAAGAGGCACAGGGAAAACTGTGCGACTGTGAAACTGTTGCATTAATTTGTTGCAGTTTATGTAACAAACTCTTAGGTTTTCATAACTTTTTTGGGAGTGATTATCACATCCGCATGAAAACCTAAATCGGGCAAGGTAAAAGAATCTTTTTACCCATTCGCCAAGTGTACAAGTTAGGTGGGTCGACAACATATTCCTGTCATGTGAGGCACATGCCGTCACCATTGTCGTATAGAATATATCAGACGTGTTTTCCTGTGGAGGAATCAGTTGACCTATGACCTTGCGATCAAATGTTTTCGGTTCCCATTGGAGAGGCACGTCCTTTCGTCTACTAATCGCACGGTTTTGCGGTGCAGTCGCAAAACACAGACACTAAACTTATTACAGTGAAAATGAAGAAAATAAACTTTTCCCTCGAGGGAAGACTTGAACCAAGGACCTCTCGTTCCACAGCTGCTCACGCTAACCACGGGACCACGGCGCTCCTGAGCTCCCGTTATCCTTGATGTTGCTTATCTTGCGCATGGACTACCCAGTTTGTACATTTTGCTTTTTTTTTTTTTTTTTTTTTTTCATAGTTCCACACAACTTCTTCCTGTTTTCTCGTTTGATCTGTGTTCAGTTTTTCAAGGCCTATCCACTGTGCCAACTTATAACTAAATCTGAGGTGGGTGCGATGGGGAGGTTCCC
Organism: Schistocerca cancellata; assembly: GCF_023864275.1. Lineage (NCBI taxonomy): Eukaryota > Metazoa > Arthropoda > Insecta > Orthoptera > Acrididae > Schistocerca > Schistocerca cancellata. The sequence goes on from NC_064626.1 coordinate 1,120,636,335, forward strand.
TTGTAAGAGTGCTAGACTTCAGGCCACGGTCTGTAAAGTGAGATTTAGGGCGAACCTTCACAGACGAAGAAGAACGGGCGAAAGAAACGGTCCATTCACTGCAGGTAGAATGACACTTTTGCCGAGCCTCGAAGAAAAACGGTATTCAAGAATATCGACAATATTCAGTCAGGATTAGAAAGGAACTTGCTTGTGAAATTGAAATTTTTGTAATAGATATTCCTTGGGTTTTTTCTTCATTTATGGAGTTTCTAGTTCTTAAACATTATCCTAAATATGTGACGAGTTACCACAGCCTAATTTGAAACGTTAAAGCTGCTTCCAGAAACCAAAATACGTGGAAAATGAACCTTATTTCCGTTTCTTATTTTTTCAGGTCGTGAAGTTCTGACGTGGAAAATTAGCCAGTCGAGCTCTTCCTGTGACTCACGTAGAGCGAAATGTATAGCGGTGCTGAGCTACATTGAGTGTCCGCTGTGGGAATTCCGTGGCTGCTTGTAGAAACTGAGCAGAAGTGCGGAGTCTGTTGAGAGGAGTTAGCGCATTGTCACTTCAAACAGAAAAAAAGTGCTTGCATTCATAATTTACGTGTAATGTTTCTATGCAGATGCTGAAACGGTTTTATCATAATCTTGCTCTACCAACTGTTCCAAATAAATACTGATTACCGCTGAAGTACGGTTTGATGCTATTTTTTCACTAACACAAGATGAAGGAATGACTAACTAATCGCTAGAAATACTACTATAACACCTGCTACTGTCTTAGCAAAATAAATGAATCTGGCCAATGCCCCGGATGTACTTAGACGTGAGTTTTTCTCCGCTTGCAAATAACCAGACAGGCTAAGGTCCACACACCTAAGCACAATCAGACGTACGCAACACACACAAATATGAAATTACAATAATATTTATACGGCTATGTAGGTAAGTTCCGACAGTTACTGTGCGTAGAATCAGACAGAAACGGCAACGTCAAATGAATCTTAAAACTTTGTTCTCGTATATGTGAAGGTGCTGTCTTTCCATATATTGAACGACGTCCAGCTGAAATCAGTCTCCGAAACAAAGTTGAACTACAATGTTACTATAAGCCAACATTAACTCTGTACAATCAGTTTACAGATTTACGTATTTCATGAGAAGTTTTCCTAATCCAGTTCAGTAGATCAAAACGTTTGATTCTGAGAGAAGTGTGGTTTTCACTGTAACACATTAAATACTTCTAGACTTCAATCAGAATGTAGATTCGTTATTGTCCTAGAAACAACGAATATTGCTTGAGCGTCTCCCGCTCGTTGTCTACACCTAAATAAACACTGCATGGTGGTGGTTAGTTCTTCCATAAACATTCACTGGCGTGAGGGGAAAATGGTTGTCCGAAGTAGAATGAACGCTTCTCTCACTTCAGATGAAGTCGCCAGCAGACAACACTCGCTAGACCTGTTACTTCGGCAGATGTTTGGCTGTCATTGGAAGCTGCATAGCTGGCTGTGAACTACGTTGTAAATTAAGTGCAAAATGCTAATAGTTATAACTGCCACTTCACACCACCGTCCCATTGATAAAACCGCTTCTTCAAGAAAGTGCAATATATATAATCTGCAATGGACTCCCAAGCGATAATTTGACTGACGCACTGTGTAATTTACTTTAGAACGCTTGCTTCCGGAATAAATCCATACTTTGGCCCTCACAGCAAATCGTTCAACAATGGCTGATCCATTCGGTCGACTTCCACAAACAGTTTCCTACTACTGGGTTTGTACCGCCGCTGTACTTAAGTCTTATTATGTTGAATGCATTTGTCTACTTAAACATACTCTGTCAGTGCACCATACACTCAAGTTTTGCGATTTAAAACACAATTCTCTTCTTTCAGACTTCCTTTAATCTTCGAACTCCGGTTGTTTTCTGCATAGGACTGCTTGCTAAATCTTCAGTTCCTGAATCTTCTCTCCTGTTCCTTCCCTTTGATGCCTTCATGTCCGTGCTGAATTTAGATATTTTGTTGTCTCTTGTTACAAACTTCGGGATTTATTGCAACAATGATGCCGTGATGACCTTCTGCCAATATCTTCGCTCTGTTGGGTACTGCTTGCTGAAGGTGCTTCCACTGTCTAAATACTTAAGTTCGCTCTCCACATCACACCACCCAGGTGTTTCAACAATGAAAATGAAAATGATCTCTCTCGACAAAAATCACTATTCTTCACCGCTAATAACCTTTCTCAACTTCCCAGTCAGTCGTCAGATTGAAACATCTTGTCTTCAGTTGTCCAAACATAATATTTCGTTTATCCTTTCCAAATTTCACCACCCTTCGTTACTACGATGGAAACAAGTTATTCGTTTACTAATAGTCTGGCATGTCCCTATCGTCCATTTATACACTTCCCCATCCCACATTCAACAGTCATTTCCGTTGCAATAAAATTTACAGCGATTGTATTTCAGTTACCGTACTAATACACTTTTACATTGGCATTACAGAAGAATCACGTGTAACACAGCATACATACATTCGTTAAATATCCTTACATTTCCGTCGATACATATGTGACAATATAAAAAATACTATAAAGTTGAAGTAAATCAGCATGACATAGTCTACGCTAAAAATACTGTTCCAGTTGGTGATGGAGAAAATCTGTCATAGTGCCCCTATGACTTGATCTGCTGAAAACTGTTTTCGCAAATTTTTTTGTGTGTTCAGTGTTAGTTCAGAACACTTCAGTAGAACATCAGGATCTAAATACAAAAACCGCACGTACTTTCAAAATTAAAAAAAATCCTTCCCTACAACAGCCCCGATATTATAAGTTGCTGTACACAATTGTTTTAGCAGGCCACAACTGGTGCAAAAATTGTCAGAAGTCCAAATATCAGTGTTCTGATTTTTTTTAATTTTTCGTGTGCACAGAAGAGTTGACGAGCGTTATTTCTTCATGATGTTTTGTCAAAACTGACAGATTCAGCCCGTGGCCTTGTACAAAACACACGTTGACTCTTACACAGAAGATTACAGCAACCGGCCACTTTGCTGTCATCTTCTGTGTAAGTCAACATATACATTTCTTATTGTAAATGGCACTGGCTCAACATTATGAAGTTAAACATTCAAAGCTGGAACGTAGCTAGCGCGGCGTAAGATCCAACGTACAATTCGGGGGAAACGTACAGTAAAAATAAATATCTAAGAGACCTGTCAACGGCTATGCCTTTCACTTAATATATCTGGGCCAGAGAAGCCCACCATAACCTCTGAAGAATAGTTCATCTGAACTACTGGTTCCTTCATACACGCATAAAGTTAACCTACATTTAAACAAAACAGTCGAGGGTCCGCATATGCGAAGGGTACACAATACAGTGCAGTGGAACACATTGTATGTAAACAAAATACACTGGTATCATATCAACGATGGTGCTCCAAAAGTACGCAACTTTAGATATGCATTATGATACAATAACGAAAAACTAGGAAAACTTCACTATTTCAAGGGGAGGAGGGGAGAAATACACCGAAAAGGTGATCCCATGTCAAACCAATACATAACAATATTTTAATAATACTGTGTACTCTGCACAAGGAGTTGAAACTATGCTCAATCACAGAAATGTTCTGTTAAACTTATCAGTCCATAGGAATCATGTACTTCAGTTTTCGGTTTGGCCAGAGCTATACAGCCTTCATAGAACGCCTATTTTTCAACAGCTTATGGTGGTCCAATATGAAAGTGAGGTATATTGAAGATCGATCAGGATCAGCTTCTTGCAGAAAATGAGACAGGGGTACTTTCGTAGGTTAGAATCCGGAGCTAAGAACTTCGTTTTGAAGTCAGTCAAAAGCAAACAGCATATGTCGGAAATCAGTAATTCCGACAACAGGCAATACGGAATGTAGTGAAACGAGCGGTAGGAAACCAGCCACAGAACATGGTAACACAACTGTTGATCTCAGTGGGAAAAATCAAAGCTGTATGGTGAAAATGCCACTCTCGTAAAATTGCCACAGGAGGAAATAAGTAATGCATCACTAACACAAAATATTCTTCCGAGGTGATTAAAACATGCTGCTGTTACGCAGCTCAGTAAGAAATGTGATAGACATGTCACTAATAGGAAGATATTTCACTCCAGACATTTTTTCCAATATTTTACACAAGGTGATGTATCCTAGAGCAGTATCTTCTCACCTGAGCTTCAATACTATCCTCAGCAAATCAGTTTGGATCTCAGAAGAGTTGATCTACTGAAAATGTCGTTTACATGTCTACTTACCAAATTTTACAAGTATTCAATAATAACATAGCGCCAGTTGGTATTATCTGCGACTTATCGAAGACATCTGACTGTGTGAACGACAGTATTTTGCTACATAAATGGGTACTGATGGTATAGCCAAGCAATGGATGTCATATCTAAGCAAAAGTATACAGAAAGTTGAACTTTGTAATTCAAACAATGTAGTCCAGGGACAAGAGTTTAGAGTCTGACTGGAAGGAAATAACATATCGGGATTCCCCGAGGCTCAATCTTAGGTCTACTATTGACCCTCGTATATGTAAATGGTCTAATATACAAGCAGAATTAATTCTTCTTGTGGATACCACTAGTAATATGATTAATCCAAGCATGCAACAGAAGACATTGTGAGCAGTGTTCTTAAAATTATCATTCACTGGCTTTCTGCGAAAGGTCTTAACCTCACTTTAAAAAGAAATTGTGAGCAGTGTTCTTAAAATTATCATTCACTGGCTTTTTGCGAAAGGTCTTAACCTCACTTTAAAAAGACAACAGATTCAGTTCTGCACATCTAGGGGTACTACCCAATGATAGATGCAACACATGAGGAAATAATAAAAGTGGTGGAAACTTGAAAATTCTGAGGTGTCCATACTGATGACAATTTAAACTGAACAAAGCACATTTTGGAAGTCCTAAAACCTTGCAGAGGCAAATCAGTAATTTGACATATTTTACATGCATTTACATTCAGTGTCTTACGGAATAATGTCTGGGGGTAGCTCATCTTCAAGAAAGTAAGTATTCGGTGCTCAAAAAGGTGCTGTAAGAATAACAGGGATAGTATGGTGTGCTCATGCAGAATCTTATCAGTAGATACTTGTTGAAGGAGCTCGGCTTTCTGACTGCTGCTTCGCGGTATATTTATTCCCTCATGAAGTTCGATGTAAATAATACACTGAAGTTCAATAGGAGCACTGCTGTATGTAATGACAGTACCATAAGGAAAAATGAAATTCTTTACTCCACGTTAAGGTTGTCTAGCACAAAAGAGGGTACACAAAGCCACAACTGAAATTTCTCGTAACTCACCCAGTTACACAAAACGTCTGACAGCAAATCAAAATTTGAAAGAACTTCAACCCTATAAATGTTGAGCATGTAGTCATATTTACGAATTTATTTGCGTTCTGAATGTAAAATGACGTGTTCCACAGCATTACGAATTATTGTGCAAATGACCGCTGGAACATGTAACTTAAGATGCAGAAGGAACTAAAGCAACCCTCACAAAACTGCTGCACTTCTAACACTGCTCTCCTTGAAAAGGAGGGACATCAGTAAAACTGAAACAAAAATCAGGCAGAAGTAGTAACGAATTACACTGAAACTTCCATCTTCGGAGGGCTTACCAAACACAATGAGAAAACATTGCCGCATACCAAAAAGCAATAATTTGGTGAATGATTACGCAACACTCCGCAACATATTCAATGCGTACAGAGCCACCGATTAGCGTATGCCATGTGTATTACTAATGTTTTACCAACCAAAACTTGAGAGATTAGGTAACAGGAGTGGCACAAGACGTGAATGATATGTGTACAATTATATCCTACAAATTACATCAAGGATGCACAATGACAAAAACTTAGGCATTGACCGATCAAGACTATTATTGTTAGGGAAAAAATGTCTGCGGTATACTCCGAATATAATAGCGTTGACTTCGTTTTGCTAAAAAGTGCGTAACAGGCCACCCTGTGAATCACAAGCCATGCATTAATGCAGTTTCAGACGAGCAGTCACTGCAAGATAGAACCGTGTGTTGCAACCTTCTGTGTAAAGTAGAAAACCAGTCTAAGGTATGTATGTCATTTTATACAAATCAAATGCTTACCACCGAATATGACCATGTAACAGAAATATGTATGGTTTAAAATATATGAAAACGTTTTTCAGATGGTGGGACTCAGGAAAAGATCTGAACAGGCCTAAACAGTGATAGGAACTTCTAATTTAAATACGATAATAGTATGAGTATTCATTAACCAGCAGCCACACACTTCAACTGCGTTGCAAATTTCTGAATTCATGAGCCCTATATGTGATACATTCGTATCGATGTCTCTTGGGTACGCCGACGGTGGCCCTTTGACTTAGGAGTTTTCTGTGGCACGCCCGATAGAGCACGTGACTTCTGGTCTCACGACGCCGCGCAAGGGCAAAGAGAGAAAACGGTGGATTTGGGAGGGAGGGAGGGGAGGGAAATTCGAGGTACAGCGATGCCCAGTTAAACCAGCAGCGGAAGCACGCGAAGGTTGTGCAGGACAGTGGAAGCGTGCTGGGTCTATAAAGAACTGGTCAGTGGACAGAAACCATGCTCTGCTAGAAAAAATTAAAAACCTTTCAGAAGCTGGTCTAAAAATATTTACATTCGGCACATGTCCCTACAGGTCGTCCCAGCAGATGTAAAACAGAATTGAGTGTGAAAACTCTAAGAGACAAAAAAGTTACCATACACAGCAACATCTTAGAAAAATTACGTATCTAAGAGAAGGAATCACTTTTTCATCTTTCCCATCACTCACAACACAAATGAAGTTAGCAAATTAATGATGAATTATTTGGCCGAATCGCACACAGCTAACGTAGTGCAACCGCCTGAACTGGCACTCCATCAATTCATGCCAAAGAAAGGCACATCACTCAGGTTATCGCTGGCTTTCCTGTTCGATTTGCGAGTAAAAGGGACGCACTAATGATGTGGGCAGCCGAACTCCCACGATGGCTAGTAAGTTCATTGGCCTATCGCTCAACTCTGTTATTACGCAAAACAGCAGACGGGAGCTCACTATTAACTTCCATTGTATGATAATAGAAACTGCCACACGGCTAAGCAGCAGGTAAACCTCTGTTAAGTACTGTTATCGCTGAATAGAATCCGGCGTGATCACATTCAGTGGTACATAGCAGCAATGGAAAGTTCACAAAAAGTGACGACCTTTACACATGGCCATCTACATCTACATTTATACTCCGCAAGCCACCCAACGGTGTGTGGCGGAGGGCACTTCACGTGCCACTGTCATTACCTCCCTTTCCTGTTCCAGTCGCGTATGGTTCGCGGGAAGAACGACTGTCTGAAAGCCTCCGTGCGCGCTCTAATCTCTCTAATTTTACATTCGTGATCTCCTCGGGAGGTATAAGTAGGGGGAAGCAATATATTTGATACCTCATCCAGAAATGGAACCTCTCGTAACCTGGCGAGCAAGCTACACCGCGATGCAGAGCGCCTCTCTTGCAGAGTCTGCCACTTGAGTTTGTTAAACATCTCCGTAACGCTATCACGGTTACGAAATAACCCTGTGACGAAACGCGCCGCTCTTCTTTGGATCTTCTCTATCTCCTCCGTCAACCCGATCTGGTACGGATCCCACACTGATGAGCAATACTCAAGTATAGGTCGAACGAGTGTTCTGTAAGCCACCTCCTTTGTTGATGGACTACATTTTCTAAGGACTCTCCCAATGAATCTCAACCTGGTACCCGCCTTACCATCAATTAATTTTATATGATCATTCCACTTCAAATCGTTCCGCACGCATACTCCCAGATATTTTACAGAAGTAACTGCTACCAGTGTTTATTGTATGATTATATGTAAGCGGAACAAAGGATCCTTCTTTCTATGTATTCGCAATACATTACATTTGTCTATGTTAAGGGTCAGTTGCCACTCCCTGCACCAAGTGCCTATCCGCTGCAGATCTTCCTGCATTTCGCTACAATTTTCTAATGCTGCAACTTCTCTGTATACTACAGCATCATCCGCGAAAAGCCGCATGGAACTTCCGACACTATCTACTAGGTCATTTATATATATTGTGAAAAGCAATGGTCCCATAACACTCCCCTGTGGCACGCCAGAGGTTACTTTAATGTCTGTAGACGTCTCTCCGTTGATAACAACATGCTGCGTTCTGTTTGCTAAAAACTCTTCAATCCAGCCACACAGCTGGTCTGATATTCCGTAGGCTCCTACTTTATCAGGCGACAGTACGGAACTGTATCGAACGCCTTCCGGAAGTCAAGAAAAATAGCATCTACCTGGGAGCCTGTATCTAATATTTTCTGGGTCTCATGAACAAATAAAGCGAGTTGGGTCTCACACGATCGCTGTTTCCGGAATCCATGTTGATTCCTACATAGTAGATTCTGGGTTTCCAAAAACGACATGATACTCGAGCAAAAAACATGTTCTAAAATTCTAAAACAGATCGACGTCAGAGATATAGGTCGATCCACCACATAGCCCCCTCCAAACAGGAAAACCTGCCGCCTTTAAAAGTCAATATACTCCACTCCTTACCATCCTGGGCAATATTCACGTACTGCGATCTGGGCATCAAAGATACCACCCAAGGTCTCTCTCTCTTCTGTCACGCTTGCACGGCGTTTCAAGTCCGACAATCCGGAAGGCACGTAATCTCGTGGTGTGCCGAAGATACTCACTCAAGGCACTACCTGTGGCTTACATAAAATGTCAGTCTAGTCTGAGGTTTGCACAGGTCCGTTACCAAAGTAGAGTAGCAATTTGTACGGGACTTTCGCTTTTTCAATTACATGCGAGGCCTGAATTGACTTTGTTAGTCCAATTACACGTCCATTCCCGGAACTTCTGTGCGGGGAGATCGTTAAAACACACGTTTAACAACCTCAGCAACGTAAATTGCTGCGCGCGAAACTGAAGTTTTTCAAGAAAGCGTGTGATTTAGCTGGGTCTAACAATACATCACTGGTGGAACACTATTATGCTTAACCTTTTTCGAGACACACAATACCTAGGAAAGAGATGCACATTTCCCGAACAGAACTGATGAATTCTTTGTCAGCAGTCATTTTTAGTGGCGAAGGTTCTCTTAGAGTGTCTATGGCAACTGGCAAATTATCCAGCCGTGCAGGCGGTCTTCAAACTTCCGGGCAGATCAAAACTATCCGACCAGTACTAGCCTCGTACCTTGCGCCTAGTCTTAACGAGTGAGCTACCCAGGCACGACTTACGGCTTTTCCTTACAGCTTCACTTCTGTCATTGACTCTTACTTTCCAGACTTCATCTGATAATTCTTTTCCTTACCTGATTGAACTCCGATAATTAAAATTTTATTTCGGTTATTTATCCCCAAAGATGGTGTGTACTCCAGCTGGCCGTGTTAAGATCTTGGTGGCGTGTCATTAGAAACTCTTCATGTCTTTTAAATGATCTCGTTTACTAGTTAAAATGTAGAAATGCTGAGAAGCGGCTATCTGGATCACCCGTGAAACGAAGTACGGCCACATTGCCACCACTATTGACAGCCGTCTCCTCGATTATGTTGTAGAACTGGGGTTGTCTACCTGCGACTTCACTTACCACCCCATGGCACTTAATGGACACAGTTCGCTGACCGTTGAGAAGGCGGTTTTCCACGAATGGCATTCGATAACAACAAACGGAGCTCGTTCGCAAATATCATCTCAATAAATAGGACTGACGGAGTACATCGAAAAAGTTCAAAGAAAGGCAGCTTGTTTTGTATTATCGTGAAATATGGGAGATAGTGTCACAGAAATGATACAAGATTTGGGCTGGACATTATTAAAAGAAAGACGTTTTTCGTTTCGACGGAATCTTCTCACGAAATTCCAATCACCAACTTTCTCCTACGAATGCGAAAATATTTTGTTGCCACCGACCTACATAGGGCGGAACGATCACCACGACAAAATAAGGGAAATCAGAGCTCGTACGGAAAGATATAGGTGTTCATTCTTTCCGCGCGCTATACGAGATTGGAATAATAGAAGATTGTGAAGGCAGTTCAATGAACCCTCTGCCAGGCATTTAAATGTGATTTGCAGTGTATCCATGAAGATGTAGGTGCAGAAATGGCACGAAAATTAGAAACGCAGCTTCACCGTGTAACCAGACAGATGAGAACAACAGGGCTGGAAAAAAAATCTGGATTTCAGAAAGTCTGGAACCTTGTACATTTCCACAAAAGACTATTTGATATTAGATTAATTAAGAACACCCGAGTAGCGCTCATACCAACTCTAAACAGCAGTTAACTTTATGTAAATGGTAATTCCATGTCAGTTCAATGCTCTGTTCAACCTGATCAACTCAGGTTTCTTTCAGGCGTAGTGCATTCAATGATGCAGATAAGAGATTGTGCTCTACTAAGACGCAGGGGTATATCACAATTGTGAAGAAATGTACTGGTATGCTAAGTTCGTAAACTGTGTGAAATTCAGCGAGAACGTGTCTACATAAATGGCCCAATTCTGGCTCTAATACAGATACAGTAATGAAACTTAACAAAACGTAATGTGTAGTGCTTTTTACTGATATGCAACATGGCGGGTTCCTAACAGTTTGCGCATGAAAGTCACTGACCTTGATCTTACACTCTAAATATCGTAGAACACACCACCTTCCGTTTTTTTTAAAAAAAGAACCATTGTATTGTTACAGTATGTTATAGTCATGGTAAATATGAAGATTGCACACCAAAAATTTGTTTGAATCAATAAACTATCACGACGCGGTAAGCAACTATGAATACAGAATTAAATTTTCACTCTGTAGCGGAGTGTGCGCTGATACGAAACTTACTGGCAGATATAAATTGTGTGCCGTACCGAGACTCGAACTCGAGCACTTGTTCGCGAAAGGTAGACGTCCCAACTGACTGATATACCTAAGCTCGACTTACGACCCGTCCTTACAGGTTTACTTCAGCCGGTATCTCGTTTCCCACCTTCCAAATTTCACAGAAGCTGTCTTGCCAACTTTGAGAACTCTCTCTCCTGGATAAGGGGGCGTGAGTTTTACTTGGATAGTACCGTCCGTAGGGAACTTGCCCTCGAAAGGCAAATGTCCTGCGTTATTCTCGATCCGGACTCAATTTGAACGTGTCAGGAAGTTTCTTCTAGGATAGTTTCATCCAGAGGCGCATCAAGTAGGAGTTATTATTTTGATCAATAGGTGAACATGGTCAGCCAAGTAAAGATCTTTATTTGAACCGATCATCATTAACTTGTTTCCTGCGTGTGGCTTTTGCGCTCAAACTGCAGTGCATACGTACTGTGTAGTGTTCAGTGGTAGTTCGTACAAAATTGAGTGGAAGTCAAAACTGCATCGTTGCGATCCATTTAAAGATAGTCATATGTGAGTACCGAAGAATTTGAGGGATGTTCAGGAGTGGATGGTAAATAAGTGACAAATGTATTGCTAGGCAGAAAAATTTGCAGCAGATGTAAAAGTCAAATATTACAAAACACATGAACCCCTGCAGATGTTGCCTCAGCTATGCTACTTGCCACCAGAGAAGAGAATGAAGATGAAACGGCATCGGATCTGGTAGTGAATTCTTCAAATACTATCCTTCGGTATTTAGGCGAATCTCCTGTGAAAAGAGGCTTCAGCGTGAAAAAAGTACCCATAAGCAAAAATTGAAAACGTTACTTCAGTGTCAAACCATAACTGGAAAAAGTGTGAAAAAATGGGAAAGAGAAATCATGCCCCAGCTGACATAAGTTTCATGATTCAGACAATGCATGTGACAAAAGTTTTGACTGTACTTCCAAATAAAATCGTGTATGTAGTTTTTTTTTCTGTGACTATACTCGTAGTGTCAGGCATGTGATGGCAGGGAGAGATGACGGTGTCTGTGAAGGAAAATGCATTTCGAATACATAACACATGGGGGTTATTGGCATCACATGTTGACACACAAGTCACCGAATTCCCGTAAATTCGTGGGAGGTAGGCCGTGATCTCTGACGCCACATTAATCACAGATACGTTAGATTGGGTTCTGATCTGGCGAGGGCCAACACACCAACTGAACCTCGTCACTGTGGTCTTCAAACAACTCCAGTACACTTCTGGACTAGACACGGCACATCATCTTGTTGAAAAATGCCACTGCCGCCAGGAAACTTGATTGTCAGGAATGGGAGTACGTGGTCTGCAACTGGTGTACGATACTCCTTGGCTGTCAAGATGCCTTGCACGAGTACCACTGCACCCATGGATGCCCACGTGAATGTTTCCCAGAGCATAATGGCCCCGCTGCCAGCTTGTCTCCGCCATTCAGCCCAGGTGTCAAGGAACTATTCTAGAAGACAACGGACTCGCGCCCACCCATCGGCGTGATGGAGGTATTGCAATTCATCAGATCATGTAACGCTCTGCCACTGCGCCAAGTCCAGTGCCAATGGTCACGTGCCCATTTCAGTCGTAGATACCGATGTCGTCATGTTAACATTGACGCAAGCATGTGTCGTGGGCTGTGGAGACCCGTCGTTAGAAGTGTTCCGTGCACTTGTACTCCTCCCAGCATTAAAATACGCTAGTTCCGCAACAGTTCGCCGCCTGTCCTGTTGTACCAGTCTGCCCAGGTTACGACGTTCGCCATATGTAATGAGGGGTGGCCGATCAACCTGAAGACGACATTACATGGTCCCACCTTGGTTTCGCCACATGTTGAAGCCACTCACCACAGCACTCCTCGCACACCGGACAAGTTGTGCAGTTTCCGAAATACTCATGCCCAGCATCTGGGCCATCACAATCTGCCCTCGGTCACAGATTGTCTTCCTTCCCCATTCTGCACAAGGAAAGCACTCTCACTGATATTACAAGCATTGTGTGTGTGTGTGTGTGTGTGTGTGTGTGTGTGTGTGTGTGTGTGTGTGTGTGTGTGTGTGTCTGACAAGCAGTCATTTCTCGCTGGACTGGTTTATGTGGATGGTAGGCCGCTGTCCATAATGTTCTGGTTGACAAGTGTGTAAGTGTTGGTTAACAAGGGGCATGATACTTGGAAAGACTATATTAACATAAGTAACATCTTAGTGAGGTGTTTCCATCGAGGGTACAACAGCTCCTACCGCATTCATTTATCACACAGCAGCAGTCACAGTTAGTTAAAATCATTAAACAACTTACAGTAAATAATGGGTTGTTTGTGATTTTGCAGAGAATCAATCCTCACCATTCAGGATGAAGTTTAGGGATTCCACTGCAATAATCCGCTGGTTGCAATTCACCCACTTGTGACTTAAAACACATGGGCAAATACTAATAAAATAAATCTCAGGCATGATAACAGTACGTGTGTATTAGTCCCAACACAATTTCATGAATATCTTAAAACGTTCCCCTTTCAAACTACAAAGCACAACTACTATGTCGTAAACTGATGTGTTGCCCAGTACAAAAACAGAAAGAATTTCATGAATCTGCCCTACCATCAGGAAGATGCAGATGCCAAAGCAGAATGGCATTTGTTACTGACAGTAAAGTATCTTGTGAAGCGTTTGTGGGGACTAAAGGCATTAGCCACACTTTCCAGCCACAAGCAACCTCATGAAAAGCATATATTGATAACTACAGTTCTTTTCAGAGGTACAAAGAAAATGTTGCTTCATTTGTCTCCCACTGTACATTGACTTTACATCATAATGAAGGCATTGCCAAGCTGAAACAACGTTTCAATACAGGGACGATTCCAGGTTCGAGTCGCGGTATTTCGAGGTTCCGTGTAATTTGAGCTGGTCTCAAGAAAATTAAAATTTTACTTAAAACTAGAACAAAGACGCGTTTTCATACCATCTCCGCATGTACTTTTAACGCTTTTTCGAATTTGTTACATTTTAACTTCTTTTTAATTTTCCATGTACAATACAGGCAAAATTGTCCCACTTAAAGTGTACGTCAATAACGTACCGAGAGAACTTTGGTCTCGGACTGCTAATGCATTTCTGTGACACATGGACAGGTACCATTAGGTTTCGAGGTGTGCGCTTGCTCTTTGTCGACGCATCAGTAATTGGAAGCGCCTGACAATCAGTCGTACAGGGCATACCATCCCTAATGTTACCCCCTATTGTTGAGCCTACTCAGCAACAGTGGTTCTTAAAGTACAGTAAGCCTAACGAATAATACAGCACACGATTTTACAAAATAGGCTGCCATTGTGTATGTACTGTAGCTGGTTTTGTAGTGAGCCTACATGTGCCACGTAAATTTTAAAGTGTTGTGTGTATGTACAGTGTATGTACGCGTATTTAACGTATTAATTTATATGTTACAATGAGTAGCAGGAGTAAGAGAGAATTTATGCCGCTGAATGTGAAACTGGAGACCTTGAAAAGAAAAGACAGAGAAGAAATTTTAGAAAGAAGTTGCTCCTGAGTATGGAGTAGGTGAAATGACAGTTGGAGACTGGCTTAGAAACACAAAATTGAGAAGTTTTATTCAAATAAGTATTCTATTTCGTCATTTGAACGGAAGTCAGTGAAGAAATCTTAAAATGAAAAAACGAGTGAAGCTTTCAACAAAGATAATTGGAAATCTTATTTCAGGGCTGTTCTCAAAGAAAATCTACTTGTTTAGAAATACGTTAAATATAGGTAAGGACAATTTTACTGAAAGTTCAGAATGGTTGGATAGGTGGAAGAAGAGATACATCGTAAGGCAGCCTGAAATTAAGGGTGAAAAAACTTTCTTAGAATTCTCAAACTGTTACCAGTTTTGTGATAAATTAAGAAAAATTGTACAAGAAGAAAATATTAGTCCTGATCAACTATGACTGATGAGAGGGCTAAATTATAAAATGCTTCCACCTAAAAATCTAGCCTCAAAAGAAGAAAAGGCTTTCACGGGCTACAAAAAGGGTGCCCCGCGCTCTAAGCCCAGAGCTTCTTAAAAAAACTGCTGCTTGTGCATGGCCTTTTACGTATATCCTCCAAAAACCTTCTTGGGTGGAAGAAAACATTTTTAAGAAGTGGATTTCGAAGATTTTGTTCCAGAGGCCAAACAATAACGAACAGAAAAAGTACTCCCCTTCCAAAGCAATCTTAACACTTTGACAACGCTAATTCACATCTTGGAAAGGAAGAATTACAACGTGATCATATTCGCGCATTGTTCTTACCTCCCTCAACGTGACAAATTTAACATAACCTGTGAACCAAGACGTTTTGCAATGGTTGAAGAAAAAAAACTTTACCGTCGTTCTTTGCTTCAAGCGTTTCTATTTACGGTCTGAAATAAGTCCTGGAACCAGATCTCAAGGAATGAAACGGATACCTACAGTACAGACGATGGTTTACCGTTGGCAGAACTGATCATTAAACCTTGCTGAATGTAAAAATGGGTATGCTAGGTCGCAGGTTCGAATCCTGCCTCGGGCATGGATGTGTGTGATGTCCTTAGATTAGTTAGGTTTAAGTAGTTCTAAGTTCTAGGGGACTGATGACCACAGATGTTAAGTGCCATAGTGCTCAGAGCCATTTTTTTTGGTATGCTAGGGTTCATCGAACCATCTTAAGAGTATCTCAGTACCGTTCCACCCTCGAACAGCGCGCTGGGAAAAATGAACACTTAAATCATTCTATGTACGAGCCCTGATTTCTCTTATTTTATTACGATAATTTTCAAATGTTATGAGATCTCAATGCAACGAAAAAAGTCTCTGCTATAATGATTTCCATCCCAAGTCTCTTACCTTATCCGTGACACACATTCGCTTATTTCGTGGTAATACAGAACGAGCTGCCCTTCTTTTAACTTTTTCGATGCTTTCCGCCAATCCTGTCTGACGTTCCCATACCACACAGCAGTACGCTAGCACAGTGCGGACAAACGTTCTTCAGCCAGTCTTCAGTAGACCTCTTGCTTATTATAAGCGGTCTGCCAATAAAAAGCAGTCTTCGATTTGCGTTCCCCGCATTATTAAGTTTCTTTATCTTTAGAAAATTCAAAATTTTGAAAGTGTGTTCGTTATGCGTGTAATTCGTAATAATACACTCCTGGAAATTGAAATAAGAACGTGAATTCATTGTCCCAGGAAGGGGAAACTTTATTGACACATTCCTGGGGTCAGATACGTCACATGATCACATTGACAGAACCACATGCACATAGACACAGGCAACAGAGCATGCACAATGTCGGCACTAGTACAGTGTATATCCACCTTTCGCAGCAATGCAGGCTGCTATTCTCCCATGGAGACGATCGTAGAGATGCTGGATGTAGTCCTGTGGATCGGCTTGCCGTGCCATTTCCACCTGGCGCCTCAGTTGGACCAGCGTTCGTGCTGGACCTGCAGACCGCGTGAGACGACGCTTCATCCAGTCCCAAACATGCTCAATGGGGGACAGATCCGGAGATCTTGCTGGCCAGGGTAGTTGACTTACACCTTCTAGAGCACGTTGGGTGGCACGGGATACATGCGGACGTGCATTGTCCTGTTGGAACAGCAAGTTCCCTTGCCGGTCTAGGAATGGTAGAACGATGGGTTCGATGACGGTTTGGATGTACCGTGCACTATTCAGTGTCCCCTCGACGATCACCAGTGGTGTACGGCCAGTGTAGGAGATCGCTCCCCACACCATGATGCCGGGTGTTGGCCCTGTGTGCCTCGGTCGTATGCAGTCCTGATTGTGGCGCTCACCTGCACGGCGCCAAACACGCATACGACCATAATTGGCACCAAGGCAGAAGCGACTCTCATCGCTGAAGACGACACGTCTCCATTCGTCCCTCCATTCACGCCTGTCGCGACACCACTGGAGGCGGGCTGCACGATGTTGGGGCGTGAGCGGAAGACGGCCTAACGGTGTGCGGGACCGTAGCCCAGCTTCATGGAGACGGTTGCGAATGGTCCTCGCCGATACCCCAGGAGCAACAGTGTCCCTAATTTGCTGGGAAGTGGCGGTGCGGTCCCCTACGGCACTGCGTAGGATCCTACGGTCTTGGCGTGCATCCGTGCGTCGCTGTGGTCCGGTCCCAGGTAGACGGGCACGTGCACCTTCCGCCGACCACTGGCGACAACATCGATGTACTGTGGAGACCTCACGCCCCACGTGTTGAGCAATTCGGCGGTACGTCCACCCGGCCTCCCGCATGCCCACTATACGCCCTCGCTCAAAGTCCGTCAACTGCACATACGGTTCACGTCCACGCTGTCGCGGCATGCTACCAGTGTTAAAGACTGCGATGGAGCTCCGTATGCCACGGCAAACTGGCTGACACTGACGGCGGCGGTGCACAAATGCTGCGCAGCTAGCGCCATTCGACGGCCAACACCGCGGTTCCTGGTGTGTCCGCTGTGCCGTGCGTGTGATGATTGCTTGTACAGCCCTCTCGCAGTGTCCGGAGCAAGTATGGTGGGTCTGACACAACGGTGTCAATGTGTTCTTTTTTCCATTTCCAGGAGTGTAGTTAAGTTTTATTTAGTTTAAGTACTAAAGTATTCAGTAAACAAACTTGAAAAAAGCATTAAGGTCATAAACAACTTTCTTTCACATTTCACTGAATGTTACTCTGTGCACGGCTTAACAATATTCAATTAACGAAACGGTTCAACGCACTGTCGTCGTGCCTTTTAAGCACTCTGGACTTCCGGATAACACCTTCGACAACCACTGTCCTCTGGCAGAAACTTAAATTAGCTCTCTTTCAAGCTACAGCGTTTATCTGCCTTCAAATTCATATCAGTACACATTATAAAAATGGAATGTGCGTGTGTTCTTTCCACGTCTTCTGCTAAACCGATTTCAACCAACCTAGGTACACAGATACGTTACTGTCAGATGACAATCGCTGTGGGGGTAAGAACCAAGTACCTATCAGATGGATGGGGGTGAAAAAGAAGCGTAACCCTGAAAGATGATTATTGTTAATAAAGTAAAAGATCCACGCAGTGGACACCAAGTGAAGAAGCTACTCCTTATGTTTCAGATCTAGACTGCCACAAAAAAAGGGAAGGAACTGTTAATTAGAACTCAAGGGGAAGTTGTAGTCTAATTGACAATCGATTTATTGGTCTTAAACATGACAAGACAACAAAATTATTAAATAAACATAACACAAACATTTTTATTTAACAAACGCCTTACCAACATGAGATATATGATGAACAAAGTGATCTGCTAGGGATCAACACATGACACTAACCAGAACACTACTCGCTCTGACTTCATACACGGGAATCTAGGTTATGGCATGAAACTATGCCACCACCAAGCATCTATATTCTACCATACAAAAAAAGAAAAATGATTCGAAAGAACAGGGTTCTGTGAAATAGATATTATAGCCCTACGTCGCAGCCACGAATACTTTACCATCCTACTTGTCAAGGCAGCACACCACGATGCATTCGCCGACTGAAGTCATGGACGGTGGCAATCTATTATTAAATGCGCGTTCCCGAAAAATGCAAGTACGCGGTCTCGCATTCGGTTAATTCAGAATGCAGGTACTTCCCTAAGAGTCTCAGAAACACCAATGGATTCCAGTGTGCAGGTGGACCCATCTGCTGGTCTGCCAAACCAATTTGACTCCGTGCCACGACTGTGTGTGTGTGTGTGTGTGTGTGTGTGTGTGTGTGTGTGTGTGTGTGTGTGTGTGTGTCAGAATACGTCAAATCTTTATACGGCCGACTCAAGTCAAATAAGTACACCCACGCATCACTCGTTGTGACCGTGATGATATAAGCAGTACCTCTGATGGTTCAGAAGGTGACTGGCACAGGCTCTAAGTTGCAACCTAGCAAAGGACACAAGCCTCACCATTTAGGTAGAGACCTGCGGTTCTTTACCAGCGAAGCGCCAGTACAAAGGACTTGTACGAGAGTGTTCTTTCTCCCTTTCTCCCCATTTCCTCTTCAGCTTGGTTCCAAGAGCTGCAGCCCAGCGTTCTTAGTTTGGAGAATAGTCTTGGCACTGCAGACAGATTTGACCAATCAGAGACTTTAAAGTAAATTGGCAGAAAACAGAAAAAAATCGGCTTTGTGGCCTCTTTCCCACACGTTTACCATGTCTTTTGCTAACACAATACAGGGTGAAAGCACAGCCCTCCATAAACAGCTTATCATCTCCCCTGTTGCGTCCATTTCAGCCATAAACACGCAAACAGCTTCGTGCATTGACAAAGCATGTTTTGTAATAGTATGGACGTCTGGACGCCAGTTTCCCCATCCCACGAACATTTACAGAACGTTTACATTTATTCTGCTGGTTTGCTTCCTAACTAGGCCTACAATGCGCTGTCGGCGACTTTTTGGCGCTAGGCTGTATACCTGGATGTCTGCCCCCGTTTGGAGCCAAACCTATTGTGTTTTGCACAATGCGACCGCTGCACGCGGCCGTCTGGAAATGTCTCCTCATCGTTCCACAGAAAAAACGCGCTCTGTCGGCCCACCAACGCCATGCGTTTACTGCAGTCGTTTAAGTCGGCACCCTGTTCCTTTGAACGCAGGTAAAGCTTTACCGTATTTCTTTCCCTAGAACACGCAAACAAGACCATAAACTGCTGCCCACCATTTCATCACAATGTATGAAGTCAAATCGCAGTAGATTGTATTCCCTACACCGAATCGGAAGTGAGTGCCCTGCAATCTCTCAAGCCACGACACGTGAACCCCCAGACTTTATTCATCCAGCCTTTGAGAATGAGAGTACTTACTGACTTCCAAGATACACATAATTTCAAACCTTTACGAAATTTTTTCTCACTGACAACCCCTGATTAAAGGAAAAATGTTTATCACTTACTTTTCACTGTTCTTGCAGCAAAAGTACGGCATGAGACATGGCGTTTTATTGGTTACTTCCTGAGTACTGATTGTATTGGCGGCTCATTTTACACACAGTAGGCATGTATACCAGTGTTCGTAAGTGCAAAACTAAATTATTGTGCTACACACATTTCGGAAGGTATGACATCACCAAATTAAGAACAAAGCAAGTTGCGGAGGTGGACGCACGGCTATAACAACTACATCTCGCTAGGTTTCTCCGCTCGTTTCTTCTAAAAGTAGAATCATCCTATAACTGCCTTAGGGGACATACTGAGTCTGCGATTTACCAGATGATAACATAATAATTCGAAACGCAGTTCTTGGTGCGAACAATAAATCAAGAACAGATGAGATACTAGCGGAAGTAAAGCAGTGACGGATCGTGCTTGCCCACTAAAGGCAGAAGTCTAGTCTAGAGTTAGTCTCGGTCCGGCACACAGTTTACATTTACCAGGAATTTTCATATCGGCGCACACTCCGCTGCAGCGTGAAAATTCATTCTTTAAATAAATGAAGAGCTTAAACGCAAGCTCACCTTTCAAGCACAGTTCCATGACACTCGATACAGCAACATAGACCATTATGAATTCATTATAGCTGATTTCCAACTGCCGTTACACGAACGAAGTTAAATTAATTCAACTATAAATCAAGAAGTGTGCAAGGCTAGATCAGTCATACGCTTTAGTGAGGCACTTAACGTGATGTTCACAGCTGTGATAGACGGGGCGCAAGCAACTTCCCTCTCCGTCAAAATTCGTGCTTCTAGATTCCATACGACAACGCAGTGACGACGACACTGTACGGAAATATGTCGCGTTCTTCGTCTGTTTGTAGGTAAGCCGGCTACGGAAACAACAGACGCTTCCTGATAAACGACGCTAACGCCCTGGATAGCTCAGCAATGGGCTTGTCGACGTCGCCGATGCTGCATACAGCAGTCTTCCTCCTATTAGCGTCGTCTCGTTGGTTACTGTTTACTCAGCTGTCACGGCCGCATGCTCTACGGTCGCCGCTCACTCGACCATAGCCTTCTGGTGAAATTCACTTCCTTACCGCTATAGCTCTAAACAGACGAGTGTTCTGAACCTGGTAAAGAAACTATGACCGCAAGAAGTTAGTATTCAGTTGGCTAAAAGGGTAGAGGAAACCGATAGTAATTGTCTTATTCAAAGTATGTTCGGTAGCACGTGAGGGCTAAACTTCAGAACATGAAGAGGACACCAAATATTTGGTCATGTAAGATAGTGACTTCGTCTTGGAGTCCCTAACACCCGCTGGCGGCAGCGGTGGGGGCAGGAGGGGGGAGGACTGAGAATCCGCATTTCGCGGTCGGTAAGTCTCTCTATCCTCAAGACTTGGGGTGCACATTGTCCAGTCACGAAATAATCAGACATTCCTTGATGGGAAAATGACTACAGAATGGTACTTGAGGATTTTGGGAGATGATTTCATCTCCATTATCCAAAGTGACCCTGATTTCGACAAGAAGTGGTTCATGTAAGACGGAGCTCGACCCCATCGAAACAAGAGTGTTCTTTGACGCCCTGGAGGAGCAATTTGGGGAACAACGTTCTGGCACTGGGGTACCCAGACGCCACTTTCATGGGCCTTTTTCTGCCGACGTATTCTCCGCATCTGAAAACATGCGACTCCTTTTTGTGGGGCTGTTTTAAAGACAGTGTACAGGAATAAGCCCAAAACGGTTGCTGAGCTGAAAACAGCCATTCAGGAGGTCATCGACAGCATCTATGTTCAGACAGTTCAGCGGGTCGTGCAGAATTTCACCGTTCGTCTGCGCCGCAGGCCTGACATATCGGATGTGTCATAACCTAAATCCGAATATCTGTAGTGACGTTTACGTGTTGAATAAAGTGTGTTGCACGCTGTAGTTTCTAAGTAATGTAAGTTCTCCCCCCCCCACCCCCCGCGCATATAGTTAAATAGTTATCTGTAGGTACGTCGTGTACGCGATACCTGGCCCGCGAGCTAAGTAAGAATGCGAATGGTGGCCACAGGTTACCAAAGATGTCTGGGGCCTGCTCTAAGATGCGCACACGATAAAACGATAAACTTCATGCTGCATAGTGTCATCGTGTTAGGAAGTAGGGAGGGCGGGAGGTCGGCAGGTGTGGAGGTTGGCGGCACCTGCCGGCCAGAAGACACAGGTAGGGGGAGGTAACCGGAGGCGCCGCAAACCGGTCCCTACTCACCAGCCAGCTGCTGCTTCCGGCAGACGGCTACTGGCGCGCTCAGCTCCACTCACTTTCGACGTCATGCAGTCAGCTCTATTAAGCAATGAAACGAATATGGGGAGAAAATAAGTACTGGAGACATCACTTAATTTTACCCGTTGTCTGCAGTGTTTCTTCCGTGACTGTACTACTTTCGTAATAATAAAGAACAGCCTTCATCCACAAGCCGTTATTTTATTAAAGTGCAGGATGTGTTTCGACCCCTGGGGGGCTCATCTTCAGGTGCTCTGACAGTCCACATCAGTTAACTGAACGAAATGTAGAGTTGATGTAGACTGTCAAAGCACCTGAGGATAAGGCTCCAGAGCTCGAAATGTATCCCGCATTTTAATAAAGTCGCGACTTGTGGATAAAGGCCGTTGTTCTTTATTATTACAGGAGACATTTCCTCGCATGACTTCACAGCCGCTATGATAGGTCGGGGCAAGCTGACACTGTTCCGCTTCATTAATACCGCGCGGCTCTATCTGGGTCTGTCTTGTAGTTCCGTTAACATTCATTCGTATCTGCTATTCCTTCTCTGAAAGACAAAATTAACAGCTTTACAGGTCACACCGACACACAGTGAGCAAGGCAGTCTTATGAGAACGTATATTTCAAATAGTGACTTAGATGAATTGTGAACAAGCAGTTAGTAACATAGTTTAATGTAATGCTGCTAATTAAATTTTTGTAGTTTTACTGCGTGTTACCGCTTCCCACTAAAGTGCTATAGCTATAGCAATAAGCAGTTACATGCAACGGAAGTATGTCCAAAACTTCGTTGCGTGTTCACTGTGTTCAGAGATCTCACTGTTAACATTTTTCTTTTCTCTAACCTTCTGCCGTAATTATTTATGATCTCTTCACCGACGAAAAAGTTCTTCTCAGGCTATCGTAGAATTAAGCCAATGGGGAAAAAAAGCTTTCTGTTGCTGAATAAATTATTTCTGATGTCTCAAGCTTACTTTAGCTACGGCAATGTTCAGTGATTCTGACTTTCCTGCTCCAGCAACGTTCTCCAACTCCCCTCACAATTCCCGAATGTCAGTAACTGATATTTATGAAACTTGGCGGGTGTTAGAGGGAGCGAAATAACGCAATATGTATATCTTTGTTCGTGCCCACTTCGTCTTTTAAGCGATAAAGCACACCCAGAAAGGTATTTCGGCGTATTAGGTTTGGAGGGAACGTCTTCGAAACGGTTACATATATAACAAATGTTGCTCATATAAAAGTTTGTCTAATAAACGTTCTTCAAAACGATATAATTGAATTTTGAAATAAATTCAAATTTTGCAAAACGCCCCCCCCCCCCCCCCCCCACAGTTCTAAAAAAAATTTCATTCTTCAACATTAATTAAAGCAGCTTTCAAGCTACGTATGTCTGTGTGTCATAAAGCTGGTTTCTGAAATCGCATTTTTGGAAAACACTTTGTACACAGTGTATCAATATTTTCAACGTACCTAATTAAAATATCTCAATCATTATTAGTCTAGCTATTTGTTTTATTATGTTAAAATTAAGTTTTACATTAGTTTTTCAGTTTACTGTTTCACATACGTGTATTTTGTTAATTGAAAACAATAAGTAACTCATTAATAAGATACAAAATCACTACGATACCGATAATAAATCCTCATAACTTTTTTCCTTGCGCCATGCACACAAAACGTAAGATATTTATTCACATAATACAGACGAGTCAAGAGAATTCCAAATTGTCGCGGGTGATTCTCTGTAACTCAAGAGTTGTACTGGACGTATTTCAGTACACAGGTAAGGCGCGCTGAAAATAATTATGTAATAGTGACTATAGCGTAATTATATTGCTTCTCAAGTGGCGGCTGACATCAAAATCAAGCCTGTTTTCAAGGCTGTTCCAACATCGAAACCCGTATAGGTACCACAACTATCCCTGTGCCGTCGAGTCCTTTGGATCGCCAGATGAAAAAGTTACTTTTCTTTGGGGAATGATGATCAGAACTTTTTTTTCAGTTGTAAACGAAAATAATGGGGAATTTGGATAGGGAACTTGAGAATACCTTTCGAGGCGTCAAATATACATGGCACCATCGAAATCTGGTAACCAAAAGTCTGACCATATAAAAAGATATTTGAAAGGTATTGTGGCTGGTTGCTGTCTAAACACCAACATTTGTCTTCAAATCACAGCAACAGTCTCCAACCATGTCATCATACGACAAAATTGTAGGTATTTACTTTCCGAGTGAGGGAGAAAATCTGTATTATTGTTAGATCTTACTGCTATTAGTGTAAAAGAACCGGATAGAGCATTGTACTTGAGGGCAAAGAACTTCGCATCTGGTAATCCCAAAGGGCTCGACGGTACAGATACAGTCGAGAGATGTATACGGCTTTAGATCTTGGAGGAACTTTGTGAGAAGATTTTCAGATGTAAATGTTTTGAATCACTGTCAGTTTCCACTTGAGAAACATGTAATCAAGCTGCAGTCACTAGTACATATTCAATTCTTTTCACCACACCTTCTCAATATACTGAAATATGCTCGGTATAACTCAAAACAGTTAAGAGAGTGACTGGCGTCAACTCGAAATCCCGCTGGATTTTGTCTTGTATTGTGTTCGCTGTCGTATATATTGTGTGAAGCTTCGTTCATTTTATGTGCATGCTGCAAGAAACGGAATTTTTAAGAATTAATCATTATTATTGTAGTGACTTTGTACTAGTAGGTTGCCTATGATTTTCACTCAACAAAATACTCGTATGTGAAACGGTAAACTACAAAAAGAATGCAAAACGTAAAATAAAAATTTAAGACTTAAAACAATAGAGTAATAAAGTATATTCGAATACTTTAATTCAGTGCTCTTCATGGTATATTGTGTACAATATATTTTCCAAAAATGGGATTTAAGAAACCAGCTTTATTGCGCACAGATGTACGTATCTTGAAAGCCTCTTTAGTTCACGTTATAAGACAAATTTGAATTTTTTAAAGTCAATTAATGGTGGTGGGATATTTTGCAAAATTTCAAATTACTACAAAATTCGATTATGTAGTTTTCAAGACGGTTAGCATGTGATTAACTTTTATATGAGGAACATTTTTTTATGTATAATCGTTCCGAAGATACTACCTCCAAATCTAATATGCCAAATTACCTTTCCGGGTCTGTTATACCGCCCTCTAGTCAGCACGCCCGCATTCCTGATGTTGAATCCAGCGGATCTTGTCCATTCTGAGCCATATCCACATTTTACAAGCTGCAATTCTGCTCTCGTCCCGTTTTCTCAGTGTCCATATTCCTCCTCCATAATAGTTTCTGATCCCAAATTTAACCATCATTTTTCTTCCCTTTAAGTCTTTAACCATGCTTTTCGTTCTCTTTATTTTCATACCGTGTGCCACACAGTATTCATTCAGGTCATTTAGCATTTGAATCAGTGTCCTCTTAATTTCCTGGCAAGAATCACCGTGTCATCTGCGAATATTGCGCATTCTATTTTCTGTGCACTCTATCCTGACCTTTTTCCCCATCCAAACAACTTTTCAGTATTTCGTCCAAACAAATGTTCAATAGGATCGACGAGATACAACCACCCTGCGTGACCCCTCTCCCGATTTTTCTGTCTTCCAAATTCGTCTTTGCACTTTGTTTCTTTCGCCAATAGTTTTTGGAAGCACGGCAGCGTCTTGCCCCTTTTCCACATTGCTCCTATTAAAGAGCTGCTTGCAGCGTTCCGTATAGCCTTCCTCTATTCAGAACTCTGAACAAATTTTGCTGCCTCCAGTATTAGACTGATCGTAACGTGTTCCTTACATTCTACAATTCATACTCTTTCTGGGAATGCGTAACCAGAATATCTTTCGGCCATTCCCCTTTGTCGATAT
The DNA here is from genome assembly GCF_023864275.1 of Schistocerca cancellata. Classification (NCBI taxonomy): domain Eukaryota; kingdom Metazoa; phylum Arthropoda; class Insecta; order Orthoptera; family Acrididae; genus Schistocerca; species Schistocerca cancellata. Next base: position 1,120,662,340 of record NC_064626.1, read on the forward strand.
AATTGCAAAGAAAGGTCAAAAACTCCTTTTCGTCTGTTGCTTCAACCCTTGAAAATTTTGAAGGGTGTATGTGGGGGAAAAAAAGAACGAATATTGAATGGGGCTGGATTTTTGAAAATTAATTCCATACAATAAAAGCAATAAATTGTTCTGAGCCAGTGATAAGTCTAATAACAAACACAGCACGCATTTAGGAGTGTGTGGGATTGCAAAGCGTGGGTAACCGGTCAGCACGTTAGAGTGCGGCTAAATTAATAAAAAGAGTGAAAGGCCTGATTTGATCTGCGCGTGGAAACAGTCTTACATTATATGCACATAACTCAGCAAAAGTGGAGATGTTCCTAATACTGCAACTGAAATCCATCTCAGTGTGGACTGAAAATTTTATTTCTGTAATTGAATGAAATGTCGTGTGGCTAGGGCCTCCCGTCGGGTAGACCGTTCGCCTGGTGCAGGTCTTTCGAGTAAAGTCACGAGACGCAAGAACATTAACATACAATTACACTGGGCTGCTGGTGCCTGCTCCGTTATACAGAAACAGAATTAACACAAAATATCGAACCTTATGGCTCGTGGACAGTAAATATTTGGCAAAATAAGGTTGCCAAAATTAGAATGGCGGAATGAATACGACTACGCACTCACTCCGATATTGGAACTAGGACAACACAGGTGGGGAAAAAAGAACGAGAACACAAATCTACCAAAAAAAAGGTTCAAATGGCTCTGAGCACTATGGGACTTAACTTTATTTTTATTTATTTATTTATTTATTTATTTATTGTTCCGTGGGACCAAATTAAGGAGAAGTCTCCATGGTCATGGAACGAGTCAATACATGAAATTAAAACACGATATTAGAAACAGATAAAATGAAATGTAAAACAACATATTCAGGTGACAAGTCGTAAGTTTAAATAAAGAAAATCAACAATGTAACACTGGAATTTGCTTGATTTTTTAGCTCTTCCAGGAGCTCCTGGACAGAATAGGAGTGAGCCATGAGGAAACTCTTCAGTTTGGACTTAAGAGTTTGGGCTACTGCTAAGATTTTTGAGTTCTTGTGGTAGCTTATTGAAAATGGATGCAGCAGAATACTGCACTCCTTTCTGCACAAGAGTCAAGGAACTGCATTCCACATGCAGATTGGATTTCTGCCTAGTATTAACTGAGTGAAAGCTGCTAACTCTTGGGAATAGGCTAATATTGCTAACAACAAACGACATTAAAGAAAATATATACTATGAGGGCAATGTCAGAATTCCCAGACTATTGAATAGGGGTCGACAAGAGGTTCTCGAACTTACACCACATATAGCTCGAACAGCCCGTTTTTGAGCCAAAAATACACTTTTTGAATCGGAAGAATTACCCCAAAAAATAATATCATATGACATAAGTGTATGAAAATATGCGAAGTAGACTACTTTTCGTGTTGAACTGTCACTTATTTCAGATACTGTTCTAATGGTAAATAAAGCAGCATTTAGTTTCTGAACAAGATCCTGGACGTGGGCTATCCACAACAGCTTACTATCTATCCGAACGCCTAGGAACTTGAACTGTTCCGTCTCGCTTATAATATGCCCATTCTGTCTGATCAAAATATCGGTTCTTGTTGAATTGTGAGTTAGAAGCTGTAAAAACTGAGTCTTACTGTGATTTAGCATCAAATTGTTTTCCACAAGCCACGAACTTATTTCATGAACTACGTTATTTGATATTGTTTCAATATTACACACAAGATCCTTCACTACCAAGCTGGTGTCATCAGCAAACAGAAATATTTTTGAATCACCTGTAATACTAGAAGGCATATCATTTATATAAATAAGAAACAGCCGTGGCCCCAGCACCGACCCTTGGGGAACGCCCCACTTAACAGTGCCCCATTGGGACTGAACATCACTACCACTCTCAATATTGCGGAGAATTACCTTCTGCTTTCTGTTTTTAAAGTAAGAGGCGAACCAATTGTAAGCTACTCCCCTTACTCCATAATGGTCCAACTTCTGCAGTAATATTTTGTGGTCAACACAGTCAAAAGCCTTCGTTAAATCAAAGAAAACACCTAGCGTTCGCAACCTTTTATTTAATCCGTCCAAACCTCACAGAGAAAAGAGAGTATAGCATTTTCAGTTGTTAAACCATTTCTAAAACCAAACTGAACATTTGACAGCAAATTATGTGAATTTAAGTGCTCCAGTAACCTTGTAGATACAACCTTCTCGATAACTTTAGCAAACACCGATGGCATAGAAATAGGTCTATAATTGTCAACATTATCAATGTCTCCCTTTTCATAAAGTGGCTTCACTACCGAGTACTTTAATCGGTCAGGAAACCGACCACTCCTAAAGGAAAAGTTACAGATATGGCTGAGAACTGGGCTAACATACACAGAACAATACTTCAGTATTCTGCTAGATACCCCGTCATATCCATGAGAGTTCTTGGTCTTTAGTGATTTAATTATTAACTCAATCTCCCTCTTGTCAGTATCATGGAGGAGCATTTCAGGTAACAGTCTCGGAACACTTTTTTCTACGAGCGCTATATGATTCCCTGTTGGGACTAGGTTTCTATTTAGTTCACCTGCTATATTCAGAAAGTGATTATTAAATACTGTACATATACACGACTTATCAGTAACACGGACATTCCCACTACGCACTGATTCTATATCCTCGACCTGTCTCTGCAGACCAGCCACTTCCTTTACGACTGACCATATGGTTTTAATTTTATCCTGAGACTTAGCTATTCTATCTGCATACCACATACTTTTTGCCTTCCTAATAACTTTTTTAAGCACCTTACAATACTGTTTGTAATGGGCTGCTCCATTTAGATTCTGACTGTTTCTAACTTTTTGATATAATTACCACTTTGTTCTACAAGATATTCTTATCCCTCAAGTCAGCCACCCAGGCTGCCTGTTCGTGCTAGTACCCTGTTTTGAACGTTCTAACGGAAAGCTACTTTCAAAGAGCACGAGAAAAGTCTAGAGAAAAGCATTATATTTATCGTCTACTGTATCAGCGCTATAAACATCTTGCCACTCTTGTTCCTTGATAAGGTTTACAAAGGTCTCTGCAGCAACTGGATCAGCTTTCCTAAACAGCTGATGACTATATTTAACACGTGTTGCAGCACAAAAATCTTTTAGAGTTAAAATTTGTGCATCATGATCTGAAAGGCCATTCACCTTTTTGCTAACAGAATGCCCTTCTAGTAATGAGGAATGAACAAAAATGTTGTCTATGGTTGTTCTACTGTTCCCTTGCACTCTCGTTGGAAAGAATACGGTTTGCATAAGATTATATGAATTAAGGAGGTCTACCAGCATCCTCTTCCTTGCACAATCACTTATACAATTAATATTGAAGTCACCACATATAACTAACTTTTTGTATTTCCTATAAAGTGAACCAAGAACCTCGTCTAGCTTTAGCAAAAATGTTGTGAAATCGGAGCCTGGGGATCTATAAATAACAACAGTTAGAAGTTTAGCTCCATTAAATTTAACCACACCTGCACAACATTCAAACACCTTTTCAGTGCAGTACTTTGAAACATCAATTGACTCAAATGGGATGCCACTTTTCACATACATGGCTACTCCCACACATCGCAAAGAGCTCCTAGAAAAGCTGCCAGCCAACCTGTCTCCTGGTAAAGGAAGCCTCTGAATTATCTCCTTATTTAAGAAGTGTTCAGATATACCAATAATTTCAGAGTCAACATCTATAAGCAGTTCACTAACTTTATCTCTAATACCTTGTATATTTTGATGAAATATACTAATTCCCTCATTACTCGGATACCTAAGCTTTGTCGAAAGTGGTTCCTTTGTTAGAGAGACTTCCCTTAAGCAGGAATACCTATCAGCTGACTTCAATCTAAAAAAGGTGCAGCTCTAACACTCACTACTGCAGGAATTTTCCCATGAGTGATCCCACCAACCCCACCTATGCTGTCACCTATAAGCTTTGCCAACCTCCCCTTCCCATACCTGTTGAGGTGCAGGCCGTGTCTAGTGAAACCCGTCCTGCTGATAGACTCCACAGACACCACTGAAATGTGACCCATGCTTTCTGTCATCAGTGCACCCCCAAGTCTCATGTTATTACGCCTGACGGCTGTATTAAGATGAGGCCGATCGTGACGCTGAAACAGTTCCACGGAATGCACATTGGTGTTGCCAGTCTGAGTGGCTATCTTTTCCAGGTCACCATCTATGTCATACTCCCCATCCCTATCAATACTATTACCAGCCCCACCCGCAATCACTACCTGATCTTCTTTAGTAAAATCCCTACATAACCCCCCTATGTTAAGTCACCTGAGCCAATCCGGCATTACGCCTCACAATGCTGGTGACCTGGTACTCACTCCCCAGCACTTCCTGCAACTGCTGGCCTACACCTCTGCCATGAGAACTACCTAACAGCAGAACCTTCTTCTTCCTCTTCGACTTTGCAACTGTTCTAGCCACCTTAACTACTGAGGTCTGCTGCATACTTCCTACATCTACATCTACAGCTACTAGAGATTCCTCTCCACTAGACTCTGACAGTTGGTGATATCTATTGTAAACACCAATAGTAAAACTATCTGAAAATCTTCTTCTCCTAACAGATCTCTTGCCAACAGCCAGCTCCCATTCCCCAACCCCCTTCTCCTTCCTCATCCTATCTAGCTCCTCCTGTGCGTTTTTTCAAGTGCACCTGAAGGGCACAGATCTTACGCTCCTGCTCCTCTATTAACTTACTCTTGCTACATAACCTGCAGTTCCAGGAGAGGATCCCACCAGAATGCCCACTGGCTTCCCCACTGCATTCCCCCCAGTGAAAATACTTCGAACAAGTCTCACACCGCAATCCACTACTCACGAACCTACGGCAAAGCCCACACTTCTCACTCATGGTAAAATTTTACTTTTTCTAAGTTCCGCTACTACAATAAGATGATGTTAAAAAACTGACTACAATAATCACGAACTTACTCTACAAGGGAAGTAACTACTATTATTAACAGTATTAATAAACAACAAATGTGAATATAACAAAAGACTAATACAGAAAGAGAATCAAACGTCTAATTACACAGTAAGGAAGCTGAAAAGGGTTCCCAAAAGGTTCTTCTGAAATTATTTCACAGAAAACACAAAAAACACCGGTTGAAGACTACTAAAGTTCCTAAATAAACCACTCTACACAAACAATTAATTAGTACTTCTGAAGTCATCCGTCCCCTAGAACTTAGAACTACTTAAACCTAACTAACCTAAGGACATCACACACATCCATGCCCGAGGCAGGATTCAAACCACTCGGCTACCGCGGCCGGCCACAAATCTACAAAATACGCACATACAACAGGGAAAAAGGACATGCTCCCATTGCCAGATGCATAAGTAATAGCACATAAAAAATTCACTGATTAAATCTGAATAAGAAGGCACAGCGTCAGATAGAATTTGGATTAGAATATTGATTCAAACGGACCGCAGTGCAGGGTTCAAGCGAACGTACCACAAAGCAACTGCGTGGCCGAACAGGTTGGCATGCCAAAATATGCGAAAACTCCACAGTTACAAAAGTTAGCACTACCGACAAGAAATCAGAAACTTAAGGAAACACTTTATAAAGAAATACATCTCAAGCATGTACTAGCAACATCGGTTGCAGAGCTACAAAAGTCGCACAAAGAAAGAACGCGGAAATTACAATTGATTAAAAAGGACGCAAATCAAAATTAATAGGTTATACTCGCGAATGAAGTGAAGCAGTCTTAACGGCAGAGAAAGAGACGCTGAAAGCTCATTAGTTTACCAAGCACGCGGGCCACATTATACGAAGGAACTCTGCGTAACACCCTCAAATTTATATAACCAGTTCAAGATTTTCACACAAAAGGATGACAGCGGAAGTTAAGTGAACAGAACCAGGTGGTTGAAGTCAACGCAATTCATAAGCGAAGACGTGGAACTTAGAGAGATAACCACACGATATAGAATGACAATTGGAGTATAAAAATGAAAATCACTAAATGGAATAATTATAAGAAACACGCGCATTCACACGAGAGAGAGTTATAAACCAAAGCAAGCATAGTTCGTCCACCAAACTTAAACACACTGTGGCCCAACACAGCAAAGTCGCTACAAAAATGGAATAGTAAATCGTAAATGACTTCAGCAACATGACAATACAAGCGTAGAGCTGCACAAGAAAGGAGATAAGAGCTCCGGCTGGTATGGAACTTGCACACTCTCTACAGCATACCAAAGCTAGTAGAGACGAGTTCTTACCCTCTCCACAATCCGAGCGGCAGCCGACCAGTAACACTTTCAGCTACCACTCCAGTCGGGGTCGTCCCAGATAGCGGAAATAGAGGGACCGCTTCTTGCACATTACCAGTCAACAACAATGGCATCCTGACCAGAGGAACGCAAATCTCTGTGCCTGACTGTAAACTACCCCAAAGTCGGGTAGACTGTTCTACCAGCAGATGGGAATGAGACAAAAGCCAACACTTAAGAAGTCCAATACACACTCATTCACCCAATCTGCCATTCAAAGAGGGAAGTAATAGGAAAGGAAATCAGACTATTATTTTGTGATAGTGCGAGTTCCTAAGCAGATTTGGACGTACAAATGAATTAAAGACATGTGCGCAGAAACGGGCTGACCCTCAAATGTAAAAACTTCGAGATAAGTGTGCCATCTGTTGCTGGTTACAGGAACTCCGAAAACTGACATTGGTCTCACCACTAAGTGATACTTAGGGGTGAGACCAACGTCAGTTTTGATAGTTCTCGTACCCAGCAACAGTTGGCAACACTTAACTCCAAGTTTCCACATTTGAGGGTTACCCCGTTTCTCCTCGGGTCTTAAATTGTGGCTGACGAAAGCACACCTAGCCGCTCACTCTTCCACTTGCATGACTTCTTAAAATGAAACGAAAATCTAAGTGCTGAAGGCACGAGAACTGAGTAAACATGGTAAAAACTTCATGAAAGGGCTTATACAGAGACGTTTAAATTTGTGCTGGAATATCGTCTGCACTACACGCTTCGTTATTTTTAAATTCCTGCAAAGCCGTACATCTTCTGATAGGATGAAGTCTCCCCTTTCCTCTTCATTTAATGCTTCCTTCTCAAACTTCAGGTCGGAAGGTCTTTGATTAGCACCATAGTGGCTCCCTAAACGTCCGCAGTTAAATTTCGTTGCTCCAAAGGGGAGACGTATAAGTTGTCTGCCGAATGCTGGACGAACTAAATCATGATTGTTGCTACATCTCTGTCGGAAAACGACGTTGGCTTGCTCTTCGTGACAGTTACAGGGGGCTGATCTCCCTGCACGAGGAGCCAAATGAGGTGGCAGCACGTCCACCAGTACGAGGTGGCCTTCCACAACACACTCCCGACTACAAACTTACCCTGCACATTGTATGGTCCGGAATACAGGACGTCACTCCAAAGCGCTGATAAGCTCAAACCTCCGGCTCTGCAGGAAGAACATCGCACAGTGCAGTGTGACACGCGCTCAGTAATTAATTACAGGATGGGCTCCACAGGCACGTGGACTGTTACTGCTGCAGGAAGCTCCGCGACCGTAATTGACTTGTGGTCGATGCACTTACCTGGTCGATGCACTTCCGTGCCGGCTTACCGTCGCTTCTCCTCGAAAGAGTTTCATGTGTTGGCGTCTATTTTCCGAGAGGCGAAAATAGCTGTATCATTCAACATTAACTGAAAAGCTGTCAGTGTCAACGAAATTCACCAGCAGCTATGTATCTTAACAAGTTAGTTTATTTTGAAGTTTACCAGTTTCAGCATTTCACTGTCATCTTCAAACGCTGAAACTGGTAGCGTTAAAAATCAAACATCTAAAATAAGTGGCTGTTGGTGAATTTCATTGACATTTACTTTCCCAGCCGATGTCCCTATCCATGACGGACCAACAGAGACTTACCTGAAAAGGGTTTATCGCAGTGAGCTCCTGATGTATGACAGCCTGTTCTTAAACGTACTGTGGCGATGCGTAGAGCATAGTTATTCAGTGTTTATTCAGAATTCGTAACGTAATGTTTTAGGGTTGAAACTTATTGGGAGGTTAAAACACTGTCCCGACCGGAAGTGGAAGCTAATACAGTTGTTTGCCGGCAAGTGCTCTACCAACTGAGCTGTCAAAGTAAGACTCAATGTCACATATTTAACTCTCCACTCAGCCCGTAGATAAAATTGTCGAAATCGTAAGTTATACAACAAAATATGCACCTAATATATTGAAAACTTGCTGAAATAATTTTTTCGTCACTTAACCCTTAAGTGACTATTAAATATGCACACCACTGGTAAACAACCGGATTTATCATGTATAATGGTTTTTATCCTTGGTCTATCTTCCCACCCCCATACCTGTTGGTAGACATCAAGATGCATAACAAATTGAGCAGGTTTCATCATCGCTATTCCCAAAGACCGCATACTGACATCTCATTGTTCTAATGGAAATAATTTTGTCTTTTAATGGGTTATTTGGTGCATCCCACGCAGTGTTTTTGCTGTCTCCAGCCCGAAGACTGGTTTGTTGCAGCTCCCCATGCTACTCTATCCCGGGAAGCGTCATTTCTTGAGAGTATTTTTGTTCTGTCGTTGCAACTACAAAAACGTGTATTTTATTCACCCGATGCGTTTCGCTTTATTGAGGTAAAGGATCATCAGTGGTCTGTAATTAAGTTTTGACATTTTGATTTTAGATCAAAAAAGTTCGTCAAGAATATGTTAATTTGTACTTAAGGTGATTTTTCGCTTGATTTCTCGCTTACATCGGGAAATGCCACCTGCTAGCACATTTTTGTTTTCCTTTGTTAGACACTGATAATTTTGGTCTAATTTTTAGTTGTACTGCAGCACTACGGATTTCGTGTGCATAAAAGTGTGTTGTGAAAAAAAACGTACAACTGCGTTCTGTTAGTTCTTGTACTTATAAGTATGTGTTGTGGTTTGTGTTTTGTAGCGTTTCCAATACAACCTTTCTACTACTTTGTCTTTGACCTACAACTTCTTTTTTTAATTAGATTATTTTATGTGTGTAATTATCTTTAATTACGTTTGTGTATTTATATACTGTGTATGACTAGAGAAGGAATAGTGCTGGAGGGATTTTTTGTCTCCTCTGTGTAGGGGAGGGAGAAAGCATGGTGAGTGGGACGTAAGTGTGTTGCAGTGTGACGGAGTGAGAGCTACAGGAGAAGGTGAGGAGCAAGAAGTGGAATGAAATTGAGTGGGGGGGGGGGGGTGTGTAGGTTGGGAGAGGCTCTCTTTTTTGCCAGTCTTGCTCTCTACTAAGGCCGTCATTAGTTATTTTGCTGCCCAAATAGCAAAACCTATCTACAAGTGTCTCGTTTCTTAATCTAACTCACCTTTTCCTGATCGGCCTTGATTTTGTTCTTTTCCAAGTATTTTGTTGTATCTGATAGAATTAAAATGTCATCGGCAAACCTCGAGGTTTCTATTGATTCTCCTTGAACTTTAATTCCTACTCCAAGTTTCTTTTTGTTTCCTTTACTGCTTGCTCGGTGTACAGATGACAGAAACCAAGCACTTAGCAAGTTAGGATCCGTGGGTTTGCCTGCCCATTTCCATAAAAAAAATTAAGTCAGAATATCGGCTGTCAGATCAGAAAGGTGCTCGACGTAGGCGCGAAGGCGGATGAGTGCCCTCAGGTCGTCACAGGTGGCGCAATCACTATGGACAGTGGCTGCGGTCACCAGCCTGTAATTTTCCACACACCTCCATCCTGTACCCCCTGCTAATTACACGCTCTGTGGTCAAGACTCCTTGGCTGACCTGCTTTTGAGGGCGGGCAGCAGTTACGCTAAGAAAGGCAGTGTAGGGTTAATTATAAAGCAGCACGGAAGTGGCGGTGTTTGAATGTTCGTCCCGTGTGTCTGTCTTTTAAGGACCTGATTCATTCTTTCTCGGTGACGTAAACCCCTGTTCTCCAGTATAATCAGTACTGTTTTTTGAAATTTGCAAAACCACGAAAAACAATTCTTCGACTACTTCTCGTGTGAAGAGGCTATTAGCGGAAAAAGCAAAAATAACGTGAACAAAATCAATGTGCGGTAATGCACAGTACAACTACAAGTATCTGCAAATGAGGAAATTAACATCATACAGTAATCCCCTACTGCAGGTCTGTTTCGTAAGTGCAATGTACGTTGTCAAGTCAGTAGTACAGCTTCCTTTAATATTCTCGAAATTTTATATAAATAAATAAAAATAGTCATAGTTACAGTAAAATATTATAAGAAGTAGCAATACAGCAACTAAATTTAACTATCATGTAAAACAGTTTCGACTATCTGACGAGAGACTTAGGAAGTATTTACTCTGCAAAATTGCATCCCGAGATGTTTGATAACTAGTGTAAAAGAGCAGACATCAGATGAAACAGAGATAAGTGAACGGCAGGAACCAAATTAGAATGCCACAATAGTTACTGAAAAGTCCTCTGCATACAACAGGTCATGACAAAACAGGTCTGAAATTATTCTCAAGACTCCAATAGTGTATTACGAACTCGGCGCAAAGGAGACAGCAGAGCACACTGTGTTTATTTTGGGAACTTGAAGGTGACGTTTGGAAAACAAAAGCAATAAACAGAGTTAAATTGCTTCAGAGTACTTTTGGTAACTGGAGTTCCCAAAATTAAGCTTCGTAAATGTGTAATACGTCTGTGAGACGGCTGTGTAACATCATAATAGTCATCCCCTCCCTTTGCTGTGACGTTTCGCTATTTTCCTCCGTGTACCTTTGAGTTGGAGTGCTGGGTTCTTGAAGTGGAAGAGGGGTGCCTTTCTCCGTATATAACCTTCAGTAAAGCAGCTGCGACGTCTCATAGACGTTTGATACCAATTGCGTGATTATTGTTCGTCAGGCGCGTTTGTCAGTAACAACCATAAAATAGTCCACCATAACTGAGAAGCCCATTTCCAAAAGCTACCAAATCCATAATATCTAAATTAACAGGAGAGACAAACGTTTTACAGTCACAGTAGCATCTGAATGATTTGTAGCTTTGTTGTTACATTCAGACAAATATTGGTACACAGTACACCAAGTATCTCTGTTAATGTTGTTGCATAAATAAAAATGGATTTGGTACCTTCTGGCAGCGAGTTGTCAAGTTTGGCGACTGTTGGTCTGGAGTTTCTGTAGGTGATTAACAGTATTCATCAGATATCACACTCCATAATGTAATTAAAAACTCACAATGAACATAAAAAATGCCAGGCTCGTCCTCATTATATACAATATCATGTAAAGAAAGGTCGGCATATCTGTGTGTGACGTCATTACCAAGAGGAACAGCGATTGGATGCCGAGATTTGGTATTTATTGGAAAAGAAATAACACTGGATTTGGTAGTGTTCGCCGTGAACAGCAAATCTTACGGCGAAATATATTGCGGATCGGTACGTTGTGGCATACGTAACAGTTCTTACTATGTAGGTAATGGTTAAAAGTAGTGCTGCCACCTGTTCTCGTTTTTCAATTTTGGCATCTCCTGGAAATGAGCTTCTCAATTACCACAGTTATCACGATCTATTGATAGTATCACGTAATTAATTTGCGCAGTATGGAGCACCTACTTACACCACTTCTGGATGAGGTTGTGCAGAGGCCGTACAGTAAAAATTGTAAACAACCTACCTTTTGCACATGACACGGGCGTTCTTGAACTGAAAAGTAATATAGGTTCACTTGTATTCACAGCAGTCCCGATATCTGGCAAGTTATGTGTAGCTACATCTTTCTCATTTGGAGGGACGAGACATATTTTCCACAGTATTATAAAAAAGGCTTTTGTTCCTATCGACAGCTCTTAGGTTTGAAGACCCAAGCGACGCGGAAGAAAACAGATGCGACTGCCACAGTGTCAAAGAAAAGATATATTGCGAAGTGTCAGCAGCGTTATACTCCAGGCTGCATTGTGTGTGTTGACGAATTGCTTGTTACTTCACTCGATGTAGATCTCGGATGTATATGCCAAGCAAACCGGATTCTGTACCAGGACCCAGTACTTAAATGACGCCTACATTGAGACTGTAAGAAATTCTAAAATTCACATCTGAATATGAATTTAACCTTGAAATTTTCCAGCAATTTTGTTTGTTCCTGTTTTATGAAAGACTCGCATAGCACAGAACTAATGTATAATTTTTTAGTGTTTTGAAAAACTTAGAAAAATACTTTCATGGAACATCAGTTGCGTATTTTCTGTATTTTCTTCTTGATTATTGATATTTTGCACTGTTATTTCGCTGTCCGGTCTCTCACCAGCGGTAAGGTGGTAGTGCACGAGGAAGTGTATGCAAAGATATGCCTTAAAATTACGCTCAGAAATGCTGTTAAAACGTTGTTTAAACTTCGCTTCGAACGAGTCCAGTAATAACAACAGGCACAGTGAAATAACGAGCACTACACTCACCGAAGAATGCAGTTTCTTTAATAACAATGAATGTATCTGCGAAGAGACAAATTCCTCTTAATGTTACCTTTCGTCGCCCTCTCTCGCAGCAATGTCATACGCGGACAGCCACACATTTTGTTATAAACAATAACTGGATGGATAAAAAAAACTGCTCTCCCATCACCATGCGGAATATGCAACCCAAAAAGAACTCGGCTAATAAAAGCGTTGTACCCAATATTCACCAGTATGGAACTGAACCTCGACATCAAGCTCCGGCTGTACAGTATGGTTGTGCACCCTTCCCTCACCTATGGCTCCACTGCGCGGGCTAAGATTAGTGCCTCCCGGATGCAGATCCTCTAGCTCCTGCAGAATAAGATGCTTCGGTGGAGTCTGCATACCCCTCCCCTCACGAAGGTGGTTACCCTCCACGAGAAAACGGACACGGCCACTCCTGAAGACGTCCATGCGAGAGAAGGCAAGGCGTCTCTATGCCGAAGTAGAAACCCTGTGCGACACGGTCGCTGGCTTACAAAACATAGGCACAACCTCTCCCCGGCACTGGCACCAACACCCTGTTTCTCTCACCATCCTTAAGGACTTAGATTCTGACCATAGCTACCAATAGCACTGTTACGGCCACTAATGAAACGTTAGTGTTGACCTCACCACTCGATGGGTATCGACCAGCGGCAGTCACCAATGTTCATACGTAATGTAGTTGGTATTAAGTTAATATTTGCCTGCGGCCTGAACTTCCACCGTCAGACTGTGGGATGGGACTTAAGGTCCCACCCTACACCATCAACGTGCACTCCAGTGATGTTTTTGGAATGACATCATTGTCGAATGGAATAGTTTCACTATCCACCAAGACAGTTAATCCGTGAGCCGCCGGCCGGTTTGGCCGTGCGGTTCTAGGCGCTTCAGTCTGTAACCGCGTGACCGCTACGGTCGCAGGTTCGAATCCTTCCTCGGGCATGGACGTGTGTGATGTCCTTAGGTTAGTTAGGTTTAAGTAGTTCTAAGTTCTAGGGGACTGATTACCTCAGACGTTAAGTTCCATAGTGCTCAGAGCCATTTGAACCGGTGAGCCACCGGTGAAGCTGTATTCCACCTCCCACGAAAAAACTACTTCAGCTTACAAAATAACATTTAATAATTAGTGCATTTGTCGTTAAGTCTGGCTACTACATGAATTAATTCAAATAATTAGTTTTATCTGGGTATTTTCTAATGACTGCTTCGTTTTGGTACTCAATACAATCTTTTTTACATAAAAGCCAATGTTCCTGACTTCCAGGAAAATAAAATAAGAGTGTAATTTCCTGTACTGTGAGTCACACAAAGCAAAAGCTAAGCCTAAAGTAGTCAAGACAGACTTAAAAAATACGCAAATCACTTACTATTAGAGCATCGAAAACAAAGCAATGCTAAATTGGTCCCTCTCGCCTCTAAACTCCAAAGACACTTTCGGAGTTTTAATAAAATTGTTTCCTAGTGATAATAGTTAGTTGGGCTGTGAAGATACAGATATTCGTATGTAATTGGGCAAGAAAATGCAAAGATTAAAATATTACCATTAAAATGACGTATTTATCATTCCGCTGCGTGTGTTGTTTTTACGAGGGTCACTCCAAAAGAAATGCACACTATTTTTGTAAAAAATACAGTTTTCATTCTGCATGTGTGAAAGTTCTGCAGTGTGTAGATAGATCCTTCCCGCTTGTTTTCAAACTTAGTTCTACCTGTTCCAGTGAGTGGCGTCGTCACAACATGTCTTCAAGATGGCTGCTACACTTGCCATTCGTCAGAAGCAACGTGCTGTCATAGAATTCCTGTGCTGTGAAAACGAGACAGTGGGAAACATCCGCAAGAGGTTGAAAAAGGCGTATGGAGATGCTGCTGTCGATCGCAGAACAGTCAGTCGGTGGGCAAGCAGGTTACGTGATGAAAGCGGGCACGGCAATATTGAGGATTGTCCTCGCAGCGGCAGGTCTCGTACTGGACACACTCCAGTGTGCAGAGTGTTAACGAATTGGTGACTGCTGACAGACGCATCACAGTGAACGAATTGTCACGCTATGTTGGGATAGGGGAAGGAAGTGTTTGCAGAATACTGAAAGTGTAGGCATTGAACAAGGTTTGTGCCAGTTGGGTTCCCAGGATGTTGACAGTGGCTCACAAAGAAACAAGAAAAACGGTATGCAGCGAACTTTTGAAACAGTACGAGAATGGTGGAGATGAATTTCTTGGAAGAATTGTGACAGGTGATGAAACATGGCTCCATCATTTTTCACCAGGGACGAAGAGGCAATCAATGGAGCGGCAACATGCAAATTTACCCAAGAAAGAAAATTCAAAACCACATCTTCTGCTGGAAAAGTTATGGCTACGGTGTTTTTCGATTCCGAAGAACTCTTGTTTGTGGACATCATGCCAAGTGGAACCACCACAAATTCTGATGCATATGTGACGACAATGAAGAAACTTCAAGCTCGACTGAGTCGTGTTAGACCACATCGGCAAAAGCAGGGTGTTTTGCTGTTGCACGACAATGCACGGCCACATGCCAGCCAAAAAAAAACCATAGAAGCGATCACAAAACACGGGTGGACAACACTAAAACACCCGCCTTACAGTCCTGACTTGGCTGCATGTGACTATCATCTCCTTGGGAAACTGAAAGACTCTCTTCGTGGAACAAGGTTTGAAGATGATGACTCCCTTGTGCACGCTGCCAAACAGTGGCTCCAACAGGTTGGTCCAAAATTTTACCGTGCGGGTACACAGGCGCTGGTTCCAAGATGGCATAAGGCAGTTGAGAGGGATGGAAATTATGTGAAGAAATGAAAATATTGTACCTAAAGGATATATTACACACTGCAAAACTTTCAAGCGTGTAGAATAAAACATGGATTTATAAAAAAAATAGTGTGCATTTATTTTGGAGTGACCCTCGTATATTCGACCCACGAGTTCCTCTACCCACTCCGGAGCAACTGGCAAGGTTAAGAGCAACGAGCGAGCTTCATGCACGTGCTGACTGCCTCTAGCTGTAGCGTACAATGCTTGACAAAGTGTGGAGGCGGCTTTATGCAACAGTGGATGCCGAACGGTGTTTGTAGAAGGAGGGGTAGTGGTGTAACCGAATAATAACCGCTGCGAGTGTGCCGCGAGAGATCTCGAGGCTCGTGTGTTTAGCCGGCAGACCCCGACGTGACGTGGGAGGCGAGTGTTGACACGCAGAGCCGGCGAGGCGCGTCAACACTGGCTGCTAGTATACGCGGGCCGCGGGTTTCGGCTGCCTGAGCCGCCGGCGTCCAGCAGTTAACAAGCGCCCGGTTTACGTGTGGCGCTGCGCGGCGCTCAGTTTACGGATGAAACTCGCGGACAGAACGGGCCCTGACGTGTGCCCACGAGCATACGGCTGTCCAGCTAATTCTGGCCCGCCGCGTCTGCTCTGAAAACTTAGCGGGCTGAATCGGCGCCTCTGCTACAAAACGGTGAAACACACAGCAGAGGGTCCGCAGCTCGTGGTCTAGGGGCTGTACCCCCTTCGGCAGTACACATACTAAAATTGGAACGATACAGAGATGATTAGCATGGCCCCTGCGCAAGGATGACACGCAAAATCGTGAAGCGTTCCACATATAATAGCCGGCACGGTAGCTCAGCGTGTTCGGTCAGAGGGTTCGCTGCCCTCTGCAATAAAAAAAACTGAGAGAACAGATAAACGAAAAACCCGAATGGGTATCATCGGACGTCCGCCCCGAACAAATTCAGCGAACAATATAGAACAAAATAAGCTCAACAGAAAAATGGGGCTAACTTTGCTGCTTCTGGATCACGGGGTCCAGGGTTCGATTCCAGGCCGGGTTAGGGAGTTTCTCAGCACGGGAACGGGTGTTGGTGTTGTTGTCCTCATCATTTTGTGAGAGTGACTAGATTGGATTGTAAAAAGAAAATGGACTGTGTAAAAACTGTGACTCCGTTTTGACACTGATAAGGGCGCAGGTGAGCGCCCCACAAACCCATCATCATCAACAACACAGCTGAGGATGTAAGGATGGTACCTCCCGTCTCTATCACCACCACCCGCTTAAAGTCTCCTGAGAGCTAAAGTGCGTAGGACTATATCCAAAAACGTTCAAATGTGTGTGAATTCCTAAGGGACTAGTCATCAGCCCCTAGACTTACACACTACTTAAACAAACTTAGTCTAAAACACACACCGCACGCGCGCGCCACAAAGGGGAGGACTCGAACCTCCGGCGGTAGGGGCCGCGCAATCCGTGACATGGCGCGTCTATCCGCGGCACTACATCCAAATATGTGTTAACTGTTTATTTGTCGTGCCGTGGTATCCAGGATGCTCAAAAAGTGACGCTCTCTCACGGAAGGATGAACTTTTCCTTCCAGATACACTCTTCCTTAAGGTGAGGAGGATGCGGTCTACACGCTACAAGAGAGATTCTTGAGAAACGTTACGGACGTTCCCTACGTCCCTCCCTCCCCCCCCGCCCCCCCCCCAAAAAAACATTGACTACTACTATGTCCACTGAATCATCTCAGCAAGGCCATGCTGGGTTAGACACTACATCACTTCAGAATGGCATCCAAAAGGAATTGCATTTAAATACACTGAGATGACAAACGTCATGGGTATGGCATATGAAGATAGCGGTAGTATCGCATACGCAAGTTACAGGACAGTAAAGTGGCGGAGCTGTTTATTTCTACTCAGGTGATTCATGTGAAAAGGTTTCCGACGTGATTGTGGCCGCGCGACGATAATGGAGACTTTGAGCGCGATGTGGTAGATGGAGCTAGACGCATGGGACATTGCATTTCGGAAATCGTTAGGGAATTCAATACTCAGAGATCCACAGTGTCAAGGGAGCCGAGAGTACCAAATTTCAGGCATTACCTCTCACCACGACAACGCTGTGGTAGACGTCCTACACTTAACGACCTAGAGCAACGGCTTTTGCGTAAAAGTTGTCAGTGGTAACAGACGGACAGTGCGTGAAATAAGCCCATAGATCAATGTGGGACGTGTAGGACGAACATTTCCGTTAGGACAGTGTGCCGAAATGTGGCGTTAATGGGCTACGGAGCAGACGACCGACGCGAGTGTTTTTGCTAACAGCACGACATCGCCTGTACTGCATACCCTACGCTTGAAATTTGTTTGGACCCTAAACTGGTAAACCGTAGCCTCGTCAGGTAAATCCAGACTTCAGTTAGCAAAAAGTGATTGTAGGCTTAGTGTGTGGCGCAGACCCCCACGAAGCTATGGACCTAAGTTGTCAGGAGGAAAGTGTGCAAGCTGGTGGGGTCTCCATAGTGGTGCGGGCTGTGTCAAATGGAAAGGACTGGGTTCACTAGTCCAGCTGAACCGATTGTTGACTGGAAATGGTTGGTTTCTTGGAGATCGTTCGGAGCCATTTATGGACTCCATGTTTCCGTGCCAATGCGTCATCTCACTGGGCCACGTTTGTTCGCGATTGGTTGGAAGAATGTTATGAACTGTTCGAAAGAGTGATCCGACCACCCAGATTACTTGACATGAATCCCACCGAGCATTTATGGGACATATCCGAAGGATTAGTTCGTGCACAAAATACTGCACCGGCAGCACATCCGCAGCTATGGACGGCTGTAGAGAGAGAGAGAGAGAGAGAGAGAGAGAGAGAGAGAGAGAGAGGCAGCATGGCTCAATGTTTCAGCAGGGGACTTCGAACGACTTGAGTCCATGCTACGTAGAGCTGCTGCACTATGATGGGTGAAAGGAGGTCCGACACGATACTAGAAGGTATCCCATGACTTTCGTCACCCCAGTGTATATTACCGTCGGCAATAGAAGTTGTCATCCTTTCTCCACAAGCCAGATGTTCAATGAAGGAATATAAATACTTATTCCTGTGCATAATCTTAAATGTTAACCTTCCGTATTGTAATAAAAGGTGATTCCGTGATGACTCCAGAACTTTCAGGAATGGTGAAGTCCGGAAACGACAGAGTCGAGAGTTACAAGCGAAAATCGCTCTGACACATCTGACAGTAGAAATATGTACCAGTACTGTTGTTAAGACTGTAGGATAGGAAACTTTCAGAGGTGGTGTTAAGGTGCAAAACAAGAATGTCTTCGTAAACAGGGACTCTGAACAGCATCCCTTATACCTCCGACTTACACATTTACTCATCTCCATCATCCGTGAAAGTTTTTATACCATGCATGGAAGTAATGAATCCGTCTTTCCTTTAACGCTGTAGTGGATAGTTGGGTGTACTTCCGAATTTGACTCGCGCGGCACTTGTCCCAATTGTAAATATGGTACAGACTGTTCTGAATCTAAAAACATCGCGTAAAAACATGAGCCGTGCTGCAATTTGCGTTGGTGCTGTGTAGGTTTCCGTCTTCTGTTGGAGGCCACACTGTATCGTTTAGTTGACAAGGTTGAGGTTGTTTGTCTTCTTCTTGTGTTGACTGGCGCCACTGCGAGGTGCCGGGTGGAGAAGAGTTTGTACCTCTTTAATTCAGACGAATTTTGCATCAGAACGAGACATGCACTCGACCCCCTCCTTATGTACCAGCTAATTAATTATGAGCACAACACTAACGGAAGGCAATGGTGGACCCTGCTAGTTTGTAAAATACGGAGAACACACAATAATTTAATAAAAATTGTAATCTACTAAAAAAAAAAAAACTTTATCATAATAAGCAACAGGAAATGGGATTCTGTCTATATCTACGAAGTGATATGCGGATTAAATATTACAATGAGATTTATTATACATCAGGTCATAAATGCACATGATTGTCGACACACACACACACACACACACACACACACACACACACACACACACACACACACACAGTAAGTTAAAGGATAGGGTATACTGAAATACGAGTATTATGAGAATAAGAGTTGGCTCGAGAATAAGGGGCTCCTACTCTCCGTGATGCAATAGCCTGACGATAATGACTGGAGGTCCTAATGAACCAAATACACTACTGGAAATTGAAATAAGAACACCGTGAATTCATTGTCCCAGGAAGGGGAAACTTTATTGACACATTCCTGGGCTCAGATACATCACATGATCATACTGCTAGAACCACAGGCACATAGACACAGGCAACAGAGCATGCACAATGTCGGCACTAGTACAGTGTATATCCACCTTTCGCAGCAATGCAGGCTGCTATTCTCCCATGGACACGATCGTAGAGATGCTGGATGTAGTCCTGTGGAACGGCTTGCCATGCCATTTCCACCTGGTGCCTCAGTTGGACCAGCGTTCGTGCTGGACGTGCAGACCGCGTGAGACGACGCTTCATCCAGTCCCAAACATGCTCAATGGGGGACAGATCCGGAGATCTTGCTGGCCAGGGTAGTTGACTTACACCTTCTAGAGCACGTTGGGTGGCACGGGATACATGCGGACGTGCATTGTCCTGTTGGAACAGCAAGTTCCCTTGCCGGTCTAGGAATGGTAGAACGATGGGTTCGATGACGGTTTGGATGTACCGTGCACTATTCAGTGTCCCCTCGACGATCACCAGTGGTGTACGGCCAGTGTAGGAGATCGCTCCCCACACCATGATGCCGGGTGTTGGCCCTGTGTGCCTCGGTCGTATGCAGTCCTGATTGTGGCGCTCACCTGCACGGCGCCAAACACGCATACGACCATAATTGGCACCAAGGCAGAAGCGACTCTCATCGCTGAAGACGACACGTCTCCATTCGTCCCTCCATTCACGCCTGTCGCGACACCACTGGAGGCGGGCTGCACGATGTTGGGGCGTGAGCGGAAGACGGCCTAACGGTGTGCGGGACCGTAGCCCAGCTTCATGGAGACGGTTGCGAATGGTCCTCGCCGATACCCCAGGAGCAACAGTGTCCCTAATTTGCTGGTAAGTGGCGGTGCGGTCCCCTACGGCACTGCGTAGGATCCTACGGTCTTGGCGTGCATCCGTGCGTCGCTGCGGTCCGGTCCCAGGTCGACGGGCACGTGCACCTTCCGCCGACCACTGGCGACAACATCGATGTACTGTGGAGACCTCACGCCCCACGTGTTGAGCAATTCGGCGGTACGTCCACCCGGCCTCCCGCATGCCCACTATACGCCCTCGCTCAAAGTCCGTCAACTGCACATACGGTTCACGTCCACGCTGTCGCGGCATGCTACCAGTGTTAAAGACTGCGATGGAGCTCCGTATGCCACGGCAAACTGGCTGACACTGACGGCGGCGGTGCACAAATGCTGCGCAGCTAGCGCCATTCGACGGCCAACACCGCGGTTCCTGGTGTGTCCGCTGTGCCGTGCGTGTGATCATTGCTTGTACAGCCCTCTCGCAGTGTCCGGAGCAAGTATGGTGGGTCTGACACACCGGTGTCAATGTGTTCTTTTTTCCATTTCCAGGAGTGTATATTTATCTCCCGACTATATAGCAGTATTGCAATTAGTAGTGAGAGCTCAAATGGGATCACATGGAGAAACAAGCAAGGTAGATTTTGAAGCAAAGCGAGCACGCGTGCTGCTGAGGGATTCAGTAAAAGGTCCTACAATGCCGGGGCCGCAAAACACTGTACCAGCACTGAAGTCTGCAGCATGTCGTCGGTAGGCAGCGTCCTGATGGTGCGGCCGCCGACTTCTGCCGTGCAGCGACTCGGTGTCAACCCCCGGCTACGAAAGCTGTCCGAGAATTCTAAGTTCTTCGGAAAAGGAGCGACTCCGAGGAAGACCAGATCCCGAATTCCCTGTCCGCGAAGCCAAGCTAACATTGCTCTACTCCCTACTCTCCTCGAAAAACTGCGAATCAGCATTCAGTTCTGATTCCAAAATTCCCCCACACTGTCTCGGAACATAATTCGCGCCAATAGCGACTGTTCCCTCCAATTTCGAGCAGGGCTTTATGATGTCAACTAGCCTCAGTTTAAGTTGACCAATCATGCCTCTGCTATTCAGCTGAGGGCGCTGAACTTGCCGTTTGACCGGCTACAAAAACAACTTGCACCGGATGGCCGGTGGTCTAGGCCAGACAGTCGCTCTCAGCAAGGCATAGTCAAAAAGTTTCCTCTGAATCAAGAGGACAGCGCAGTCAGTCGGTGCCAGAAATCTTCGTTCCGGACGCACCAGAACGGTAAACACGCAAACTGCGGCGACACTCAAACGTCTCGCAGGTTGTTTCGCCCTGCATACAATAGGCGAAACTCGACCGACGTCAGTCGTTCCGCCAGGCACTTAAGCCTATTGCACAAACCCCTCAGAATTCAGGGAATTGCAGCCCCCGACCGGCAACGCAGTGTGCCGCGTCCTCCAATGCTCGCCTCGCAAAAGACACCCAGGGAAGTAAAACAACATGTTTAGGAATAGAGTGAAAAGTATTTTTTTGAGCTCTCAGTACAAATACTCCCACTCCAATAACCTTATTTGGTCTGTTACTACCGTGAAATGACGTAGAACATTAATAAAATTGATGAAAATGAGAGGTGACATGCAAAAGAGGGCATGGTACCTCTCACCACTTGGTTTCACAAGTGTTGCCTGTCCGCTAGTGACAGCAGCGGAGGTATTTAGGAACTGTGACCCTATCTTTGGGGTGACGTCGTAGTTCTTGCGTGTCGTGTGAGTGAGCAGTTCGGTTGGGGACACAGCAGGAGCCAGGTCCACGCAAGGTGAGAACACGCCGGACCGCTGGTGGCGCGTATGGACTGCCAGACCTCGTCGAAACCGGATCCTGCAAGTTTTAAGTTGAGCGCATTTCAATTAGAGTAGAGGAACCTCCACTATTGTGAAATCTCGCGATTCTCCAGTGACTTCGGTTCGTGTTGCTGCTCGTAGTGTCGCCAAGGCGAAGGGCAGTGAGTGGAGTGCTTGGGGAAGGCGGATCTGATTACCTTTCCGTGACTTCTAATTACTGTTTACTACCTTCAGCTTGTTACAATTGTTATGTTCAGCCAGCGGTATTTTCCTGCCTGGTGGCCAGAAACGTGTTCAAATAGTTGATATACAATTTAAGGGGTTTAATGAATCCAGTATTAAAACACATATGTTAATGAGGTTTTACCTGTTTTGATCAACTTCAGCTTTCCTTCGAGTAGTGTGCTAGTTATGCAAGTGTTCCTATAAGTAGAACGTTCTGTTTGCCATAGATAACAAGTGTCTTTATTCATTTGGTGTTCTTACGAAGACTATAATCTGCTTTAAATATGTGTATATGTAACTCGGTGTTCTTGTCAAACAGGATTCTACAGTGTGTGTGTGTGTGTGTGTGTGTGTGTGTGTGTCAAGTAGTACGCAAATATTTGCTCTACTGCAGAATTTGTTCAGATCATCTCGTAAAGCGCAAGTCATTTCGTTCTAGAAAATCGTAGTAGGATCTTCGTAAGTCCCCCATCTACCTCACCATACGTCAGGCTTCAGTGAAGGAGCGTCTTTGCCAGTCTAGTAATTTACGTCTGTGCGCGGAACAATGAATGCCCCCTCCGCTGGCTGCTGGATGGAGGTAGCTGTCCGCCAGTGAGTCAGTCGAGCTCCCCCTCCCCCCCACCCCTATCACAGCTCGGCTCGCGTCGCGCCCATTGTGGGCAGCGAGCAGCAGCAGCAGGAGGCAGACGGCTTCCGGCGAGGCGGCCCCCACTTCCGGCCAGCACAGCTCTCAGCGAGACACCTGCCCCCCGACTCGCTGCCTTGTCCTCATCCACCTCCACCTGCTCAAAACGGGCGCGCGCTACAAACACGTCCACGCGCACACCCCGACGCCCGTTATATCTCATGATAGGTTCATTTGAGAAGTTGCCAGAGGGCGCCAGAAAACAGGCATTACTGCCCATGCGCAGCACCTGCGATGACGTAGGAAGCCCATGCTCAGTTTTTTTTTCTGTCCACATGATTTTTCGTCGCATTTCTGTTTCAAATTTCTTGCTTACTCGGGCATATTGTTCGGACGGGAGATACGGATTTAATGTACTTAGAGCAACGGTTTTATCGTACCCTATCTAGATGAATGCAAAAGAGCGAAGCAGTCTTTAACGTAATACATCAAAACTAGACTCTACTGCTACAAGTATTAGTTGACCACAATATTTCACGTGGGAGTGAAGGAACTTCAGTCGCTTTATCGGAAGTTCTTATGGTGATCCTTCACATGGGCACGGTGAACCACTTAATAGCGCATGCGCTATTTTTCTGAAAACATTCACAATGCAATGAATTTCGCTAGTCACCACTGTACTTGTTTGTCACCGCATGTTTCCGACAACGGACACGAGAGGTCGAGTGCGGTAATATCGTGGTCGTTTTATCCACCCTGCAATATTGTTCTGCGGCCATTTCAATAACGTTTACGTATACACAGCACTGCAGAAACCTAGTATGAAGGAATACGAATTTTCTTCAAAAATAAGTTGCTTGTATACATCGTAACTAAGGAGAATAGTTACTTTCATGACCATTTCAAAATGTCTATAGCGTTGAGCGATCTTATACTGTGTCATAAAAGAAACAGGACATCAGAATACTCAGAGCATAGGATTCTGGTGAAACACACTAAGATACGTAATTCGGCTTAACCCCAGATAACTAATCCGTGTAAAATTTACGACTGAAAGTAGGGTATAAAACAGGAGAACTAATAATGGCAATTAAGTAATACATAACCTTTTAATTGTGACTTCATTTGAATAAAGCATGAAATAGAAAACTTGTCGATGATTTATTAGTAATTTAAAATTCCTCCTCTCTCTCCCCTCCCCACCCCCCACCCCTCTTATTGTACTGGGGTTAAAGTGCACCTTCGTATGTCCAGGTTTACGCTGAAACATGTGGGATTAAGTTTTTTTAGTGTGGTTTTCGACTTGGCAATTTTCGTGGGGTACCAATACTGTATTATCTCATGTTTGGTCCTTTATTATTGCATAATGCCATACGTGTCGAGAAATGAAAATGGGCACCTGAAACAGAGCGAACAGTTGAAACTAACCAGTAGTGTGCAATGAAACACTTCCGCAGAGGCAGTCAATTTATTCTAAACGAAAAGATTAATGAAAGGCAAAATCATTTAGTAAACCGAAATGCTGGTATCTCACATAAGACAAACTACAATGTAATTATTTAGCCTTACATACAGTACAAAAGCAAAAAGTACCTAAGATGTTTAGTTACGCTTGCATTGAGTCGTGTTCCTTTCTTTGTATCATCCGTCTGTTGCACGAAAAATTACAGCCAAACACGATGCGTGTATTCACCATTACGTCAAAATTCTAAAGGTAACGTAGTTGTATCAGTTTATAACCATTTCTTTTTACACGTCATTTGCGCTCGTTGCCATATACCGATGATACTGTACATGTTATTGCCAGTCTACTAATCATCTCTGTGGTTCCACGGCGTAACAGGCCATTCGGGTTGCTGCAAACCACCACTCTGTTAGTTAAACCTAGAATACTTCCACATTTGACAGTGCCCCAAACTGTCCACTTCAGACGATTTAAGAAGAAATATTTTTTTTACCAGTTCAGCTGAGCACTGTTAGGTTACCTATGCGATCAAACAGGGGGCTGCTCCTGGATGTTCCGTCGTTTCTGCCGCTCGTGTCTTTAGTTTCCGTCTGCCTAGCGAGTTTTCTATCTTTGCTACTGAACACTCTGCGATTCGTAAAGCCGTGGATCAGAATGAAACGTTACTGTAGTTTCAAATTTTTGATCTGCTATGATTCACTCAGTACCCTGCAGTACCATTCAGCATATGCAACCGTCCAGCCGCAAAGACGGGGAAAGGTATAATTCTGCTACGTATCAAGAGAAATGAGAATGAGTTTGCCAATACTACGGCCACGGAGGCATGTACCCTTCCGAACGTAACCCACTCTCCTAGTCCTTTGCGTGCCGTGCCGTCATTGCTGCTAGGTCTGTAATGCGTCTTCGGGAGAGAGAGTGGCTTGGCTTGATGGATAATAAGTTTGGATAAAAAAAGGGAATGTATGGTAGAGGCGCACCGTCTTTCGGCCGCTTAGAAGTGCTGAAGTTTACCTTTACACGCCCCGTGATGCATGACTGCTTCTTACGCGTGAAGAACCACCTGTTCGTGAGGCATGTGATGCTCTGATTACAGTTCGCCACATTCTAAATGATGGTCATTTATATAATGGCCAAAGGGTACAAACCAGTTTATTGGCAGACCTCACCTCAATTTTCTGTGCTCATTTGACACGTGTCTTAAGATGTTGTGTTTGTCCTTCTACTTACACTCTCAGGTAGAAGCTTTCAGTCCGTGTAGAGGATGGCTGGCTCGTCCGGTTGTTATACCAGGGATCAGGCAATCGTCTTTTCTGGTCTCGCCTCTTCGTGGCTTGTCAGGTCTGATACCAATGTTTCAGTAGTCTGTCTTGAATCACGTGGCTCCGCTGTACCGTTCAGAGGGACTGTGCGGTCTAATATCTTGCGATAATTGTAAGGCGCTGCTGACGGTTATATTGAGCCCCGTAAAGCAGCAGCAGCAGCAGCAGCAACGACAACAACAACAACAACAATACTAACAGCGCCAATTTATTTGATTTATTTGGCTTTCGAGAAGGCAAAGGACTTCGCAGTGCGACTGAAGAAAGCTTCAAGGTCAACAGGAAGAATTCACATAGCTTTCGTAGACTTCAGCAGGAAAACACTAGCACAATCACAAAATTCTAGGGCTTCGCGAAGTTTCCTAATACATCTGGAAAGACGTCAATTTTGATCCGACGACGAGATATGGTACCTGCGGAATAGCTGTAGTCACAGTGGTTTTCACGTCATCCGCCAACAGATAGCGTAATGGCGTAGTCACTAAGCACCATCTGTGTCTACTCTTCAATAGGGAATGCTCACAGTCAGAAGGTTCAATGTGGTGCACTCGGGTCAATTAAGTAAGCAGGCAGCCATGCCACGGAGACGCACTCGTCCCTCCTACAGCCAACTGAGCCAGTTTGAAAGGGTCGAATTGTGGCCTTCAGAGTCGAGGGACAGTAACAAAAATCGGACGAGCTGTGTCAGTTGTGCAACGATGCCGGTATCAGTACTCGAGTGAACATTCACACACACGCAGACGAGATTACGGACCATGCAGCACAGATGCCCCACCAGGATCGTCGTATTGCAAGGCCAGCAGTGGCAAATCGTACAGCAACCACAGCACAGATCTAAATCTAAATGGATACTCTGCGAATCACATTGAAGTGCCTGGCCAAAGGGTTCATCGAACCACCTTCACAATTATCTATTATTCCGATCTCGTATACAGCACGGAAAGAACGAACACCTATACCTTCCCGTACGAGCTTTGATTTCCCTTATTTTATCGTGGTGATCTTTTCTCCCTATGTAGATCGGTGTCAAAATATTTTTCGCATTCGCAGGAGTAAGTTGGTGATTGTAATTTGGTGAGAAGATTCCGTCACAACGAAAAACGCCTTTCTTTTAATGATGTGCAGCCCAAATGCTGTATCATTTCTGTGACACTGTCTCCCATATTTCGCGATAATACAAAACGTGCTACCCTTCTTTGAACTTTTTCGATGTACTCCGTCCTTCCAATTTAAATTGTTCGTAATTGTAACACATAGGTATATAGTTAAATTTACGGCTTTTAGATTAGACTGATTTATCGTGTAACCGAAGTTTAACGAATTCCTTTTAGCACTCATGTGGATGACCTCACACTTTTCGTTATTTAGGGGCAACTGCCAATTTTCGCACCATTAAGATATCTTTTATGAATCGTTTTGCAATTAGTTTTGATCTTCTGATCACTTTATTAGTCGATAAACGACAGCGTCATCTGCAAACAACCTAAGACGACTGCTCAGATTGTCTCCCAAATCGTTTATATAGATAAGGAACAGCAAGGGGTCTATAACACTACCTCGGGGAAAGCCAGAAATCACTTCTGTTTTACTCGATGACTTTCCGTCAATTAGTACGAACTGTGACCCCTCTGACAGGAAATCACAAATCCAGTCACATAACTGAGACGATGTTCCACAAGCACTCAGTTTCACTACAGGCCGCTTGTGTGGTACAGTGTCAAAAACCTTCCGGAAATCCAGAAATACGGAATCGATCTGAAATCCCTTGTCAATAACACTCAACAGTTCATGTGAATGAAGAGCTAGCTGTGTTTCACAGGAACGATGTTTTCTAAACCCATGTTAACTGTGTGTCAATAGACAGTTTTCTTAGAGGTGATTGATAATGTTCTAACAAAATATATGTTCTGAAATCCTGCTGCCTATCGACGTTAACGGTATGGGCCTGTGATTTAGTGGATTACTCCTACTACCTTTCTTGAATGTTGGTGTGACCTGTGCAACTTTCCAGTCTTTAGGTACGGATCTTTCGTCGAGCGGACGGTTGTATATGATTAAGTATGGAGCTAATGTTTGACGGCTTGTGACTCCAGACGTTTCAACACGACTTGCTACGAACCGATTATTAGTAGTGGAAATGTGGTCACGCACACCTCTAGCCCGTCTCCCACTTAAGCCACAGCATCGACGTGGACGAATCGACTGGTACCATCAGAGGATCACTTGGAAGATGGAATGCAGCGCCATGGTCTTCTTCGATGAAAGGAGATTCTACCTGCACCCATGTGATGGTCGTTTCCGCGTCCGACATAGATTTGTTGAGTGCCGTCTCGCAGAGTGCATCCGTCCAAGGCACACTGACCCCGAACACAGGCGTTGCGATCTGGGGTGCGATAAGCTCCCTTTAACCTTTGGTGTTTCTGGAGGAGACGCTAACCAGCGATCGATACGTACAGATCGTTGTTTACTGTTTTTGCTACAGAAAGGTGATGTGTTGTCCCAACAGGATAATGATCTCCCACACACTACCCGTGAATCTGAACGTGCCCCGCAAGACGTGCGGCAACTTCCTTGGCCAGCACGATCTCCGAACTTGGGTCGAACCGAGCGCGATGGAACGAGAAGTGACTCGTGCGACTCGTCAACCAACTACGTGAACACGACGAACAGGCGTGGCGTAGCGTATACCAGGACGAAGGACAGTATTCGTCCACTGTATAATCCACTGGAGGCCAGAGAGCTCCTGGGTTGCCCCTAGAGATCGGTCGTTCGCGAACTAACGGGTCCAAAGGAATGGTTCATAAAGATGAGCGGAACGAGCGAGGAACGAATTCTAAGGAAGAGTATTTTATAGTTCACTTCGGTCGCGGATTTCTACTTAGTTTCCGTGAACGGAAAACTGTCGGTCTCGTTCCCGCAATGGCACGTCGGTCGATGTCGTTCCAGCCTCGATCCCGTTCCCGTCGGTCTCGGTCTTGTTCGGCCAGACTCGTCCTCCTCCGCGTGGCCACTCGTCGCAGTTTCACTGCCGACTGCTCATAGTTCAGTATCGTAGAGTTGGGCAACACGATTCTTTTTCCCGATTCGATTCCTACGATTCAATTTCACATTGCGAATCGATTCCTACGATTCGTTCACGATTCATTCTACTCTGCGATGGCACGATTCTTACGGAATGCAAAAAGTTCTACATCTTACTCACAGATGGTAGGACATGTCTGAAATTGTCAATGGGGTTAGAATCGAACTGTGTCATGATAATATATGCCATAAATAGTTTATTTATGAGTAAACATGCAAATGACGTTACAAGTGTGATTCTAGATTTATACGTCACGTTTGATTTGATTGCATCTATTGTTTTATTTCAGTATGCCAGGAAAGAGGAGTCGATTTGTGCGAAAGGTGGTGCAAAATTACGTGGTATGCCAGTTTGGTTGTGTGGCTTGAACGTATCTAACTATGGACGTCTGTTTTATAGTAACAAAATCTAGCAGTGAGGCAGACGTGATTTGGCTCATATCATCCTATGTTTTTCTGTGCTAAGATGTCTTTCCAAGTCCACATCACTCTTGCAATTCATAACGCAGCTGACAGCCCTACCACAAGGCAAATTTAGCTTAACTTTCATTTCGTCTAAATACGAAGCATAGGTATTTTGCTTTTAATTTGTCTGAGAACTTACCACTGGCACAACTATTTACATGAGAAGACGACACTGCCAAGTGTCAGCTTGGTTTTCACGCGTAATATTACGGCCCACGAACTTCGTTTGTTCGTTTCGAGCTTCCTTTGTTGACACGCGTCCTCCACTTGACTGCCATCTGGCGGCTGTAATCATTCGGCACGACTCGGCATGATTCGGAAGTTGCCTTCGAAGCATAGCGTACTAAGAATCGATGAATCGTTGGAACTTGGAATCGTCACGACTCGGAAACACACAATCGTTCTTACGATTCTTTTGAACGACGATTCGTCAGTATCACGATTCGATTCTTCCGATTCTTTATGTAGAGTCGTTCAAATGAACGACTCATTCACGAATCGCCACAACTCTACAGTATCGAGTAGTCGGTAGTTTCTTTCGCTGCGTACGCCCATTCCGGATCTGTTTCAAACCTTTTTTGAACTCTGAACTTCTGGTTCTTTTCGTATTCTATTCAGCGTCTATGACCGGTAATTAAAATGTATTTTACGATTACGTAAATTACGCAAAAATTACGTGGCATGTAATACATACATCTTTTCAGGTAACAAAACGGCATATGAGCTTATTTCACTATTTCGATAAACAGCAGAAGAAATACTTGTAAAAAGGCAAGAATTTTTTTGTTATTACTCATGCAAAGGAAATCGGCACGGCACACACGAGTGGCAGTTTTCCGTCTTTTTTTTTTTATCCCAGGTAAAAGAGCATGTTCATTGTTACGGAAGGCAGACCGACTTACAACCGAATGAGCCGGCCGGTGTGGCAATGCGGTTAAAGGCGCTTCAGTCTGGAACCGCGTGACCGCTCCGGTCGCAGGTTCGAATCCTGCCTCGGGCATGGATGTGTGTGATGTCCGTAGGTTAGTTAGGTTTAAGTAGTTCTAAGTTCTAGGCGACTGATGACCACAGATGTTAAGTGCCATTGTGCTCAGAGCCATTTGAACCATTTTTTACAACCGAATGAAGTCCGCGTTCCATAATCGAGTGTCTGGTGTCACATTTTCTAAAGAGAATATGATAACTTCTACAATATTGTTTCAGTGGTACGGGGTGGCAATCGAAAAATCGGCCCCGAGCTCATTGTCGCCTATCAATTGTCATCTATTGTTTCGAAGTTATTTCTTCATTGCCTAATTATTACATGTTTATCTATTCTGCTCGTAGCGATCAACAAATCGTGCGTAATTGGCGAGCAGTCTGTACTCGGGGCCAGTTTTTCGTGCGCCACCTAATATTATTTCACTGCGATCAGCCACATAACGCTACAGTTGGCTAAACGAGATGTTTTTGGAGAATCACGAAAGTTAAAAGTGTGTGAGAATTCTGTAATAAATAAAAACTCTGTACTCGAGGGCGGAGGCAAGTGCACCCTCTTGGCGCTTTCCATCTTCAGTCACCTATGCTAGTAATTTTCAATTTTTCATAAGAACCGTATACCAAGCACAAATAGGCGGTGAACGAGTAAAAATGAACG
The DNA here is from genome assembly GCF_023864275.1 of Schistocerca cancellata. Taxonomy (NCBI): domain Eukaryota; kingdom Metazoa; phylum Arthropoda; class Insecta; order Orthoptera; family Acrididae; genus Schistocerca; species Schistocerca cancellata. The sequence goes on from NC_064626.1 coordinate 1,120,693,373, forward strand.
GTTCCAAACAAAAAAAAAGAGCGATTACCCGTGAACTAGTTCCCAAGGATCAAAGAGTTTTCCCATTTTAGTTGCCACCTGTGGAGGCTACATCGCGTACTGATATGGGTGTTTCAGCGTGGGTACATACCTGGCACAGCACAACCGCTTGCAGTATCGGTTTGTACATGTAATCACTTCATGTACTCCATATGCACTGTTTGTGAATATATCTGATGTGAATTGGAAACCTTAAAAAGGTGTACTAACTTTTTCCGGCAGTATACAGAGGGGTCCAAAAAAATGGATCCACTGATTAAAAGTCCATAACTAGCAAACTAATTGACGGAGTTGTCTCATCTTAGGTAGTGTAATAGTTTGTAGTTCTGGGAATCGGCACACAAGCGTTGTATTGCGTTGCTTTGTTTTGTCAGATGACAATCGCCAGATAGTCAGTGTTTTGTTCTTAGTTGCACCTAGTTACTCGTGTAACATGGCTGGCGAAAGGCTTACATTGGATGAAAGGAAGTCAGTTTTGAAGTGGTATTTTAAATACGATATCATTGAGGTTCAACGGCAATGACGAAATGAGTATCAGAGCCACCGACACGTTTAACCATTCGTCGCATTCGAGACAAATTTGAAGCCGAAGGCAAACAACGATCTGGACGACCTGTAACAGTAACAAGTCCAGCTAACTCCCGTCGTGTGTTACAATAATTCACTCGCTCACGACAGAATTCTGTGACACAGTGTGCCCGTGAAACAGGAGTAAGTCGTTGAAGTGTTCGGTGAATTTTGAAGGCAGCGAAGTGGAAGTGCTACATCACACGATTGCTACACGTAATGAACGAGGACGACCCAGATCGTAGAATGGAGTACTGCGAGTGGTTTACTAACATGGTGCGCAACGATGAAGAGTTTGAAGAGATGCTTGTGTGATCTATGAGGCACAGTTCAAACTCAGTGGTACAGTAAATCGCCGCAATTGCATCTACTGGGTCGCCGAAAATCCGAACGTCCATGTAGACCGTGAATTTGCAAGAAGTAAATGAGTGGTGTGGGTTGTCTTACCGGGGCTTGATTGGGCCATTCTTGTTTGACGGCACAGTTACCGGTGAGGTGTACCTTCAGAAGCTTCAGACATCAAATGGTTCAAATGGCTCTGAGCACTATGGGACTCAACTGCTGTGGTCATAAGTCCCCTAGAACTTAGAACTACTTAAACCTAACTAACCTAAGGACATCACACACATCCATGCCCGAGGCAGGATTCGAACCTGCGACCGTAGCGGTCGTGCGGTTTCAGACTGTAGCGCCTTTAACCGCTCGGCCACTCCGGCCGGCTTTCAGACATCCATTTTTACCTGCCATCCGAGACTTGTATGGAGACGGAGGAGTTTACTTTCAATAAGATAGTGCCGCAGCCCATTACCAAAATCGTGTTAGGGCATATCTCGACGAAAATCTACCAGGAAGATGGATAGGCCGTAGAGTTGCTGTGGAGTATCCACCACGTTCCCCAGACCTAACTCCTCTGGACTTTTACCTGTGGCGAACACTAAAGGACGTAGTTTATCGACAAAAGCCACGCAGATTGGATGAACGTCGAGGATCCATCGTACATTCATGTGCAAATATCCAACTGAACACGTTGCAGTCAGTAGTTCGTGCTGCAGTTAGGCGGCATCGTTTGTGTGTGGATGGTAATTGTGACCATTTCGAACACCTACAGGTATGAAACGTCCCCTTAGAACAATTATACACGACTGTGCTTAAACTGACAGACAATATTTTTAGCGCAACGCAATCTGACTTTCAAAAAATCCCTACAGAAGAATGGCCCTGACTAACATTAACCTATACGTTTCACAAATCACTTACCTCACCAAAAATCTTCCTTACTCGAACTACTGCAATACAGCGAGCGCCACTACTGCCAGCTAAATAAAAGATTCAAACTACGGAAGGCACTAACTACTGATAGGGATAGTTAGCAAATGAAAGATTTTAATAGAGAACAAACAATGTATTTACCTTAATATCATCAAAAGTCATAATATATGTAATTTCAAAACTCCGCCATTTCCTTCCACACATCCACCACTGCTGGCGGCTCACCTCCAACTGCGCAACGCTACGCGCTGTTCACATCCAGCTGCCGCTGCCCAACACTACAATGGCAGACAACAATGCAAACTAGCCACAGACTGCACACAGCACAGCCAGTGATTTTCATATAGAGCGCTACGTAACATTGCCAATAAGAAAACATAAACAGCCTACTTACACAGTGATATCTTTAAGCTGGACTTCAAGCTACACTTTCATAAAAAATGAGACAACTCCCTCAATTAGTTTGCAAGTTACGGACTTTTAAACAGTGGATACATTTTTTGGAGCCATCTGTATATCAGCAGGTTTTGTTCTTTTTTTCTGCCTGTATTCATTTGAGAGAAGATACACGCCGGTATCACCAAAGTAGACACGAATGTAAAGGGATGACGAGTGCTGATCATACACTTGCACAGCACAGCACACGTCACCTCGCCTCGGCTCAGCTCAGGTCAGCTTCCTGCTTGTGGCTGGCTGGCTGGCAGCCGTCGTAAAGCGGGGCCCCGCTGCCGGCAGACGTGAGGCGACGCCACAAGAGGGCAGCAGCCATTGTCTGCCGGCCGCTGTCTGGCTGCGTGGGCGGCGCGGCCGCCGCCTCACCTCTGCTGATTTACGGCGCCAGGGCGCGTCGACGTGCGCGCGGGTGGCGGCCACTCGTCTGGGCACGGGCTGACTGCGGCTGAGCTGGCGCGGCCCGCCTCGTACGGGAGCTGACCGTGTAGTGGCAGGGGGAGGGCGGGCGGCCGACAGCCCCACTTAGTGGGCGCGGTGCTCCACTACAGCATGTAGACCAAAGATACTCGGTTCAGGAATGTAGAGCTAACGTAATCGGTTCAGGAACTAGCTACTTCGTGGTGGTGTAAACTTTCTCTAAATATTTAGAAAAATGAATTCCGAGCTCTGAACGTAACACAATGAGGTGACAAAAGTCACGGGATGCCTCCTAATATGATGTCAGCCCCTCTATACCCGTCCATAATTGCGAAGGTCTTGCCAGTGCATGATTTTGTGCGCGAAGTAGCCTCACGATTATCTCCCACAAAAGATTCGATGGAATTCATGTCGGGCGAATTGGGTGGCCAAACCATTCGCTCGATTTGTCCAGGATGTACTTCAAACAAGTGACATTGAAAGTATCATAGATAAAAATTATTTTTTAAAAGTGAAAGTATCTAACCAAAATTGTTTCCTTTTTAATTAGTTAAAGTATCATAGATAACAAAGGATGACAAAGGAGTAGAAATTGGAGGAAGAAGAGTAGGGTGCTTGAGATTTGCTGATGACATGGTCCCTCTAGCCACAGGGGAAAAAGAATTACAGAATTTGGTGGACACCATTGCGACCAACGGAAAAAAAATGGAATGAAAATTAACACAAATAAAACAAAAGTATTGGCAATAGGAGAAAATAAGGAAATAAAAATTGTGCTGAATGGAGAAACACTAGAACAGGTGCAAAATTTTAAGTATCTTGGAAGCAGGATAGACACCGACTGGAAGTGCACCACAGAAATTAAAACAAGGATAGCAATGGCAAAAGAGGCGTTTTATAAGAAAAGGAGAATCTTCTGCAGCGGTCTGGACAGAGAACTCAGAAAGAGACTCGTAAAATGTCTTGTATGGAGTGTTCTTCTATATGGCGCTGAAACATGGACTATGAGGAAAAAAGACAGAGAAAGGCTGGAGGCTTTTGAGATCTGGACATGGCGGAAGGTGGAAAGAATAAGTTGGATGGACAGAGTAAAAAATGAAGAGGTACTGAGAAGAGTGGGAGAGAAAAGACAGTTACTAGATGTAATAAAGAGAAGAAAAAGAATTGGATTGGACATACATTAAGAAAGAATGACGGACTGATAAAAACAGTTTTAGAAGGTTATATAGAAGGGAAAAGGAAGCGAGGAAGGAAGAGATTCCAGATACTGGATGACATGATGGACGGTATAACATACAGCAGCCTTAAGAAGGAAGCAATGGATCGCAGAAAATGGAGAGGCAAAGGACCTGCTAATATAGCAGATAACTGATGATGATGATCATAGATAAAATTGTTCCAAAATAATTATTCAACAAACCTCCATCTGACTGCGTCTGCAAACTTATTTCTTGCACTCCTCCATTTCGCCGGTAATGAAACATATATTTGACTCAGTAGTCAAGTTTAAGAGAATAATGCCGTTTGTGCAGTGGCATTAAGATGGTACTGAAAAATTTTCTGGCAATGATGTTTACGTAATGAAATTATATCTTGACTTCAATAATGCCAGTTGTGCAATGGCATAAAATTAGTTATTTGAAATAAATTTTCTCTGATAACTTTAGTCTTACGAAAATCGATTTCAGACCATCAACTACACATACATATTGCACGTTGTTGTTGTTGTTGTTGTTGTTGTTGTGGTCTTCAGTCCTGATACTGGTTTGATCCAGCTCTCTCATTTTCTTTACGTTCTTTCATTGGTGGGTAACTTAACTTTACTACTCAGTTTCATATTCAATACAAGCAAAGGATGTGCATTAGGATTCAGGCTGTTAGATTAAAATTTTAAGTCATACACAAGAACTACCATTTCCAACATTTTTACAGCACGAACCACTCTTACAAAAATTTCACGAAACGGTTATTGCGTCAAACCTTGGACATACAAATCCTAACTCTGAACATTATCTAACGAAAACCATTTTGAAATCATTGTATAGCTTCTCCCATTAACGTGCTAAAGTTTGCTCAGTGTAAACTGCGCAGCGCGAATTCTACCGTAATGCTGTCACCACCCATCTGCTTCCTCCGGGCACCTATCTATGACTCCAGAGTTTTTTACTGCGCCCGCCCGTCTCCCTTAACCATCAAAGATCCTCCTAGTCAAATATATACTCATTCCACCTTGCGGTTGGCAACTGTAGACTTTATTTTCTGGATCTACCCTGATGAGACCTTAGCACATACCTTTCAACATGGCGCATTGTCAGCCATAAAAACTCCAACATTGTTTGGGAACATGAAGTCCATGAATAGCTGCGAATGGTCTAGTTGTTTGTTGGACCAATAGAGCCAAGCCATTTCATATAAACACAGCCCACGCCATTGTGGAGCCACCACTAACTTGACAACTTGGGTCCATGGCTTCGTGGGACCTGCGCCACATTCGAACCCTCTCATCAGCTCTTACCGACTGAAATCGGGACTCACCTCACCTGACCAGACCACGATTATCTGCTAGTCCAAGGTCCGATCGGTGTGGTCACGAGCCTAGCAGAGACAGCCTCGTCGGTCGTCTGTTACCATAGTCCATTAACTCCAACCTAACGGATACGTTCTTCGTACGTTCCACTTTGATTCCTGCGGTTATTTCAGGCAGCGTTGCTTGTCTGCTAGCACTGACAACACTACGCAAACGCCGCTGTACTCCGTCGTTACGCGAAGGCTGTCGGCCACTGCATTGTCTGGTGAGAGATAATGCCTAAAATTTGGTATTCGCAGCACTCTTCACACTGTAGATAACAGAGTGTTGAATTCCCTGTCTCTTTCCGAAACACAGTATACCATGCGTCTAGCTCCAACTACTATTCCCCGTTCAAGTGTGTTAATTCCCGCCGTGCGGCTTTTTCACTTTAATAACCTATCACCTGAGTACAAATGACAGTTCCGCCGATACACTGCCTTTCATACCTTCATAATAAATCGCCTCAGTTCTAAATAGTTTTATTTCTTCAAAAGCGTATCCGGTTTCGGGCAAGAGAGCAAAAAGGAAAACAAAGAAACTAGAGTCAGAGATTGTGTAAGATTTAAGAAGAGTTTTTTTATAACAACAATGGGATTCACTGTCCAGCTATAAATGTGAGGTTGATATGGTCGGGTTAGTCAGAATGGGTGTCGCACCAGACAGCCACAAAATATACCAAGACAAGTGGGGAGTCATAGGACGAAAAAAAAGGGGAGAAATGCTAAGAGAATATCGCCGAAGAACGTAAGACAACGTCATATTACAAGCGGAGGTAAATCCATCTAGTGGAACTAGCCCGAACGTTAAAAAGTGGTGAATACGTAATGTATAACTGAATAGAAGATGGTTAAATGTGCATTATCAAAAAATAAAAATGAGAAAGTTATGTACTTGGCAATGCAAAAGTTAAAACTTAGAAATGTAAAAAAAGCTGCAAATAGGATTAAAATAAATGTAGCTACAAGTATCCACAAAGGGAAAATAGTAACATTTAGTCGACTTAAAGAGATAAAAGAAAAACACAATTTCCTTGAGAGGAAAGTCTGAGGGGAATATTTGTGAATTTTCACCGCGGTTTCAGAGGAAATAATTATTACACGTGATACAGCGCGATTTTCTGGTTAAGGATAGTTGAAGAGCTATTATTTAAGCTGTGAGTTATTCCAATATCCTCTAGTAAATTAAAGACGCAGTCTTTAAGATGACGATGAAAGATATTCAAATTGCTATTAATGTCACCAATACAATGCCCATTAGCTTTCAAATGACTAGATAAAGTGGACTAAGAATTATTTAGGCCCTGATGTTCCTTGACTCGGATGTTAAAAATGAGCTCAGTCTGACCGATGTAAAATTGCCTGAGAACGGTCGTGATTATGAACCAATAAAACTATTTACAACTGAAGTTAATTATGTGTGTCTACTATGAAGCTGTTGCGGATGTCCATCTAACCAAATATTATGCAATAAACTGAGTTCTTAAAATCTGCCTGGAGGAACCAACGCTATTATGGACTTACAGTGAAAAACCCCTGGAAAAACTAGTTGACCAGTGTAAGAAACACAACGGGGCCGCTAGACTACGCATTTGGCTACTGATTGGAAGTCCTCCAGATTTGTTTTTGTTTCAAGACAGGACGTGCTTTCACGGCATTGTGTTCCTAATCATGGCTTTGTGAGCAAATTAGTATATTCACAATGCAATTCAAAATGTACGTTTTGTCGCATCCGTAATACTGGATGGAGTAAAATGACCTATATTTATTCCTTTTTCAAGTTAAACAGAAGCAAATCTTTTTGTTAAAATATCTTAAGTACAGCTGGAGGAGTTTCATTTTTAACAAAAATGATACCAGCTGTGTCCCACCTTCATCCAATTTAAATATGGATGTACGAAGATTAGAAGCAAATCTTGTCGCATGGTATCCTGTGGACTTGCGTAATTTTTTTTTACAGCTTACGAATCAATGTGGTAGACACAAGGAGGTCGTAATAGGGAACACAATGCGCTGAAACTAGCTTCTTTGTCATGTCACGACAGATTAATTTCACGTTTTGACATGTGCAAAGTGCAACTCTTTCCACTTGATAATGGCCAACGGTTGAAACTACAATGTTGACGTTTGCAAATAAATAATTTTACGGGTGAAAGATGACGGCGATTTCGTTCACAAAATTGTACTTGGCTGTGAACCCCGGAACGAGAACTTAGTCTTGGTTTTTGATTGTGATTTTTTGATTATAGCACTTCGCAAGGTACACACTTCACCGCCAGACTGCCAGGCCCACTCGTAAGGTATAAATGGAAAAATATTATAGTCTGATACTCGTATTTTCCCGTATTTGAAGTTCACTTCATGGGCAGAAGGAGAGCTATTGTCGTTATGTTCCCGTATCGTAACATAGATATTGCACTTCTCACAATTCATTCTGTGGTGTCTAAGTTGCAAAGAATGCTTAGGGATAAAACATCGAATAACCAACTGTCCAATTCCATGTAGCAGTTAACAAAAACTGGAAACAAAACTAGAATATTTTCACCTCAGTTCGCTTCTTAAAGAAAAAGACTGACTACTGGATTAGCAACAAAGGACACATTTTTTAAATACACATAGAGGAACTACGCCTCGTCTTAATAACTTTGAGACAATTTTTAAGTCAATGTTGTCAATAACTACAGTAGCCGTATCCTGTAGCAAATCAGTCTAGAATTGATACAAAACACACACTACTACATAGTTAAATTAGCCTCCTTTCGTACGTCTTGTTAGGTGATCGTTACAAGCCTCCACCTCTTACACACATTCTGTTGCGGATACTACATTTCCCAGAACTCTAAGTTGGGTGGCGGCTTTCGGAATTTTTGGGGCAATATGTATCAATTTTTCCGCAGAAAATTAATAAAAAACGCCTTTCCTCATTTGCCGCTATTCTACCACCACTCAACATCATTTATAAATGGGAATTCTCCTAACTTATATTCGAAATTAATATTATGGCGAGAATAAAAAAACTATGTACCTCGACCGCTGCAACGTAATTCGCGTGTTTCAATTATTTTTATTTGGATTAAGAGCACAACATGGCGGCGGTATTCATCTTCAGTCCGAAGAGTGCCTTGATCCACCTCTCTACACTACTCTATCCTGTGCAACTCTCATCGTTTCTACATAAATGCTGCAGCCTAAACCCATTTGAACCTGCTTTCTGTGTCCAAGCCTTGGTTTCACTCTACAGTGTTTACCACCCACATTTCCTTACATTCAATAAACCGACGATGACTTGATTCCTCAGAATGTGGCTTGTCGATCAACCGTTCCTTTCAGGCAAGTTCTGCCAATATCATTTTCCCCCTAATTAGATTCAGCATTTTCCTCTTCATGTGATCTACGCAACAAATTTTCAGTGTTCTGTAACGCCACATTCCGAAAAAGTACGTTCTCTTCTTGTCTAAACAGTTCATCGGTCATCTGTCGCTTCTATAGAAAGCTACACACAGGACAAAATACCGTCATAAAAGGCTTTGTGAGGATACTGCCATCAAAGTGTGTGCATGAATCCTCTCAGAGCCCGTCAGTCAGTCTGACGATTACCCACAATCTGTAAATTATTGGGGTACTGTTACAGGCCGGTTCAGCTATCAAGTAACATTGGCGAACATAGCGTTCGTAAGTGAAAGAACACTCTTTTTTGCACTTTCAGATTTGTCATACACTACGTCGGCGACTAGGACATCTGCTTGATTGCTCAGAACGCTTGTACACCAATTGTGCAATAATAAAACGCAAGTTTTCCAAGCATACTCGGCCAGTTCAGCGCCCATCCACCACACGCACCTCCTTAAACGACACACAAATGCCCCATATCCTGCGTACCGGTACCTGAGCAACACCTTCATCTCTGCCCGGAAAAATTGACCGTTCAATCGCCAGTCACGTTCCAAGCATTCATCAATAAAAGTCTAACAAGCCTTTACGTCATATTTTCAACATTTTACTCCTTGTTAACAAAATGCTGGTTCAGAAACGCTTTTCTTGCTATTGACAGTCCGCAGTGTATATGATGTCTACTTTGGCAGTCATTTTGCTGCCCAAATAGCACATCCTATTTACTACTTTCAGTGTCTCATTTACTAACACTCCGTTACATTGAGCTGTTCTTGTAAGTGACTTGCCGTCTCCGACAGAATTACAGTGTTGCAGGCAAACCCAAAGTTCTGCCACAGGAAACAAAAATTTTGATACCCTTTTGAAACTTCTCCTTGGTTTCGCTACTGCTTTTTCAGTGTACACGTGTAATGACATGAGCGATATGTTGCAACCCTGTCACACTCTCTGCAGGACTATTGTTTCCATATCATGTTCTTTGAGTCTTAAAACTACAGTGTGGTTTGTGTAGTGGCTATAGAAAACTTCTGACTCCCTGTATTTTATGGCTGACAAATGCCTGAAAATGCGTTACACATTACTATCAAAGGCGCTAAGCTGGTAGAACGAACTCTAATATAAAATACTCCAAAATAAAATAAGTTTTTCACAACGAATACTTCACAACTCAGATTTGAAAACATGTTTTTCATTTTTCATCTGAAACTTCCTGGCAGATTAAAACTGTGTGCCCGACCGAGACTCGAACTCGGGACCTTTGCCTTTCGCGGGCAAGTGCTCTACCATCTGAGCTACTGAAGCTCGACTCACGCCCGGTACTCACAGCTTTACTTCTGCCAGTATCTCGTCTGCTACCTTCCAAACTTTACAGAAGCCTCCAGGCTGTGGCTAAGCCAAGTCTCCACAGTATCCTTTCTTTCAGGAGTGCTAGTTCTGCAAGGTTCGCAGGAGAGCTTCTGTAAAGGTTGGAAGGTAGGAGAAGAGATACTGGCAGAAGTAAAGCTGTGAGTACCGGGCGTGAGTCGTGCTTCGGTAGCTCAGATGGTAGAGCACTTGCCCGCGAAAGGCAAAGGTCCCGAGTTCGAGTCTCGGTCGGGCATACAGTTTTAATCTGCCAGGAAGTTTCATATCAGCGCACACTCCGCTGCAGAGTGAAAATCTCATTCTGGAACCATTTTTCATCTTTTAGTTCTACTGTAAACCCGAAAATTGAATCCTAACTATTGTATAAGGAGGGGGTGTGTACTAAATGAAAATAGCTGTTCGTACTGTTGAGTCTTCACCACAATACTTTTGTACTTACTCATTTTTGCTAATTATAGTATAAAAATAGCAGAGTAAGTTTTCTGAGCCTCTTCAACAAACGCCGCAAACAGTTAGGGAGCTGACACCGCAGAGGGTTTTATAGCTCTTCTTTGGGCAACGAATATTCTTTCTGATGCAGTGTGTTGTCGTAAAATATGCTGTGGCACATACGCCACTAATTAAAGAGGCTTTCTCGTATCATGACATCGAATATATCACGTGTCTAACGAATTCTGTGAAACATCGGACATCAACAATGCGCTTCACGTACTTGGAAGTACGAAAGAAACCGTTAAACATACCGCAGCTTCTCTCTATTTCGTATAAATCATTACAACGAGAAGTCTGACACTAGACTTTCTGAATGGGTTAATGTGAGATCACAAATACAACGTCAACACCCAAATCCTACATATAGCCACAAAAGGAAAATAAACGTGGCTTATTGGAAGCACTTAAGGCCAGTAACAGTTTGTCGTAAGACTCCCATTGGTTTCTAAATCATCAATTACAGTTGATCACATCCGACCGCGTAAGCTTCGCTTGATCCAATGAAGCAGCCACACACTCGTGTCCTCAACTCAAAACACACACTTGTACTGCACTATGTCATTTATACTGTAGTTAATTGCTGTACACACCAAATCAATAAGTATTAGGCCTGCAAGCAACCCCATCCCCCTATTGGAATGTGTTTTAGTACCTAAACTTAAGTCACACTACATCCGCACAACCTGTGTATTATGTTCTGTGTTTAGATTCTGTACTATTTTGGTACTGTATTTGTAAACTGTGTTCCTGCATGCGTACCTTGTTGTCATTGTTAAAATAACCGTACGTAATAACAACCTGTGTCCTGCTAGTATAAAGACATTGACAATGCTTGTGTGTATTTAACATTAGCAACTGAAAACTGATATTTGTGCTGAAATGTATACCATATGCAGAGGCAAATACTCATACTGCAGTTCTATCCACTTTCAACCTGTTCCCCCCCCCCCCCCCACACACACACACACACAGTTGTAACACACGAAGCCACTAACTGCTGCAACAACTTCGTTCGTGGCAGTAGGCAAGAAATGTGAAACAGCCGCGCGTAGTGAATGTGCGGTCTAAGACGCCACGTCCGGACTGCGTGGCCCCTCCCGCTGAAAGTTAGTCCTCCCTCCGGCGTGGGTGTATGTGCCCTTAGCGTAAGTTAAAGTAGTGTGTAAGTCCAGGGACCGATGAACTCAACAGTTTAGTCCCTTTGGAATTGACACACATTTGAACATTTGAAACATGAAACGGAGTGATCTTCACTCGTCTTATGTATGAAAGATGATGTGCAGTGGTAGTGTGTTTAATTAAAGATTTGTTCCCTTGGTCACTATTGTCTCTAGTGGACGCTAGCCATTATCTTAATAAACAGAAAGCTCTTTCATAATAAATATTAGTAGACAAAATATTCATTTGCTTTTCAACCTTAAGAAAAGTTACACTGCCGGAAAAAAATCGTACCACTAAGTTGTGCGACAGAAACGAAAGTTTTTAGGTGACTTCCAACATCTAAAGATGACGTTTGTTAATTTTTCACTCCAGTCGCATGAGTGTGGCGCTAGTAGCGACACAACGAGGATGAAAATCAGGTTTTCTTTAAATACAGACTGGGACGGTCGTGAGCGTTAGTTATTTTTGAGATTGGACATGTTAGTCAACAACGCCTTTAAGGCGACAAAGATCTGGTACATTGGGCATGTAATGATCCCGATAGGAGGGAAAAAGAAGTGTGGAAGTATACGATACTGAGGATAAATTAAGATTTTTCAGTAAATCAAACTGAAATTAGTTAAATTTCGTATGGGTGCAATTATGATGCAATGTTTTTCAATGTCATTAATATATAATATTTCGATCCAAAAGGGATTGCAAAAGCAAGGTACATTTATTTAAACTGTTTTTAACACGAATATTTAGTTAGGAACTGTTATGTTTCGCTCAGATAGGCTTATTCAGTGTCAACATATGTGACTATGAAATTGCTCGTTATAAAATTTGGCCAGGAAAACCTGATTATTCACTACACTCAGTATGAAAGAACAAGTTTAGTAATACTCTTGTACTGTTTACTCACGTAATTTACAGATTTGCACTTTTTAACCCCAATATTATGTAAATGAGAAAGGTCATATTCAACACTTTGTAATCCAGCTATTTCACTTGGTTGACACTTGCAATTATTTGTAAAATGCACATTTATGTTTTTAATCTAAACACCTGAGCACCAGAATCATTCATAACTATTTCATGTAAATAATTCATTTAATAACAATTTAATTGACTCTAAGAAAAAGAGATAATTTGTTGATCTCTTTGGAAGGTTATAAATACGAGCACTATCAAAGACCGGGAGGCATTTGGCTCAGTGTAGTTGTGAAAGTCACGTCGGTCAGTGTTTCTAGTGTCGGCTAATTCCATTGTATGTAAACATGTGTGGATCGCAGAACCAAACAGGTTGATGCACAAGATGTAACTGTTTTGTCAGAGACGCCATGTAAACTTTACGTGTGTTTTTTAAAGAGGAATAAAAACGTGTGATGACTTTTATGAAACTATTACATGTCTCCAGCCTTACCTTTTTTAAAAATCCGGACCTCTTATAAATATATAATATCCTAGACAACAAAAGTGAAGAGCCATGAACTTTATCTTTGAAGCAGTACCATTCAGCGTTGTAACGACAATCCTGCGAACATCGTTGAAATGTTTTGATGAGAAGTTATATTCTCCTAAAGCAAGTGATATTTTATTTACTAACATAAAACTGAATTTTCATCATATTAAGGCAGGGGGTCGTTATAGGCTGCAGCTGCAGCAGCAATCTGAGCATCAGTTGGCACCATAATGATACAACGAACTGTTACAAATCGGTTACTTCAACGACAGCTTCGAGCCAGATGCCCCGTAGCGTGCATATCACTGACCCCAAATCACCGCCATTTGCAACTTCAGTGATGTCAAGCAAGAATTCATTGGAGGGCATGATAGAGATCTGTTGTGTTTGCTGATGAAAGCTGATTTTGCCCCGGTGTCGGTGATGGCCGTGTGTTGGTTTGGAGGAGCTCAGTTGAGAGCCTACTACCAACCTGCCTGTCTGCTTGCTACACACATCGGCTGGACCTACACCTGGAGCTACGGTCTGGGGTGCGATTTCATATGACTGCAGGAGCACTCTCGTGGTTATCCCATTCACCCTGACTGCAAATCTTTAAGTCAGTCTGCTGATTCGACCCGTTGTGTTGCCATTCATGAACAGAATTCCAGATGGTATTTTCCAACAGGATAACGCTTGCCTACATTCCGTTGTTGTAACCCAACATGCTCCACAGTGTTGACATGTTGCCTTCGCTTGCTCGATCACGAGATCTCTCTCCAGACCAGCACATATGGGACGTAATTGGACGACAATTCTAGTGTCATCCACAAACAGCATTAACAGTCCCTATGTTGATAGGAGTGCAACAGGCATGGGACTCCAGCCCGAAGGCAGACATCTGGCACTTGTTCAACACAATGCATGCACGTTTTCAACCTTGCGTTCGACATTCTGGCGGTTACACCGCCATTTCACATTTGCAATTGCTTATCTCACGCGTGCATTGACCTGTGACCTTGCAGTGTTAAGCATTTACATGCGTTACCTAGACAAATGTAGTTACGAAATTGAATTACTCTAACGTTTTCTTTTCCGTAAGTGTAATTCAAAATTCTTACTGTGCTTTTGTGTAAGGGACAGCTGGGAACAGAAGGAAGTGCGTGACTGGCAGCCGCGTTTAGCGAGTGGTGCGTCCAGGGTGGCAGGGTTCCCACGGGCGTGAGAATGTCCGGAGGGAAGAGTGCTGCCGGCTAAGAGAAGGTGGTTAAAGCAAGCAGAGCGACGACCCCGCAGCGACCAAGGCCGCCGCCCTGCCTTGTCGAGCCTAATCGCATTCCCCTGTCCCTACTACCTCGCTACAGCACTCGCGTCCTGTCGCCTGAGCTCACAGAAATCACACCGTCTGCTTCTTCGAAAGAATGTCAGTGTATACTGGGGGCGCAGTTTCCCGATCACTTTCTCTTCCCTACACAGCTAGGTACATAGACAGCATATTCTGAAAAATGCAAGTAAAAGATACATCCCACTGTACCAGCTACTAGAATTTCCTCTTCTTCCATTCTCATGCGGAGCGTGGAGAAAATGACAAATACTATAGCGCGCACAAATTACTTAACAATCTAATATTGTCCTCACGATATGTAAGTGATTGTAGTACAATGAGGTGACAAGTCGTGGCATAGCGATATGCAAATATACAGACGGCGGTAATATCGGGTACACAGGATATAAGAGAGCAATGCATTGGTAGAGCTGTCATTTGTGCTCAGGTGATTCATGTGAAAAGGTTTCCGACGTGGTTACGAACGCACGACGGGAATTAACAGACCTGGAATGCGGGATGGTAGCTGGAATTAAACGCGTGTGACATTCAGTTTTCGATATCGCTAGGGAATTGAATATTCCAACACCCACAGTGTCAACAGTGTGCCGGTAATACCAAACTGCAGGCATTAGTTTTCACCGCAGACAACGCAGTTGCCGATGGCCTTCACTTAGCGACCGAGAGCAGCGGCGTTTGCGTAGAGTTGTCAGTGATAACAGACACGCAACACTGCATGAAATATCCTAAACTCCCTACTGCCAGATCGTCGGTATAACGTCGTTGAGTATCTTCAGTGGTTGTATCAAAATATTGTAATAAAGCATACTTCATTACCATTGCTGTTTTAGACTACTGAAATAGCTTAGATCTGTTAGCCAATACACGAATAAAATTAGAATTAATTGTATATATTGTAAGTAGGCTGTTTGTTTTTCTTATTGGCCACGTTACGTAGCGCTCTGTATGAAAATCACTGGCTGTGCTGTGTGCAGTCTGTGGCTAGTTTGCATTGTTGTCTGCCATTGTAGTGTTGGGCAGCTGGATGTGAACAGCGCGTAGCGTTGCGCAGTTGGAGGTGAGCCGCCAGCAGTGGTGGATGTGGGGAGAGAAATGGCGGAATTTTGAAATTTGTAAGACTGGATGTCATGAACTGCTTGTATTATGACTTTTGATGACTATTAAGGTAAATACATTGTTCGTTCTCTATTAAAATCTTTCATTTGCTAACTATGCCTGTCATTAATTAGTGCCTTCCGTAGTTTGAATCTTTTACTTAGCTGGCAGTAATGGCGCTCGCTGTATTGCAGTAGTTCGAGTAACCAAGATTTTTGGTGAGGTAAGTGATTCGTGAAACGTATAGGTTAATGTTAGTCAGGGCCATTCTTTTGTAGGGATTTTAGAAACTCAGATTGCGTTGCGCTAAAAATATTGCCAGTTTAAGCACAGTCATGTATAATTTTTCTAAGGGAACGTTTCAATATATATCAACGGGGACAGGTGAGAACCCGGGTTGTTCTGCTTACATGGTAGACGGTCTATCCATCTGAGCCACCGAGGGCACAGATGAATAGCCCGACTGCAGGGACTGTCTCGGGCACGCCTCCCGCGAGACCCACATTCTCACCTTGCATGTCCACACACTACATTCGTAGTGTCCCACAGTTGGGAATATGGGTCTCACGGGAAGCGTGCAAGGGATAAGTCCCTGCAGTCACGTTATTCATCTGTGCCTTCGGTGGCTCAGATGGATAGACCGTCTACCATGTAAGCAGAACAACCCGGGTTCGAGTCTCGGTCGGGGCACACATTTTCACCTGTCCCCGTTGATATACATCAACACCCGTTAGCAGCTGAAGTATTAACGTAATCCTAATTTCGTTCTAGACGGCTGCAGGTCATCAATAGTGTCTGTTCTTTCGGAATATATGAGTAGTTTTCTAGCAGTTTCTCATCTTTTTAAAAGATGGATAAAAAGAGAGAGTTAAATTAGCTAAACCAACATAGTGAATATTCTAGGCGCTTTGGTTTTATGGGCATAAGGCTGTGGTGTCGGACGTGTTCATAGTCTCTGATTTCGATAGGATACTGACGAAGTCTTTTTTTTTTTTTTTTTTTTTTTTTGCCCCTGAGATGTACCGAGCATTATTAGAGAGGAAATTTAAGGTACAGAAACATGCCTTAGACCACGGCCTAATACCCATAAAGCTAAACTTAACAAAATGAAAATACCGGCAATGAAAGCATACATTATAATAGCCATTATTCTTCGGCAAACTGAGTGCTTCAGTCGATATAAGACGTTTGCTCGTGGATTAGGTTTAAGCCTCGTGTATCGTACCTAATACTGCCATCCCATTTTAGTTTTAGGTCTCTTCTTCATAGTGGTAAACATAGCCGTAAATTTATTAAATAAAGGCAATATTTTCCCCTTAGAATTACGGTGGCATTGTTTCACTTCCATCTCTTATACCCGTCCCGTTATAGGTTTTGTAAGATCGTAGGGATGTTCTGTGTAGCCCATAACCTGTACTTGTTCCTACCAAATGTGATGTTTAAGATAGTTTGTTAGAAGCTTGAAGCAGAAAGGTTTGGTTTCTTTCGTGACCTACTCTTCAGTAATCTCGTGGTCCGACAAGGGAACCTCCCCATCGCACCCCCCTCAAATTTAGTTACAAGTTGGCACAGTGGATAGGTCTTGAAAAACTGAACACAAATCAATCGTGAAAACAGGAAGAAGTTGTGTGGAACTATGAAAAAATAAGCAAAATACACAAACTTAGTAGTCCATGCGCAACATAGGCAACTTTTAGGACACTACGAGCTCAGGAGCGCCGTGGTCCTGTGGTCAGCGTGAGCAGCTGCTGAACGAGAGGTCCTTGGTTCTCAAGTCTTCTCTCGAGTGAAAAATTTAATTTTTTATTTTCAGACAATTATTATCTGTCCGTTCGTTCATTGACGTCTCTGTTCACTGTAATAAGTTTAGTGTCTGTGTTTTGCAACCGCACCGCAAACTTGCAGTTCGGAAAATATTCATTGACCTTGTTATTGAAGTCGCGAGTTATATTTACTGGATTCATATTGTCCACGGAATACATCTCACGTGTTCAATGCACTCTCGTCTAAAGTAGCGAACAGTCGACTGCCAGCCAGGGAGCCTCGTTAGCAACAATACTCTCTCTTCCACGCGCTGTAGTCGACTGACGTAGTGTGTTTCGATGTTTGTTTAGGTGTAGCGTCCCCATATTACGGCGCAGTTATCTCGCATCGGACGGACAGATAAATAATTGTCTGAAAATAAAAAAATTAAATTTTCACTCGCAAGAAGATTTGAACCAAGGACCTGTCGTTCCGCAGCTGCTCACGCTAACCACGGGACCACGGCGCTCCTGGACTCACAATCTCCTTGATGTTCCTTATCTTGCACATGGACTACTCAGTTTGTATATTTTGCTTATTTTTTTCATAGTTCCACACAACTTCTTCCTGTTTTCTCGATTGATCTGTGTTCAGTTTTTTAAGACCTATCCACTGTGCCAACTTATAACTAAGTCTGAGGGGGGTGCGATGGGGAGGTTCCTTTGTGAGACACTCCATTCCTGCGCTCTGTGTTTTATCTCAAGTTCCGTTTTATGAGTACCCAGCACTCACGCCCTCACGAACTTCCACATTGTTCAGTTTCACATGTAATTCTTTATTACTGTGTAGGCTAGTTCACAACTCAAATAGCTGAAGCATGATACTTGTTCCAAAATTATGTTGTCCATAGCGTTCTTGGTGGGACAGATGCTTCACCGCAAAACTGTCATTTCAGTCCTAGTTCTAAAATTCTCAGTATTGTATTGCTTACAAGACTCTATTACAGTCAGCGCGTTGTAAGATACTTTGAATAGACCGTGCCTTAATAGCGCAATGAAAAAAAAAAAAATTCAGATGCTCTTATTCTGATAATTCTGTATGTTCGTGAACACATTGCTTCCAATTTGTGGACAGTATCTGTAATGTATACGTTAAAAACGGTTTTGGCATAGTGCTGTACTAATAACCGGACAAGACAGAGAACGAATGACTATAGGCAGCTTATGCAGATGAAGAAAACGAGCAGTACGTCAACACTGGTAGCGGAGTAGAAGATGGCGAGAGTGAAAGTGTCCTGGAATAGTAAGCACTGCTAAAAGATTACGTAAACGGAGAGGTAGTAAAGCCTGTCACACAACGGCAGTGAGAAGTGCTTCTGCTTCTCTACACCATTAGCAGCGACACGTTAATTCCCACCACACAGGCTGTACGGGCGGACTGCGCTGTACTGGTGCGGCGTAGGAAGCCCGTATAAGCTCTCACTAGGGATTCTCGCTTCTAAATGTTGACGCGGAAGACAGCCTGGGGGTTAAAGTTTCCACCGTTAAGTCCTGTCTGCTCTCCGGCAGGCGACAAACCGTAAATTGCGTACGTCTGATTCATTCGTAGATGTGCCGCAATCGGACATTACATTCACTGTAATTCATTCAAAACTTCCGAAGGACAATACTGGGTCTCACTCGTTCATTTTAAGCTTGTTGGTTACAATTGAGAGTTACATTGGTCCTGTGCGGTGAGCATCTCAGCATTTCATTTGGCACACTGTAACAGTGCAATGTGCATGTGCGCATTCAGTTACAGATCCTAGAATTAAAAGAATAATTAATGCAATCTGAATAGCGTCATTCCAGTGAAAACAAATGTTTTCTTTAGCGTGGAGTAACAAGGGCTTCACTCACGGATACATTTCATTGGAAATGATCAAAGAATGAGCACAGCTGAACATGAATACTCGTGTGGTGCCTAGAAATTCTTGTTGCATTCAAATTCCTGTCAGGAATTTGATGACAATGGATCGGGCCAAAGTCTTCCCGCAGCACCAACAACTTGAACCAAAAATTCGAGAATATCAGGCAGGATTCGGACCAGCCCATTCGTAAACAGAGCAAATCTTGAACTAGCTAACAAATTAGAATTTGCAACAAAAATTTGCTCCCCATATTTCAAAAAACCTATGACACAGGTGACCGCTAATCACTCTTCCAAATATTGGAAGGACAAGGTCTAGATACGAAAAGATTTGCAATTGTAAAACGGTTAACGACAGGTACAAAGTCAAAGTCAAAGTCCAAGTTTAAATTTTTGGAGGAATTCTTTGATCTTTCAGGAATCAAAACGGCAACAAGACAAGAAGATGGGCGGTGTCCATTGCTTTTTCAAATATATCCTTGAGAAAGTGATAAAAGAATGCCGAAAACAGAAATCAGTCCTCAAAATTGACCAGTCACATTTGGCAGTGGCAAGTTATCTATAGACTGCCTAGCATTTGCACACTGTTTGGTTCTATCAACTCGCAATATTTCATCAGCCTTGAATCAGACAGGACTCTCGAAAGAAACTACGGGTTAAGTGGGTCTCCAGATCTTTCGGAAAGACAGAATACGTGACGAGTTCCATAATTCAAATAACTCAGTGAAATCATTTCAGGAAAACTGAATCTAAGCAAAATCAAACGATATTAGATGCCAAAAGATGAAAACCGCATATCCACTTACCCAAATACTTCCAACAAGAAATGTATCTGCGAGGGCGCACATGAAAGACATTGCATTGCAGTACTTAAATTTGACTGCCTCTATGAATCGCGAACTCTAACTCTGAATAGGAAAACAGACATTGAAAATATCGAGAAAAAGGAATTCAAAGTCATAAGACACATTCTAGGCCCAAAACTTGTAGACGAACAATACACAAATATCGTTGGTGACATTAGGAAACGCACGTGAAGATCGTTTGCACACAATAAAAGAATTAACCCAGATTGACTTCGCAAAACAAATACGCAGTTGATTTTTTTGACTGTAGGGACGCGATGAAATGGATTGGCCACATCAAACTGATCGGACACTGGCAGGAATTAATCGTGAAGACGTCCAGCACCTGAAATTCACAAATAAGATGATGACAAAGAGAAAAAAACCAGAGAAGACTGGAACAACATGATCTGAACAGAGAAAGTAAGAAATTTGGGCACAAACGAAAGTAAATGACCACCTCTGCAATACACTCCATAGTGCTAACGGGCTTATTTGCAATCAGAATACTAATAATAGCAATAATAGTAATATCGCGAAAGATGGCGAAGTAAATATTCCAGAATTCAAATCATGAACAATTGCCAATATGGGTGACTAAGAAATACATATCCTAGGTATACCGAATCAGTTTAAATCACTTAACAAAGGCAAAGGCCACAGTACAAATTGTATACCAGTCAGGTTCCGATATCCTGATACAAAAGCTTCATACTTGGCAATCATATACAACCGCTCTCTCAACGAAATATCATTCATTTACCGCCTTAAATACAGTTACGAATAACTTAAATTGGGAAGAACACATCGAAAATGTTGTTGGGAAAGCAAACCAAAGACTGCAATTTATTGGCAGAAAACACACAAAATGCAACAGATCTACTAAAGAGACAGTTTGTACAACGCTTCTCTGCCCTCTTCTTGAGTATGGCTGGCAGTGTTGTACCCGCATCAGAAAGGACTGACGGAGGACATTTGTAACTTCAAGGAAGGGTAGCTCGTTTTACATTATTGTTAAAATAGGGGAAAGAATGCCATGGACGCGATAACGAATTGGGACGGCAATCGTTAAAACAACGGAGTTTTTCGTTGCGGCAGTATGTTCTTATGAAATTTTAATCATTATCTTTCTCCTCCGAAAGTGCAAAAAATATTGTTGACGCCCACCTACACAGGGAGAAATCTTCATCATAACAATAAATAGAAATCAGAGCTCCCGTGGAAAGATTTAAATATTCGTCTTTCCTTGCGCTGTTAGTGTGGAACGGTAGAGAAATAACTAGAAGGTGGTTTTTTGAAGCATCTGCCAGAATTTTAACTGTAGATTTTAGAGTAATCATGTAGATTATTATGGTTATTGAGCGGTAATCATCTTATAACTCTGTTCCATGACTTTCAATTATTACGAAGCTGAAATTACATTATGTATTTCTTTAAAATACGTGTGGCATACGGCATAGTATGCTCGCAGAGGGATGTAACTGCGACCCTAGGAAGGGGGAGAGGAGGTGCGAAATACTATGCACTTAACAGCATCTGTTAGTGATAAATTCAGTCCAGGAGTATATTTTTTTGGTAGTAAAGATGATTGGGGGCCAACGTACATCAGTACCCTGAACAGACATTACTAAATATTTCACTGTGAGTCTTTGATTTTTTTTCCGAATCAAAATCTCAGGTATGTTTCATGGTAGTTTATCAAGTATTTAAAAAATTTCAGTGAATCAATAGATCTGTCTATTGAACAAATACCACTGGGAAAATGCGAGAGGGTAGGAAATCCACATAGATAGTTAAAACTGTGTGCTTACTATCAGCCATATGTAAATTTCATTAAAAATACATGCAACCTGTCCGTTATCTAACCACAAGAACCACGTCAGTAATTTGTCAAGAATTTGAATTTAATTCATCGCAATAATTAAAACAGGAAATGGGTAAACAATAAAATTAGTAGCAAAACAAGACGCAGAATAACTTTTGGCCATGTCCTCAAAGAAGTGGCTCGAAACACTGTTCAGTAGTAAAAGACAATATGAGCAACAATCGCAGTTCTCATTTTTTCGTGTGTACTGAGACGAGAAATAGGCTAAGAACGGTTCAGAGGTGCGGCTCGCGCAAAATAACGTGGCACCGGCGTAGAAACGCATCCTCCTCGAGCGCTGGGTGAGCCCATCCCGTTGTCTCGAAAGGGCCATTCGCGTTGATTAATACCGCACCTTCATAGCTGCAGGGAATGGCACGTCCGATTATACGCAATGGCATTCATTTTTTGTAGAAAGAGGCAAACGAGGAGCCGAAAATCTGTGCTCCAGAAGATTACGAGAACTGCTAGCAAATACGTCACTCAATAAAGAAAATAAAGGAGGAGGGAGGGGAGAGAAACACAGATACAATTACAGTGTGACAATTATAGAACTATATACAAAGAACGTAAATTAGTCACAAACAAGGGCGTGCGCACACTTTATTCGAAATGTAAACATCACTACAGATCTTGGGATTTAGGTGACACGTTCGATATGCCTGCCATCATTGGCGATATGGCGCAGACCAATAGTGAAATCACGACCCGCTGAAGTGTCTGAATATCGATGCTGTCGGTGACCTCCTGAATGGCTGTTTTCAGCTCAGCAATGGTTTTGGGGTTACTGCTGTAAACCTTGTCTTCAATATAGCCCCCACAGAAAGGAGTCGCATGTGTTCAGATCCGGAGAATATGGCGGCCAATCGAGGCCCATGCCTGTGTCTTCTGGTACCCTATAGCCAAAATGTGGGCCCCAAAGTGCACCTTCAGGACATGAAACACACTCCTGCTTGGATGGGGTCGATCTTCGTCTTGTATGAATCACATCTTTTCGAAATCAGGGTCACTCTGGATAATTGGGACGAAATCATGTTCCAAAACGTTCACGTACCGTTCGGTAGTCACTGTGCCATCGAGGAATATCGCACCGATTGGACGTTGCATACCAAACAGTCACGCATTGGGGGTGAAGCGACTTCTCGATCGCGAAATGCGGATTCTCAGTCCCCCAAATGCGCCAATTCTGTTTATTGACGAACCCATCCAAACGAAAGCGGGCTTCGTCGCTAAACCAAATCATGCAGGTGCAGGCTAAATTCCCCACCGAGCGAGGTGGCGCAGTGGTTAGCACACTGGATTCGTATTTGGGAGGTCGACGGTTTAATCCCGCTTCCGACTATCCAGGTTTAGATACACTGCGATTTCCCTAAATTCCTCCAGGCAAATGTCGGGATGGTTCCTTTGAGAGCGCAAGACCGACTTCCTTCCCCATCCTTCCCTAATCCGACGGAACCGGTGACCTCGCTGTTTGGTGTCGTCCCCCCAACTCAACCAACCAAACGACCATCATGCCCTGCGGCCAACCGTGCAGTTCGAACGTCCTGACGCAATCCGTCCATAACTTACGACGATTTTATTTCATATAGTCCAAAAATTGTCACCCCGTATATCGCAAGGCTTCACTACCTAAGAAAGACGTGGAAGTAGGAGAAGAAACTTCCATTTTTAGGTAATATTGCCGAATAAATTATCAGGGGAGTGACACACAGAATCTCCACGTATCTGGTCTAAGGCGCCTTGCCACGGTTCCGCGCGTCTCCCCCTGTCTAAGGTTCGAATCCTCCCTCGGGCATGGGTGTGTGTGTTTACATTAGATTTACTTTAATTCCAATTGATCCTTAGTCAGGAGGCCCCCTAGGGTGTAGAACATGTCAGAAAAACAATAATACAAGACAAATATTTACAACTGAAACAGACATTGCATTGCAGTACTTAAATTTGAATGCCTCTGTGAATCGCGAACTCTAACTCTGAATAGGAAAACAGACATTGAAAATATCGAGAAAAAGGAATTCAAAGTCATAGGACACATTCTAGGCCCAAAACTTGTAGACAAACCATACACATATATCCTTGGTGACATTAGGAAACGCAGGTGGAGATTGTACCTTCCGTGGGTCCCAAGTGGAATGATCGTCATTTTTTAATGAACACTATATGAAAGAATCATTTTACAAACACTAATGCACTGAATTTAAAATAAGGTTTTTATTTATTTATCAGGTAATAAACATGAAATAGAACGACTATAATACTTATTTACAATGAACACACTACTGCAATGAAATTATGCAGAAGTTGTATTATATACAGTTCATCAATGGAGTAGGAGTTGGCCACGAATAAATCTTTTAGGCTTCTCTTAAACTCAATTTCGTTGGTTAAGATTTTCATTGCTGATGGCAAGTTATTGAAAATGTGTGTTCCTGAATAATGCAAACCTTTTTATACAAGAGTAAGTGACTTTAAGACCTTGTGAAGATTATTCTTATTTCTAGTATTGATTCCATGAATTGAGCTGTTGGTTTGAAAATATGATATATTTTTAATGACAAATTTCATTAAGGAATAGATATATTGGGAAGCGGTAGTTGGTATCCCTGGTTCCCTAAACAGGCTTCTGCAGATTGTTCTTGAGTTCACACCACATATAATAACTCTTACTGCGCGTTTTTGTGCCCGGAAAACTTTAGCTTGGCTTGATGACTTACCCCAAAAAATAATCCCATATGACATTATGGAATGAAAGTAAGCATAGTATGCCAGCTTTTTCATTTTTATATCCCATATGTCTGACACAATTCGCATTACAAATAGAGATTTGTTAAGACGTTTCAGCAGTTCTATGGTGTGCTCCTCCCATTTGAATTTATTATCAACCTGTAATCTCAAGAATTTAACACTGTTCACTTCTTCTATCTGCTTGTCATTGTATGTTAAGGATTTACTCATGGGACACCCCTTACAAGTTCTGAATTGCATGTAGTGTGTTTTTTCAGAGTTTAGTGACAAAGAAGTGGCTAGGAACCAGTGATTAATGTCCACAAATATTTTATTAGTCGATCTTTCTAAGACTACACTTGGTTTGCTATTTATTGCAATGTTTGTATCATAGGCATCTGGTAATGTTACTGATGGAAGGTCATTGATATACACAAGAAAAAGTAAGGGCCCTAAAATGGGACCTCACATGTAATTAGTTCCCAGTTGGATGATGCCTGATAGCTTAATACATGTCCCTTTCCTAATAAGCGTTGTCCTCAGCGTAAGTTAGATTAAGTAGTATGTGAGCCGAGGTACCGATGACCTCAGAGGTTTGGTCCCATAGGAACTTAACACAAATTTCCAAAAATCTCCACGTGACACCTGTTCTGTGTTTTATTTTTTCAATGTTGTAGTATGCTAAGTTTTATTTTACGCCATGTTATTACCCATCTTTTATGAGATTTCCTCCTTGGAGCCTGTTGTGGTCTTGTTTTTCTTTGATCCTTCGGTTATGGAACTAATTCTTTTTCGCTTATTGAGGGTATTTTGATTCGGTCTGAGCAGCTACAGGAAAAGGGGTGATCGGTCACCTTCCTTTTTTTAAATAAAACATCATCGGTGCTTTGTATGAAAGATACTTACATTTTCTAGAACGAAAAATAGTGCGTTACAAGGTGTTGATTTTTATTTTAAGTGCTGTATGATTTGTTTTCCGCTCGCACCATGGAAACTGCATCTGCACTTGTTACGGCTAATTCTTCGTTTGGCACTGTTGATTTTGGCCTGTTGGCCTGTCGGTCTGTCACCACCACCACCACCACCACCACCTCAGTTTCATTTCACCTCTTGCTCTTCACTCGTGTCCTCCATCTCGCTCTCTATACCACTACCTTGCACCTGCTGTTCACTAGTCTTTGCCCTCACCCCCCCCCCCTCTCCAACTTACTCCCTTAAATTTTCAACTCCATCACTACTCCTTCGTTTCTCTTTCACACTTTTTCACATTAAATAAATACGTAGTAACACAATTAAATGGAATAACGTGCAAATGACAAACTGCACAATAATAATTTTAGATCAAAGAAAAACTAATGGCAATAGTATAAAAAGCACAGAATATATTTTAGCCAGAGCGATACAAATAAACAGTGGCAGTACTACATTGTGTTTAACGTCAGAAACGCATGGTTTTGTGAAAGTGTTTGGGAGTAGACCACAATCACCAGTCTCAAATTAAATTACAAAAAGTGCAAGGAGAAGGCATTTCCTGATGTGGGCGAAAAAACAAGCATGAAACTGAAGTAAAAACTGTTACCCTTAGAGAAATGAGCACTCTTTTGAGGGTAAATATTAATAACAAAGGTTTGTGGACAAACAGGCATCTTTCACAAGCATAATTTGAAGTGCTGAGTCTAGCATTGCACGAGAACCATCACTATATAGACAAGCAAGCTCCGATCGGCTTATTAGTGGACCCTGAGGAATGTTCCCGAGAGTCGTTGCGCCATTTAGCACTTAAGACCAGCAAAGTCAACAGTAGTGCACGGATTGGTGGATTCAGGACCTACGTTGATTCCTAGAAAAAGTGGCATTTTCTACTGTGTTGATAGTACAGGAGCATAAGTCAGTCAGTTGTAATTACGTACTTCTCTCAAACGACTATCGCTGAAAATGGGAATGGCGTGCTCCTTAACCAATCGTTGCTCCACAGAACTGGAGTAAATGGCTGCAAGCGTAATGTCATTCCTGGCCGCACCCACCGCCTCGTGCACTGGCTATTTTGAACGCCATAGCCGGTATCTGGTATCTACGGGAAGGGTGTGTGGCGACTCTGCCCTTCCGGAAACTTTATAAATCGTGGGCGGGACCTGCTATGCCGATTTGAAAGGAAGTCATTTTCCCAGGATGGCCGGTGGTTTATGCACATGTGTTACAAATAAACTTTGAAAAGCTCTTCGTTGAAAGCACTATTAGCGGGAGCAGGAAACGGCGAATGGAAATGCCTCGGTTTTGTTCCTGAGACTGAATCGGTGAGAGAGTTAATTTTTAAGCAAATTTGTCGAGAATTCGACAGAGATTCGAAACGTCGGAGGATGTCTTGCGTGCTCTGGAACAGCGGCAGTGTTCAAAGTGCATCTCTGAAGTCGGTAGTGCTGAAAGTGACTAACAAAATACGGAAAGGCTTTAACAAACCAAAATGAGTTCTCGTCTGCGAGCGTGGAGTTCTGGTTGGAACGATTTCATTTTTCTGGCCAGGTGGGGCAAATGCATCGTATCGGCAAGTCAGCCCAGATCGATTGACGACAGGAGCTGGTGAGCCGGCCAGCCAGCTGGATGCGGTTTTTAGGTGGTTTTCTGCACCCAATGGGTAAATACCGGGGTGGTACCCACTTTCTGCCTCAGATACACGCTATGCAAACCATTCTAAAAACATTCTCATACTTTAACACGAGATATTGTCTATATGCGGACAGATGGGTACACAGATTCCGTCCCAGGAGTAGTGGTGGGCCGGCCGCTGTGGCCGAGCGATTTTAGGTGCTTCAGTCTCGAACCGCGCGAGCGCTGCGGTCGCAGGTTCGAATCCTACCTCGGGCAAGGATGTGTGTGATCCCTTAGGTTAGTTAGGTTTAAGCAGTTCTAAGTTCTAGGGGACTGCCGACCTCAGATGTTAAATCCCAAAGTGTTCAGAGCAATTTGAAGTAGTGGTGGTATCGGGAAGGGCATCTGGCCACTATCAGTTCTTAGCCAAAACCCATATAACAACGCCGACCCAGTACAGAAATGGGAAAGAGCAAAAGAAAATAAACAGGAGGAGAAGTCAGCGGCCTCTGATCAGGGAGCCGGTAGCTATGGGTATGTGGTCTTGGACAATAGTGATAGGCTTATCTCAGATTTCGGTTTAAAAAATGCTAATTTTAGGACATCGCGGAATATTTCCGCTTCAGCTCCTAGAATTTCGTGAAATTCCGATCGGTCGCGGCGCTATACGCAGCCTTCAAATTGACTTTTATTATAGGAGATGCGTTTGAAGCAGTGTGTTGTCAATGCGTTCCTTTTGACGGAGCACCAGAGAATCGCAAATATTCGTAGGCGCTTGCAGGATGTCTGAGATCTGGCAGTGAACAAAAGCACGTAGTCTTTGGGCGTGACGTCTGTCATCACCGCAACATTGTCGCGCAAACTGTCCGATCTGATGGATCGTGCAGACACACTCATTCGAGCGTCACAGTCAAACACCTCGCTCCACAACTGGGCGTATCTGTTGGTAGAGCTGACTCACTCGTCCACCAGCAGGGGTAGTCAAAGGCGTGTGCCCTCTGAGTTCCTCGCCAGAGGATCATTCTTGTCGAACGTCGTCACAGGTGACAAAACATGCGTTCATCACTTCAAACCGCAAACATGAAAGAGTTACTCTTTTCAATGTCCTCCCTCGTCGTGCAACGACTGACTCTGAAGTGTATTGTTCTACCCTCCGGAAATCTGAGAAACATTTTTCAGCATGTTAGTTCCCACAAAAATGCAAACTACTTCAAAACTTCATTGGACGGCTCTTCGTCATCCACCCTACAGCCCGGATCTCAAACCTTCCAACTTGCATCTCTTTGGTCCAACCAGAGGTGCACCCCGCGGGGTGGTTAAATGATGCAACAAGACTTTTGACTCCGACGTCGACGAGTAGTGGTACCATGCGAGAGTACAGGTCCTCCCAGTAAGGCCCTCGCATTATGTCGAAAAATTGGGTTTTTCAGTCAGGAGAGCGGCGAATAATATGGTGTATTGGAATCCCAAATAAAAACAACCTGACTTGTTCATCGCCTTTCGTATATTTGGCGATCAGACATAAGGGGGACGTTATGGAACTTGTCACAGCTTACTGACGCAGTAGGAGGTTGTAGTACTGTCACATTCTGTCCTCCACGGTAAATGTTTAGATATTGAGGGAGTGTTTCGTAGGATGTATACCAGGATGAAGAAGCGTTGCTGTGACACGTTGCGTAACGCGAGTGTTCTGCATGGTGAGGATGTTGTGCTGGCGCCGAGTGTTTGGCTTGCAGCCTCGGCTTGATGGGGCCGTGATTTACGCCTTCCCCTGGCAGCCGCACGGCGGCACCTGCGCCTGCTGGTGCTGCGAGGTCGTCCACCCAGCCGAGTACCCCGCACGTTCTCCACACCGCCGTCTCTCGCTGACACGACACGCAATTTATGACGGTGGGAAGGGCCTGCATTATATTTATATAAAAGTCAGCGAAGAAGATGGTAGCTGCTTAATGCTAACAAAAACGCCAGAAGAATATAATTTCGGAATTGGAAGCATATTTTCGACAGAATGAATAACTATGCCGAGGAGAAAACGTAGGAAACTGTTAAAGTTTCAGTGAGAGGAACGGCTAGGATGAAGTGGGTATGAGATTAATTTAAGGCAACATCCATTTAATACACTATTAAAAGCCTACAAACATTTCGTTAAGGTAATTTTAAATCTCCCCACTACCAATTTCTGTGTTAGATTTAAAGTTCATAACATTCCCAGCAAGTTTCTTGTAATGACCCCACATGCAATAACAATGATGAGGATAATGACGATTTTGAAAATACTTCAGAAAATTTCTCACACAATAATACCAGTAATAACGCTGAGTTTCAGAATGCTTAATTGCCGGCAATTTCTCACGCAATAATAACATGACAGAATTTCAAACACTTACTTCCGACCCTGATATAATTTACGACTTAGGTTTGCAAGCTATTACACAACAGACATGATTTTGAGAATGTACCCTTTCACAACATATAAGTTTTAACTGAACATTACATAACAATCGTGTCTGGATAACTGTTATGCAAGGCACACTGGTAAAACTACCTGCCTAATTTACCAAATGAGATAACATTACAACTCAACACCGTTCACAGTTACCAAATGTGTTCTTCCCTCAGTCGTGTCTATCATCTACAGCCTAGCCAACATCACTTGTTTCATGATAATATCGGCGTCTACTTGCGTGCCAGAACCAGCATAGCGGCCCCATAGGCACATCAGTCACGTCATTCAGCGGCGCCCATCAAATTGACTTCCAGCAACAAACTATCTTAACTTTGGGCACAAACTGGTACACCAGTCATACTCTTGATGCCGACCGCCACTTTCACCGTTACTGACAGAGTCGAGAAACTGCGTCGGCGTAGTGAACGGCGTGCTGCACGGAGAGCGAGCCGAAGTTGACAAATCCCGCAATGTGTCCACTAAGCCAATGCTGCAGCGAAGTGGCGCCACACTGCAGCGAGTTCAGGAGACTTGGACGCGGAATTAAAGTCGCCGCAACTAGTGACAACTACAGCCAGCAAAGAAACTTAGTAGTAGGTCAGCACATGAAAAATTAAAATACTGGGGCAGCACTCTTTCGGAAGTCGGAACAAGTAATTGGGAAATACAGCGAAGAATAGCTCACGGGGAAGTAGCAATCCAAAATATAGAACCTCCGTTAAAATTTTATAAGATACGTTGTAAAGAAAAGACGGTGCGCCGTAGAAGAAATGTAGAACCTATAACGACCCATGGGTGAGAGTGCTATGAGTTAACTGAAAAAAATAAAACAGTTGTGGAAATAGATGATCTCTGAAGGTCGTGGAGAATATCTCTGCTATACCTCATGAGAAACACTATTACAAAAATGACCCACACAGAAGACGACTTTTATGGGGGTAATCAGACTTCTGCTCGGTTTGATGCGGCCCGCCACGAATCCCTCGCCTGTACCAACCTCTTCACCTCAGAGTAGCACTTGCAACCTACGTCCTCAATTACCTGCTGGATGTATTCCGATCTGTCTTTCTTTACAGTTTTTGCCCTCATGTCGTAACAAATGCCTATCATCCTGTCCCTTTTCCTTATAAGTGTCTTCCACACTTCCCTTTCCTCTCCGATTCTGCGGAGAACCTTCTCATTCCTTACCTTATCAGTCCACCTAATTCTCAACATTAGTTTATTACACCACATATCAAATGCTTCGATTCTCTTGTGTTACTGTTTTCCCCACAGTCCATTTTTCACTACCATACAATGCTGTACTCCAGGCGTACATTCTCAGAAATTACTTACTCAAATTAAGACCGATATTTAATACTGCACTTCTCTTGGCCAGGAGTGCCCTTTTTGCCATTGCTAGTCTGCTATTGATGTCCTCCTGTCTCCGTCCGTCATTGGTTATTTTACTGCCTAGGTAGCAGAATTCCTTAACTTCATGTACTTCGTGATTACCAGTCCTGATAAGTGTCTCTTTGTTCTCATTTCTGCTACTTCTCGTTACTTTAGTCTTTCTACGATTTACTCTGTCCATATTCTGTACTCATCAGATTCTTCATCCGTTCAACAGATCATGTAATTCTTCTTACTTTAGCATAGCAATGCCATCAGCGAATCTTATCACTGATACCCTTTCAGCTTGAATTTTAATTCCACCCCCGAACCTTTCTTTTGTTTCCATCATTGTTTCTTCGATGTACAAGAAAACATTACAGATAGAGTACAAGAACGGCAGTTAGCTTGGTATGGACATACAGTGCTAGTGACAGATAGCCAAACATTATTTTGATGCTCCATCACTGAGATGTTGACGATGAAAACCGTAGGATAAAGGAGGCCATGAGAAACAGGAAAAGGCGAGGCAGGCATGACAACATCGAAGCCGATGGCAAATATGTGGGGATGCGGCGACAGTTGTAGGACCGAGAGAGAGAGAGAGAGAGAGAGAGAGAGAGAGAGAGAGAATACAGTTCGATGTGCTAAGCCAAAGATCCATTTGTGTCATGTGTTAATGTCTGTGTAAAATCCTTCCTGTATGTTCGTTATTTCATTTTTAAAAAAATGCCTCGAACAGCCTTGTGAATAGACTTCCTCCTCTTGTCCGCCTTTATGTAAGGACTATTTTTTTGTTACTTACGCTGTTACAGTGGTGGTGGTGGTGGTATATTAGCCCAATAAAAATCCTGTTAATAATAATAATAATAATAATAATAATAATAATAATAAGCGCCGTCATGGTCGAGGACGACGCTTGAACCCTATGCCCGCCCACAATGGTAACGACACTGCTAGCCAACTGGAAAATGATTTAAATCCAAATAGAGGTGTTTAGCAGGATACGCTTACTGCAACCACCCTAGAAGGAAAACAGACACAGGATGAGATGGTCAGATGAAGTTAATAGACACCTCATGTTCTGTTATTACCAAGCAACAAATCTAGGAACCAACACAGCTGGATACAGATCACAAGTATACACAACATTTATTACCAGATACCCAGAATTAAAATTTTTAACAGACCAACGTCTAGCTGATCAGATTCGTGTAATAATCAAAAATAACAGGATACCCCAGTCAGAATTAGAAAACTTCAAACAACAACAAATACTGAACAAAATAATGTGCAATAAGAAGAAGAAGAAGAAAATACAGTAATGGACTCAAAACATCCCAGAGCAAACAAACAAAGACCAACACGCATCAATTAAACAATGAGAGGAAAACGAAATCTTAAGACAGCCACCAGAACAAGCACAAATAGAACACGAAGACACACACATGTTAGATATAGAAGAGAAATTTCAGCTGACATATATAGAATACAAAGACACAAATACAGACATTAGACCAATCTTGCATAGACCGCCAAATAACCCACAAGTCGAAACAACAATAAAAACTATCAACACAATCATACACAACAAAATAAATGAAAACACAACTATGGAAGAGTTAAAAGTACTGGTTTATATAGGAGCACTCACTACACAAAATATACAAACAAGGCAGAGATCAGAACAAACCAACACACAGAAGAAACCCACAAAACCAGCATGGCAACACAGGCTACAGCTCAGAATAGAAAAACTGAGAAAAGACATCGGACAGTTAACACAATTTATAAGAAATGAAATGTCGGAAAAAAAACGAAAAAGGTTAGGTAAAATCTCACAACAAGAAGCGATAGAGCAATTAGATGGAAAGAAGCAGAAATTACAAGCATTGGCCAAACGACTTAGAAGATACAAAAAAAAGTGAAAATAGAAGGAAACAAAACCAAACATTCAGCACAAATCAAAAGAAATTTTACCAAACAATAGATAACACACACATTAAAATAGACAATCCACCAAACATAACAGACATGGAACACTTCTAGAGCAACATATGGTCAAACCCAGTACAACATAACAGGCATGCAAGGTGGATACAAGCAGAAACAGACTCATACAAGATGATACCACAAATACCTGAAGTGATAATTTTGCAACATGAAGTCGCCCAAGCAATTAATTCTACTCACAGTTGGAAAGCCCCTGGAAAAGATAAAATAACAAATGTCTGGCTAAAGAAGTTCACCTCAACACATTCACATCTAACTAAATTATTTAACAGTTACATTGCAGACCCATACACATTATCTGATACACTTACACATGGAATAACTTATCTGAAACCTAAAGACCAAGCAGACACAGCAAACCCAGCTAAATATCGCCCCATAACATGCCTACCAACAATCTACAAAATATTAACTTCAGTCATTACACAGAAATTGACACATACAACACAGAACAAAATTATAAATGAAGAACAAAAAGGCTGTTGCAAAGCAGCACGAGGATGTAAAGAGCAACTGATAATACACTCCTGGAAATTGAAATAAGAACACCGTGAATTCATTGTCCCAGGAAGGGGAAACTTTATTGACACATTCCTGGCGTCAGATACATCACATGATCACACTGACAGAACCACAGACGCATAGACACAGGCAACAGAGCATGCACAATGTCGGCACTAGTACAGTGTATATCCACCTTTCGCAGCAATGCAGGCTGCTATTCTCCCATGGAGACGATCGTAGAGATGCTGGATGTAGTCCTGTGGAACGGCTTGCCATGCCATTTCCACCTGGCGCCTCAGTTGGACCAGCGTTCGTGCTGGACGTGCAGACCGCGTGAGACGACGCTTCATCCAGTCCCAAACATGCTCAATGGGGGACAGATCCGGAGATCTTGCTGGCCAGGGTAGTTGACTTACACCTTCTAGAGCACGTTGGGTGGCACGGGATACATGCGGACGTGCATTGTCCTGTTGGAACAGCAAGTTCCCTTGCCGGTCTAGGAATGGTAGAACGATGGGTTCGATGACGGTTTGGATGTACCGTGCACTATTCAGTGTACCCTCGACGATCACCAGTGGTGTACGGCCAGTGTAGGAGATCGCTCCCCACACCATGATGCCAGGTGTTGGCCCTGTGTGCCTCGGTCGTATGCAGTCCTGATTGTGGTGCTCACCTGCACGGCGCCAAACACGCATACGACCATCATTGGCACCAAGGCAGAAGCGACTCTCATCGCTGAAGACGACACCTCTCCATTCGTCCCTCCATTCACGCCTGTCGCGACACCACTGGAAGCAGGCTGCACGATGTTGGGGCGTGAGCGGAATACGGCCTAACGGTGTGCGGGACCGTAGCCCAGCTTCATGGAGACGGTTGCGAATGGTCCTCGCCGATACCCCAGGAGCAACAGTGTCCTTAATTTGCTGGGAAGTGGCGGTGCGGTCCCCTACGGCACTGCGTAGGATCCTACGGTCTTGGCGTGCATCCGTGCGTCGCTGCGGTCCGGTCCCAGGTCGACGGGCACGTGCACCTTCCGCCGACCACTGGCGACAACATCGATGTACTGTGGAGACCTCACGCCCCACGTGTTGAGCAATTCGGCGGTACGTCCACCCGGCCTCCCGCATGCCCACTATACGCCCTCGCTCAAAGTCCGTCAACTGCACATACGGTTCACGTCCACGCTGTCGCGGCATGCTACCAGTGTTAAAGACTGCGATGGAGCTCCGTATGCCACGGCAAACTGGCTGACACTGACGGCGGCGGTGCACAAATGCTGCGCAGCTAGCGCCATTCGACGGCCAACACCGCGGTTCCTGGTGTGTCCGCTGTGCCGTGCGTGTGATCATTGCTTGTACAGCCCTCTCGCAGTGTCCGGAGCAAGTATGGTGGGTCTGACACACCGGTGTCAATGTGTTCTTTTTTCCATTTCCAGGAGTGTAGATGCAGAGGTGACATATCAAGCTAAAACTAAACAAAGGTCGCTACACTACACATACATTGATTACCAAAAAGCTTTTGATAGTGTACCCCACTCATGGTTACTACAAATATTGGAAATATACAAAGTAGATCCTAAATTGATACAGTTCCTAAACATAGTAATGAAAAACTGGAAAACCACTCTTAATATCCAAACAAATTCTAATATCATATCACAGCCAATACAGATTAAGTGTGGAATATACCAAGGAGACTCATTAAGTCCTTTCTGGTTCTGCCTTGCTCTGAACCCACTATCCAACATGCTAAATAATACAAATTATGGATACAATATTACTGGAACATATCCACACAAAATCACACATTTGCTATACATGGATGATCTAAAACTACTGGCAGCAACAAATCAACAACTCAACCAATTACTAAAGATAACAGAAGTATTCAGCAATGATATAAATATGGCTTTTAGAACAGACAAATGTAAGAAAAATAGCATAGTCAAGGGCAAACACACTAAACAAGAAGATTACATATTGGATAACCACAGCGACTGCATAGAAGCGATGGAAAAAACAGATGCCTATAAATACCTAGGATACAGACAAAAAATAGGAATAGATAATACAAATATTAAAGAAGAACTAAAAGAAAAATATAGACAAAGACTAACAAAAATACTGAAAACAGAATTGACAGCAAGAAACAAGACAAAAGCTATAAATACTTATGCTATACCAATATTGACCTACTCATTTGGAGTAGTGAAATGGAGTAACACAGACCTAGAAGCACTCAATACACTTACACGTTCACAATGCCACAAATATAGAATACATCACATACATTCAGCAACAGAAAGATTCACATTAAGCAGAAAGGAAGGAGGAAGGGGATTCATCGACATAAAAAACCTACATCATGGACAGGTAGACAATTTAAGAAAACTCTTTCTAGAACGAGCAGAAACTAGCAAAATACACAAAGCAATCACTCATATAAATACATCGGCTACACCACTGCAATTTCATAACCACTTTTACAACCCTTTAGATCACATAACATCAACAGATACGAAGAAAGTAAATTGGAAAAAGAAAACACTACATGGCAAGCACCCGTATCATCTAACACAGCCACACATCGATCAAGACGCATCCAACACATGGCTAAGAAACGGCAATATATACAGTGAGACGGAAGGACTCACGATTGCAATACAGGATCAAACAAACACCAGATATTACAGCAAGCATATTATTAAAGATCCCAATACCACAACAGATAAATGCAGACTTTGCAAACAACAAATAGAAACAGTAGATCACATCGCAAGTGGATCTACAATACTAGCAAATACAGAATACCCCAGAAGACATGACAATGTAGCAAAAATAATACAGCAACAGCTTGCCTTACAACATAAACTAATAAAACATGTTCCCACATACAAGTATGCACCACAAAATGTACTGGAGAACGATGAATACAAATTATACTGGAACAGAACCATTATAACAGATAACACATAACAAACCTGACATCATACTCACCAATAAAAAGAAGAAATTAACACAACTAATCGAAATATCCATACCCAATACAACAAATATACAAAAGAAAACAGGAGAAAAAATTGAAAAATACATCCAACTGGCTGAGGAAGTAAAGGACATGTGGCATCAGGATAAAGTTGACATTATACCAATTATACTCTCAACT
Source organism: Schistocerca cancellata (assembly GCF_023864275.1). Lineage (NCBI taxonomy): Eukaryota > Metazoa > Arthropoda > Insecta > Orthoptera > Acrididae > Schistocerca > Schistocerca cancellata. Next base: position 1,120,730,123 of record NC_064626.1, read on the forward strand.
ACAGGAGTCATACCACACAATATCCACCAGTCCATCAACGCAATACAGCTACATCCAAACTTATATATACAACTACAGAAATCTGTAATTATTGATACATGTTCAATTACCCGAAAGTTCCTAAATGCAATGTACCATATACCGTACAGTTAAAAGGAAGTCACGCTTGATCAAGGTCCGCGTCACTTTCCATTTTTAACCAGACATGACGTCTGAGAAAGAAAAGAAATAATAATAATAGTCTGAGAAAGGAATAATAATAATAATTATTATTATTATTATCTCCAATATTTCTGTTTTAATTTCTCATTATCATGGTACGTCATTGATTTGGCGTCGTATGGATTTGCGCGCCATTATATTCAGATTTACGTACTTTATAAAACGAACCTTGCAGTCTAAATGTCTTATTACAGAACTAGATCATTTGTTTATGAAATACAAAACATTTTGTCGCATTATGCTAATGTTATCACAGTCTGCCCTCATCAAGCTTGCCTGCTCCCCAACGACGACTTTTAACTTGACGGCTACGAAATCAGATACCGGAAGAGTTTTATTTGTGTGAATTTAATCAAAATTGAACGCCTTAGAGTTGCCTTTCTTTGTCATGCTCCTGCTGTGGACATTGTGATGTATCTAGACTCCCAACCATTTCTTTTCGGAGGAATTACGTACATTCATTATTTTAGTCACATTTCTTTCTTTATATTAAAAGGGATACGTTACAGACCCAAACAAAAGTGCTAGATATCATCATAGTGTAATATCAGATTTTCAGTATGAGAGCATCATTTGGTTAGGTAGAAAATATTCCTAAGCTATTTTCGTGGAGGCACTCAAGCGGCAGAGACGCTGGCGTTCTGGAAAACACATCGGTGACATAGGCCCAGTTGTAGGCATGCGGAGGCCATAGAATGACACATTATTGATGGTGCAGAATACAGCTAAAATGTGAGGGACCCACACCACCTGTAACTAACTGGATATACAAATGTTCAGATTATTTAACATCTCTGTTAGGGACACTCAAAGACGCTATACATTTCGGGACGATCTGCTTGGAAAACTTACAATGGTATCTTCAAGGCAGAAAGTAAAAATAACGTTCAGCACTCTACGTATCTTTCCCACAGAGGTGGTGTAGATATGAGGCAAATAGCAGCTCACACAGAGGTCACTGGCAGCCATTTTTTCCACGCTTCATTCTTGAGTGGAATCGGAAGAAACCTTCACAAGCCGTCGCCCCCCCCCCCCCCCCCCCCACACACACACACACCAAGCGTTTCAGTTATTCGCAGTGTAGTTCAAATGGTAGAAAACTACCATCTGGGAGTGATGATACGCTGAGCATAAAGAAAATAATAATCTTCCTTTGAAGGATTAGGCTGTTGCCTGTTCCAAACTCACAAACAAAATCATTCCTATCTTTTTGGAGGTCTTCCAATGTTTCCCTTCCCGTGCTGCTTGCAGTTCAAGATCTTCTGGAAAATTCTGTGACATGGCATTCTCAGTGATGTTGTCTTAAATCTTCCACGATACTTACGATTTGTTTCATTCATGGTGAAAATATTTCTGTTCCACTATCTTCGTTTCTAATCATGTCTCTTCTTGCGCAGCCCTACGTCTTTCTTAGGAGCCTCATCTCTGCGGATAGAATTTCTCTTTTTCTTTTGCTTTTTTTTCTTTAACCCAGTTTTCACTTCCGTTGGATAACACTGTAATCGCCATTATTTTATAGAATTCCACGGTGGTCTCTGTCTGTACTTTGTGACCCAATGTTTTTCTGATGGTACCACAGACAGCTTGGAATTTGTGCATTTTCAATATCAGAGCCAAAATCAAAACTTACAGCACAGCCTAAATAAGAGATTTGAGATACTTGTTCTAAAATTGAATTATACAAAACAGTTTTTGATATAATGGATATTTTCCTTGGAATACCACTATTTTTGTTTTATTGCTAGAAATTTTAAAGGGTTACTTCTTCCAAATTTTGTTCAGCTTCTATACTGATCTTTGGAGGTAATCTTCATTCTTTTGAATAGTAATGATGCCATCAGCAAACAAAAGTACATTCAGACAGTCCTCATTCGTTATTTTTTGCCTTTGTTTACTTTGCATTTCCATTTGATAAAAATGAAATCAGTATAAATATTGAAAAGGGTAGGTGATAGCCCACACCGTTGTCTAACAATTGTCTTCTAATCGATTTCGAGATGTGTTTATCACAATGCATACAGTTTTGTAAAAACTTTCACTACCTCGGTTAGGTGACAATGATATTCACATTCAGGCACAATTTTCCATAGACTATGACGGCTCAAACCGCAAAAGGCTTCCCAAGGTCGATAAACGACATGATAGTTCCTGTATTAAATCTCAGAGTTTTTCTATAATGTTTTTAATTACAAACACGCAGTATGTACTTGAACGACCTGATCGAAATGCATTTTGTTCTTCAGAAATAACGGGTTCTGTGATACTCGCCATGCGGTGTTTATTATCTTTGAGTATAGTTTGTAGCCGTTGTTTAGAAGACTAAAGTCACGATCGTTTTTACAGTAATTAAGTTTTTCTTTTTTGAAGAGAGAGATTACTTCTGCTGTGTACCAAGGATTTGGAATCATGCAGTTCGTCCAACATTCACTTGTAAAAAATCTTATATCTAGTGGTAACAACTCATGTTTAATTAGTTGTGCATTTATTCCACCTATTCGGGTAGCTTTCCTGTAGATGCCCTCTAAGCCTCCTTTAGTTTCTCCATAGTAATTGGATCTGCTGTTTTATTGTACATACTTCTACAGTGTCATCTTCGACCTTCTGTGTACACCACAAGACTGTAAACTGATTTATCCATTGTCCATTGGGTATAATGTTCAGTGCAGGAGCGTCATTTCTTCCTTGTTAAGGGCTTTCACGAAGTCGTACACATAGTCCGGTCTACGCTGTACGTCATGTTGTAAGTCGATAAGCAATAGTTATTTCCCACATGAGCGAAGTTAAAGACAATAAGTACCAAACATTGAGTTCAGGAGAATGCCTCAAATAAGCAAAATTTAATAAACGTTTCTGTTTTAGAACATAACTCATTTTTTAAAAATCAAACCCAAACTAATTCTTTAAAATTTATAACGTTACAAAATCGCCCTAGGAGCACTTCCTGAGTCAAGGAACGATTTTACGATATTAATAAAAAGTCAAAAGACCCAAGATTAAAGAATAAATGACTACTAAAATTAAGATAAGACCATTGAAAAATCATAAAATTTTACCAATTACTTGCAGTGTAACTTTTGTTTCGTTGTTGTTTCGTTGTTGTTTGTCATGTATGTAGACTGGTTTCTTATTATTTAAATGTATTGTGTGTCGGTATTGTAACGTGAACTTTAATAATGCAAGTTGTGTGCTTACGTAAACGCTATCTGATAAAGATTTGCCAGATCTTTCTGAAACTGGATAACTGTATTGTAATTAACATTTACCAAAAGTAATTTGAAAATATGAAACAATACTAAAACAACTGTCCTGTGAAATTCTGTACCGTGCAGTGCAATGTACAGGGCAGCAGCGAGTGACGTCACAGTACGTGACTTGGAATTCCAAACAAAAAAACTGAGAAATTTTACGTAAAATTACAAACCAGACTTGTAAAAGACTATCCAAAATGCTTCTATGAAAATGCCTTGTAAATTTATGTACAGAAAGAGACTAAATAAAATTCCTAACACTTAATAATAGGCCTATAGACGCGAATGTAACAGCGCCGTAAGAGTAAGAACGTCTGCATAGGAAATGAACCTGAACGGAGCTTTACCTGAAATGACTCTGAAAACAATTTTGGAATGTAATGCTTAACTGTGAATGATCTTGTGTCCCGACTGTAATACTAAACTTACTCCAACTACTTTTCAGAACAACTACACTATGTACATCATTCTTTAAGTGTTTCTGTTCTGCTCAGTCCAATTAAGAAACAAAATTTTAGTGCGGAGACGGTGGAGGAAAATAAACTTACTGAATGACTGAAAAAGAGGCTAGCGTTCAAAACTGAACCACATTCCTCAGTAATTACAACAATCTTCGCAAAATTCACTTCAATATAAAAAATATTACTCTGCCATATAATACGTTACTAAAATAGTAAGGGAGTGTTAAATTTTGTAACTCTGAATCCAAGGTATGTGAGCAGGTAATTTCGTTTAATCACGGTTCAAAAATCAAACAAACTGACCAAATCAACCGAGAAAAGATAGTGCTAAATATTTGCCTCTCTCAACTCATGATACATTGTGTACGTGCAGGCAACGCAGACACACCATTACCGTAATATTTTTACGGTTCTCATATTAATCCTTGCAATATCATACTTCCAAAAACCAACATCTCTGTGTACTGCTAGTCACTTCCGGACTACTCAGCAGTGTGACCAACACCTCTCTCTCCCTTACTTTCCATTGAATGTTCCATTGGCAGCGACAATGCTACTGACAACCAAAGATCACATTAATTGTATTGAGAACCTCTGTGGCATAACACATCATCTATTGACAACAGATGGATTGTAAAATATCCAGTCTACAGATGTGAACTAAGACACATCGAATAAAAGGAGAGCTCTCATCATTTTCATTTAACACAAAAAATAGCTGAAGCGTATGAAATAGTCCAAACAGGTTAACCAGTTAGATTTCGGCCCGCCCCAGACAAGTGACAAATTCTGAGATACAGAGATAGAAAAATACGTTAAAAATACAGTAAATTACAAAAATGGCGAATATCGCAGGGGTCGCAAGTATGATAGACGAAATGAGAGCAGAGTATTGAGTCCGTTTGACCCACAAGTATTTGTGATTAACAGGGCAGAATTTTCTTCACGACGTAAGTTACAACACAGACACTGACCTTTTTAACGTTAACTGCCAGCGAAAAATATTAAGGTAACATTAAACCTAGAAAGCAAACGCACCCGTAGTGCAGGTAAACACTACAGATTTTGCAGAAAAAAAGCTCTATTACACTTAAGTAAATGTATAACTCGGGTGCATCCTCAGTACGGGATGCTGATCCACGTTAAGAGGTTCGACGAAACAAGGGCCAGCAATGCAAGCCGTATCGGCACACGGCAAGAACACCAAACGAAATTCAGCAGCAAATCACAGGCGTTTTTACGAACCGTGGCAGACATTTAAATGTGTGGTGCTCACTGTCGTACGTGCTTCGGGTCCAGGAGATTAAAGGGGGTTTATGCGGGCACATCCACCAACCAAGGCAGCAGGTAGCAGGGCTATTCGAACTCTATATGGCTCGGCGCTTGGACATACATATACAAGCGCCAATTTTATAGTACACGTAGGGACGCTACCCAAAGGAAACATGCGCCAAGCAAATTGGGGGAGTGGAAGTCCATGGGTATAAAATCCAGGCAGCAGTCCAGCAAAGCTCCGCAACAGTTGCTCCACCACCAGCGTCACAGACCTTAGTGTGAGGTGCACATGCATTTAAATGCAGCTTGAGGCGAGGCAAAGGTGCTACTAGATGCGACGCCAGAGAAATTGTAGACTAAGCAACAAAATCCAGAGAGGTTCCGCAAGCATAGGTATCGATATGAGCGCGCATACGTCTCAATACTTCTCTCAGACTCTTTACATCTGAAATTTCGCGATTCATGTACCATTCGTATCAGATACTACAGTGATTCGTTACTGTCGAAAATGCCGTTTCCACCGTGGTTTGGACTCCTCTGTAAAGTGTGTTCCCCTCTGTAATCGCCTGGGTAACGCAGCTGACAATTCGGACGGAGAAAAAGGCGCACCGCGTTCACTGACAGTACGTCTGGTAAAGCACCGTCCGTAAGGGGCATTACGACCGCAGCGAAATTAGTCACGTTAGCAACGGTTCTCGAAACCGCGCACGGGGTCCCGGGTTCGATTCCCGGCGGGGTCAGGGATTTTCACCTGCCTCGAGATGAGTGGGTGTTTGTGTTGTCCTCATCATTTCATCATCATTCATGCAAGTGACACGATTGGACTGAGAAAAGGTTGGGAATTTGTACGGGCGCTGATAACCGCGCAGTTGGGCGCCCCACAATCCACTCATCATTATCATCATCATCTCGAAACCGCTATGTTTCTTTTCTGGACACGACTCACGACCCCCTCTCACACCTTCATCGTCGTCTCTACCTCTCACCTGCTCTTAAACTTCACAGAAGCCTTCCTGCACACCGTGCTTGTAAAACATTGCTGGAAGAATGGGTATTGCCCAAGAGATGTTTCCACAATCAGTCACTCCTCTGAAGATGACGTTGTGGTTTTTCTCTGCGATAACCTCTCTTCAAGGAGTTCTAGTCGCGCAAGAGAGACTGTATGAAGTCTGGATGGTAATGGAGAGGTTTTGGAAGGATTGAACAGCTTTTGAGGTGATGCTAGCCACACACTAAAGTTTAGCATAAGGGACATTCAGTGCATGTTTTTCTCAGTCAAATAATAATGAGAAACAACGGCGAAAATGACAAGATGAGCTCACTGGATCCTAATAGAACACTAAGAAACCGAGTTTTAAATTACTCAAAAAATGAGGGCAATTTTCTTAATTGAGTAGAAGCCACATCTATATCTGGGAAATCTGCAGTGCAATAGGGAAAAAGAAACGCTGAACACGAGACAAAAATATGTTCTTCAGAGAACAGTCGTAGACACCATACTAAGATAAATGATTACCTTCTTCCGTGCATTGCCGTTCTCGTCACGGAATTAAATGTAGAAATAGTAAAACAGAACTTGTTTCGGCGCTGGGTCCATCACAACAGGAGGAGAACTCCAGATCTTGAATCTGTGCACCGACTTCGTTCTCTCGCGACGTTTATTATGGCCAACCAGAGTACAGCTGACCTGGACACGCTTCCATCATTATCTCCGAAAGTAGAAGAAATGGCTTCTTTTAACTGCTAACTCGCACACCACGTGAGAGGTCGGACAGATAGTCATAACACTTAAACGACTAGAAAGCTGCTCTTTCGCCTAGCATCTCGGAATGGACAGTTGACGACCAAGTGGATTGGCAAGCGCCAGCAGACGATGCAAAGCAAGCACTTCGGCTCTCGTAGTTGAGGACGAAGTAAGTGATAGTGCCGCGCCGGCGCTAGCGAGTACAATTCCGGTGATAACACAAACTATTAGCTATCGCTAGCAGACCATGCAAAACAGTGATAAACACGCAAGCCAGTTAGTAATTACAAAGAGATCGAATTATCTGCTTCAGCAGTCAGATGAATGGTAGAAAATTTTTAATGCTTTCTAACTTCCTGTTGTAAGAAAGATAGTTAGCTTACATGGTAAATAAGGGAAGGTGTGTACGTCACCTTAAAAGTAGTTCCAAAAGGTTACACCTATAGCACTGAGTGAGTGACTGCATCCCACGTGAAGGTTTCAGGTTACCAATTAAGCCTGGTTTACACCGTACGTTACGGAAGCCAACGCAAGCGAAATTACGTTCGTAGGCAGTTCGTCAATGTTCACCAGCGAGCAAGCATGTACACGAGAGGGAACAGAAGAGAACACGAGATAATGAACATGGTCTACTAACGCTGCGTTACTGTTTTTACGGCACAGAGGATACAACACAATATACAAGTAGTTACAACCACGGTGCAAAACTTTCATACTCTGACAGGACAATCTTGCATAGCGAGCGCACTGTTTTTTGATGAAATTCGCAAAATGGTGTGATAAAGGAAGAATTTAAGTGTGACAGTTTGTATGTAAACATGAAATGAGTGGAGGTAGTGCATTAAGGCTGAATTTAAGCTCCAGATTTCCTTAGCATTATTCCAAAACTTCGCACATAGGTCGGTTGACACTTTTCACTGGCTCCTCAATACAAATAAGGAACACATTTAAAAGCAGAACGTTGTTTACCGACAACAAACATTACCTGAAGAAAGCCTAACATAAACCCTCTCGTTGTTAACAACTGTGCATAGTTAAGTTAAAAATGTTTCGCATTTGAATAACTGCTGTGTCGCATATAGTTTCCAATGTCTTGTGACACATGCAGATCACTCAAAGGTTTTATTAAAGTTCACATAAGGAAGACAGTGTCATGTTTATGATTAATAGAACTAGAAATACACACAGGGCCTGTCACATAGGCTACTTTGTGAAATCTGCTTTATAATTTGTTATAGGGCAGTCGTATGATCCCGAGTAAACCATTAACCTCATCAGAAAATCACTTAACGTAGCAGCGATAACATAAGCCATGTAATTACAGGTAGACTACTATGAACGAAGGCAACGAGATTGATTAGGTCCTCCGTGAATTCTAATTTTCTAATCAGTATAACACTTTCAACGAAATTCATGCTTTTTCTGCTTGATAAAAAGGAACATTAATACCTGAACATGGAAAATTGAAGTATCGATTTTTAAGACTATTTACGCAAGGAGGTCAATAAAACATTATTCGGAAGGTAATTTTCCATAGATGCGCACAAAGAGGAAAAAAATCTGTGTACGTAGCTGTTAACAGAGGAAGAGGAAACAGACATCCACACATGCACACATGAAAGAAGTTTTCCTCTGTCTCTCAAACTACTACCAGAGTGTACATCGCGTATCGATCAGGTGCTATGATAGAAGAAACACGAAAGTACCAACGTTTCGTGACATATTCTAGGGACGTTCATGTTTAAATGTCGCATTTGGTTAATTTACAATACACGCACACGCACATTGTAGCTACTACAATGCCACAGCTGCTGGTTGTTGATCTTGTCAGCAGTGGAAAACGAAACATTGCAGTAACGAAGACTTCGGACCATGTGCTTCGGGCTCTACAAAGACTGTATTTAACTTTGGTCATTCTCATAATTATCTCTCTTTCTTTTGTCTAAGAGTAAAGGGGAACTAACTTATGTCCATATGACACCATAACCACAAAATCTGAAGTAGGTTCGTAATTTCCAATTTCTTCATTCTGAATAGCTACGAATACCTTTGTAACGCGTCCACTATATTTGTTTTAGGCTATGCCTCGAAGAACAACACTAATGGGTCGGACTGGAAGACAAAGACCTAGGTAGGAGTAGTTAGCCTTTTTGACCTACCGCCCACTTGCACGTTACCGGTAAAATTTTCTAACCGTGCCTCCAGTTCCTCAGTAAACGTGACTTACAAAATAGAGGGGTAAATTAACTTTACAAAATTTATAAAGCAGAGTTACAAGAAGTTAAACGATGTAACAATAATTCCTTAATTACTTTCGTCAAAATTTTATGAAAACGTAATGAAAGTGTAATGAAAACTTTTTTAGAACCCTGCTGCCCACCATGAAAGTCGAACGGCCATTAGTGGGCAGTAGGAACCAGGTTGGCTACCACTCACCTAGAGAGAAACTTTTGCGTAGAAAATGATACGGATGATGTCGACATTTATAATGACAAGCCTACTGTTGTTTTGAATGAGACATTTAAATGTGCATTCATTGTGATCGCAAATAATTTTGAGAGTTTCAATAGCGATTTGATTATTCCACAGTGCAGATTTTCTACTGCAAAACATTTTGCTTGTGAGATTTATTTAAGTTATTCAACGGCATTCACATTTTCTTCTCACAAGGAAAAAGTAAATATGCCGCCATTACCACAAAATTTTTTATCGCATTGTAGAAAGGATTCTCTTCAAACGGTCGAACACTTAAATATAACTCAAAGAATTGCCGAAATAAGATTTGCAGCTATGTCGTAGCATTTGCTATGGTCACTTCTGAAACAAAGATTTCAGATACAGGTTACGTGGAATGTATTACTTGAAGGTAAACAACATTTTGTACCATGGGTCTGGTCGAATGGCTATGGAGGTTTAAGCGGAGTGACAAGTCTCTAGACACTGATGTGGACATATACAGATGGCGTTAAGATCGCATACACAAGGTGCAAAACGGCAGTGCATAGGCGAAGCTGTCATCTATACTCCGGTGATTGATGTCAAAAGTTTCCGATGGGATCATGCCCTCACGACGGGAATTAAAACTTGGAACGCGGAATGGTAGTTAAGTATGTGCAGACAACACCAAATTTTAGGCACCTCTCACCACGGACAACGCAGTGACCGAGACGGCCTTTACTTAACGACCGAGAGCTGCGGCGTATGCGTAGTGAGTGCTAACAGGCAAGCAGCACTGCGTGAAACAATCGCAGAGGTCAAAGTGGGACATAAGGCGAACGTATGTATTAAGACAGTGCGACGACGTATGGCGTTAGTGGGCTATAGCAGCAGGCGACTGACGCGAGTGCGTTCGCTAACAGCGTCCGTAGCTCGTGGTTTCGCCTCGAGATGACTTGGTGTTTGTGTAGTTCTAACCATTTCTTCATCATTCATGAAAGTGGCGAGACAGGACTGAGCAAAGGTTAGGAATTTGTACGGGCGCTGATAACCGCGCAGTTGAGCGCCCCACAAGCCAAACATCGTCATCGCCATCATCATTTGCTAACAGCACGGCATCACCTACAGCGCCTCCTCTGGGCTAGTGAGCGTGAAGACTGGGCTGTAGACGATTGGAAGACTGTGACCTTGTCAGATGAGTCCCAATTTTAGTCGATAACAGCTGATGGTAGGGTTCGAGTGTGGTGCAAACCCCACGAAGCCATGACCCAGGTTGTCAACAATGCACTGTGCAAGCTCGTGATGACTCCATAATGATGCGGGATGTGTTTACATGGTTACGTTTGGCTACTTCGAGACCATTTGCAGCCATTCATAGACTTCATGCTCCCAAACAACGATCGAATTTTACAACTGAGAATGCGCGGTGTCGCTGGGCCACAGTTGTTCGCGGCTGGTTGGAAGGAGGTCCTTGAGCATTCGAGCGAATGATGTGGCCACCCAGATCGCCCAACAAGAATCCTGTTCAACATTTATGGCACATAATCGAGACGTCAGTTGGTGCACAAAATCCTGCACCGGCAAATCTTTGGCAATTTGCGGACGAGTATACATGCAGCATATCTCAATATTTCTGCAGGGGACTTCCAACGACTTAATGAGTCTGCCATGTCGAGTTCCTGCACTACCCTGGTCAAAAGGAGATCTGGCACGATATTTGTAGGTATACTATGACTTTTGTCATGTCAGTGTGCTATAATAACATCGGCATAACTGGTCGAATTTCGACGACAGGCGATACTAGTCTACATTGATCTATCAGCAACATTACATTTTTTCCAGACGACTAGGTTGTTGATGGAACTCCTGTCAGCAACAAATGTGGAAAAGATAGCAGGCGAAAGCTGTTTTTATTAGCGCCAAAGCGCAGAGGTCGCGAAAACTACACTACTGGCCATTAAAAATGCTACACCAAGAAGAAATGCAGATGATAAACGGGTATTCATTGGACAAATATATTATATTGGAACTGACATGAAATTACATTTTCACGCAATTTGGGTGCATAGATCTTGAGAAATCAGTACCCAGAACAACCACCTCTGGCCGTAATAACGGCCTTGATACGCCTGGGCATTGAGCCAAACAGAGCTTGGATGGCGTGTACAGGTACAGCTGCCCATGCAGCTTCAACACGGGCGTATTGTGACGAGCCAGTTACTCGGCCACCATTGACCAGACGTTATCAATTCGCGGGAGATCTGGAGAAAGTGCTGGTCAGGGCAGCCGTCGAACATTTTCTGTATCCAGAAAGGCCCGCACAGTACCTGCAACATGCGGTCGTGAATTATCCTGCTGAAATGTAGGGTTTCGCAGGGATCGAATGAAGGGTAGAGCCACGGGTCATAACACATCTGAAATGCAATATCCACTGTTCAAAGTGCCGTCAATGCGAACAAGAGGTGACAGACGTGTAACCAATGGCATCCCATACCATCACGCCGGGTGATACGCCAATATGGCCATGATGAATACACGCTCCCAATGTGCGTTCACCGCGATGTCGCCAAACACGGATGCGACCATCATGATGCTGTAATCATAACCTGGATTCATCCGAAGAAATGACGTTTTGCCATTCGTGCACCCAGGTTCGTCGTTGAGTACACCATCGCAGGCGCTCCTGTCTGTGATGCAGCGTCAAGTGTAACCGCAGCCATGGTCTCCGAGCTGATAGTCCATGCAGCTGCAAACGTCGTCGAACTGTTCGTGCAGATGGTTGTTGTGTTGCAAACATCCCCATCTGTTAACTCGGGGATCGAGACGTGGCTGCACGATCCGTTGCAGCCATGCGGATAAGATGCCTGTCATCTCGACTGCTAGTGATAAGAGGCCGTTGGGGTCCAGCACGGCGTTCCATATTACCCTCCTGAAACCACGGATTCCATGTTCTGCTAGCAGTCATTGGATCTCGACCAACGCGAGGAGCAATGTTACGACATGATAAACTGCAGTCGCTATAGCCTACAGTCCGACCTTTATCAAAGTCGGAGACGTGATGGTACGCGTTTCTCCTCATTACACGAGGTATCTCAACAACGTTTCACGAGGCAACGCCGGGAAGCTACCGTTTGTGTATGAGAAATTGGTTGGAAACTTTCCTAATGTCAGCACCTTGTAGGTGTCGCCACCGGCGCCAACCTTGTGCAAATGCTCTGAAAAGCTAATCATTTGCATATCACGGCATCTTCTTCCTGTCGGTTAAATTTCTCGTCTGTAGCACGTCATCTTCGTGGTGTAGTGTAGATTTGAGTGTTCACTAGGAGTCCCACATCTAGCGGAAAACGATAGAATACGAACCTAACCGATCGAGTGCAGTTCCCTCGCGTTCGCCTACCGTTTACCGCAGAGAATTCTTGTCGGCCGACGATCGTTTGCTTATGTTCGCTGCGCTGGAAATCAGGCCTTTAGACGTCGTGGCTCACGTGTTTAATCTGTCAGGAAGTTGCAACGGAACGCGCAACGTTTTGGAGAGTGGAAGACTGATTGTGGAAAAAAGACGGGAGTTGCTGGCAGCTGTTTGGCTCATTGAGGAACTGGGTCTGTCTCCGCGTGACGGGCTGGCCTGTAGCGACACGTGGCCGTGCCGGTGTGAGCTGAGCTGTTCGTGGCGCGGAATGCGGCCCTCTGTAAACACGACGGCGGGCGCCGGCAGCAGCGGGAACCCGTTCTGGCCCGCCGCGCCTCACAGCTTCTGCCCTGATCCTCTCACACTGATCGACGGAGAGCTGAGGCAGCCACTGCCGAACTGAAAGCACAGCTTCTACCACTTTCATTCCTTTGCTTCATCACCCACATGCGTCTCTTGGGCCGCAATCATCCTAGCTGGGACACGGACTGTGTAACCTCCCAACAGATTTATGTATAGCATTCACATTCAGAGTAACCTAGCAACAGTTTGTTATTCCCTAACGTCGCAATAATAACGTGACTAACCTACTAATAAAAATGTGACCCATATGTTACCTTTCAATAATTGACTGACTGTGAATCTAAACTGGTAAATTTGGACGTCAGCAGTGCTGCGTCATGGCCCTGAAAGATCATACTGAATAAATTGAAAATTTTTACCTCAATGAAGTCGCCGGATAACACGTATGCAGGGTGTTACAAAAAGGTACGGCCAAAGTTTCAGGAAACATTCCTCACACACAAATAAAGAAAATATGTTATGTGGACATGTGTCCGGAAACGATTAATTTCCATGTTAGAGCTCATTTCAGTTTCGTCCACCTACGCTCAATGGAGCACGTTATCATGATTTCATACGGGATACTCTACCTGTGCTGCTAGAACATGTACTTTTACAAGTACAACACAACATGTGGTTCATGCACGATGGAGCTCCTGCACATTTCAGTCGAAGTGTTCGTACGTTTCTCAACAACAGACTCGGTGACCGATGGATTGGTAGTGGCGGACCAATTCCATGGCCTCCACGCTCTCCTGACCTCAACCCTCTTGACTTTCATTTATGGGGGCATTTGAAAGCTCTTGTCTTCGCAACCCCGGTACCAAATGTAGAGACTCTTCGTGCTCGTATTGTGGATGGCTGTGATACAATACGCCATTCTCCAGGGCTGCATCAGGGATTCCGTGCGACGGAGGGTGGATGCATGTATCCTCGCTAACGGAGGACATTTTGAACATTTCCTGTAACAAAGTGAGTCACGCTGGTACGTTCTGTTGCTGTGTGTTTCCATTCCATGATTAATGTGATTTCGAGAGAAGTAATAAAATGAGCTCTAACATGGAAAGTAAGCGTTTCCGGCCACATGTACACCTAACATATTTTCTTTCTTTCTTTCTGTGCGAGGAATGTTTTCTGAAAGTTTGGCCGTACCTTTTTGTAACACCCTGCATATCTGCTCCCATAAGAAATTTTTCTGGCACAGCCCAGAGCAATGTTGGCCACTAGCTTTGTCATGTATAGAAAGAAACAACTGAATTTTCTTTACGATAATCGGGATGACAATGGATTGGAGAAATCAGCAGATTGTTTAAATTCAGATGAATGATTGTCAAAAAGTTAATTATATAAAAAGGATTATTACTGAAAGATTTTTTTGGAACATTTACATGGGACTTGATATAACAATAGTACAAATTTAGTTCAACAAACTACATATGCGCGCGGCTGGTTTTACCTTATACTACAACGCTCAGGCACCGCCATCGCTCCCCACGCTCCCCCCTCGCGAATTTTAGCTGTAAACCTCTCCGTGATGCACAAGGTCTGTCACTGGTGTTGGATGAGCGATCTATCATCTCTCTGCAGTTAAAAGTGGTTCTCACCGTCAAATTTTAGCTAACGTTTAAACATAATATTGAAATAGGTAATCATAAGAACAATCTCGAATCATTTGATGGGGTCTCTTAGAATAAACGATGCGTAAAATGATTAGTTCAGATTTTTTGTTTCTGTTGATACCAGTTACGCTAGGATAAACTTAATGTGTATGATTATTTAGGTTATATACCCGAAGTTCAGGAAAAAGAAATAAAAACTTGGCCATTTGGCGGGGACATTCTACACACATCAAAGTTTTGCATCACCTCGGGTTCCCAGGATTCCTGAACATAGTCGTTGACTGTGGATATTGTATCACAGACAGTCCCTTTGACTGTTCATAGATGTCACTAAACGCGTCCAAAGATGTAAACAACCATTCATGAACAGCGCCTATTAGACGGAAGGGGTCCGACAGCCGATCAGTTCCAGTCATTTCAGCAGGAAGGAGGTCACGGCTCGTGTTGTCGTAGTTCAACCATGCCTAGACGGTCGATACCGCGGTTCGATCTCATCCGCATTGTTACTTCGTGCCAGGAAGGGCTCTTATCATGGGAAGTGTCCAGGCGTCTCGGCGTGAACCAAAGCGATGTTGTTCGGACATGGAGGAGATACAGAGAGGCAGGGACTGTCGATGACATGCCTCGCTCAGGCCGCCCAAGGGCTACTACTGCAGTGGATGACCGCTACCTACGGATTAAGGCTCGGAGGAACCCGGACAGCAACGCCACACATGTTGAATAATGCTTCTTGTACAGCCACAGGACGCCATGTTACGACTCAAACTGTGCGCAATAGGCTGCATGATGCGCGACTTGACTTCCGACGTGCACGGCGAGGTCCGTCTTTGCAACCACGACACCGTGCAGCGCGCTGCAGATGGGCTCAACAACATGCCGAATGGACTGCTGAGGATTCTCTTCACCGATGAGTGTCGCATATGCCTTCAACCAGACAATCGTCGGAGACGTGTTTGGAGGCAACCCTGTCATGCTCAACGCCTTAGACACAATGTCCAGCGAGTGCAGCGAGGTGGAGGTTCCCTGCTGTTTTGGGGTGGCATTATGTGGGGCCGACGTACGCCCCTGGTGGTCATGGTAGGCGCCGTACTGGCTGTACGGTACGTGAATGCCATCCTCCGAACGATAGTGCAACCGTATCGGCAGCCTATTGGCGAGGCATTTGTCTTCATGGACGAAAATTCGCGCCCCCATCGTGCACATCTTGTGAATGACTTCGTTCAGGATAACGACATCGCTCGAGTAGTGGCCAGCATGTTCTCCAGAAATTTACCCTATCGAACATGCCTGGGATTGATTGAAAAGGGCTGTTTATGGACGACATGACCCACCAACTACTCTGAGGGATCTACGCCGAATCGCCGTTAGAAAGTGAGACAATTTGGACTAACAGTGCCTCGATGAACTTATGGATAATATGCGACGACGAATACAGGCATGCATCAATGCAAGAGGACGTGCTACTGGGTGTATTAGGTACCGGTGTGTACAGCAGCGGAAATGATGTTTATGTTGATCTCAGTTCATAGAGTTCCAGGACCTGTACAGAAAATTGGAATAGAGGTGATGCAGAACTTTTTTTGATATGTGTAATTCTGTTAGAGACGGCAAAGGACTTGAAAAAGCAATTGCGTGGAATGGCTAGTGCAAATACACTTCTAGGGTTTGCCGCCGGATCGTATTGTGTAACTCGCACACTATTTCATCGATGCTACTGCTCGACATCATCAGGTCGTAGTAGCTGCTGCTGTCACTGCTGCAAGGCGCGATTGATGGATAGTGTCTTGAAAAGAGGTTTAAAGACGGACACCAACAAAAGTAAAACAAGGGTAACAGAATGTAGTCGAATCAAAAGTGTTGTTGTTGGAAGACGAGAAAATGAGACGTTACAGGTAGCAGACGACTTTCGCTATTTGGGCAGCAAAATAACTGAAAATGGCTGAACTAGAAAGGACAGAAAGCGCAGAATGGCTGTTGCAAGAAAAGCGTTTATGGAAAAGAAAGATGTTTACATGGAGTATAAATTTGTTAGGAAGTTATTTCTGAAGGTATTTATCTGGAGTTAACCCTTCTACCGATACTGAGACACCAAGAAATGGTCCATTTGGTAATAGAAGAAGGGTTTCAATACTGTAAGCACTTTCAAATGGAGGTAGGCTGCAGTAGTATGTAGGGTGCAGTACTCGTGCCGGGATGTGGAGCACTGCGCAGGATAGACTAGCGCACAGAGCTGCAGCAACCCAGTCTTCCAAATAAACAAGACGACATGACTGACACTTTATACAGTGCAAGAGATGCTCAAATACAGGTGTTAAAACCATTAAACACTGAATGAAAAGTCCAATAATACGCTGTAGTTGGATGTGTTTAAGGCGATTAGAGACCACACAAACCGTTTCGCAACTTTTAAGTGTTATACTCTAGTGTATGTAAATGCTGTGTCATTTGGTATAGGGAGTTACAGAAAGCCGCAGCTAAGTTGGAGCGGCTAGGCATTCTGTAACTCCCTATCCCATATGACAAAGCATTTATATGCACAAGAGTATACCATTTAAAAGTTGCGAAACTGGTTGTGTAGGGTCTTAAATCGACTTAAAATACGGCTACATCGGACTGTTGGATTATCATTCGGTTTTATAATTAAGTTGACGATGCCATTATGGCCTTATCACTTTAGGACATGGTGTAGAAAAGATCGGAGGATGGTCATCACGGACTGAAACCGGTCATCGTCAAAAGAATTCATATTGTGATAAGACTGCAATAAAAAACACTTATAGTTTCAACACCTGGATGGAAACAGCTGTTGCCTCCATGAATTGTAAACAATTACGTACCTGTGGTTGTCCCTGTTTCAGAATTGTGACTGAACATGAAGAAGAAGAAAACGAAACGACAAACAAAAAAGCTTGTAAGCAGAAATAATCGACTGAGTGCTTTCTTTGGACTCGGTGATCCGATTCTTACAAATATGCGGCTCCCATACTTCGTTGACATCTGTCAAGGATGAATGGGGATGTGTCATGATAGTCGCAAGTTTTGTAACAGCGTGGCAGGAATCACACGCCTGCTCAGAGTTAGCGGCTGTGCACGTTTTTGATTTTAGCCGAGCTGTCCCGGCTGCCTAGAGCACTGTTCCTCAGGGTATGCAGTTTCATTGGCTGGCTGACGCCTTTCCCCGTTTGAGTGCGACGTGACCTACCTGCAGTGTTTTTTGCCGGGAGCGGCTGATCGCTTTTGATCATCCGCTGGATTCGGCTGTGTTCAGTCGTCCTTGGTGTGGGTAATGCTGATTGTAGTCGATGCTTCGGTTCCGCTCGCTGCAGTCGCTTCAGGTGATCAAAACCCAGCACTCCAACTGACGCCTCCGTCGCCTCTAATCAGCCGCTGCCCGTTCGTGCCGAAGCGCTGGACCGGCCGCTTTTGTAACTCTGCCTCACGCTATTCTCTCCTGACGCTTCTGCACAGCGTCGCACGTAAGCGAGTTCACAGGAAAGTCTCGGAACGGTAGCACATTCGAGGGTTCAGTGTAATACATTTAAGGCTAAAGTTTACCGTTTTTTTTGTAACACTTCGCAAGCGTACGGATTTTTTTGTCTGTAAATTATGTGTAGATCGCATCCATTTCACGCTAGACAAATTACAGATTTATCACGGTAATCTGAAAAAAATACTTAGCGTTGCCCGGGAAGGAAAAGAAAAACTATCTTACGAGCAGCGATCGTGCACTAAAAGGAACGTGTTAAAAGTATTCGTACTTACACGGGGCTGCGCAGACGGCCTGAACTTGGTACCCGCACTTTGGCATGCCGCATGAAACCGAAGGCAAATTTTATAATCATGCTTGAAAGCTCATAGGATGTCACACGAACGATGTGTGCTTCACAGCTGCCACGATGCTCTGGCAAATGATTTCGAGAAGAAAGAAGGTTGAACGTGGCAGCTTGGTGCAAAGAAAATTGTTTTTAATTGAACCGTATGAACTGAAACAGTCTTTCTGACGTAAAGTAGAAATCATCAGAACAGGAACGAACGTAATAGACCTTTAGTGCTGCTACCCAGTTATTCAGCAAAAGCAGTGAGAAGTATCCAACTTTGAGTCGATAAGGATTTTTGACCTGCCTTTAAAAACAAGACAACATCTGGCATTGTAGTCTGTGAGAACATAACTTATCATTAGTGGATAGTTTCCTCTTCCATTTTCTTCATACTATACATTTTTTCTACCAGGAGACAAATCACTATTCCATTTTTAGCTTTAAAGGTAAGGTATAATCACAGTTTGTTTTATTGTCTTTGTGCAAACAGCGTAACGCAGTTGGAGCTACATCATACGTTTACGTATGAAATTTTTACGTCAATATGTTTTACTAAATGTACCTGGTTAAATCAGCCTTGTCATGTTGATCATTATTTTACTATGATGATCACAGTTCTTCATAAAAATTGTTTGTAAGGACTTTATCTTCCTTTTCCATTAAATGTTTATTGCATCACTTAACCATTATGATAAGAGTGACAACGCTGGGGTTTAACTTTTGACGAATTTCAAATTGATATGTAACAGTGTTTCATGAAGACGATCTTCAACAAAATCGTTTTAATTTTTATTTATTAAGTGATACAAGAAATTGTTAAAAGGCAGTTGTATGAACCTAATAATGATTCTTTGCATAGGTATTGGTGGATCGCTTCGCCACTAACATATGAGCAACTACGTTTTAAGTCGGCATTTCTGGAATATTTCTAAGTGAGAGAAATATGCTTGTTGATTTCAGATATAAAGAAAAAGTTCTTAAATTACTGTATTGAAATGAAACACTGTTAGTTAAGTTAGAGGGCCTTACTTGCACTACATAAGGTAAAATAAGGCTGCTGTAAGTGCTGGAAACAACCGCCTCAGTTTCCTTCTGCCCTTACACTGTACTAATAAGATCGTATGGTGATATGTACTGCCACCAGTTCGTTGGATTGTAACTAAAATGGTGTATTGACCAGAATGGGTAGCTGCTAGGTAACATGGTGGTTTACTTATAATTGTATGTAAAGTAAATTAATTCTGGTAATGTCATTTCCGCGTATTTTAGCACTAAGGATAGTTACGTACAGCAGTGGAGCATTGTATTAAGAGCTGCGAGTCAATAACCGCAAGAGTGGCGACATGTGGGGTCCCAGTAACAGACATGCAAGGGGATTGCGAAGGCAGGGCAGCATAGCGCAGCCGTAGAGTGCGCTGCACAGCGGTACTCGGGTATCCAGTGGGGCGATGTCACCACACCAGGGCGAGTCTCGTATTGTAGCAACGTTACTAGGCGCCAGGTTTTAGTGAAAAGACATAATTTCGGGGCAGGGATCACTTGTCGACGCCAGAAACCAGCAGCACCATCACCATAACATCAGAGCTACACAGGGCAGCAAGACAACTGGGCACTGCCAGCAGCAGCCGTGGATTCGAGACCGTACTGCTTCTGCCGCCACAACTATATCCTTCAATGGGCTACGTGCCCGATCTGTGTCTGCTGCCGCCGACGCCGACTTCCTAGAAGCGCTGGGCACCGCCGTGCCAGCCGGCTTCGGACTCCCGCCAGGGGACAGCGACTCGTATCCCACGGGCAGCGGTCTTCGCGTGCAGCCGCGGTGACAGGAGCGGAGCGTCAGGCTGTGCGGGCTGCGCGACCCTGAGGAACGTAGTGTGCGGCTGACGTAAAAGGGGCCGTGGCATTAAGGGCTCTGCCATACTGGGACGCCACGTGAGGTCTGCTGGCAGTGCTCGGGTGTGGCAGTAAAAGACGCCAGAGGAGTGCCTTCAGTCTCCTCTCAGTAGAAGAGCTACAACCTTCATGTGCAAGTTCGAAATGAAAAGGGAAGACAGAAAAAGAAGTTATAGGCATATCCCGTCATTGTTGATCGTGACATTACCGGGTTATTTGACGCGCTTTATGATGATGTAAGAAAATACGTTAAATTTTCCACTATCGTGAGAATGACATTGTCCATTTGACGAGATAGTGGATATCTCCGGAGACCGACGAAAAAGTCATTGTTTTAAGGAAAGTAGTCTCATCAGAGGAAAAGATTTTCGTGACCTGTGTACTCGGTAGCTAATTGTTTGTTGTCTGCAGTCACATTTACCGTTTTAGATGCAACTGCAAAGTAGCCTATACATAGAACTGCTTTTCAGTTTTTGTTTGAAAAGTACGTATTATAAACTGAAAGAAAATTCACTAATGCTTTAGATAAGAAGTCGGGAACTTGTCTCCCTTGTTTACATATCTTTTCTTCAAATAATTCTAGCGTGTCTGTATCTGGCCTGTCCGCATCACTTGCTGCAGCAGGAGATGTAGTGCTGCTGTTTCGGTCTGAAAATAGCTTTCGAGGGAAACTTACATATCCCGGATAGTAAATATGTTTTATCTGCGGTGTAAAGCTCTTGTGGTTGGAGTGAAGCATCAAGAACAGGCTGCGAGGAAACTGAGAATGGGTTTCCAATATATCCACCCAGCCGTAGTCCAGAGAGTGCGCTATAAGCGGGGCGAGGTGGCGCTGTCATCAGCGCACTGGACTAGCATTCAGGACGTAGACGATTCGCACCCGCATCCAGCCATCCTGATTTAGGTTTTCCGTGATTTCCCTAAGTCGCTTGAGGTAAAGGCTGGGGTGGTTCCTCTGAAGGGGCACGGCCTATTTCCTTCGCCATTCTTCCCTAATCCGAGCTTGTGCTTCGTCTCTAATGACCTCGTTAAATCCTAGTCGACGTGGAATGGCCGCACGGTTTGAGGCCCCTCCCGTCGGAGGTTAGAGTCGTCTGTGTGTTAGTGTGTGAGTGTGTGTTACCATAAGTTGTAAGTCTAGGGACCGATGGCCTCAGCGGTTTGGTCCCTTAGTAATTCACACACACACACACACACACACACACACACACACACCTGAAATACTAGTCCCCTCCTCCTGCACAGCATTTAACGAAACACGCTGTGAGAAGTATAGGCGGCAGACAACAGTGGAGGAAAGGAAAAAGAAAATGAGAACTCTGCGTATATTGTACAGGGTTATAACAAATGATTGAAGCGATTTCACAGCTCTACAATAACTTTATTATTTGAGATATTTTCACAATGCTTTGCACACACATACAAAACTCAAAGTTTTTTTAGGCATTCACAAATGTTCGATATGTGCCCCTTTAGTGATTCGGCAGACATCAAGCCGATAATCAAGTTCCTCCCACACTCGGCGCAGCATGTCCCCATCAATGAGTTCGAAAGCATCGTTGATGCGAGCTCGCAGTTCAGGCACGTTTCTTGGTAGAGGAGGTTTAAACACTGAATCTTTCACATAACCCCACAGAAAGAAATCGCATGGGGTTAAGTCGGGAGAGCGTGGAGGCCATGACATGAATTGCTAATCATGATCTCCACCACGACCGATCCATCGGTTTTCAAATCTCCTGTTTAAGAAATGCCGAACATCATGATGGAAGTGCGGTGGAGCACCATCCTGTTGAAAGATGACGTCTGCTTGCTTTATTCGTCGACTTCCGCGGACTACGCGTGAAACTTGCCCGCACGCGTTCAACCGTTTTTTCGCTCACTGCAGGCCGACCCGTTGAGATGATGATGATGTTTGGTTTGTGGGGCGCTCAACTGCGTGGTTATCAGCGCCCGTACAATTACCCAACCTTTGCTCAGTCCAATTTCGCCACTTTCCTGGATGATGATGAAATGATGAGGACAACACAAACACCCAGTCATCTCGAGGCAGGTGAAAATCCCTGACCCCGCCGGGAATCGAACCCGGGACCCCGTGCTCGGGAAGCGAGAACGCTACCGCGAGACCACGAGCGGCGGACGAGGGGGGGGGGGGAGGCCGACCCGTTGATTTCCCCTTACAGAGGCATCCAGAAGCTTTAAACTGCGCATACCATCGCCGAATGCAGTTAGCAGTTGGTGGATCTTTGTTGAACTTCGTCCTGAAGTGTCGTTGCACTGTTATGACTGACTGATCTGAGTGCATTTCAAGCACGACATACGCTTTCTCGACTCTTGTCGCCATTTTGTCTCACTGCGCTCTCGAGCGGTCTGGCGGCAGAAACCTGAAGTGCGGCTTCAGCCGAACAAAACTTTGAGTTTTTCTACGTATCTGTAGTGTGTCGTGACCATATGTCAATGAATGGAGCTACAGTGAATTTATGAAATCGCTTCAATCATTTGTAATAGCCCTGTAGTGCAGATAAAGACCTATCATTGACACCTCGAAGAGATATTGGCAGTCAAGATGTTTACATACCGAACTTGTAGTTTTTCACAGACTTCAATATACCATTGGCATGGAATATATAACCATTATCTTCTGGGAAGAAGTAATTGCTCTCCTCCTCAGTGTTCTGCTTCGTTAATTTCTGTTGCACTAGGTCCAGTGGTAATTGATAATTATCTTTCCTCGTCCTCGATTAATTTTTAAGTGAACATTCGTCGTCTGAAAAGTTATTTTCAAACAATTGTCTTGCTTTCCCTCTCCTCCCGCCTACTCATACACTTTCTAACCCACAGTGACCGTTCCCTTCTTTTCGTTTTGTCCACTGTCACGGCATATAATTCAGTCACTGTTCGTTGTAGTAGCTACCATATACATCGCGATAAAGTCTCTCTGAAGCCACAGGTTTTGCTATGAGCTTGATTTGCTTTGTAACTCCGCTGCAGCCCCGCAAAATACTTCGAGCCAAGGATATGGTCTTCACGTGACCCTGCAGTTTCAGACGCAATTGACTTGGCTCAAAAAACTTTTCAACGCAAGCAGCCTATCAGCGTCTTCTTGTCAACTGGATGCTACTTCCAACTGTCGATGACTACCGATCGTGGCGCACAAAAACAGTAAGAGGCAACAGACGAAAGGTCCCCACTCCTTCTCCAACAGAAAACCTAGTGCAATAAAGTTTTCCACTCCTTCTGCCACTAGCGATGGATAAGTTAATCTTACGATTAAACTTTCCCTGAGACATTTAAGTCTCCTCATTATCTACAATAATGATGGAAGCCGAAGAAATGAATTAAAATTTGTGCCACAGCGGGGACTTGAACCTAGGTCTCCTTGCTTACTAGGCAGGAATTTGACCATTACACCACCACTTACACTTAAAATGCTTTGGGGAAAATTTAGTCATAAAATCGATAGGATCACTTGAGATACAGAATCGTCCCCATTACGTCCATCGCTGGGGTGCTATTCCAATGCCGGAGAGCCGTGACAATAGTGGCGATTTAGGGGAAAATAGGCTGAAGATATGAAGTTTGTGTTGGGAAGAGCATTAACCTTGAGTACTCCGTGCAGCAAAGTTGACCGTAGTGCTTGCCTAGCGAGTAAGAAGATCCGGTTTCAAGTCCTGGCCATGGCACAAATTTTAATTAATTTATTCAGCTTCCATCATTATTGTAGATACCGTAATCGTTTTTGAACTTACGACGTAATGTCATGATCAGCTGAGCAACGACGACGAAATATATGCAACTTCGGAGGGAAAAATTACCACAGTAGACCCAGACGGAGGCCATTGCAACTATTAGTTTTTTTACAATATGACGGGGTACCGTACCCAGAAACCGCTGAAGCCTACGAAATTATATTAAAAACATTATAAACGCGTATCTGAATGTAGATGAGTTAGTTTAACTATGTACAGCGCGACTGTGTGCGACTTTTTTTTCCTGCAGAGGAACCGCAGGAACCCTGCTATCTTGGGTGTTACCTTTACAGTAGCATACAGAAGCGTCGTACCAAACCAGGAACAACGTCATGACTTCTTATACAAGCAAGTCAGTGTCGTCATGACTCCGGCACGCGATGGACCAGTCAGAGTTACGTTCTCCAACCTGTTTACTCCTTTCGTTCTTTACTTTCGTCAGCCGTTAACTCATCCGACATCTGAATGACAGACCAGCCAGAGTAGACGAGCTTTGTGGCCTGGGAAAATGGTCCGTTATAACTAATAACTACGCAAAAAGTTTGAAATTTTGTGTATACTATGTTAAACAGCTTTTATGTAAAGGGAACATTGTATGCCCTATGCCGCCAATGTTAAATTATCGAATTTTGTGACCCATTAGTTAGGAAACTTTTTAACTCACCAACTTACAATTTTACATAATTACTGAATGCACCTTTCTAGATACACTGAACTAGAATTGTTACTAAAATTGTATTGTGTGGCATGTTATCTTTTTTTTTCTTTTCAAACACTCGATTTTTAACAGAATTTTGTAAATAAATGAACAGAAATACAAAACAATGCAGGATATTTTAATTATTCCAGTTTCATATGTGTTGAATATCACACTTGGCATGCTGGAAAAAATTTTGCGTGTCTACCACCAGTACTTCGTTAGAAAACGCGTCATTTATCGCAAAAAATGTAGTTCAGAGATATTTAGGTTTAAAACCTTTTCTATTACAAATTCTTACACAGACTTACACATTTCTGTGTTTTTTTTTATGCACTACAATTGCCCTCGGCCCACAGTCTGTGTATTCTTCAGTGTCACAACAGGCCAGTGCTTGCCTCCTCCTTTCTCGCTTCTTTTGTCATTTTCTCAGCAGCTAACTCTACTTCACCTACACGAAGCTCATCCAGTTCCCGCAGTCTTTCAGCTGCATCCTGTCAAAATCTTATCCCTAATTTCTCCAGAACCGTAAGTCTTTCATAGTTCCCTCCATTAAAAGTTATTACAGCATCAGACACTGCTAGCTTTAGGGTCATAAGGCCAACAAATACATTTTTAGGCACACGGCAACATTATTGAAGGACTCATTCACCGTCTGGGTCTTCCCATGTAAACACTTCTTTAGTAGCTCAGGATTTGCCAAATCTCTGTAAATAGGTTTGATTGCCTCCATTACTGCCTAAGGAAGAGAATGTTTGTGTACATTTGTGCAGCGTGCCAGAAAATTCAGCTTGCTTATATTTATACCAAGTGTTTGGTGGAGGTGGACACAAAGCATGACATGACTTTTCATCGGTTGGTATTTGATGAAAGTAAGTGCTCCACACAGTACTTCAGAAGAAAATGCAGGACTCACATATGATACCCGCAAATTTGCGTTTCTTGAAGATACTTTTACGCTGATTCATTTTATTTACGTATAAAAAGCAATAGAAGTTAGCTTACTACAAAGTTAGCTGATAATCACACGATAAGTAGTATCAGAAACAAAGGACTGATCTGGATTCAAGTCCACACCAATGTTCATAGCCAGTTCACTCGACGGCTTCTAAATTTCCAGTGAAATGGAGCTTTATTTTCTCTGTGCAGATGGGCCCCTGTCTAGAGCTTCATTGGTTCTCCGTGTACTAGAGTAAAAAAAGAAAAAGTTCCTCAATGTCACAGCAGTTCCGGCCTGAATTACTCTCACTTCACGATATCATCAAATGGTAAAGAATGAGAGCCAGGAATGTAACTGCTATCAGTAAATATTTAAGAGTCCAAGTATGTGAAAGAAGACACTTGTCGAGAAGATCGTGTGGAGGCTACAAGCCTATCTCCCATATTTTTCGCTCTGTACATTGAGCAAGCAGTAAGAGAAGCGAAAGAAAAACTTGGAAAGGCACTTAAAGGTTGACCGAGAAGAAATAAAAACTTTGCTGTTTCTGACAAAATGTCATCCAAAAATGTCAAAGCACTTCGAAGAGCAGTTGAATGGAAAAAATGTGTATGAATTCCTAAGGGACCAAACAGCTGAGGTCATCGGTTCCTAGATTTACACACTACTTACGCTAAAAACAACACACAGACTCAAGCCGGAGGGGAGGACTCGAACCTCCAGCGGGAGGGGCCGCGCAATCCGTGACATGGTGCCTCATACCGCGCGGCCACTCCTAGCGGCAGTTTAATGGAAAGCATGGTGTCTTGAATACAGGTTATGAAATGAACATACATAAAAGTTAGACAAGGGTAACGGAATGTAGTCGAATTAAATCGGGCTATGCTGAGGGCTTAACATCAAGAAGGGCAGTAATTGCAGAACAGTTCTCCTATTTGAGCATTCCTGTTATTTTGGGGTGGAATAACAAAGAAACACTGCTGTGTGTTCCACAGTCCCTTTCATCGACATTCAAAGAATAATTCATATTCGATCCTGGTGTGTTACATCAATAGGGGCCTCATTCTCAAAATACCCAAATATGCACAACAGATAACGACTAAACTGTCTATTTTTGTCCCTAAATACATGTTTTCTAATAAAAGTCCTCTCCTGCGTTAAAGAAAGCTCTATAAGTTGCAAAGATTAAATATTCAGTTAAGATTCTACTTAATATTCTTCACGTTAAATGAAAATTTTTTATTACATACGAACAACGGGACACCGTTTCAGCCGTACTCCATAAATTAGGTATTACAGCAGAACGCTTCGTAAATCCCTGTCTACCTTTTTACTGTTTTTGTACTGATGCTACCAATATTGACATTTATTTAATTTATGTTGTCTGGCCTGCCACAAATAAAATTATTACGCCAGTCACACACACACACACACACACACACACACACACACACAAACCGACACTGTCATTTAAGACAGTTCTCTAAATCTTCAGTCGGATTGTCTTGGACACTGTACTTCCCTTCGTGGTCGGTCCCATTGTAACGGGGTCCTCACACGCTCATTATTAATTGCGAAATACTGAGTATTGTGGAATAATATTGACCGTGTGAGAATGGCGTTTACTGTTCGCGCAGTATATTGAAGGAGATTATACTGCCTCAAAAATATTGACTCCCGCTCAGTATATTGAGCACTATCTTGTACCGTGTAAGTTCCTGCGGAAAGCGAGAGACATTTAATTCGACCCGAACGAATTTCCGCAAAGAACTGAAAATAGTGAACAACAAAAGATCCGAGAGGGCGCTGACGTTTGCGTTAAAACACCATCCGGTACTAAGAGGGAAAACTGAAGCTCATAGTGCCTTGACAGTAAGAAGAAACGTTTATTTCACTTGTAGCAGATATCTGAATTGGCCTGTAACATCGGGATACATGCCCAGTGTACCTTTTTTTTTTCCAACAGCTGCCACACCCCAGACACTAGATCATGTACACTTTGTCAGTAATCAGTAAATAATTTTTTGTTTTGTTTGGAAAAATTTGTACAGTACAGAAATACACGGAAAATAGGAGATGCACACCATAAATTTTTCAGTTCATTTGATTAATTTATAATTATTTATTTATTTGTTGTGATTTGTTGTGGTTTACGAATCGATGCTGCAATGAATGAGCCCCATTGAAATGTCTAGTGGAAGCTTTTCAGGTTTACTTCATGCTTTCAGCATAATTTCTGCTTGTGTTCTGCAAGACAAACAACTGAGTCGCAATACATGCAGATTCCACATTGTCGAGCGCCGAGAAGTTCGCCATGAAAGCAGAGTTTTAACTGACGCACCGCGGTCATAAATATCGTGCAATAACGTTGTACCGTTCGTGGTCTTACACTTTCGCACGATATATTGACACAAAATTATTTCGCATTAAATACTGACTGTGCGGGTCCCTTAGCACTGCCAATGCCACCCTCGCTACTACGGCCAGGTGCGGGATTCCTTGGCGACGTATTACTGCGTGACGGCGAGCTGTCTTTAAAAAAAACATTCATCACGTGGATTAGTACAAAATTTATCCCCTACCAGTAGCGTAATTCTGTCGTCCGGCAGCATTTTCCTCCAGATTGTTCTGGTCATACAACTTACGAGAGGAAATACAAAAAAGCTGTTGGTCCGTCATGGCACCAAAATAATTGACGGTGGTCTGAGCAGAGAGGATATAAAATACAGTGCGCAACGTTTCTTAAACAGATAAACTTGTTGATATCGAATGTAAATTGTTACGATGTCTTTCCTGAAAGTATTAGCTTCTAGTCTAGCACTGTGTAGAAGTGGAAACATGGACAGTTGTCTGTATCGACAAGAACAGTACAGAGGCGTTTGAAATGTGCTACACAAAAATGCAGAAGATTAGATTTGTAAATCTGATGACGAATGAAGGGCTGCTGAAACGAATTGGAGACAGAAGTGTTTCTTTTGCACAACGTGAATAAAAGGAGGTATAGTTGATGGGATACATCATGCGCCATGGGGGGGGGGGGGGGTAGAGAGAGAGAGAGAGAGAGAGAGAGAGAGAGAGAGAGAGAGAGAGAGGGGGGGGGGGAGAATCAAATTTGTGGAGGCAGACAGGATTGACTGCAATAAGCAGTTGAAAATACCGTGTGGTTGTAATTGAAATAATGCAGCTAGTCACAGAGGTCTAGTGTGAATTGCAGTTATTGTATGGCAGCGGAACGTAGTAGATATTCTAATGCGTTAATGCGGAACCGAGTTACACGGAAAAGGGTAAGATTTTGGCCACCAGGTGCGAATCTGGCGCTTTGAATGCAGGAAAGACGTATGGAAATGTTTCCGTATGTAATGGATTAGGAACTTGATGTGTGCAGAGAAAGGTCAAAGAGGTCGAATAAGTCAAAAGGGCATAATGTTGATTTACTATTAACCGCCACTTACAAAGTTGGCTCAACATGAGCACTAGACACGTCGATGATAATCCGTTCAGCCCCAGATTTGGACCTCGTGACCAAAATTGGAAATAACGTTTTCCAGAGTAAGTCAGTTTCGCATTAACGCATTAGCATATCCACAAAGTATCGCTGCCATACGATAATTCCAGCCTACGCTGACCTCCGTCAGTCGCTGTATTTCAGTTGCAACACCCGGGAGATGTAGAGCGGCGTAGAAATGTTTCTGTAGCAGCCTAGATTTAGTGTTCCTTGGCGTCAAGGCTAAAATGTGTCCCAGCTGTTGTAAAACAGTGATGGCGATGGTTCCATCGGGGATACTAAATCCGAAAAATGATTTTCCTGGTTAATCAGGACTACATGCAGCTTTCCTCTGCGAGAGTTCTGTGATTAGCTCGTATAATAAAACGACAGAGACTCCGCCTGTAGTGCAGTTGCAGCCGTTCGCAGGAAATTATGAATATGAGTACACGCTTTAACGGTAATGATCTAAATAAAAAAGCTTGAAAGCTATTGAAATGTGGTAGCTTAAAGCTCCAACAGTCGACAACACTGTCGTGTAGCGTGAAACAACGTTCGCTTTGCATTTTATGGCGCACGCGTAGTTCATTAACGAGGCAATTTAGCGACAAATACAAAAATAAAGACAGTGTTCTATACAGGTTTTCCCGCTCCACATGTTCATAAATCAGCCGATAGCATTTGCCGCTTATTGTGCATACAACCCTATCATAAAAAAAAACACACACACACACACACACACACACACACACACACACACACACACACACACACACACACACTTAATGATGATAAAGTGTCCAAAACATTCATTCTGTGTCAAAGGAAAGTCATATAGTTTACAAGGTAGGATTAATTGTTTTTGTGTTCGTAAGTAAGCAAGTAAGGTTGTGAATGCACACAAAGCAATTTGGTTAATGTTAGTCGTGGAAAGGCACAAAACGCGCCGTGCCAGCTGTTGTAAATAATTTGACAACTAATCATCATCAGTGATATAAAATGGAAGTTAGGAAGTTATTTAAGAATTATTTTATCGGCAGTTGTCAGCGCTTCTGAAATAGGGATATGTGACAGAGGCATCGTGTTTCTTAGAGCGATGTTTCTGCCACTGTTAAAAGCAGCATTCGTCAGGGTACTGTTCTTACTACTGGACGAGTAGTCGGGTCGTGCGTTCTAATATTTGCAGTTGGCTCAAAAACGTTATTCACTCCTATTTTTATTGCATTACAAAAATTGGAATGCACGGTCTTGGCATAATCACCTATCTACGAGATGTGATGAAAAAGTAACGTGAATTTTTGTTTTTCTCGAAGAATCTTTATTTATTCATCAACATAAACTTTGCCACCTTCAATGTAATCCCCCTTCAGATATAATAAACTTGTACCAGCGATTGTCAAGTCTTGGAAGGTCTTCTGGAACTCGCTTTTTGTTATGGTGTTCAGCTCCTTCAGCACTTCCTTTTTAATCCTACGAATGGTGGCAAAATGACGTCCTTTCATGGTCCTCTTCACCCTCGGGGATAGAAAGAAGTCGCAGGGAGCCATGTCTGGCAAATGTGGTGACTGAGACAACATAACGGTTTTGTTTCTTGCTATTAAAAAAATATATATACATATCGCGATCAAGCATTGAGGTGTGAGCGAGAGTAATATTGTGACTGGTTGTGCCACAGTTCTGGTCGTTTCATTCGGATTGCTTAACGCAAACTGCCCTCAACTTCTAGGTAGTAGTCCTTTCTGACCTTACGACCGTAAGGAACTCTCAATGCACTATCAGATGGCAATCGAAGAAAACAGTGAGAATAACCCTCATATGTGATCGAACTTGTAGAGTTTTGTTCGGTCTTGGTTCTTCACTTGGTTTCCATTTCGACGATTGGGCTTCGGTTTCGACGTCATACCCATATACCCCTTTTACGTCTTCTGTTGTAGCCTTACTTACAAGTTATGGATCGTTGTGGACTTCGCTCAGCATTCCCTGAGCGACATCTACGCGTCGTCGTTTTTGATCGAAAATCAACAACTTCGAATGAATCTTGCTGCTACACCTTTCGTGCCCAACACATCCGAAGAAATTGCTTAGCTTGAGCCAAAGGATATCCTGGCACCATCGGCAACTTCTCTAATGTTGATTCTCCAGAACCATTTTTTTTTTACTTCTCCTACATTGTCAGTAATTAATGTGCTAGGGCGTCCAGGACGCTCGTCGTGTGCAACGTGTTGCCGATCCTCTTCGAAACGTTTATACCATTTGTACTCTTGTCTTACTCGCAGTAGATTCACCAAAAGCCACAGTCAACATTTCGAGTGCGCTGCTGTACTTCATTCCATTTTTCGAACAAAAGTTAATGAAATTATTTGGTCCCTTTTTCCCGAAGTAAAAATTCGCCAACACTCGAAAGCCCACGTATAAACTTTACGGCTGTTAACAATAGACTAAATATTTAAAGCAGCTGAAAACTCAAAGGTACATCAGGAAATACGTACGAACAAGAGAACAAAAATTTTGAAAATCGGGTTATGAAGTCCGCGAAATTAATAAAATCGTGTTGCCTTTTGATCACCCGTCGTATCTATCTGACTGTCTCAGGCGTCCACGCTCATTGCCATTCAATCAAAAATATGACTCAGTGACGTTCTTGTGTAAACTGACACTAAGGCAGGACGAAATATCAATATGGAAAATCTGAACGAATACAGCACTGACCCAGTTGTAAATGCGCCATCATCATGAAGGCTGCTTCCTACAGTGGCCGAAACGTGGTATATAAAACGACGTAACGATGTAGTCAAACACCGAGAAAAAAAGTATAGGCGACCGTTTATCTTATGAATAAAAGTTTGTCAAGAGTAGCGCTTCCCATTATACTGTGACGAATATATTGAACAGTGACACCTAAAAAGAACTTTTGGACTGCGTTGTGCCTGCCATAGAAGTTAACTGTAAATGTTTGCGACTTACTTAACTGTCGACAAACTCTGCTCCCCGACAAAAATTCGTTGTTGTGTTGCATTTGTGTGGTTATGAGATGTTCAGGAACGAAAAGTTTCTTTCAAATGCCAAAAAGGAATTGTGGTTGCCAGTTGTAACAAACAGTGTGCACTGAAACTTTGCAACGTCGATGTTGAAAGAAATATATGTTCAGTGTCAAAAAAAAGTTTTCATTATTAATATTAGAACAACAAGTTTATAAATTCGCAGCGTCGGTATTATTTAGATGTAACACCGTGAACACTACTCTGCATATAAAGAACCAATTGGGTCGTGGATCCGCTCTCATTGTATGGATGATGAGCCTGCTCACGGTTCCCTGTGGCCACTGGTCTCGGTCTTCCTCTACATCTACATATACATCTACATCCATACTCCGCAAGCCACCTGACGGTGTGTGGCGGAGGGTACCCTGAGTACCTCTATCGGTTTGCCCTTCTATTCCAGTCCCGTATTGTTCGTGGAAAGGAGGATTGTCTGTATGCTTCTGTGTGGGCTCTAATCTCTCTGATTATATCCTCATGATCTCTTCGCGAGATACAAGTAGGACGGAGCAGTATACTGGTGGACTCTTCGGTGAAGGTATGTTCTCGAAACTTTAATAAAAGCCCGTACCGAGGTACTGAGCGTCTCTCCTGCAGTCTTCCACTGGAGTTTATGTGTCATCTCCGTAACGCTTTCGCGATTACTAAATGATCCTGTAACGAAGCGCGCTGCTCTCCGTTGGATCTTCTCTCTCTCTTCTATCAACCCTATCTGGTACGGATCCCACACCGCTGAGCAGTATTCAAGCAGTGAGTGAACGAGTGTACTGTAACCTACTTCCTTTGTTTTCGGATTGCATTTCCTTAGGATTCTTCCAATGAATCTCAGTCTGGCATCTGCTTTACCGACGATCAACTTTATATGATCATATCATTTTAAATCACTCCTAATGCGTACTCCCAGATCATTTATGGAATTAACTGCTTCCAGTTGCTGACCTGCTATTTTGTAGCTAAATGATAAGGGATCTATCTTT
This sequence comes from Schistocerca cancellata, assembly GCF_023864275.1. Lineage (NCBI taxonomy): Eukaryota > Metazoa > Arthropoda > Insecta > Orthoptera > Acrididae > Schistocerca > Schistocerca cancellata. The sequence continues at coordinate 1,120,763,469 of NC_064626.1, forward strand.
CTGTGTATTCGCAGCACATTACACTTGTCTACATTGAGATTCAATTGCCATTCCCTGCACCATGCGTCAATTCGCTGCAGATCCTCCTGCATTTCAGTACAATTTTCCATTGTTACAACCTCTCGATACACCACAGCATCATCTGCAAAAAGCCTTCTCACTGCTGCCTGGGGGCTAACGAGCTTCTCTATAAAAGGTTTGACACTTCAACACAATGATTTTTTTTTTCTCTCGTTTACGAGGTGATTCGACGGTGACCTACCAGCAACAACAGATTCATTCACTGGATGTTAACAGGTTTGTTTGCTCCCTTGGGGGTTTGTTTGCTCCCTTGGGGGTTTGTTTGCTCCCTTGGGGGTTTGTTTGCTCCCTTGGGGGTTTGTTTGCTCCCTGCGCGTACTGGCTGGAACAGCCTGAAATCTTTCTGCAACATGTTTTTCATTTTAATTCATGTTTCTTTTCATGCATGTATTTTTAAATGTGCTCATGAGGTGTGTGGTGATTGTTCCAGGACCTGCAGGTGATCTACTATGGGCTGCGGGGCCTGGAGGCGCTGTCCGCCATCAGAGACTCTGTGCTGCGCGCCATGTGCCGCGCCGTGCGGTACGAGAGGCACGACGCCAACGACGTCCTCTACTAGTGAGTACTACACCTTACTGTCCTACAGTATGCTGTACTATACTGTGTTGTGCTGCACTGCACTGCACTGTACTGTTCTGCTCTACACCGTGCTGGGCTGTAGAGTGTGCGCGCTAAACTGCACTACACTTCTATGTTCAACCTTACAGCAGACGACAGCTACTAGTAAAAACAATGTGGTAGTCTGTCTTTTGTGCCTCCCACTGAGTACTCTAAAATACATCCAGAACGAATAAATACATCGATCTGCGGTTTTCGGTAGGGAATAGCGAACAATGTACTGTACTTTGCACAACTTAATTTTTAACGTTTACAGATGACTAATACTACTCAGGCTTTTTTTAAAAATGAAACAATATACCTTTTCTGTGGCATTGAAAAGCTAAGCGCTGTCTGGCTGGGCTAGCACCTGGATGGGTAACCATCCGGTCTGCCGAGCGCTGTTGGCAAGCGGGCTGCACTCAGCCCTTGTGAGGCACACTGAGGAGCTACTTGATTGAGAAGTAGCGGCTCCGGTCTCGGAAACTGACATACGGCCGGGAGAGCGGTGTGCTGACCACATGCCCCTCCATATCTGCATCCAGTGACGCCTTTGATCTGAGGATGACGCGGCGGCCGGTCGATAGCGTTGGGCCTTCGTGGCCTGTTCGGGAGAAGTTTAGTTTACTTTTAGTGGCATTGGTGGAAAGAGCCTTCGAAGAGGATTTCAGCGACATAACATGTATGGAACTGGCTAAATAGACAGTGTCACGAGAAGAGGCCCCTTGTACGTCTGCCCTACTGTGCCGAATGTACGCCAACACGTGACTGTTAAGGTTCGTTTGCTTACCTGTGCTCCTGAAGCCCGTCAGTGTGTGTGCCGCCGTTGTAGTTTTGAGACGTTGCTCATGAAGCTATCCAGACTTCCACACTGCATACGACATTTGTAAAAGTAGATACCGTTTTCGTTTATGGCCAGTGTTGCCGTCAGACCATTAGAGCAGTGGTAGTGCCTTCATAGGAAAGAGCCGTCGCATCTTGCAGAGGTTGTTGCTCTGTAGTACTCCGCTGCTGCTATGCAAGTGACGAAGCGCAAGCGAAGAATTCAAAAATAGTGTTTGATGTAACTGGGATAGCAGGAGGGATGTTGAAATGGAAGAACTAAATCCAAACAGAGGATCCAAACAAACAAACAAAAAATTAATTCTATCAAACTATCCCAAACAGTATCTACTAATAGCATGCAGAGAACCACTAAGTGAGGAAAGTCCTGATAAAGGGATGTACAGAAGCAGAGTAAACGCTGAGGCAGATCCTAATTAAAACCAAGCTCTACTGGATTTGAATTCCAAAAAACAGGTGTTTAACAGTATTTTTAGTTACTTAGTCTGTGGCTAATACAAACATATCATAAAATTAAATTACATATACATATGTATATATTTACACACAAACTTCAGTTTGGCTTTACAACTGAGTATCCAGTCCTTCAGCCAGCCGTTGGTGACCGAGCGGTTCTAGGCGCTACAGTCTGGAACCGCGCGACCGCTACGGTCGCAGGTTCGAATCCTGCCGCGGGCATGGATGTGTGTGATGTCCTTAGGTTAGTTAGTTTTATGTAGTTCTAAGTTCTAGGGGACTGATGACCTCAGGAGTTAAGTCCCATAGTGCTCAGAGCCATTTGAACAATTTGAACCAGTCCTTCAGTCCAGTGCACTACATCTACGGTTCCTAGCAGGAAGTCCTCTTCGGCACCGTGATAGCCTCGAACGCTGCATTAACTGACAATGTGTTCAAAGGTCTGGTATGGAGCCCCGCAGTCAGAGGCTGGATTAGGCAGCTTCGTCCACTTAAAGACAGCTTCCCTTCATCGGCCATGGCAAGTACGGATTCTTTTGAGAGTAGTCCAGGTCTTGTGTGGTAGGTGGAATCCACTTGTAAGTTTAGCACCACAGATGATGATGTGCAGACGCACATCTATCACTGCTTCACACCGAACTTTCCATTCTTCAAGGGGTTCGAAATCCGTAGCAACCATGTCAGCAGCATCTCACATAGTTGGATGGCGTGATTTCAGTCTCCTACGATTTAAAAGTGGCAGGTTGCTATGCACGGATAGGTTAGAATTCCTGGAGATCTTGTGGAATTCCCTCATAATGGCAGTACATCTGTGAAATCGGGAGACATTATGCCAGTTAACAGTGGAAGCCAATAAACTGGAGTGGATCTGATTGCGCCAGATGTTATGCGCATTGTTGTATTCAGCTGGGTGTCAACAAGCCTTGTATGATGACTGTTCATCTAAACAGGTGCACAATACTCAGCTCTTCAGTACGCCAAGCCCAGAGTTCAAGATCGCAGTGTAATGAAACTTTCAGAATAAATTAAATACTTGAGAATATGTTTACACATAAGGTCAGTGTGTATGTATTGAACCGGACCTAGAAACGACGGAGCCCTCAGTAGTTCACAACCCCACAGCAGTCCACCCACCCCTCCGCCGCTCCACACCGAACCCATGGTTATTGTGCGGTTCGGCCCCCAATGCCCCCCTCTCCCCCCTCCCCCCTCCCCCCTGGGAATGTCTCATACCAGACGAGTGTAACCCCAAATGTTTGCGTGGTTGAGTAATTAAGGTGTACGCGTACGTGGAAGCGGTGTTTGCACAGCAATCGCCGACACAGTGCAATTGAGGCGGAATAAGGGGAACCAGCCCGCCTTCGCCGAGGTAGATGGAAAGCTGCCTTAGAAACCATCCGGGCGGATTCGTGCCGGGGACCGGCACGCCTTCCCGCTCGAGAAGCAGCGCGTTACACCGCGCGGCTAGCTGAGCGGGCTTAAGATCAATAACGTAACTTCTAGTAAATCGAAACACATAGAGCGTGTGGCACGTAACAAAACCTGCCCCTCCCCCCCCCCTTTTTTCCAGGCTCAATCTCTCGTAACACAGGCGATTCAACTCGTCGCAGAACAAGTTTCTGATGATCCCCGTGAATTATTTTTGTTATCAGATGAAAAGAATTTTCCTTCCAGTATTAAACCTTGACGCCTCAGAACAGTGCATGGCATTGTCATTGGCGCTGGGCTCTTTAAAGTGTCTAGACAGCGGACAACCAGTGGAATAACTTCCAGTATTTCAAAAGCAGATTAAGTTAGTCCAAACACATCAAATTGCAGTTAACACTTATACTCTTCCTTTTACCTTTACCTTGCTTAACCAACAAGTTGAGTGTGAACTAAGTAATCAATGTTCAAACCTGGACTTTAACACAACCGCTGATATGAGCTTAAAAGGAAACATCACGCACTTATACTGGGCCACTTCTAAAAGGTGAATAAAATATTTTCAAAAGATCGCTCTCTGTTTGGGCGCACAAGTTTCTGACTTACAGATATCAACTATCAATTAACAAACAAGAAGTTCCGTAGAAGGTAATGCGTTGGAGAGGACTAAAGAACCCGGGAACAGCCAAGCAAAACCAAATAACATACTCCCACGGACAGGGCAGCTTTAACGGTAACCACTAATTATCAGTATCGGAGGATAAACCTCCGAACAAGTAAGGTTTGAATATAGCAGCTCACCAATAAATAGTTAGTAAGCGGCATGGCAGAAATCAAACCCAAGCGAGGCGGAATGGCAACACAAATGTCTCAGTAGGAGTTACGGAGGCAAACACGGACTCAACGCCGAAGGCAATTCCCTGAGATACACCTCACATTGCCACGTCGAGACCCAGTTCCGTCCTACGATCAACTGCTCCTGCGCAACGCTCCTACAGCCGCTGGTTGCTCCAAGCGACCGCTACATGCAGTGCTCGCTGCTTGCTCGCGACTCTCCGCCGATACCCCGCCTGTTTCGCTCACGCGGTCGTACCTTTAGCACTCAGGCCTGCCCTCTGTGAACTCCATTCCAACACAGACTCTCTGCTGCCAGCCTCCTCTTCAGGCTTTCCTCCTTCCCCCCAAACTTCACGACATCGAACTCTACGACAGACGTACACTTGCGCGGAGCAAAATCTTGGCAACACTATACGGGCGCTTGAAAACGAGGAACACGCGTTTGTTTGTACTACCTTAACCTCATCACCGAACCAAAAATTCTGTACACAAAGAATATCGAGACATCAATTTCCGGTTTTCTTCAGACCATGTTATGGGCTAAAATGTACCAATTTTTTTGTGTATTGCAGACAGGTCAGCGTGTCCTTAGTGCATACCATCTATAGGCAGTATGTTTTGGATTGGCAGAATTCACCAACAGAGACAATACTTACAACGTATTAGCACCACTACTATTGTCAATCATTTGACATCCACTGCGGGAAAAGCCCCTTCTAGATTACTCATGCATTACCGTGTAACACCCCACCCGTCACTTATCTGGTTTTGGTGTGTGTTTACCCCAGGTAATTGACTAACAGATCAACAGAGACTGCAAAACTGCCGCAATCTCGGATAACGCAAAGAAAGTAATAAGGGCCTGTGACTCCTGATTGAACTGCGGTGGCAGTGTTGACATTAATTGATTCAGAATTGATCCCTTTTAATTAAAAAGGGGTGGACATTGATGTTATATTCAGCTATTGAACACCAGATGCAAATGTTGAACATAAAATTAATTAAGAAAGTGACTTGGGATTTGAACGACTTGATTGAAAACAGATGCAGTCGATTAGCACAGATTTATTTTAACTCCTGATCTTCAATCATCACATTACAAGACTTTTCTATCAGACAGTGGTAATAAATTGCGTTTGCGTGGAGTAAAGCGCGATAACTCAAAAGTAATTTCTATCGACTGGCCCAGGCGTAATGAGAAGTGCGACAAGAATTCTAAAATACACGGCCCATGAAACATTCGAGGAAACTTTGCAGACGTGATTCAACAAATTAATCAGTGGCCGGATAGGGCGCAATATCGCCGAATACAGCGTGGCGGAGCGGCGTCGTTGTGCAGACGTCGGCCAACCTCGTGGTGCTGCAAGGCTGCGCTCGTCTATTCACTCCTAGCTATCTTGCTCAATATATAGCTGAACCAAAACTTCCTATCTCCAAGCTCAATCGTTCCATTTGCTAGGTCCTAAACTGCAGAGATGCTCACTCTTTCCCAGGCAATCTGCGTAAAGAATGCCACGTCCGCACTCTAGGCAAGCTGGGAACGGAAGACCTCTACGGAGACTTCTCACAGTCCGCTCTTCGCCTCGGTTTCCCCTCCAGCAAAATCACTTACGCCAATTGCAGCGCAAGTCGCGTTAATTATGCGTCGCTTCCCAGTGCCGACCAATGCCTGCTCTGGGAAGTGAACAAATGCCCACAAAATTTCCCTTCCTCTCAACTTCTGTTGTTTAAATCCTCCGAGGCAACCCATCAAGGTTAGCGTCTGCACAAACACCAATTTTTCCGGAATTCTGACTCTCATGAGAGTACTTCAAATTCCTTGGTTCTATGTTCCCATCGGAGGCCGGCGTATTTCATTCTGTCGCTCTTCACCTGATTTACTTCAGACTCTGCGGACCGTGGGCCGGCCGCGGTGGTCTCGCGGTTCTAGGCGCTCAGTCCGGAACTGCTACAGTCGCAGGTTCAAATCCTGCCTCGGGCATGGATGTGTGTGATGTCCTTAGGTTAGTTAGGTTTAAGTAGTTCTGAGTTCTAGGGGACTGATGACCACAGATGTTAAGTCCCATACTGCTCAGAGCCAATCTGCGGACCGTGAATTCAGCGTGAAGTTGCTATAGACACAAACATGCTTATTTTGACCTCTGTTGCCGCTACACCGTAGCTTTGCGCGGCTTTCTCGCATGCTTCACTGAAAATGAGATGGCGGACATTTATCAACAGGCGTACAAATTCTCCGTCTGCTTCCCGGTACACCAGCATGGGGTTGGGGTCAACCACCCGTGCTGTCACTAATCTTAAGGTGGCTGGAGGCCGCTCCCCGTTACCGCTTTCTCAGAGCTTGATCTGCCCTAAGCTGCCCATTGTCGCTTCCCTTAGCCGCTCCTCCGGCGACCACGGTCAATTCTGAGTACTTCCCTGGGATAAACTAGCCTCCAGTAAATCGACGCGTTTCCACAAAGTTTTCATGTCGTGTGAATTACTTTAAAACCATCACCCGACATTAATTATTTCAATACGTCCATACTATACCCTCTACAAGATGCATTGTGCCTTGTCAGTCATTTTTTGTTCAGCCCTACTGTTCGCTCAACGTGAGTTAGGTGATCTTTAATGACTTCATGTAAGAGGCATAGTTCTTCCCATCTTACAACCGTTGCGAAATACATGCATCCATGTTTGTCCTGCTTGTTTTCTAGTGACATTTACGCACTTCCCGGCAAGTTGTAGTCTCGTTATTTTCTTGTTTTGAGATTCAACGAAAAACTTCGTCGGTCCATCTACCTGGTGAAATACCCCGCCCACCTCCGGTACACCTTCTACTCCAGTCTGTTACCTGCTCCAAGATCTTCAAAGTTTCCTAGAGGAGATAGGAAAACAAGCATACATATCTCCATTGATCGATTAATAAGCTTGAATTTTTCAATAGATGACGGCCTTAAAGCTGATTATATGTAACTCCGCTTAGTACACATTCAAACACTAAGTTACAAGAAACTCTAGTTTGCATGCCAAAAACACTACAGACGATTCCATTTCTTAAAATCTCCTATCTTCAGCTCAGTGGTGCAATGATAAAGGTCTCGGCTTAGATCGCCGGTCAATACTAGGATTTTTATCTGTAAATTACCACTGATTTTACCTCTGGCAGGTTTGTTGGTGCAAAAAGAAATGGTGAGTTGAATCGTTATTCGAAGGCCACGTTAAACTGATTGTCCTCCAGTAACTGGCTGGCTAAGACAGTTCAGACGTCGGAGGAAGGCAACGGTATACCACCTCCAACAAGACCATATCTAATAAAGCCCTGTGGTGCACAAATAATTTTTAGGGTTGTTGAGAGCTTTAATTTACTGTCTTGTTCATTCCTAAATACAGAACCAATGGTTCTATTGTGATACTTAACAGTATTTCCTTTTCAGTTTGACCGTTGTGTGTTTTTTCAGTCATGTTATAATTTATTTTCAGGCCTTCTTTCAAACTCTTTCCATTACATGGTGCCTTCGCTTTCGTAGTTAATCTGCACTGGAAGCGAACTGTACCGTGTCGTCAGAAAACAAAGGTGGTCCAGATATATCCGTCAGTACGTATTACTCCATTTTTCGAGTGTCAGAACCTGAAAATAACCTGTAGGGCTGAAGAATCCAGTTTGGGTGATACGGAATCTCCTTTCTTGACCCCTATACCAGTTCTGAATGTCATACATCCCTGATGAAGCCTAAATCCCGGATTATATCGGAGCGAACACTATCAAACGAGTATGACCTGACGAGCGTTGTCCCTGTTGTGCACAGAAGGCGAGCACAAGCAGGCAGCGTTCGGTCGTGTTCGGTTCAGCATTCGCAGGCACTCGCGAACCTTCGGAGGAAGTTCGGGCGCTCTCCACTTTGGCATTCGCAGCACAGAACGCACTCATCTGGTGTTCCACGCACGAACTACTTTCGTTCTTGAAGCTGAGTTGGTCGAGTAGAACAGTGTGTACTGTTGCTGGTAGTAGAATATAAACGTCATAGGCGCTTCTTTAATCCAACAGATCCTAATGGAAAGAAACATGCTTGGTTGAAAACTGCCGTAGCACTTAAAGATCCAAATGGGGAAATGAGATAGACGATAAATTCATTAGTTGCTTCCATCAGGCGGGAACCGAGTGCAGAGGCACAAGTTTTTGTATTTGTTTTTTTTTTTTTTTTTTTTTTTGAGAAGGAACAGCATCATAAACTACCTGGAAAGAAAAAAATAACGTTATGTATCTCTTATCACGATTAACCTAAAATAAAAAATGTGCAAAAGGCCTGATAACTCTCTTGGCTCAAGTTAAAAGTAACCGCAATTATACTGCTTATATATCACTTTCACTTTACGAACTCTTGCTGTAATACACTGAAGCGCCAAAGAAACAGGTATAGACATGCGTATTCAAATACAGAGATGAGTAAACAGGCAGAATACGGCGCTACCGTCAACAATACCTGTAAAAGACAACAGTGTCTGGCGCAGTTGTTACATCGGTTACTGCTGCTACAATAGCAGGTTATCAAGATTTAAGTGAGTTTGAACTTGGTGTTACAGTTGACGCACGAGCGACAGGACACAGTATATCCGAGGTAGCGATGAAGTGGGGATTTTCCCGGACGACCATTTCGCGAGTGTACCGTGAATATCAGGAATCCGGTAAAACATCAAATTTCCGACATCGCTGTAGTCGGAAGAAGATCATGCAAGAACAGGACCAACGACGACTAAAGAGAACCGCTCAACGTGACAGAAGTGCAACCTTTCCGAAAATTGCTTCAGGTTTCAATGTTGGGCCATCAACAAGTGTCAGCATGCGAAACATTCAACGAAACATCATCGATATGGGCTTTCGGAGCCGAAGGCCCATTCGTGTAACTTGATGACTGCACGACGCAAAGCTTTACGTCTCGCCTGGACCCGTCAACACAGACTTTGGACTGTTGACTGGAAACATGTTTCCGGCCGGACGAGTCTGGCTTCAAATTGTATCTGCGGATTGACTTGTACGGGTATGGAGACAACCTCATGAATCCATGGGCTCTGCATGTCAGCAGGAGACTACTTAAACTGGTGTAGGCTTTGTAATGGTGTGGGGCGTGTGCAATTGAACTGATACGGGACCCCTGATACGTCTAGATACAACTCTGACTAGTGATACGTACGTAAACATCCTGCATCCATTCATGTCCATTGTGCATACCGACGAATGGGCAATTCCAGCAGGACAGTGCGACACCCCACACGCCCAGAATTGCTACAGAGTGGCTCCAGGAACAGTATTTTGAGTTTAAACACTTCGGCTGGCCACCAGACTCCCCAGACATGAACATCATTGAATATATCTGGGATGCCTTGCAACGTGCTGTTCAGAAGAACTCTCCACCCCCTCGTACCCTTACGGCTTTATGGACAGCCCTGCAGGATTCGTGCTGTCTGTTAATTCCAGCACTACTTCAGACAGGAGTGGAGTTGACGCCACGTCGCGTTGTGGCACTTCAGCGTGCTCGCGGGGGCTCTACAGGATGTTGGGCAGGGGTACCAGCAAATAAAATTCGTTCATCTCTAAATCACATTCACTCCCCTCCCTCTCCCCTAACAAACAAAATACGAGTTTTTATGAAGTTTGACATGCCGTACTTTTAATTTACATTACATTAATCGTATGTTACTAATATCCTCCTTATAACTGACACCAAAAACTGATGTAGTACATGAGCAGGAGTCAGTAGACAGGGTAGAGTGCTCCCAAGTTTTCGGTGTACATATTGATGAAATCTTGAACTGGAAGAAACATCACTAAGCTTCTCAAACCGTTCACTTCAGCTACTTTCGCTCTTCCTATAACTGTTAATGTTGGACACAAACGAATCAACCTCCTAATAACATATTGTCTGTATTTTCGCTCAATAGTGTGTTATGGAATAATTTTGTGGGTAACGCACCACTTACAAAGAAAGTATCGCTTACACAAAACCGAGCAGCAAGAATAATATGTGGGGTTCAGCCAGGAGTTAAGTATTTTAACTGCGCTGTCACAATAGATACTCACTAGCGAAATTTTCCCTAAATAGTCCATCACAATTAGAGAACAACTGTGATGTCTATACCTGTAATACTAGGGGCACAAATTGTCCAGCTACTAGTAGGACTCGTGCTTTGGGGGTTCCATACCAACTTAATTATTTATGCAGACAGTTCGTCCAACCCCTGAAATGAAGAATCTAGACGGTTTTTGTCTGTTATCGACTTTGATACGGGGAAGGTATCGAAAATGTAAGTCAGACTGCGGATATCAGATGACAAAAGCAACATTTTTCGTGTGATGCATTTACACATCAATGATTTTCTAATATTTTTCCTTTACTTGCATTGCGACTATAACTACCGTTATATTGGAGTGAAGCCTGTGTGTCGATGGCTACAAGCGAATGGGCTTGTGATGGTGAACACTGGCTAATTGTCTGTGATTGCCCTTTCTCTTGTGCTCGTTTGGTAGGCAGCTGGTGTATCTCTTATTAGGATGAATTACTACCAGCGAATATAACATACAATTTCATTTTCTCTTAAACTTTCTGCAACCCGGTAAGGCAGTTCTTCACTAGCCGGAGAACAGGAATTGAGCCTCCTGGACAGCGGCCCTTACGACAGAGATGGTAATCCAGCAGAGGGGAAGTGTAGTGTTAGTGTAGTACACGAGTCGGCGCTGATAAACGCGACTCGCGCGGCTCGGCAGACACGCACTCTGTGCGTATTTTTAGCGCAGCTGCTGCCAAACACGACCGCCCGTTCCGCTTTGTTCCCTGTGTCCCCGCAATTTCCTGCAGAATAACCCTCTGCGTTGCTTTGGGCAAAGTAATTACCCAACTTCTGTTCGAAAGTCGCTGTACACGAGGAGAAATACTAAATATGAAATAAGATTTTTAAACATTTTCTCCTAATCTTATCTCTCCCGGTATGAACATTACCTTCTATATTTCATGCTAGGAAACTAATCTGTGTGGGATCCGTCAAAACTTGAAGGTACCAGCAAAGCTAAACTCCCTAGAAAATGTTTAGTGACTTAGATATCACTGAATAAATCCTCGTAAAGAAAGAAATCACAGACTTACTCATTCAATACTTGCACATGTGAAGACTCAGTTCACCAGAAACAATGCCTTTAAAAGATAAAAGTATAGCGCGAAGTAGCTATCCTCATACGCAAATGTTCTCGGTTGTCATATAAATCATTCATTTGCCTTTAACCTCGTTCTGCTGCAAAATCCTCGTTTGACCATTAACGCCGTTCGGTTTTTCTGGCTGCTCTTAACGATGTTATACTCGGTCATTGCTTGTCGTGACAACCATTTCGAAATGCATCATCGAAACGCTGAAGAACTTCTTTCGCGTCATTAGCAGTTTCAGCTGCCTACTAATGTTGTGGTTTGTGATCGAAACATTTACGATGAATTGTAAACTGATACCTGTAAATAGTAAAATCGCTTGTAATCAATACGTGGAAAATGAAATAATGCAATTAACGATGAAATCATAGAAAGCAGCTTACTAGTTGTTGAACATAATGAATTATTAGCAAAGCAAAAAGATACTAAAATCTCTGTAGACTATCTGCAGTAAGAATAGGCACGTTTTCAAAGCTAATCATCAGATGTGCTTCAAACGAAATATTAACGATCTGTGTTTATCACCATGGAATCTAGTTTATACGGCCCTCATTGATCCAGTTCATCCAGATTCGTGTTTTTTTTTTTTTTTTTTTTTTTCTTTTTTCTCCAATAACGTGGATTCAGGTTACCTTATCAATAAGGTTGAGATTACGGATATGAAAGTAGCTAGGATGATTGCAGGTAGTAGTAGATGGGAACAATGGTAGGAGGGTATCCACAATGAGGAAATCAAAGAAAAACTGGGAATGAACTCTATAGATGTAGCAGTCAGGGCAAACAGGCTTAGATGGTGGGGAATGATTTTGAAGTAATAGGTTTAACATCAGAAGAGGCACCAATGTTAGCACTGAATAGGGGATCATGGAGGAATTTTATAAGGGGGCTATGCTCCAGACTGAACGCTGAAAGGCATAATCAGTCTTAAATGACTGCGGACGTACTACCTGCTACCATCTACGACAAGAATTCTAAACTTTAATTTCATACAACCGCCATACACGGATCTTGGCGTGGTGTCTATTACGGAGTTCACAATGCTCTGTATACTATTACGTGTTGGCCTCGTTTGTTTTGAATGTAAAATGACATCAAAGAGAGAGACGGTGTAGAATCCATGAGCAAAGAGTTAGTTACGTTGCGTAGGATGGAGAAAAAGTGCACTTGTTGAACGACACTGCAATTGCTTCAACACCAATTTCAGCAGCAAAGATTCCAGGATGCTCACGTACAGGTTTACTAATGTAAATGACTGACTGCGAAAAGACAATGATACTTTTTATGGTATGATTTCAAATGATGAATTTATCGCCGTTTGTTCATTTAACAAAGAATGACGATGGTAATTATGGATTGACGGAATTACCGCTCAATCTGAAAATATTAACACATACAGAGGGAACAAATGAAATGGACAAAATAATGGCGTATTTGTAACACCAGGCGGAAACGATTTCGGCCTAAGTGTTACTGGTGAAACCCCTGCGCGATCTTGCTTCATGTACACTCATCGCCATAAAGTCCGCCCCCGGTAGCTGATTGCTCAAAAAAAAAAGTGGTCTGCGCGACAATGTCAGTCCTAAGGGCCCGGGTTCTATTCCCGGCTGGGTCGGAGATTTTTTCCGCTCAGGGACAGGGTGTTGTGTTGTCCTAATCATCATGATTTCATCCCCATCGACGCGTAGGTCGCCGAAGTGGCGTCAAATCGAAAGACTTGCACCCGGCGAACGGTCTACCCGACGGGAGGCCCTAGTCACACGACATTTACATTTATCACCATAAAGGATTCCACCGAGGAGAACAACGCTGATTTGGATCATTGTTGACAGGTAGGTGGATGGTACTACACATACAAAATGACTACGCTTTCAGCTTTGAAGCATCAACAGTTATTCCGCTACATGACCACAAATCGTGTTACTATGGCTTCAGGGGCCTATGGTTGCGAATACAAGCGTCAAGAAGTGGAGGCTTTTGCAGGTCGCGTTCAGTCACATTAATGTGACCACCTGTCAAAATCTTGAACTTCCTGTAGCACGGACGTGCAGGAATAGAGTAAATGAGGTCCTGGAAGGTACCGACTACAGTGGCATGGTCAGCTGCACAAGATTTCGTGGATGAGCATCGGTGGAGCGGAAACCCTAATCGAAGTGGTCCCGTAGATTCTCAGTTGGATTTAAAACGGGCGGTTTGGGGGATAGGGGACTGGTGACAAGGGGATACAGTAAACTCAATCCAGTGCTCTTTGAACCACGCACGTACACTACAAGCTCTGTCGCACGTTGAATTGTACTGCTGGTGGATGCCATCCTGCCAAGGAGAAATAAACTGTATGTACCAGTGGACATTGTCCCCAAGAATATATGTGATCAATTGTGCCTTCCAGAATGACAGATCACACAGGGAATGCCACGGAAACCTTCCACAGACCGTAACGCTCTCTCATACGGCCTGGACTCTCCCAACAATTGGTGCAGGGACAAACACGCCAACGGCAATCTGTCCGATGGGTGCATAAAACGTTTTATATGAAAAGGCCATCTGTCGCCACCGCTCGTTCATGAACCAGGTGCTTTCTGTTGCGGCCAATAGGCTACAACATTCGCTGAATGGTCGTTGAGGAGTGTCTGCTGTTGGACTATTAGTTCATTTGAGTGGTCAGTTGCTCAACAGTTGCACCTCTATTCGCCTGTAGACATCTCTGCAGCCATCATTCACCCCAGTCACGTATGGCCTGTGTTACACCACACTTACCTCGCCGCCGGTTTTGTATAGCGCCATTTGGCCACACACAATGTACTTTAACCAAGGTGGCACGTGAACAGTTTACAAATTTAGTCGTTTGGGAAATGCTGCCACACTTGACAGTAAAGCCAATGATCGTGCCTTTGGACGATAGATAATTCGCTCAGTATCTGCGTTACGACAGCGACTGCACTGTTTTCCGCATACACCTGAAATGTTTCATATACCCTCCACTGGTAATGTTTGCCACCTGCCTTCGGAGTGGTTATTGCATGTTGACGCCGAACATCGAAGGTGATCGCATTAATGTGATTGGAGTACGTAGGCCGGTGATATCCTATCCCATGCCACTTGCACCTGAACATGCAGAGCCTAAAGATTGCTGGGTGGAGGCTGGGTCCTGACGTTACACATTTCGTGGCATTCCACACATTCTCGATCGGGGAGAGATTGGTCCATGCTACTGGCCACGGCAGACTATCCACAGATGCAAGGCCTGCTCGGGATTTGGCTGTGGTATGAGGGTGACAGTTGTCCTGTTAACGTGGGACAAGGCCGAGCGCGTCCACGAACAGCGGAGCTACAGCTTGCAGCACTCACGTACCGTGCAGCTCTCACGGAGCCCGTTAGGAACGCGGAAACGATGAATGGGCACCATAGGATAAGGCTCCCCCCCCCCCCCCCCCCCACCATGAGCCAAGACTGTCGGCACGTCTGATGGGAAACCATAAACCGCTCTTGGTGGCGCTCTCAGCTGCACCCCATGACACAGACCCGGTGGTTGTCGTCTCAAAGATAGAAGCGGGACTCGTCACTAAATAAGTTCCGCTGCTAGTCTCCAGGGCCCCATGTCCGTTGTCGGCACCAGGCGAGCCGGGGGCGAGGCTGAGGCTGTTTGAGTGGCAAGCATCGTAACAGGTTTGTTTACAGCAGGAACAGCGTGCTCCACGGTCATATTAATGAGATTCAAGATGGGAGGAAAGGGAGTATCAGTCGTAAATGTTAATATGTTTATAGCAGATCGATTACTGCTACTGTGTAATTCTACTTCGTTGTTAATCTATATAAGACTTACCGTAAATAAATTCGTACTTAGTACCATTTGACTGTTAAATCGCCTGGTATCTGTAATATCAAGTGGTACCATGTGTGATTTTATTTACGATGAGTCATTATGATTTGGATAGCATTGCACTGAATGTAGCTACAATAGCTCAAATCCATCTACAGTGGATTAAATACTTAAGGCCGATGCTGCCCTTCTCCCTCTCTTGGAGGAATCGTCACAGTTCACATGCGGCAAGACGTGCGTCTTGCCGCCTACCAAAGGTATTGGCGGTTACGGGGTGCAGCATGGAAGGTAAGACAGCCCACTAAATGGCTCCTGTCGTTGTCATCTGATCTGCTGGCGTGTGGCTGACACTCCTTCGGTGCTTCCTCCTTGTTGTTGAGAATGTCAGACGTCCAGATCCTGCGTGCATGCACCCAGCCTCCCGCAGCCCCACTATATGCCCCGCCCCCCGGCCAACTAGTCCAGCTGCGCGACACTTTCAACGTGTCGCCTGGGCTTAGTGCACATTAAGCTAGATGCTTTAGTGACTCTTCCCGCTGTCGTACTGGCCGCACGGCCGTTTGGGGCCCTCTGACATCAACCGAAGCGCACGACATCACAGCCCAGCTCTGAAGAGTCTGTGGTCGATGGTGCGAAACTAATTGAGACCAAGAACAAGGCTCGGAATTAATTTAAGGAAAACACGTGGAAGGGTGACCCAACCTGATCCGTCATTTATCATTCCCAAACAAATATTTTTGTTTAATAACGATTTAAACATGAGTCAGCTGACAGTTATCAAGATTCCTGCGAAATATATACAAACAGTTAACATTTTTAAAATAAATTCACAATGTATAAGGACATTCGCGTTATACATAAAATTACAAATAGCACAAAAAATGTCAAAGAACAACACAAGGGTGGTAGACTACAAACAATTAATTAAATAAACCTGCGGTGACACTCTGTCCCCGCAACTAGATCACAACTGTGGGCTAACCCATTACAGAACTTGAAGATCATTTCAACAAACATTAACTAAAAAAACATGGTTATTCTGCTCTCATATAGGCAAGATAAGGACAAGCTGCCCAAAGGCTACCCACGTGTAAAGCCGAAGCAACAGTAGTTCAAAATGGTTCAAGTGGCTCCGAGCACTATGGAACTTAACTGCTGTGGTCATTAGTCCCCTAGAACTTAGAACTACTTCAACCTAACTAACCTAAGAACGCCACACACATCCATGCCCGAGGCAGGATTCGAACCTGCAACCGTAGCGGTCGCGCTGTTCCAGACTGTAGCGCCTAGAACCGCTTGGCCACTCCGGCCGGCAGCAACAGTAGTACTTCAGTGATTGGCTACAAGCCTGTTCCACGTAAATCATGTCAAGTACTTAAATAAACTACCGGGCTCCTAAAACACAGTTAAAATAACAATTAAACCGTTAATTTTTTAAAGAAATGAAACTCAGTTTGCCCAATGGCTTTCATCACAAGCCGACAAGGGCCTTACAATAACAGAGTCAGCTACTTCATTATCCGGCGACACCCCCGCCGCGGTACGATACCAAAAGAATAACAAATTAACCAACTTGAGATTGGAACGGGAGATCCGCAGAATCGCTTGTCACATGTCAACAAGGCCTCGTGCGATGACGGGAAAGCCGCCGAAGCAGAAGCAATTAGCGTCCCTGCCCAGAAACAGCAGAACAGCAATGCGTCGACAACTGTCGATACAAGGCTGTTAACGTATACCAAACGACGAACAGCTAAACATGTTTGATAAAAATTAACATTACAGTAATAGTTAAACGGGCAATTGAAAATTCAACTGTTGAATCTTCAGTATGGGACGGCCCGCCCATAACATCGCAAGTTAACCTTCCCTGCAATAACAAGTAGCAATGTACAAGGTCATTCAAAGAATAATTACAAGATTTTAAAAAAGCAGGATTACCTTTTACTGGGGTGTTTTAGAGGCTAATACATACTGTAATAGGGATACGAACCTACTGGCGCGCGCGGGCGCGGGCGCGCGCACACGCACACACACACACACACACACACACACACACACACACACACACACACACACACGCGCGACCCCACGTGTGTAGAGCCGACACAGCTTTAGTTGCAGGCCATATCCAATAACTTGCTGGTCCCCGTCCCCCGCCGCCCCTCCCCCTTCCCTCCCCTCCCCTCCCCTCCCCTCCCCTCCCCACCCTCCCCTCCCTCGCCACCCCTCCCCTCCCCTCCCTCGCCACCCCTCCCCTCCCCTCCCTCGCCACCCCTCCCCTCCCCTCCCTCGCCACCCCTCCCCTCCCCTCCCTCGCCACCCCTCCCCTCCCCTCCCTCGCCACCCCTCCCCTCCCCTCCCTCGCCACCCCTCCACTTCCCTCCCTCGTCACCCCTCCTCCTCCCCTTCCCTCCCTCGCCATCCCCTCCCCCTCCCCTTCCCTCCCTCGCCACCCCTCCCCCTTCCCTCCCTCGCCACCCCTCCCCCTCCCCTTCCCTCCCTCACCACCCCTCCCCCTCCCCTTCTCTCCCTCGCCACCCCTCCCCCTCCCCTTCCCTCCCTCGCCACCCCTCCCCCTCCCCTTCCCTCCCTCGCCACCCCTCCCCCTCCCCTTCCCTCCCTCGCCACCCCTCCCCCTCCCCTTCCCTCCCTCGCCACCCCTCCCCCTCCCCTCCCACCCTCCCCCTCCCCTCCCCCGCCACTCCTCCCCCTCCCCTCCCCTCCCCCCAGGAAGGGCCATGAGGTACACAACCAACAGAACTTACGATCAGTAGTATGAAATACTCAATAAAAAAAACATGATTTCAAGTACAAGATTAACATCCCAAAACACTAACTTGGTACATACAGAAACCTCTACATTGAGACGCGCATCCGCAAGGGGGTCACCGAAGGGTATAAAGAAACTGGATTCCTGATCAGTATTTAAGTACAGTACCTACTAAACAGACCTCGTAGATAATTTGAAACAAATGCCAAGGAGGCCAATGGCTTAAAGACTCCGAGTAGGCACCGGATGATACTCCACTGTTGCTTGTGGCTACTAACAAGTTGTTGAACACATCTCGGCATATTTAGGACAGTTTGCATGCGACTAGAGCCGCTCCTTGCCCACTGAACTCGCCGGTAGCAACGGTCAACACTGTAGGAAACGTGGGCCGTCATAGCGTAACGGCAACAGTGTTAATTCACTGCAATCGCCAGAACGCAGAGTACTCAGGCACACCCGTTCATATAACTTATAATAATCTCAAAAGTAGTTGCGTAATTTTATGGTGTTTGCAGTTGGTCCTTGTGTTACGCATTGAAAGAGAAGTGACTTCTTGAGCCGTCTGTTTAGTCTTGATACAGCTGCAACGTTTCTGCTGCCGCCGAAAACGAATTACCGCACGCTACTCGATAATATCAATACGCTGTCCCATTTTGTTTTAGGTCACGTGGCAGCATACTGCGATACTGCAGCGCTGAGATTTCAGTCAGTATGTAACAGTACTGCAGGCGTTACCTGCATAAAAGCAAAAAAATTAAATTCGTACGTTTATTTTTTGGAAGTGATAATTAAAACTTCGTCTGCCGTTTGCAAGAGCGCCAATGACCAAATGCTACTTGCTAGTGCGACTAACTTCAAAGACTTGCGTATAAAATGAGTTTCTGCTTAGCACGGTTGATTACTCCATCTACGTAACTCCGTGTTTAAATCCGGAGATCGTTATTGCGTTTCTCACACCCGTTTATCCATCTTTTTCGTCCGCGCTTCCAGCCATCTGGCGAAAGATAAAGCAGCTTGCTCACCAGACGACCCGTGGACGACGCCTGCATGTTAGGCCACCAGCCAAGCTGCTACGCGTTGCGCGTGCTGTCGCGGCTCCTGCACGAGATTTACTGCATGGACATTAACTTACAACACCGGTATGAGAGATTTTCTGTACTGTTCGATTCTCATATCGGATTTCTGTACGTCCCTCAGTCTTATCTTCACCTCACCAATCCTTCGACAGATATGTGGTGGTGCCAATGAAATGTCACACTCTTTTTCGAATACCGGTTATCTAAATTTACTCAACAGGATTCCGCAACAACCAGCTCATCTTTCTCCCGATCAAATTCCCCGAGCATATATGTTACACTTCTTTTACGTCGTAAAGACAGTTACAATCCTAGTAGTGTTCGTCTGCATTTTTGGATGTCTGCTTGATAAGGACTCAAAACACCGCAGCAGTAGAATATGTAGTAGTGGCTTCTCGCTGGGATTTGCATTACAGATACGGCGCACGTTCCCAGAACGCTTCCAACAAATATTTCCTACGTGCACGTCCCAACACATCTCTTCCTCCTCCTCCTCCTCCTCCTCCTCCTCCTCCCCCCCCCCCTCTTGTTTTTCTTAGACTTAATGGAGTAAGCTTACAGCCTATTTCATCTTCACTGAAACCATCTCTTCCTCTTAGGCCATACATTCCTCTTACCTACTGGTTTATAATTAATTACTTGTTGGTAATTTTTTTCGTTTACATTGTAAACTTCTCATGTAATATTATTCTATATTTGATCTCTGAGGGTACATTCGTTAACAGTTTAAAAATTTCCTTTCATTTCAGTCGAATATATAAAATTGTTCTCACTATCTAAGATTCACTTCCACATGATACAATAGGGGTAGGGGTTAATTCGTAAAATTTTAACTTTGGGTGACAAAACAGTCTGATACAATTGTGTGCCTATTGCCTGCGTACCGTTTTAAAGTTACATAACTTGTTAGTGACGTCCAGCTCATTTTCTTGGCAAATACCGCACCCTGTTAGCTGAAAATTTTATAGTGATTGTTCATCTAGAGCTGGAAAATCCTTTGAAGTACTTTACGTTATGTATTTTCTGATATTTTTAGTTCATTGTTCTTACATTTTTTATTGCAAACTAGAGGTAATTTTCTGTCGTTTGACTAATTATTTGGTCGTGTGGAAACAGCAGAGTATTTATGCTTGTGTGTGCTGTATAAATCTAACTTCTTGTTAAACTTGAACAGTGAAAACTGCAACTGACTCGTCTAACGGTACTCCGAATATAATAGGCGAAAGTAAACACCGTTGTCGCACTGCTCCATTCATTTTTTTCTGCTTTCTTTCTCTCCGTATGTATTATTTCTCTCTTAGTTGCATAAAATGTCTCGGCTAACCTAGTTCTCAAAATTTGCTTCTGTTCACTCTCTCTAAAGCCTTCTTATAATCGATGAATGCAGTGAGAGCGTCCTGATAGTGTTCTCTTTTTTTTCTCAATTAACAGGCGTGCAGTCGTAACTTTCTCATTAGAGGATCATCGCTTTCTGAAGCCATTTTATTCGTCTACTGGGATGGCCTCAACTACCTTTTCCATTCTATTCTTAAAAATTTATGCGTAAAGTTTATAAGAAGCATTTAGAGCACTTCTGTACCTCAACTACTGTTACGTCATCTCCTTGATATACAATTTGTCTTCATCTTGTAAAGTTATTTTTGCTCTTTGTCGTCTTCTTCATTCAATAGTACTGCGTAATGTTCCATCCAAATCTCTTCATCTATGACATTTATTCGTGCTCCTCGCGTGCTAAGTTGTTACACTTCCTACTATTATCTTCAAATATTTTCAGCGTGACTGTGCTACCATGTTCACTACAAATTTTGTGATAAGGTACAATCGGCTTCTCTTCCGTTGCTATAGGAGTTACCTTATATCCACATTCAAGAGAACTCTACTCCTTGAAAATAATGGTCAAACAGGGCGAGCAGATCATATATAAATAACATGTAATACTTCTACTGACAAATAGCAACACGTCAACGTTTGCAGCCCAGCGAAAGAGACGGGGCACCGAGTATCAGATAACTGAAAGTTTCATATGATGAATATTTTGGAGGTAATGGACATTTATGATCGTATTAAGAGGCACCCTGACATTTAAAAAAACGAGTTAGTTAATAAAAAGTTCTTACTAATTTTAATCACATTTTTAAATTGCTAAACGGTGGGAAATAATAATTTAACCATTGAAGAACCAAATATTTGAAATAATTTAAGTACTCTTACGAAATTAGCGGGAACAACCGTTTTACTGCTGTATATTTTATTTAGCAACAAATCATGTACTTTGCCATTGATAGTTTGCGTGATGAACTATGTTCGTGGTTTGAGATGTTATAAGGATGCGAAATCGCGCTGAATAAAAGAATATGTGCGAAGGATTGTACTAGAACATGTCATTAGTGCTGTTGGTTTCATGGAACATAAGTTTTGTAATAAATAAATAAATATCTTTATCCCTCATTTCTCTTAGGAATTACATGTCTTAAAGAAGATTTTAGGTTCATTACTAAATAGCGTGATAAATATCGATAGATGTTCTGCCAACAGGATTGTGTGTAGAAAAATTGTGATCAATCATATTTAAATAAGAGAAACTTTGCTTGGAAAGAAAACGAGCCAGTAAGATAAAAAGTTCTACAGCTGTAATTGGCACAACAATGAACAATAAAATTCTTTTTAAAAAATTTTGTGAACAAGAAAACTGATAAATTGACTAAATATTATAATTACCGCTACAAAATTCAATTCAAAATGAGCAGCGAGAAGTGGTGTCACCAGCCATTACCACTTCCACATTCCTGCTGTCGTTTCAAAATCGCGCTTACGGTTGTTGGGCTACTGTTAATTGGTACATCAACCAGCATAAATGCTTGACGCCTAAATTAACTTAAGAGTACATTGTCTTAAAAATCGTGAAAATATTTATTATTATTATTATTATTATTATTATTATTATACAATTTTTATACTATTTCCTATCTTACTGTGAAGCGCTCATAGGCAGCACACCGCACCTGGTGCACGCGGCGCTCGGGGGCCACAGCACAGCTACGACAGCTGAGAATGGGCTTATAACAGTCCGAAACCGGTCGCGTGAAAATAGTTTACAACTGAAGCGGTATTTTCAACCTTTACAACAGTTCTAATAAGAATTTTTTCGCGATGTCTTGGAAAAGAAACTGTTTTTTTTTTTTAAAAAAAAAAGCCAATGTTTATTGACGCCATGTGGTTTACATCGCTTGCGATGCTAGCGGACGGGTGCTGAACTGTGACGTCCTGAATATGCGACAGTTCCCTCTGTATCCAAACACTCGTAAAACTTCAGATAAATTTAGGAAAACGAACATCCGTAAGTTACCGTCAGTGACTGTCATTCAAAGACAAACATCAAAATGAGACATTCTGAACACTTAAAGCACTAAAATGTGGAAAACGTGCACCACATTTGCAAGTCATCTCATATAGCGAAATCACCTCGCTACTGGGATAAAAATGACACTAAGCCGTAATAATAATTCATAGACAGCTAATGCCCATTTACCGCAACCCATAAAAGATCGGCCACAGTAGCTTTAATCTTAAGCCACGCGTTTTGATTTAACAAATTATTTTTTGTGGTTACAATTTACATCTGAAATTTTCTATGAGTATTTTGCCTACTTGTGATTTCTAATAAAGCCGCGACTTCAGTCAACAGATTCCGAGCTGTGTCCCGATTATATTATTTTTCATGCGCTTTTGTTGCACTAAACTTATCAGTTTCTCACAGTCCAGTATCGTGTGTGAGAACATAGACTGATTTTACCGTAGAAAACAAACTGATCGGAATTTCATCGATTCTCATCTGAAGCCTGTACGTTCGGGCGATGAGATCGGCTGGTATACTAATTTGAAAGCTCTGCCGTCTTTCGCCGATGTCGGTCGTCGTCGGCATCCACCGAAGTCGGTACCACTGTGACGGAAGTCTAAGTTGTAAAGAGGATAATTTCTCCGAAACCACCCATCGATTTTGAAGAGTGAAAGGCTGTCGAATTCCTCAGTTTTTAGAACTAAGATACTAGCAGAAGAAAGTTTAGTTGTATTTTAAAAACCTTAGTTGGTACCGACATCTGTCTAAACTAATATAGCTATGAAAAAAATCGTGCGGAGAGAACATTCTCACAATCCATCTTCGTGAAAACAGAATTACGAGATACTACACGCTTCCAGAAATGTAGAGGTGAAAAACTTAGCTAAATCACCCCGTGCTTACGTCTTGGACCTCTTGTAAAAAGACCTTTCAGAAGAAATTATCGTCAAAAGGCTAGTCATTCGACTTCAAGGGAATCCGGGTTTGATTTCGCATTTATAAAATGTGCAAAGTCAATTAGTTGGGAAAAATTAGCAAGGATGATACGCAGAGGTTCTAATATCACAGGAATCACAAACCTTCAGGGGAACGGAAGTGGGTAATAGTTGGACATACGGGTTGCATGTGGTGTGACATTTAGAATTTTGCACAGGCAGAAGGCATGCTCAGGTAATCTTCCAGTAAAGCGACTGGTTGTGAAAGCCAGGAAATACATGTTTCACTCCTGCTCCTGGCACAAATTTTCAAATAGTACTTCAGATATTTCAAATACGTACTGGAATAAGTAGCTAGTTTCATATAATTGTTCAATACCATCTCTTGGATAAAAGACTCCTTCAGACTGTGTGTGTGTGTGTGTGTGTGTGTGTGTGTGTGTGTGTGTGTCTTCCAACAGTCCTAAAGCACGCGAACTAGGCTTGCTTTTACTATCTGGCTGATATCTTCTTTAATGCTGAGTCAGTGTCATACTTCGCACACGATTTAACGAGAGAGGAGGACCTCAGTCACGAACTATAGCAGTTTATCGAACGATACTGGCCACATTACTGTACATACATATATGGCTCTAAAAAGGAGAACTGGAATATGCCTTCTTCATCCCATTTCATGTCACCTGTAAAATGATCGCACTTCCACCTGAAACGTATATATATATATATATATATATATATATATATATATAGATATATATATACACAGCGGAGGTATTGGCCATAAGAGAGGATATTTATTATGTCATATAGACATCTAAGCTTCATTAATACTCACGGACTCATAACGCTTTATCCAGCAACTACAAAATCCTGAATTCGACAAGCAGACTAATAGAAGTATTTTGGATGCACTGGAGGCCATAACAGAAGCAAGGAAATATGACAGACGTCCACTTGCTGTGGATAAAAGGACTTAATGGAATTCTACATAGCGAAATAGTCGACCACTTTGCAGAGAGGAGCATTAATGAATGAGAATTCCTTCTAATTTGGATTCCTCGTACTAATCTCAAATCTACGCTCAAGGAAACTGCTCACCAAGACTGGAACTATGAATGACATGTATCTCAGCAACATGACACACACTTAGTGGCCATACAGTCGCAAGTATTTCCTCAACCTTGGTTCCACTACGTTAACCTAAGTAAACCTCTTGTGACTTCCACCACTAGAATTAGGCTGGGACATGGAGGTTACCCCATACATTCACACCGATTACAAATTCTAAATTCTGGATATTGGCGTGAGGATCATGATCTTTTTAAGATTTATTGAAGATGGGGGCCAGAAATGTTATTTAATACACCCTACAGTTCAGTGCGGAACAGGTAGTTAACATTCCTTCAGTACTTTTTCCCGCAAAGGTGACCTCTTCCTCGGCTTTCGTATCAAACCAGTGAGCCAACTGGTTAACGGGCTTGTCACACTGCGTGTGACCGATCAACTTACTACAGTTCTTGGAAGAGTACCAAGCACTGATCGATACGAAATATCTCATGGACGCTTTAGTTTCATGCGCCACGAGAAAAAGCGATCAGCCTGCGATCGTTTGCCGTTGAACAATTCGTCACTGCCCCCTCCGGTTTTAAGCCTGAAATAAAGATAAAAAAACACATGGCAGTATGCTTGATAACATTAATTAGTCGAGTAACTGGGATACAGAGTTTAACTTATATGTAGCTTACACATCATCAGCAACAAGAAAGATGAAAGTTTGACGGTATAAAAGCGGATCTTCAACTTTTTCAGTGATGAGCATTTACCAAGCTAACACACAGATTATACAACATGAGCCGATAAAATGATAAATTTCTAGCCGTCAAGGAAAAAAGTGCAAAAATCCATAATTGAAGTCACGAATTGATAAAAATCTTGGTTTATTCCAATGGTAAAGTTTTATTAGTGAGGATTGACAGATTAGAATCGTATAACACTGGCATGCACTAAATACAAAGGCGAACAAGAAGTGCTGAACAGGGAACTGGTTGCATGGGATTTTCCCATACCTACAGTGTAATCGCCTAACCCCACCGATTATAACTATCTTAAGCTATAGAATGTTAAGTTTTTGTACTGTGCTTTTTATAGTCACAACACGCCCATGTTTCTTAGGACGTCATTGGGCACAAAACTCTTTTTAATCTACTTGAATTCTTATATTTTTGTCATTTGACCTTCCATATCTAACGCATAGCATAGGTTGTATATTGCGCTGTATCTATCTAAGCATTGTCTTTTACCTACTATTACAAAAACAAAAATGTGTATATGCACATCATATTATGTAATAGCATTTGGTAGTTTTTTGATACACTTGATGAAGGCGTAATATTTAAGGCCATAACTGTTCGAGTAAACTAACTTCTATAAAAAACCATCTGGAGCTATTTTTTGTTAATTACAAAAATACAATTTGATAACGAAAAATTTAAAAAAAGGCTAATACCGTATACAGATTTGAACTGTCAAGTTGAGGTGAAGCAAGTACTCCTATGGAATGAACCAGTTAAAAAAATGTATTTTGACTTTGTTTGTTTATTTTTAATTAAAAACTTATATTTTGACCTAAAAACTCAGTTTATTGTTCCATTGTGAAATTTGAAATTGTTAACGTAGTACTGTTGTAACTGCATGGTTGATGTTACATAATAAATAAAAGATGTGGGTGCACGAAACTGGAATACAGCACACGCGTATTGGGTGCTTGCCTTTGAAATTGTGATTTCCCCCCCCCCCCCCCCCCAAATCATTTCCAGTTGTAACAACGCGCAGCTGTAACCTAGCGGGCTCCCTGCGGGCGCTGTAGACGCCGTTGCCATCTAGCGGCGACGCTGTGAAAGCAGCAGTTCTCCCGTGTGCCCAGAGATAGCGCCGTCGGCGCAGAGTGCGACCTTCGCCAAGGCTGAACGCAGCAGCGGCCGTCCTTGGCTGTCTTTTTGCTCAGCGTGCCTTCCCTTCTCCGGCTGATAATCACCGCGTGGGACCAGTTCTGCAGGCCGCTGCGGTAATATTAGGCGCCCCCAGCTTGGCGACGCGGACACTGGCTCAGCCATGGGCTGCAGCGAGGTCCGGGAAACATTGGCAGTTTAAAACGGGAAGCAGTGTCCACGGACAACATTGTTCTCCTGGGCAAGACAAGAGACCTAATGAGCAAACAGTGTCACAAAAACATCTACAGCCGTCGTAAGAGAAATCTGAAAGTCTCGCAAGATCGGCAATGAAGGGTTTCACATCATGTAGCTTATTAAAAAAAAACAAGTATGAAAGCTGCGAAACGATAAGATCTCGACGTGAAAATAAGACGAAAATTCATATATGCAGACTTGCACTAATGAGGATAAATGTTATGACCACGACCCAACTTCAGTTTAAATGGCACCTTGCAGCATTGCGGGCACGTGATGCGGTAAAGGATATATGTTAGTGAAGCAGAGACGAATGGTAAATCCACTGAAGTTAGCGACTTCGACAGAGGGCAGGGTATCACCTTGGCGCCCGGGAACGAGCATCTGGGGCTAGGGTTACCAGGTGTCCGGCTATAGCCAGACAGGTTCCCCTTTTCACGGCCGCGTCCAGCTAAATGTATACACTTTATTTATGAATAATAGCCAGCTAAACTACTATGTAAGTTGTTTATATTTCTCATTCACAATGAGGCCATTTCGGCAAATTGCCATCGTCAGGTGCTCTGTAAATACATAGATAAGCGATGGTTTTAATATAATGATTTTGTAACTATGATATGAAAATTTATAATATATCATTAGGTGTTCTACCTTACACGTAACATCGTTGCTGTCATATCCTGTCTTTTTTGGTATTATTACTTTCTCCCAGGGGTAGAGTGGAGATGTATATCGGATGTTGCTTGTTTTCATATACAGGATGGTCAGAAATTTCCGTTAAAGATTTCTACGACTTGCAGAGGGGAGTGAATACATCGTATTTTCAATAGGAACCCATGTCCGGAAACGTCATCCAACGAAACTGCAGAGCGTCAAAGTTACAGGCGCGGGCGTCTGTAAATGTACGTATACACGGCATGATTCCGTGATGATGTTACAGACTTTCTGGGATGATGGAGAACGATAAATGTATTAATTTGAAGTAAGAATCCCTGTACCGGAAACAAACGAGTCGAAAGTTATAAACGAAAACCGTTGTGATACCTCTTACAGTTGAATACATGTACCGGTTCTTGTATTGCGAAGAATGTATGACTGGTAACTTTCAGTGGCGGTAGTGTGGACAAAAACGAGAAAAAACTTCCAGTAAACGTGGGCTCTAAATTGCACACCTGAGGAGCTATGACCATTCGTTAATCTTCGCTAATGTGAAGCACATCTCCTCTATCGAGCAAGTGTCCATAGCTGTTACGATACGCACCTTAGAGCCCAAGTTTATTCGACATTTTTTCTCGTTTTTGTCCACACTACCACCACTGAAAGTTAGCAACCCTACACTCTTCGCAACACAAGAACCGGTACATGTAATCAACTGTCAGAGATATCAGAACGGTTTCCGTTTATACATTTAGACTCGTTCGTTTCCAGTACATGTCATTCTGAATGAAGAGAAGTCTTCCGAAGTAAGAGTGATTTTAGGTGTGCCGCAAGGGAATGTCGTAGGACCGTTGCTATTCACAATATACATAAATGACCTTGTGGATGACATCGGAAGTTCACTGTGGCTTTTTGTGGATGATGCTGTGGTATATCGAGAGGTTGTAACAATGGAAAATTGTACTGAAATGCAGGAGGATCTGCAGCGAATTGACGCATGGTGCGGGGAATGGCAATTGAATCTCAATGTAGACAAGTGTAATGCGCTGCGAATACATCGAAAGAAAGATCCCTTATCATTTAGCTACAATATAGCAGGTCAGCAACTGGAAGCAGTTGATTCCATAAATTATCTGGGAGTACGCATTAGGAGTGATTTAAAATGGAATGATCATATAAAGTTGATCGTCGGTAAAGCAGATGCCAGACTGAGATTCATTGGAAGAATCTTAAGGAAATGCAATCCGAAAACAAAGGAAGTAGGTTACAGTACGCTTGTTCGCCCACTGCTTGAATACTGCTCAGCAGTGTGGGATCCGTACCAGATAGGGTTGATCGAAGACATAGAGAAGATACAACGGAGATCAGCGCGCTTCTTTACAGGATCATTTAGTAATCGCGAAAGCGTTACGGAGATGATAGATAAACTCCAGTGGAAGACCGTGCAAGAGAGACGCTCAGTAGCTCGGTACGGGCTTTCGTTGAAGTTTCGAGAACATACCTTCACCGAGGAGACAAGCAGTATATTGCTCCCTCCTACGTATATCTCGCAAAGAGACCATGAGGATAAAATCAGAGAGATTAGAGCCCACACAGAGGCATACCGACAATCCTTCTTTCCACGAACAATACGAGACTGGAATAGAAGGTACCCTCCGCCACACACCGTCAGGTGTCTTGCGGAGTATGGATGTAGATGTATGTGCTGAATCGTATGAACTGCGGAGTATGGATGTAGATGTATGTGCTGAATCGTATGAACAGCATAATAAGTACAGAAAATGGATTGAGAATAAATCTGAGAAAGTCTGGCCACAATTTATGCAGAATCGAACATTACAGTTGACATATGAATGTTCCGAGCAGGCAGGATTAATTAGAACTCAGAATAAGTAGAATTTCGTTACTTGGTGTCCTTACTGTTCTTCCTATTTTAGTGGCTAGCACTGCAGCATAGAAGTGCGTCCAGTCTGCCAACACGCCGTCATATAGCACACGCGCACGAGCCTCCAGGTTCAAATGGTTCAAATGGCTCTAAGCACTATGGGACTTAACATCTATGGTCACCAGTCCCCTAGAACTTAGAACTACTTAAACCTAACTAACCTAAGGACAGCACACAACACCCAGCCATCACGAGGCAGAGAAAATCCCTGACCCCGCCGGGAATCGAACCCGGGAACCCGGGCGTGGGAAGCGAGAACGCTACCGCACGACCACGAGATGTGGGCGAGCCCCCAGGTGTGCGGCACTGGGGTTCCATCTGTTTAAATTAACCTGCTTAAGTCTGCTTTAACCTATGTGGTGCACATAAGGTTAGGGTGATAAAGTCTGCTAGATAACGATAGAGATTGCTTTACTTCGAGCTTTTTGGTGCTCTAAGGATGTCATTTAGCAGCGTGTCTACAGTAGCGTCTTTTATAATTAATCAAAACGTCTTCGGCCCCGGTTTCGAACCCTACCACCGCCTAAATTTTGAGTAAGGATCATCAAGCAATGGCAGACGAAGACTTCCGCGCCATAAGAAGTCACCATAATTCAGCCAGCGGCCTTGTCAAAGAGGGTGGTGGAGTGGGCACAGGTTGAGGGCACACTCTTGGCCTAGGGATGGGAAACTGCCCCTAAAGGTAGAAGAATCGTCAATGATCAACGGCACGATGATACAGAAGGCAGTGGAAACCACTGCATTAAAGACACGTATGTGTATATCCACATGACGTGTGGCCCGTAATTGAAAGAGAGTCATGATGATGTCTCCATTGACGAAAGATTCCGGACTAGTCCACCGTTCGGATCTCCGGAAGGGGACTATCGAGGGGGAGATGACGATGAGAAAAAGACTGAATAACCAACAAAATACTAATGCTTTACTAGTCGAGGTGTGGATTCTCAGAAGTTTGTACATGGTAGGAAAACAAGAAAATCTGGAGAGGAAAATGAGAAGACTCAGTCTAGATATAGTTGGGATCAGTGAAGTGAAATGCAAAGCAGATAAGGATTTATGGCCAGATGAGCATATAATAATATCAAGAGTAGCTAAAAATTGTACAACAGGAGTAGGATTCGCTACGAACAGGAAGATAGGACAGGCAGTGAGTTACTGTGAATAGTTAAGTAATAGGGTTGTTTTCATGAGAATCGACAGCAAACTAACACGGACAGTTCGGTAGTTCAGGTATACATGCAGACGTCGCAAACTGAAGATGAAGAAATAAAGTGTATGAGGATATTCAACAGGTAATTCAGTACATACAAAAGATGAAAATCTAAGTCATGGGGGATTGGAATGCTGTTGTAGGGGAAGGAGCAGAATAAAAGGGTACAGGAGAATATGGGCTTGGGACAAGGAATGGGAGAATTCAGCACTGCAATAAATTTCAGCTAGTAATATCGAAAACTCTGTTCAGTAATCAAAGGGTTGAAATGGCTCTGAGCACTATGCGACTTAATTTCTGAGGTCATCAGTCGCCTAGAACTTAGAACTAATTAAACCTAACTAATCTAAGGACATCACACACATCCATGCCCGAGGCAGGATTCGAACCTGCGACCGTAGCGGTCGCTCGGTTCCAGACTGCAGCGCCTAGAACCGCACGGCCACTCTGGCCGGCTTCAATAATCACAAAAAGAGGTGGTATGCTAGGAAAAGGTCGGTTAGATTACACCACGGTTAGGCAGAGATTTCGAAATCAGATACTGAATTGTAAGGCGTACCTAGGGACAGATATGGACTCGGATCACAATTTAGTAGTCATGAAGAATAGGCTGAAGTTTAAGACATTAGTCAGAAAGAATGAATTCGCAAATAAGTGGCAAGAATTCGCAAAGGTGTTTCAGTTATATAAGTGAATTTGTGATCTTTCCCCAAACATGGGGCATCTTAATAATTTTACGATATATCATAGCATCTTAGACACTCATATATGTCTAAACACTTTGTATCTATCAAAACATGCGGCACATGTTAGAAGTCTGTTCTGTGACTAATATGAAGTGCTCAATGATACAAATTTACGTGTGCAACAGTAGGAATGTGGTGGAAATATATTCAGTGACGAATCTGAAGCGCTCAGTTATACAAGTTTATGTGTGCAATGATGGGAATGTGGCGAAAACTACGAACGCCGTCTGCTGGATGAAAACTATGAAAACAAGTACAGTAGAGTGTCGATTATCCGAAGTAATTGGGGGACATGGGTGTTCGGAAAACTGGTTTGTTCGGAAAACTGGTTTGTTCGGAAAACTGGTTTGTTCGGAAAACTGGTTTGTTCGGAAAACTGGTTTGTTCGGAAAACTGGTTTGTTCGGAAAACTGGTTTGTTCGGAAAACTGGTTTGTTCGGAAAACTGGTTTGTTCGGAAAACTGGTTTGTTCGGAAAACTGGTTTGTTCGGAAAACTGGTTTGTTCGGAAAACTGGTTTGTTCGGAAAACTGGTTTGTTCGGAAAAGTGGTTTGTTCGGAAAAGTGGTTTGTTCGGAAAAGTGGTTTGTTCGGAAAAGTGGTTTGTTCGGAAAAGTGGTTTGTTCGGAAAAGTGGTTTGTTCGGAAAAGTGGTTTGTTCGGAAAAGTGGTTTGTTCGGAAAAGTGGTTTGTTCGGAAAAGTGGTTTGTTCGGAAAAGTGGTTTGTTCGGAAAAGTGGTTTGTTCGGAAAAGTGGTTTGTTCGGAAAAGTGGTTTGTTCGGAAAAGTGGTTTGTTCGGAAAAGTGGTTTGTTCGGAAAAGTGGTTTGTTCGGAAAAGTGGTTTGTTCGGAAAAGTGGTTTGTTCGGAAAAGTGGTTTGTTCGGAAAAGTGGTTTGTTCGGAAAAGTGGTTTGTTCGGAAAAGTGGTTTGTTCGGAAAAGTGGTTTGTTCGGAAAAGTGGTTTGTTCGGAAAAGTGGTTTGTTCGGAAAAGTGGTTTGTTCGGAAAAGTGGTTTGTTCGGAAAAGTGGTTTGTTCGGAAAAGTGGTTTGTTCGGAAAAGTGGTTTGTTCGGAAAAGTGGTTTGTTCGGAAAAGTGGTTTGTTCGGAAAAGTGGTTTGTTCGGAAAAGTGGTTTGTTCGGAAAAGTGGTTTGTTCGGAAAAGTGGTTTGTTCGGAAAAGTGGTTTGTTCGGAAAAGTGGTTTGTTCGGAAAAGTGGTTTGTTCGGAAAAGTGGTTTGTTCGGAAAAGTGGTTTGTTCGGAAAAGTGGTTTGTTCGGAAAAGTGGTTTGTTCGGAAAAGTGGTTTGTTCGGAAAAGTGGTTTGTTCGGAAAAGTGGTTTGTTCGGAAAACTGGTTTGTTCGGAAAACTGGTTTGTTCGGAAAACTGGTTTGTTCGGAAAACTGGTTTGTTCGGAAAACTGGTTTGTTCGGAAAACTGGTTTGTTCGGAAAACTGGTTTGTTCGGAAAACTGGTTTGTTCGGAAAACTGGTTTGTTCGGAAAACTGGTTTGTTCGGAAAACTGGTTTGTTCGGAAAACTGGTTTGTTCGGAAAACTGGTTTGTTCGGAAAACTGGTTTGTTCGGAAAACTGGTTTGTTCGGAAAACTGGTTTGTTCGGAAAACTGGTTTGTTCGGAAAACTGGTTTGTTCGGAAAACTGGTTTGTTCGGAAAACTGGTTTGTTCGGAAAACTGGTTTGTTCGGAAAACTGGTTTGTTCGGAAAACTGGTTTGTTCGGAAAACTGGTTTGTTCGGAAAACTGGTTTGTTCGGAAAACTGGTTTGTTCGGAAAACTGGTTTGTTCGGAAAACTGGTTTGTTCGGAAAACTGGTTTGTTCGGAAAACTGGTTTGTTCGGAAAACTGGTTTGTTCGGAAAACTGGTTTGTTCGGAAAACTGGTTTGTTCGGAAAACTGGTTTGTTCGGAAAACTGGTTTGTTCGGAAAACTGGTTTGTTCGGAAAACTGGTTTGTTCGGAAAACTGGTTTGTTCGGAAAACTGGTTTGTTCGGAAAACTGGTTTGTTCGGAAAACTGGTTTGTTCGGAAAACTGGTTTGTTCGGAAAACTGGTTTGTTCGGAAAACTGGTTTGTTCGGAAAACTGGTTTGTTCGGAAAACTGGTTTGTTCGGAAAACTGGTTTGTTCGGAAAACTGGTTTGTTCGGAAAACTGGTTTGTTCGGAAAACTGGTTTGTTCGGAAAACTGGTTTGTTCGGAAAACTGGTTTGTTCGGAAAACTGGTTTGTTCGGAAAACTGGTTTGTTCGGAAAACTGGTTTGTTCGGAAAACTGGTTTGTTCGGAAAACTGGTTTGTTCGGAAAACTGGTTTGTTCGGAAAACTGGTTTGTTCGGAAAACTGGTTTGTTCGGAAAACTGGTTTGTTCGGAAAACTGGTTTGTTCGGAAAACTGGTTTGTTCGGAAAACTGGTTTGTTCGGAAAACTGGTTTGTTCGGAAAACTGGTTTGTTCGGAAAACTGGTTTGTTCGGAAAACTGGTTTGTTCGGAAAACTGGTTTGTTCGGAAAACTGGTTTGTTCGGAAAACTGGTTTGTTCGGAAAACCGGTTTGTTCGGAAAACTGGTTTGTTCGGAAAACCGGTTTGTTCGGAAAACCGGTTTGTTCGGAAAACCGGTTTGTTCGGAAAACTGGTTTGTTCGGAAAAATCGAACTGTATATGTTTATTTGCCAAAAAGATTTACTGTATAGTAAATTTATTCATAAAAACAGGCACCTCTTTTAGTATTACAAAGTAACATACAAAGGCAACTTCAGTGTGAATATACAGTATGTGGCACAGTTTATTAAACAAAAATATTTGCATATTACAAACGTATTTTGCATGAAGAATACACACAGTATACAAAATTAACGTTTAAAAAAATCCTTTATTTTGGTCTGTCTAAGCAAGCCTACACGCTTACGAGCAGCTAAGACACGTACTTTTTTTCATTACAGATATCTGAAACTTGTTGTCCATCAGTAGAATCAGGCATAGCTATAAAATTTGCTATGCTCGTCTTCTGTTTTTTTATATCCGTAATTGTCAACTTCCCCACCTTGTACTCATTGGATAAAGTGGTTGCAGATTTACCTTCTTCTAACCTTTCAATAATCTCGTACTTGTCCCTCATAGAAAGGACAACACGTTTACGTTTAAGCATTTTGTATCGTCAAGTTCACTTCTTCACGCAGCAGCACACAAGTGGTCGTAACAGAGAACAGGAGGTGACTGTTTGCACCGTGAGAAGCTCTTCTTGGGGGGGCGCGCAATCCTTCAAACTGCGCGGAGCGACACGCCTCAACTCTAAGCTGGCGCAGCTGTTGCTGTGAACAGCTTTGATGCTGCCGCTACTCCTACTGCCAGTGCCGAGCCGACAGAAGTGTGCTGATCGTTGAAAAACAGCTACTGGCGGCTTGGCGGGTCAGCAGCGCCTTGTGAAGGCCCCATTCGAAGCAATGTTCCACCAGCGGTGGCCCAGTGCGGCGACTATTGTGGGAAACTTGGTTTGGGAGAGAGGGGGATGATGGACAGTAGGGTGGGAGAGTAACACGTGCGAGCGAGTACACAGTTCGGTTAAGCGGTCGCTCGGTTGGCCGACGTTCGGATAATCAACGCTCTAATGTACTCCAAACCGGCATTTCACGTGAGTCACATCCCAATGCAAATCTGTAATGCGTGCTTATAATTACGTATTATTTATATTTTAGGACAACTAATCAGAAAAAATGCACCTCACGTTCTAATAGAAGCATGAAAGCCGTGTGACGATGAATTGTAATGATTCGAAACCGGTACCTTTTGAATAAAGGAACTTATTTTATTTTTGTGGCTGGTTGCTGTCCCAACATCACCAACATGTGTTCAGAAATCAGGGGCTAACTTCTTTGGTAGTAGAGGGAACTGTAGATGGTAAAAACTGTAGGGGAAGACAGAGATTGGAATATGTACATCAAATAACTGAGGGTGTAAGTCGCAAGTGCTACTCTGAGATGAAAAGTTTGGAACAGGAGACGAACTCGTGGCGGGCCGAACCAAGCCAGGGAAAAAAAGTTTGGGCATTGTTAGAAAAGTCACTCACCTCCAATATTGCTTTGATGCAGTTTGTGTTGTCCAGTGGGTCAGGCACCGATTTCACGTAGACTGATTTGTAAAGTACAGTGGTGCAGAATTTTCTTGTTCGAAATTAAATTTCACTTCAGATGCCACTTCGTTTTCTTATTGCTGAACATTTCACTACTCACAAGGGAATGGTCAGACTTGTCACTTCGAAACCTGTGTTGTTTTATTTACCACTGTGAGTTAATGTCGAAAAAAGTCCGTACGCAATATTTTAGCTGTTGACATCACTTGGAAATCTGTAAAAAAGCTTTATGAAGTAAGACATTCGTAGCGTGGTTTCCGCATTTGTAACTGGCTATTTTACGGCCCTGACCTCCCTCACTGCTGCATGGCAACGCCATCTAGGGCAACGATCGAAGCACATTGCCACAGAAATGAGACAGCTGGTTCGCCCAGTGAAAGCGATCGTAAGATAATTAACATTAGCTGCAAAGTACAACTAATATGTTATCTACTACATTTTTCCAAATTTCTGTGGCATCTACAGAAATCAATATTCGGTGTAGATCACGTCAAAATTAATTTAATTTCTTGTAACATCCGCAGAAATGTGAAATATTGATGCACTGTTCCAAACATACATTCCTTGTGCATCAAGAACATACACACAAGGACGACATATGACAGCCCTGCGTGTTATGGACATTATTAGACGTTCTTAGAAAAAATTGTGCTGGCGTTAGAAATGAATCAGGTAAGTATGTTTCGACGAATGTCACCCATTTTAAAGAACATTTTGAAACGGTGGAGAGAAAAATTGATGATGTACTGCCGATTGCAATCCCAGAATATGGTCATGATGGTAGACTGGAAACTGCAGTGACCTGCACAAAATAATTTTCTGTGTTAATATTCTAGAAAATGCGTTCCACTAGTCGGTGGAACGTCAGTGGAAGTTCTGTCGAGCGGTTGAATTCGTGTCCTGGGTGGAATTAGAAGTATTTCTTCTTCTTTTTCAGGGTGAGCTCGAAATTCACCTTTTCATAAATAAGAACTTGTAAGGTTGCGGGGGCTTGTTTTTGGTTTCTTATTCTTGAATTGAGAGCAACTGTGTGAGGTGAAATGACAAATTTATTGTCACAATATTTCTCACCACATTACAGCTTTTCACACAGTTTTCAACTCGCCAACATAAAAGCAGCGCAATGGATAAAGCATCTTGCCAACATCAGAAAGTAACATAAGTTTATACACAACAATGTTAAATATTAACTCTCTGAAAGATCATTAATCTTAAGGACAATAATATGAAAGTTTAATTGGACGTTTCTTTACTTAATTGCTCCTACACATAAGTTGTGATTTTGGTCAGTACTACGAAAATCGTCCGATTCCGGTTCAAAGTTCGGTACTATTTAGGATGACAATCAAGTCTACGGTGGATGGTTAGTCAAGTGACAAATTTGAGCGCAAGATTATCCAAGGCTTCTCGAGCTATAGTGGACGCAAGCTGGTGAAGCAACAAAGTTTACGCCTCTGCACGTGGTATTTACCTTATGCTGTGACGTGCTGCTGTCTGCAAGGCTACTCTCTCCCACTGAAATTCCTACAAATATAATCTGGCCTTTGCTGAACTTGCCACCAGAAATTTTCCCTATGTTTCTCGTTAAGGCAGAAAGCATGTTCTCAGCCCTAGTCTTATTATGTGGCGATATAAACGCGCATGGTCAGAGCAGCATGCATGTTATAGTGCCCTCCCAGTTCTCGCAAGAACAATTAACTAATGTGGCTGGTTCGTTTCTCCACAGTTGGAGCTAAACATTGCTACAGCTAATTTTAGCTGGAGCGCAGCCGCTATGAACGCAGTGTCCACACCAATTTCTTCTCTGCGTCGTACGGAGTGTTAAGCGCTCCGTTCTGCGCTTGACTCCAGTTCAGAGAAGAGTCCCTTCAAAATTTTTCTCTTGTCCTACTCATGGCAGAACTGCCTCCCTCCACTTGGGTTCCTTTTTCACTTTACAACTTTTTTCAACGATAGGAGCATTCCTCTTATTTTGTAGAAACACCCTCTACCAATCGCAACGTCCCTTCTATAAAACTGCATCGAAACTTCAGTAGTTTTCTCCTTCCTGAGTTTCCGCAAGTCGGACGTTTTGTGCCCGTTCTAGACGCCTAAAGTACATTGACCTTTCCATGTGCCGCACTCACTGGACGAAAATGCCCCCTTTGCTTTTGTTCGTATCCTATTGGAATTTCGAAACGCAGTTTTCTGAAGGTTCTTCTCCGCTCTTGTACCGATGCCCTCACTACAGGCGGCCCTCCAGCTTGAATCACTTGGCCCGGGGTCGCTGTCCTTTCTGCCACACCTTTAAGTGGTTGCCGTCGTAACCCCCACAGTGCGGCTTCGCTATGCCATTGTCGAGCTGGCTTTTCAAAACTAAAAGCGACTTGACTCGCATTCCCTGTTCTACATTCCGCTCAAAGACATGCTTTGTATAAGAATGGCATACTAATTACCGTGGATTGACTGTCATCCCTTTTGCATTACCTATTGATCATAACTGTCTATTTATGTTAGGTGTCATCTTCACCTTCTCATTGCGATTTGTAAAGCTCTCACATGAGGTGCGAATCTGACCATTCATTCTGCCACCTTAAAACCTGACCACGATTCCTGAAGAAGAACAAGAGATTTGTTCCAGCAGGACGGAAAAAAGCATGACGCATGGAAACTGCAACATTTTCATTTCCCACTTTCCCCAACTTCGATGCGTTTACCTCAAGACTGTGTGCACAGAACATCGATCTTTTGACACATGGTCCAAAATGTCTGACTCTTGAAGACATACCCACAGTTTTGGAAACAATTAACATCCAGACTAATCTTGGCCATTGTAGTGTACGAACTTGAGTGCCATCGTGGACTGCGCAGTAGTGTTCGTATGTTTTTCCCCTTTCAACGACAGTGCTCTTTTAGCACGATTTCTTTTTGAAAACTGGACTGATCTGCATTGTAATTCACTAAAACTAGCCATTTTATGCTCTGCATTCGTAATAAAAACTATAATTTCGGTTTGAATCACTTCACTTTCCTATCTGTTTCTCGATACAAATTTTCTTATTTTTTGTGCCACGACTTTTTGATCTTTTGAAGCGAACATTCCAACTTTGAGAAACTGTAAATTCTGTAGCACCTATCGAGGTGGCAATATATGACCGAGCGAGGTGGCGCAGTGGTTAGACACTGGACTCGCATTCGGGAGGACGACGGTTCAATCCCGCGTCCGGTCATCCTGATTTAGGTTTTCCGTGATTTCCCTAAATCACTCCAGGCAAATGCCGGGATGGTTCCTCTGAAAGGGCACGGCCGACTTCCTTCCCAATCCTTCCCTAATCCGATGAGACCGATGACCACGCTGTCTGGTCTCCTTCCCCAAACCAACCAACCAACCAACCAACCAATATATGAAGCCTAAATAACGCAAAGTTTTATCTTTGACACTCATAGACTGTTGGTAAATAGCTCAAAAAGTCACGCATTTAACCCCGTCGCAATTTCCAGTCAACCCTTACGTCTTCCAGTGTCTTCCCTTTTCCACGCTTTCCCTCAGGAGGTCGAACGTAATTGCTTTCTGGCTTTCGTTTCTTAACGATTGATTCGCCTCGACGGGCAATGAATCCTCCACCTTCAATGCGGATGCACAAAATTTCGCTGCTAAATGAACCATCTGTTTAGTCACAGTACCCGGCGGTAACCTCACCTAGTACGAGATGAAGTGGTAGTTTGGCTTCACGTGCTGCAGCGCGTTTACAAATTCTGCAGTATGCTGACATACATGCGGTAGGATATTGGAAAGTTACATTAGAATATTTTGAAACATCTCGAATAAAACTATCTGTTGACAAATAACCTGTCGTATTCAAAAAAAATATAGTTTTTGTGTATTACAACTGGCTCTTTACTCACCCGAAGTAATGAATGCTGTCGACACGAAATCTTAAGTTGTTTCCGTATTCAGAGATTCCCAGAAGGCTTTAGACAACGTTATTATAGGTAGTAATAAACCGGAAGTCTTAAAGTGAAACAAAAGTGGTTATAAATGGTGTAGCAGATAATCAGAGTAGGCATCTTACATTGGTCGAAGATGCTGCTATCGTTTACCTTGTAGTAACATCTTTAGAAGATCAATACGAATTACAAAATAATTTACACAAGATATCTGCATGGTGGAAAAAGGGACAACTGACCCAAAACAATGAAAGCGAGGGGTCCTCTACATGAGTACTAAAAACAATCCGTTAAATTTTTTACGCGATAAATCAACAAAATTAGTGCTTGTCGATCCAACTAAATACCTAGGGATTACAATTATGAACAACTTTAATTACAAACGAAAGACATTGTTTTATATGCAGAATGAAACAAAGACGAGAACAGAAGAATAGTCATGTGATCTTAGATGACAGGTTCCTGAGGAAACGACATCCGGCGCCCTCTAGCGGCGGCGCTTTGAAGTAGCGCAACAGGTGGGCGTGCACTGTCGCCATGGCTACAGGATGCCGCGGTTTCCGGGCGGCGGGACAAAGAAACGCGCTTCACGTCACCTGCTGGCAGTGCTAAGCCGAGTCGATACGGAAGTCCTTCTGGAAGTCGAGCAATAAAAATTCGTTCACAAGTTTGGGGGGGGGGGGGGGGGGAGACAGAGTGAACGTGCGGTGCACTGCTGCCTCCACCTGTTTAAGGTTGGCAGCCTTGCTGGCCAGTTAACAGTACCAACAAGAAGCTTCTGAAATGAGGTGCTCTAGAGGAGTTCTGGAGGTTCGATAGGCCTAGAAACTAACGAGCAGGTACTGAATCGAATCGGGAAAAACAGAATTTTGTGGCACAGTTTGACTAAATGAAGGGATCGGTCTATAGGACAGATCCTGAGGCATCAAGGAATAGCTGGTTATGGAGGGATATTTACTGGGAAAAAAACTGTAAGCAGTTTAAAGGGGATGTAGGTTGGAGTAGTTATTCAGAGACGCAGAGACTTACACAGGATATCATGGAGTAGAGAGTTGCATCAAACCCGTTCTCGTACAAAACAAAGACGACTTGTTAGCTGAAACTGCATGGAAGAGGTGAAGAGCCTTCATTTCTACCTCCCGATTGAAATTGTGCAGGATTAGGCTAATAGGAGAGCAAGAAACTTGGGGTAATTGGGAGACTGATGACAAAGTACTTTGTAACACATCCAGCCCCCAGTCCAGATCTCTAAGCTGTGGTACCCAATTCAAGAAGTGTGCATCTGAAAATCTATCTTTATGGTTATCTGTGTAGTAGTTCTGTATCTCTTTTGAAGAACGCTATTTGTCTTACAAGGGAAATAACTTCACCTCATATTTTAAGGAGAAAAAACACTCTAGCAAGATATCAGCCCCAGCAATCAACCCTGCGCGAAAATTTGGGCCATAATTTTGTCATTACGTAACAACGAGCTTCGGAATGCTGTTTTTTAATATGCGCGCAAATCGTTTGTCAGTCACACCGTCTCACTGCAGGTGCATAATGCCAGTGTGAGCCGCACGGGATAGCCGCGTGGCCAGGGCGCCTTGTAACGGTTCGCGGGGCTTCCCCCGTCGAATATTAGTGTCCTCCCTTGGGCATGGGTATATGTGTGTGTCGTCGTTAGAGTAAGTTAGTTTCAGTTAGATTAAGTAGTGAGTAAGTCTGGGGACCGATGACCTCAGCAGTTTGGTCCCACAGGAACTTACCAGCACATAATTTTTTGCAGAGCGCGAAGTATTGCGCAATCGAATGACAATCAGCGTCTTCCCATTCGCAGGATGTTAAGAACGATGAAATAGGAAGGGAAGGCGTGACATTTCATTTAGCATTGCGGCGCAGCATTTTTCGGTGGGCAAAACTGTTATAGTTGGCTGTTTACTCTCAGCTGTTTGATCGTGGTGTAAAAGTGGTTTACAAACCCTAGTGGCTGTTTGCACAAAAAGGGGCAGTGTAGCGATCTGTCGACATAATCCATTAAAATGTGTGGGAATGACG
Source organism: Schistocerca cancellata (assembly GCF_023864275.1). Taxonomy (NCBI): domain Eukaryota; kingdom Metazoa; phylum Arthropoda; class Insecta; order Orthoptera; family Acrididae; genus Schistocerca; species Schistocerca cancellata. The sequence continues at coordinate 1,120,804,656 of NC_064626.1, forward strand.
GAAGAGAGGGGTACTGCATATTTGCTATGCAACATTACAATACCATGCAGGAAGAATTTAAAGGCTTAGTTGACAATGAAATAAGAAAATATTACAACGATCCACAGACGGGAGTCATTGTTCTGTACATGAAAGTGTACTTTGTGGTGAATTTGCAGGCATGGAGCATGTGAAGAAATTGGTGGTACGAATAGCAAAATTTCTGAGGTTGCGCGCATTATTCCAGTTTCAGTTGTAACAGCTTTCAGTGGAACTGAACGAAGAGTATGGAGACGTCATACGTTACTGCAAGGTACATTGGTTAAGTCAAGGGGTACGCCTGCAGTTAGTTTTCGACTTAAAATTCACTATCGCTGAATTAAGAATGAAGAAAGAGTGGAGGAACGAAAATTAGAACACCCAGAATGGATTGCAGACTTCACATTTTAAATGGACTTGACTGCAAACTTTCCATGGTAAGACTGATTTAAAGCGGACCTATTTGAAAAGAAAATTGCGATGTAGGAGGAACACATTCTGACAAAGACAGTCAAGTTCTGTAAGTAAATGTGATAGCTGAAGAATTCATTGTGGCCTTGAAAGAATTAAAAGGATAATTTCATAAAGGTTTTGAGGACACTGTCAATCATGCATCTGGCTTAGAGACGGTTTGCAGTTTCAGTTGAAAGCGCCCCTGCACATGTGCAGATGTAACTGATTAATGAAAAATCTTTGTATGTTATATCTGCCCAGGGCAAAAAAGTGGTTCAAATGGCTCTGAGCACTATGGGACTCAACTCCTGAGGTCATTAGTCCCCTAGAACTTAGAACTAGTTAAACCTAACTAACCTAAGGACATGACAAACATCCATGCCCGAGGCAGGATTCGAACCTGCGACCGTAGCGGTCTTGCGGTTCCAGACTGCAGCGCCTTTAACCGCACGGCCACTTCGGCCGGCTACCCAGGGCATCTCCATTGCTTTAGTCAGGTAGTTTCCAAGTTTGCAAAATGAGGTTGCAAAAGTGCTACAATATTTAGATCGACAATTTTGTGTAAATGACATTTTTTTCCGATTTTGAAAGTAAGTAACTCACAACTACGTGGGAACTTAAGTATGAAACTCCATGACATTTTCTACGTCTGTCCACATGTCGACAGTTGGCTGCACTGCAATTTAAATGCGGCGTGTTCGCATTACTCACCTCTTCCCCCTCCTTGCGCTCAGACAGCGCAACATGGCGGTGGATGTGCGGTGAGGCTGAGCGCTTTGGCACTTGTGACCAGGTATGACCCGCGAGCCGAAATCTTGGCCGCCCCTGCCCCACGGAGTTCCGTAAGCCACCGCTGCAGTGCGCTTGCTTACGTCACAGCTGAGCGCCGCTCAGCCCAGACACCAACGTCCCACTACAGTCAGCAGCGGGAGAGTTCTAATAGACGGACTATGCACCGCAGTTTATGGACAATTGCACTTCTCCAAAAGCCATCTAAGGACCTACAACTGTGCGCACGAGTGTTATTTTATCTGGACAACACTAAAAACCCTGATCCATGGGGTGTTAGCGTGGGAGCCACATTTTTCTTTTTGGTTTTCCTAGTCTTGTGGCGAAAATGCTCCCCAGTGCAAAATTCAATTGCATTAAATTTCCTACAAAAAAGTTTCTATTAACTTTTTTCTGCAGAACAAATAATCACCGCATAGCAGGCGGTGGAAAATTCGGAGATAATGAAAATAACTTTTAGCAATATAAAATTGATTATTTTAAATGAAGCGAGGTAAGGACAAATATTAATTGTGTGTAACCGTATCTACTTGCAGTAGAATCGTATGAGATAAATTATGTTCAGGGGTTGTGGGGGTGAGAGGGATGGATGGATGGATGGATGGATGGACATGAGTGAGGGAAGGTAGGTCGCCGAATGTCTTACTTCATAGATCTGCAAACTGAAGAGCAAGCAGATGCTTATCCACTCTGTCTACTGTACTACGCCACAGAAAGCCACTAAATGGTATGTCAGAAAGTTATTTCGACATTTGCGCAGCTCACCATATGAATCACAGGTGATGAGAGGAGAAGCATTTGGACTGAATCGATTGGATCCATACTCAGCCTGTGCGGCAGTTGTAGCGTTCACTCAGGGAGGCAACTTCCACCACCACGGACACTGCTTACTTCCCACTTTAGACACATCATACCTCCACAGCATTCCCTATCCAGTTTTCTTAACTGAACAGACAAAATATCTTCACTGGCTTTGTGTTTACACAGTGGAGTTGTCTGCAGTTTCTGAAGTGAGTACGTATTTGCAGTTGATAAGTGAAATTTTATGTAAAATGCGTTTCTATAGACAGTGGCGGAGGACGACTTACTTTCGTGGCCCGCATCTCGTGGTCGTGCGGTAGCGTTCTCGCTTCCCACGCCCGGGTTCCCGGGTTCGATTCCCGGCGGGGTCAGGGATTTTCTCTGCCTCGTGATGGCTGGGTGTTGTGTGCTGTCCTTAGGTTAGTTAGGTTTAAGTAGTTCTGAGTTCTAGGGGACTGATGGCCACAGCAGTTGAGTCCCATAGTTCTCAGAGCCATTTGAACCATTTGAACCATTTTTGGACTTACTTTCGTAAGCGTAATGTTGTCAGTGACCTATGTAGTGTTGGTGGGAAAAGAAATGGATGCTGTCATCGACAGCATATTGTAAAGCTGTGTAATCGTGTTGTAGTCACTTGGTGGAGAATTAATGAATGACCAGAAAGTAACTGCAGTTTTGTGTTACAGGTAGGCTGCGTAAATCGCTTCAATTCAGGGATTGCCGGCAGTTGTAGAACAGGCTGCACAGAGTAGAGTCACTTACCATATGTACACAGTGTTATCTTACAAGATGGGTGTGAATTTCTGATGCAATACGACTGAGCATGATAAAATCTACAACAGTAATGTGCTGTGATGCGTTACTTGACTTATATTGAAATATATGAAGTTCCATAGCAACTAGGTGACCTAGGTGTCCTCTGGTTACGGAGGGGGCCAATTTAAGCCTCTGGAGCTCTTCAGAGCAGAGGCTGGGGTGATGAATTTGATACCCCCTTTTCTGGGGAGGGGGGGGGGGGGAGGGGAGGACACCAGTCTTCTGAATGCTTTGATGCAGCCCACCACGAATTCCTCTCTTGTGCCAACCTCTTCATCTCACAGTAGCACTTTCAACCAACGTCCTCAATTATTTGCTGGATGTACTCCAATTCCTGTCTTCCTCTACAGTTTTCGCCCTCCACAGCTCCCTCTAGTACCATGGAAGTCATTCCTTCGTATCTTAACAGATGTCCTATCATCCTATACCTTCTGTTTCAGTGTTTTCTATTTATTCCTTTCCCCTCTGATTCTGCGCAGAACCTCCTCATTCCTTACCTTATCAGTCCACCAAATTTTCAGCATTCGTCTGAACCACCACATCTCAAATGCTTCGATTCTCTGCTGTTCTGACTTTCCTACAGTCCGTGTCTCTACCATACAATGCTGTGCTCCAAACGTACATTCTCAGAGATTTCTTCTTCAGATTAAGGCCTACGTTTGGTATTAGTAAAGTCCCCTTGTCCATAAATGCTGTTTTTTGCCAGGGCTAGTCTGGTTAATGTGCTGCCGAGATAGCAGAATTCCTTAACTTAAACTACTTCGTGACCATCAATCCTGATGTTAAGTTTCTCGCTGTTCTCAATTCTGCTAATTCTCATTACTTTCGTCTTTCTTCGATTTAATCTTAATCCATATTCTGCACTCATTAGATAGTTCATTCTGATGTGTTGGCAAATGTGCCAACACCTTGTAGATAGAGGAGGCCGAAATGCACTCTATAATCTAACGCAGACGGGCGTGAAGTCTGGAACAGGATACGTAATGAATGCTATAAAGAAAAGTACGTAGCTCCAGGAATACTTAACTTTACTCCATCATTTGTATACAGCATTCTTGATGATACAAGTGAGACTCTCCATAGAAATGGTTAATGGCGCCTTGCTAGGTCGTAGCCATGGACTTAGCTGAAGGCTATTCTAACTGTGTCTCGGCAAATGAGAGAAAGGCTTCGTCAGTGTAGTCGCTAGCAAAGTCGTCGTACAACAGGGGCGAGTCCTAGTACCTCTCTCTAGACCTGCCGTGTGGTGGCGCTCGGTCTGCAATTACTGACAGTGGCGACACGCGGGTCCGACATGTACTAATGGACCGCGGCCGATTTAAAGCTACCACCTAGCAAGTGTGGTGTCTGGCGGTGACACCACACATTCCATTCAGCATATCATGTAATTCTTCATTTTCACTCAGGATAGCAAAGTCATCAGCGAATCGTATCATTGATATCCTTTCACCTTGAATTTTAATTCCATTCCTGAAGCTTTCTTTTATTTCAATCATTGCTTCTTCTATGTACAGATTGAACAGTAGAAAGACTACATCCTTGTCTTACACCCTTTTTAATCCGAGCACTTCGTTCTTGGTCATCCACTCTTACTGATATCCTCATAATTTAAAGGTATTCCAAGCAATGATAATGGGGACAACGAAATAAACGTTGCGGAGTACATGTTGACAACATGTTACACTTGCGACAGGCTCTCAACTGTAGTAAAGGGTTGATAGCTCCACCAGTGGAGCTTTTCTGCATAATACCTCATTTAAAAACGGCAAATCAATACTCAATAAATTGAAAATACGTGCGCTGCTAAACACAAGCGAAGAGAAGCTCTGTTGTACACTCACAAGAGAGAATTGGACAGGAAAATCTGTAAACTGAAAAATTAGCAGCAGTCGCCATATGCTTTTCTTGCTTTCGTATTATTAGTAACTGATACCCGTATTCCATGCGGTGTGTATTGGTGTATATTTGCATTAAGCACCTTAATTAACAGGTCATTTTCTTCTTTCAGCCTTTTCTTTATTATTTCGTCATGAGGCGGCACAAGAAAGGGCTTTTTTTATTTGTGCTCATCTTCGATTTGTACGTGCTCTCTTATACCATCAACGGTCCGGAGATTACACACCCGATTGAAACACAAATATTTACTTACCTTGTGGATGCGCCTGATCCTGACTTAGCGGATTTTGTGCGTGCAGTCCACGACCAAAAGTACTCCTGAGATTATTCCTCCTCTTCTCTGACGAATAATGAATGCGTTAGGTACTACAGATCTGTGTTTGCACTGTGAGAAAGACTTGTGGAGTGTTTTGTTAAACGTGATCCCCGTAAATACGTTCACTAAAATTGAGACATAATGTTTTTGAAACATCCGATGATGTTTGTATTTCCACCTACGACGCTTGTTCACGGAATAGGTAGCGCATGGTTGCGGTTTGTTGCTCTTGAAGCACAGATTGTTTAAAGCCATCAATTGGTACAAGTTATGGAAACGTGACGACTTGCTTTAGACGGTAATAATAATCACTTAAAGCGACCGTCGGCTGTCTGCCACAAATCCACGTTGATAAAATACAGGTCACAAAATCACGCGTGGTAATAGATTTTTTTACATACATTAAAGACTATTCAGATCTATCTTTTGCAGCTGCTAAAAAATGCGTAATTATTTTACCATACTCGTATCTTTTTATTCATTTAAAACAGTCTGGAATGAGCAGTTGCAGAAAACTTGTAGATAGAGCAACCACAGCTATGAGTATTTATCTCCGGTATTAAGTAACTACTTCCGCTGTATTTACTCCTTTATTTTTAGGTCACTGCCGGTTTCACGGCACTAAGAGTCGCATCTTCAGGTGAACATAGCCATAACAATAAATAAAGAAAGAATAACAGCCCTGAGACATCCACTGCTGTGATGATTCCCTAAAATTATTTTTTTTTTATTTTGACGGACAACGAATGTTGTTTACCAACTACCGAGATTTTTAGATGTAATGTTCTAGTTATGTGAGTAAAAATATTTTAACATTCTTATGTAAACGATTTTAAAAGCTTTTTAAAATGTTAAAAATGATAATTTTAGAAAATCGCAATATCAGTGGCTGCCTCAGTATTTTGATTCTTTCTTAATTTATTGTTGTGCAGATCTTCATCTGAAAAGTGGCTCTTGCCGGCCGGTGTGGCCGAGCGGTTCTAGGCGCTTCAGTCTGGAACCGCGATACTGCTATGGTCGCAGGTTCGAATCTTGCCTCTGGCATGGATCTATGTGATGTCCTTAGATTAGTTACGTAGGTTTAAGTAGTTCTAAGTTTGGGGAACTGATGACCTCAGAAGTTAAGTCCCATAGTGCTTAGAGCCATTTGAACAATTTTTAGAGCCGCTCTTAATGCCATGAAACCAGTAGCGATATAAAAATAAAGGACTAAATATAGCTGAAGCTGTTTATATGTATCCAGGATGAATAAAAACAGACTTTCAAAAGATGTTGAAGTGTGATTTTTTATCTACAGCGTTTTTGTCTGATTTCCGCTTGCATATCGAAGTGTCGTCTGCGTGCACTTTTCCGAGGTACTCCGTAGTAAGGCCTCATTTCACCTTGGTTTGCAGCGCTTCCAATTTTTATGGTAAACTGCGACCAAATATTGCACCAATAATGTTCATTTACTTTCCGCTGGTTAAATGAATGTCTGTGGGTTCTGTGTTAGTAGTGTTGTCAACTTAACCGCTAGTTCTAGATTTAAATTTATGTAGAAAACGTTTTTTTTGTTTGTCATAGTGTGCTATGTTATTTTATTTGTGTTCATATATTTCTACATGCATAAGAAGGATGCAGTAGTGTGGTAGTTAATTATCTAAGTGGAAAGTAGCTGAAGGGAGGAGGGTAGTGAACAGTTAATTCAAAGCATACAAAGAGAAAATAGGGAAAGGCAGGGGGAGGAGGTTGAAGTATTCTGGTGTGTGTGTGTGTGTGTGTGTGTGTGTGTGTGTGTGTGTGTGTGTAGAGAGAGAGAGAGAGAGAGAGAGAGAGAGATAGACAGACAGAGAGAGAGATAGACAGACACAGAGAAAGAGAGAGAGAGAGACAGACAGACAGACAGACAGACAGAGAGAGAGAGAGAGAGAGAGAGAGAGACACAGACAGAGATAGAGAAGAGAGAGAGAGAGAGAGAGAGAGAGAGAGAGAGAGACAGACAGAGATAGAGAGAGAGAGAGAGAGAGAGAGAGAGAGAGAGAGAGAGAGAGAGAGAGAGAGACCTTTGTGTATGGGTCTGCCAGTCATCGCTTCATCAAGGACATAGTCTGCCTGCATTACGCGCCGATGCAATAGCAGAAAGAATATACAACTGTCTGTGTGCAGCCTAGTATTGTGTTTTTTAGAGCAAATTCTTTCTGGGATCTTGGACCACTACTCTTACCCAGTGCTGCTATAATGCTAATAATTGAATGAATGCCTGAAATCATCTGCATGTTTCAGAATGAAATGTCTTCATGTTGGTCTCTTTGTATTTAAAACAAATTCTAAAAATGGTAAATCGCTTGCGCTTCAGCCGTACTCCGCTACCTGTGGGAGAGGAGCAAACTCTGACATCGTCCTCCCATAATTTATGGTGAACACTTGCGCGTCGGTCGTAGCTTTCACACGCTATGATACGGCGTCGCTACTGTTACTTAAAATAGACCGAAGTCAGATCGGCCACTCACGACACACTAATTGGTAAATACTTGTAATCAATTTAAAATCAATGAAGCTATTCTATGCCACGTACATGTAATTATCTATTTACGTTGTTCCCTGTCATTATAATTTTTGTCCCACTGTAAAATGACTGTATTGAGTATTATTGGTTTATAGTCAAAAAGGTATGATTTCGTATATGTTTGAATCTTGCTGTTTACACTTCATAAACTGCACAGTGTATGTTTGCACGTGCTGATTTGTGAGAGTAAGTGAACCAATCAGGTGTTCTGTTGGCAGCACTGGCGAACTGTCGACGTGCTGGTACATCCTGCTGTCCGGTTCCGTGTTCATCGATGGCTCCATGTTCCTGCCGCGATCCAGGTCAGTGCGCACCGCAGAACACACTATACTATACGTAAATAATAATGTCTAGGAGTTGAAAACTGCAGATACTTACCGCGAATATCCAAAAGCAGCACCCAGTTCTGAGAGACGCCACATAATACCCACATCAAATAACAAATTACAAGCAGCAGGTATTTTCTGTGATCTGTCAAAGCCATTTGATTGTGTGAACCACAACATCCTTTTAAATAAATTAGAATCCTATGGTGTCACGGACAGTGCCGCAAAATGGTTAGTCATACCTCGCTAACAGGAAACAAAGGGTGACAGTGCAAGGGACTAGTGAATTAAGTCATCAGTCATCATGAGAATGGGAAGAAATTACATGTGGTGTCCCACAAGGATCCATTTTAGGGCCATTGCTTTTTCTTGTGTACATTAATGATCTCTCATTAGTTACACTGCCAGAAGCAGAGTTCGTTTTGTTTGCAGATGACACAAGTATTGCAATAAATAGTATGTCGAGTGTAGTTCTAGAAAGATCTGCTAATAAAATTTTCATGGATATTAATAAATGGTTTAAAGCCAACTCACCGACATTAAACTTCGAAAAGACTCACTATATGCAATTCAGAACCTGTAAGAGGTTTCCACCCAGCATATGCATAAAGTATGAAGAAGAGCAGATAGAAGAGGTTCACAGTCTTGAATTCCTGGGATTACAACTTAATAATAAATTCAATTGGGAGGAGCACACCACAGAATTGCAGAAACGCCTTCAAGTCAAACAAAAGTTTTCAGAGTCCAAAAGCGTGTAATACGTATTATTTGTGGAGTAAATTCACGGACGTCCTGTAGAAACCTTTTCAAAGAACTGGGTATACTAATTACTGCCTCTCAGTATATCTACTCCTTAATGAAATTTGCCCTAAATAATATATCTCTTTTTTCCAACAAACAGCTCAGTTCATACATACAATACCAGGAACAAAAATGATCTGCACAAGGACTTAAAAACACTTATTTTAGTTCAAAAAGGGTCCACTACTCAGGAACATTCATCTTCAATAATTTGCCAGCAAACATAAAAAATTTAGTTACAAATAAAGATCAATTTCTTCTACTCCACTGCCGAATTTTTTAATAAAAACAAATGATGTATTGTATGTATTCATACTATTAGTATTGTTATTTCAGCTTAAAAAAATTGATATGTTCCACATCCACGAGGATCTCCTCAGCACGGATCTATGGAACGAAAAACTAATCTCATCCCAATACTGTCAGAAAATGAAGCGATGTACATCTCTGGGAGTGACAGTATTACCATCTACCGTGTCTACCCCCTTAACCAAATTAAAAACCTATTTAGATAATTATTTTCTGCTTTTTTTTACGCCTGCGTATGCGAAATTTTTCAATAGATTTCGAACATATTTATGAGAATATGACAGAAACATTTGTCATATTTCAGGTTTTGTCTTCACCTGAGCCAACCAGTATATTGCTATGTCCTTCATGTATCTCTCGAAAGTACGAAAGCTGAAATTAGAAATATTGCAGCTCATGCGGAGGCTTACCGGCAATCCTTCTTCCTGCGAACCGTGCGCGACTGAAAGTGCAAATAGTTGCTTATTATTTAATTGTATACGACAAAAGTTGCTGAGGAAGGATAAAATACTAAGTTTGACTTGCTAAGGTAGTTGTCGGAGAGTAGTGATAAGAAAAATAGTGCCTTCGGGACAACTACTGCTCTGGAATATCGAGTTGTTCTATATATGGATGGCAGCTAGGAGCAGTTGCGCCAATTTTGAACTTCGAAGTTCAAAAGGTTGCTTGAAAGGCACAGTCGGCCAGAAGTGAGGCAACAATGAAACGTTGCCAACGGAAAGTAAACAAAATTCGTCGTGGTAGAAGCGAGACAGTCTGTGAAGAGTATCGTACTCAGTCTTACAGACCATTTTAATAGAAAAAGTATTCTGCTGAGTAATCACTACTAGAATATTACGGGTTAATGTCAACCCACCATTTAAATTTGAAGTTTGTATGTCTACAGCTGATATAGTTTGTTTTGAACAACTTGTTGTAATGTGGGTCCACAGTTTCAATAAATTAACTGACGTTATCTCCCACTTGTGGTTGTAACTATTTTTATTGCTTTATTGCGATTTTGGCTAATGCGAAGTGTAAGATGCGATACCATACTGAGACGTACAAACTGGTAAAAAATAACGATATCCTTGCAGGTCTGTATCACCATTGATTGTAATAGTCAACGGCTGTTATCAATTAAATAGGTGACATGTGTTGGTTACATGAAGGTTGAAGCCACTGAACGTAGAGAATTGATAATAGCCGTCCACTTCATTACGTGCGGACTAAAGGAAGTGCACTGATCAGCCACAATATCAACTATCAAATAAGCGGTGTGCCTACATCTGACATATCAGCGGCGACGCGTTGTGGCAAGGATGCAATGAGACCTTGCTAGGTCGCTGGAGGTAGTTGTCACCACATCTACACACGTGTTACCTAATTCCCGTAATTTTGGGGAGTGGGGCGATGAACTCTGACGCCACCAGACGTGTTCCGTCGGGTTCAGACGTGGCGAGTTGAGGGGCCCAGCACACCAGTTGGAACTCACCACACTGATGCTCCTGGCCTTGAGACATGCCGCGTTATCTTGTTGAAAAATGCGACTGCCGTTGTGTAACAAGATTGTCATGAAGGGGTGGACATGGTACGACACTCTTTGGTCGTCAAATGCCTTGCACGAGCTCCACTGGACTATGGATGTCCACATAAATGTTCTCCAGAGCAGAATGGAGCCGCTGCCAGCTTGTCTCCGTTTCGCAGTATAGGTGTCAGGAGCTTTTCCCATGCAAGCCGACGGATTCGCGCCCTCCCACGGGCGTGATGGAGGTGGTTTCGGGATTCATTCCGAGCGGAACTGGGTTGGAGGGATCAGATAGTGCTACCGAAGGTACTCCCCGCCACACACCCTCAGGTGGCTTGAAGAGTGTGATGTAGACGTAGATTCATCAGACTATGCAACGCTCTGTCACTGCGCCAGCGTCCAGTGCCGATGGTCACGTGCCCAGTTCGGTGTTGTTGCCAATGTCATGCTTTTGACATTGACACGTGCATGGGTCGTCGGCTGTGGAGCCCCATCGTCAGCAGTGTTCGGTGCCCCGTATGTTCGGACTTGTACTCTGCCCAGCATTAAAGTCTGACATTGGTTTCGCCACAGTTCGCCGCCTGTCCCGTTTTACCAGTCTGGCCAGCTTACGATATCCTACCTCTGTAGTGAGGGGTGGTCGCCCAGTTTCACGGCGTCTGGACGTGGTTTCACCTTGGTTCCGCCATGTATTAAAAACACCACAGCACTCCTCGAAGACCCGCCAACTCGTGCAGTTTCCGAAATGCTCGTGCAGAGTCTCCGGGACATGACAATCTGCCCTCGGTTTAACTAAGACAGATCCCGCGCCTCTCCCACTCTATACACGGACACCTCGCTCACTGACATCGATAGCAGGTAGGTGGTCACAATGTTCTGGGGGGATCCGTCTTGCGCTAATACCCCGTTACGCAAGTGTGGCGCATTGTCAAAAGAGAGTACATGTTTCGGGTGTGCTGCAGACACAATTAAGCTGCTGTAAGCATAACACGTGCATCGCAGCGTGAGCGAAGTGACGCAGATGTCGGAAAAGAACTCCTAAGGTAAAGTACTTTGGACAATAAGATCCATGTGGGCCAAACGTAAAAAATGCACACAGTCGCCGTGGAATTTTGACAGTCTGTAGAGCACATGCAATGTGGCTACAAGCCGTCGCGAAATGGTACCAACAATTCAACGAAGGCGGCACAGACGAAGGTAATGCTGAGCGGAAGTCCAGGTGTTGCATCGTGCGATTCACATCTTTTCGGCGAGCTGAAGGAACATCTGGATGGAGGAAGAAGAGCTTCTTGAACGGTTAGGACGTTCACACGTCTGAGACGGCTCCGAGACCAAAGTGCAGATTTCCGTGGTCGAGGTAGACGATTAGTAGTCAGCTCCAACCGTTCATTGTTTACCGAGACTTGGTGACGACATTGGAAAAAGAGTGTCACGTATCTGTGTCACTGTGAAGTGTAGTGCAGCAGTGAATAAGTTGCTTGGCCTGCCGTGATAATGTGGAACTTAATTTTCGAAGTCCCTCAGACCATCAAGAGTGAAACAGCCCTACAAAGATGTCATTTGAACCTGTTTCTATGCTGTAGTATGGCATCTTATCTTATAAATTTGCTTTACTTCACGTGTATGGTCAAAAATTTTTGTCACCAGATTATCGGTTTCGGTCTGTAACGACCATCTTCAGATCTATAAAACAGACCTGAAGATGGTCATTATAGACTGAAACCGGTAGTCTAGTAATATAAAAATTTGTGACCATAGACGTGAAGTAAAAGAAATTTATTCTATTTTCGGGTCACTATTCAATTCGCGATCATGTCGCAGCTTTTGAATCTAATATTATGTCTGACAATTGCGCATAAGCCGAAATTGCAGGAGCGCAATAAAAGCAGTTACAGAAAAAAGCGGAAAATGTCATTTAAGTCATAGTGAACATGACTGGACATACGAGCAATGAACCACACATGCGTGCGAGCGCCCCCCCCCACACACACACACACACACACAGACACACAGACACACACACACACACACACACACACACACACACACACACACACAGTATAGAGAATGGGGAAGTGAGATTCAGAGATTCAGAGAGAGAGAGAGAGAGAGAGAGAGAGAGAGAGAGAGAGAGAGAGAGAGCGAGAGAGCGGAGAGCAGGGGAGGGAAGGGAAAGATAAAAAATAGAGGGGGGAATGAGCTATACGTATGAGAGATGAAGGGAGCTAGTACCCCATTCCTCTCCCGCTGCTTTGAGGTGGGGTCGGCACCGCAGGTACCGGAAGTGAGGTTTGTAGCGCCTGTGTTGCACCCTGTAGCCTTTCGGAATGCGTTTCATTCCGTTTCTTTCTCGTTTTTCACGCACATGCTGCCAACGGGAGTGTGGTGCTTGACGGAACATCCGCCATCCCAACCCGCCCCCTCCCCCTCCCCCGCTCTATTTTTCCGCCGTCAGCCACGGGGCAGAGATTAAATTTTTTGCGCCCTCCGTGGCGGGCTCCGTGATGCATACGAAATGCGGACATCCGCCCACGCGTGGACACGTGTCCCTCCTCTGTCACACGTCTGGTTTTTTCGCCTTTTTTATCTGGCGCCCGCCGCCTCCAGTACGAAGGCAGGTGTCTCGCAGCTCGTCAGACCTGACTGCTGGCGGACACCAGGGTATTGTGCTACTGCTGTTGAACTTCGCTGTCGGAAGCCTCTCTACCGGCTGTACTGTGCAAGCCCGCATCTCGTGGTCGTGCGGTAGCGTTCTCGCTTCCCACGCACGGGTTCCCGGGTTCGATTCCCGGCGGGGTCAGGGATTTTCTCTGCCTCGTGATGGCTGGGTGTTGTGTGCTGTCCTTAGGTTAGTTAGGTTTAAGTAGTTCTAAGTTCTAGGGGACTGATGACCATAGAAGTTAAGTCCCATAGTGCTCAGAGCCATTTTTGTACTGTGCAACGAAATACAGCATTATAGCCACAGTCCTCTTGTGAAATGGGCGTGATATTGTCAGTGGAAAAAAGGGGAAGGGAAGAGCACAAATTAATGGTTAATAGTATACAGTCTGCCTTCATAGAGTGCTCATTTAAGTTAAATTCGCTTTATTTTTCTGCATCTAAATTTGTACTTCGCGAACCACTGTGGAGCGTGGCAGGTGGTACTGTATTCTGTACCATGTATTAAGGTTCCTTGCCGTTACTATAGTTTAATTTTATGTACACGATCTCTTTCAATTCGATTAGTAGACGACAGAAGAAATTAGTTTATTTAACGAAGTATACTCCTACACAATGGTGGTAGTATGTTGGTCGACGAAGTCATCATGTCTGAAATTACGAACTTAAAAGGGAGGCAAGATAGAAAACATATCCAACAGTTACTAACGTACAGGAACTCTGAAGCCGCTTGCACCCGCCAGTCTCTGACACTGTCACAGAAAATAGTGCACAAAAAATGTGATGTAATAGAGACCACAAAAAACTTTGCATTCGTCCAGAACATAAATGTAATATAGACACGGATTACCAGCCCACCAGCTGCAACTTAAGTCTCTTATTTACGCGGACGATCTATCGCCTGGTACGCAAGCACAAGCTTTTGAAGAAATTATTGCTTCAAACGGCTATCAACATCAGATTCTTGCACAAAACTGTATTACATTCCTTTGTTATACTATCAGTCAGTCTTGTACCATCATCTGGTACGAAACAATGAACACTGCAACTCACATGTCACACGTGTAGCCCCTATGTCAGAATTTGTGTGATTTTATGAGTTACATTGCTGTTATTTCGTATCATATGGTAGTCTAAGACTGAAACCTGTAGTACAATAAAGGAATTTAGTACAGCTTTGTCTCATGAGCTTTTTTAAAAAAAACTTTCGAAGATCTTGAAAACAAAATCCACACTGCTCTGACACCTTGGACACACTTTACAAATGAAATAGATTATATCCAAATGTAGACAAAATTCGGACAGGCGCATTCAACTGGAATATAAGACCCGGAGCCACCTAAATATCTTCACCGTCTGGGAGCTACCATTGACAGAATCTTGCCTGTCAAATCATGTTGTCAGAACACGAGACAAAAATCACCACACGTAACAACCTGAAGGCTACCTAACGCATCATCGAGGTGCGCATCCTTCCACGCATTAACTCTTCCGTTATGCTACGTATTATCCAGGACTATGTCCCGATCTGCAGACATCTGTAAACTACCAGCAGCTAGGTGGCGACTTTGGCAGTGAAGGAGCTTTTAGAGTACCGTGTAAGATCCCCCACTTTCTTAATAAACATCCAGATGTGTCTCACCTTAGTTCATAGGAGGTGGACGTGCTTTCTCATCCGAGACTCTCAGACATTATGACAATCCGTCCTCGGACTTTCTTACTGAGTGGTCGCCTAGAATTTCTTGCTCTCCGTTCTGCCGCAAAACTTGCGTAGTTGTCCCTCGGACAAGCAGTATGAGCGCCATCGGATTCTTTGAAAAGTGCAACTCTATATCCTGTAATTTCTAAATGATGAAGCTGGAAGCTATATCGCTTGAAATAACGTTCGTGGATGCCCTGTCGATGTGTTTATTTACTAAAGAGCCATTATCTGACAATAATGAAATACTCCATCTCTTTTAACTCAAAACTATCAATTTCTGAGAGCATGGTCTTAAGACGATCTAGATCGATCCTGCCGGCGATTGGCGACTGTGGCCCCCAGTCTATCTTACTCCCTGCTCTCCGTTCTTCAATACTGTCTGTCCTCGTCGAATAATACTGATATCCCACACGTGATATAAAATGTTGATCTGGAAAATAGGGAAATAAAATCTAATGTAAAAAAAGGGGTACACTATAACCGCCAGTGAAACCACACTGTTGTCAAAACAGCTGGGGAGGAAAGATGTTCCTTCCCCAGGCATGGGTCCAGCCTAGAAGCAGTACCAGATGGCGTGGCAGAAGGATGCAAGATCTAGTGATATATCAAGTGAATCAGATGTGGAGTGGCCTTAGTGACTGTCCTTCTGCAGAGCGTGTTTGACGCGTGATCTGTAGCCTAACATGTGGAACACCGAGCGAGGTGCCGCGTGGCAGGTCGTCGTGAAACGTCCCTTTGATCTGTCTCGGAACTTCGGGGACAGAATCCACGTACTCTCAAGCCGTCAAGCTCCTCCTCCGATACTATCTGGTACCTCGCAGGATCGCCAATACGAGCTCGGATACAAGCGTCATGTTGACAAGAATTCAATCCACTTTCGAAGTAGAAGGTAGAATTTATGAAAATTAACTCTGTAATCTCTCATTTGCCTTTGCTTAACACCTTCTGCAAGTATTTGGATGAAAAGTTCTCGGCAAACTTGCCTCGTCAATTTCGGATAAAAAACAAAGCTTCTGATGATAGTCAGGGGCTATCGTCGAAAGCTGGGGAATTTATCCGAATTTGACGCCGAAAGTTCACTGAGAACTTTTTATCTAGGTACGTCGTCGCAAAACTTTGTAGCCATTCTTCGCGTATTTGTTCGGGTTATATCCAAACAGCTGTACCTCTGTAACCAATCAAAACTGGACTTTGGTTATATACAGTGAGGAGAAAAAAGTCCTGGGATACCTCCTAACATCGTGTCGGACTTATGTTTGCTCGATGTAGTGCAGCAACTCTACGTGACATGCACTCAGCAAGTCGTTGGAAGTCCCATGCAGAAAAACTGAGTCATGCTGCCTCTATAGGGTCCATAATTGCGAAGATGTTGCCGGTGCAGGATTTTATGCATGAACTGGCCTCTCGATTATGTCCCACAAGTGATCGATTGGATTCTTCGGGAGATCTGGGTGGCCAAATTATTCGCTCCAATGGTGGGGTCATGTTACACGAATGGGAGAAGCAAGGTTACCCAAGAGACTCATGGATTCAGCAGTAGAGGGTAGGAGGAGTCGGGGCAGACCGAGGAGAAGGTACCTGGATTCGGTTAAGAATGATTTTGAAGTAATAGGTTTAACATCAGAAGAGGCACCAATGTTAGCACTGAATAGGGGATCATGGAGCAGTATAAGGGGGGCTATGCTCCAGACTGAACGCTGAAAGGCATAATCAATCTTAGATGATGATGATGATGATGATGATGATGATGATGATGATGATGATGATGATTGTCCAGAAAGTTCTTCAAACCATTTGCGAACAGTTATGGGCCGGTGGCAGGGTGCGTTGCCATTCGTAAAAATTCCATCAGCGTTTGTGAAAGTGAAGTCCATGAATGGCTGCAAATGGTCTCAAAGTAGCAAAGCATAGTCATTTCCAGTCAATGACCTGTTCAGTTGGACCAGAGGACCCAGTCCGTTATATGCAAATACAGTCACAGCATTATGGAGCTACCACCGGCTTGCGCAGTGCCTTGTTGACAATTTGGGTCCATGGTTTCGTGCTATCTGCGCCTCACCATCAGCTGTTACGAACTGAAATCGGACTCACCTGACCAGGCCACGGTTTTCCACTCGTCTAGGGTCCAATCGATACGGTCAGAAGCCTGGGAGAGGCGCTGCAGACGATCTCGTGCTGTTAGCGAAGGCTTCCGCGTCAGTCGTCTGGTGCCTGGTCGCCGCACTGTCGTAATGGACACGCTCGTCGCATGTCCCACATTGATTGATGCGGTTATTTCACGTACAGTTGCTTGTCTGTTAGCACTGACACCTCTACGCAAACGCTGCTGCTATCGGTCGTTATGTAAAGGCCGTTGGCCACTGCGTTGTCCGTGATGAGAGGTAATGTCTGAAATGTGATGTTCTCGGCACACTCTTGACACTCTGGATCACAGAATATTGAATTCTCCAACAATTTCCGAAGAGGAATGTCCCATGCTTCTAGCTCCATCTGCCATTTCGCGTTCAAAGTCTGTTAATTCCCGTCGTGCGGCCATAATCACGTCGGATAGTTTTTGACATGAATCATCTACATCTACATAGATACACTGCAAATCACATTTAAGTGCCTGCCAGAGGGTTCATCGAACCACCTTCACAATTCTGTATTATTCCAATGTCGTACAGCGCGCTGAAAGAACGAACACCTATATCTTCCCGTACGAGCTGTGATTTCCCTTATTTTATCGTGGTGATAGTTTCTCCCTATGTAGGTCAGTGTCAACAAAATATTTTCGCATTCGGAGGAAAAAGTTGGTGACTGGAATTCCGTGAGAAGTTTCCGTCGTAACGAAAAACGCCTCTCTTTTAATGACGTCCAGCCCAAATCCTGTATCATTTCTGTGACAATCTCTCCCATATTTCGCGATAATACAAAACGTGCTGCCTTTCTTTGAACTTTTTCGATGTACTCCGTCAGTCCTATCTGGTAAGGATCCCACACCGCACAGCAGTATTCGAAAAGTGGACGGACAAGCGTAGTGTAGGCAGTCTCCTTGGTTGGTCTGTTACATTTTGTAAGTGTCCCGCCAATAAAACGCAGTCTTTGGTTAGCCTTCCTCACAACTTTTTCTGTGTGTTCTTTCCAATCTAATCCGGCCGCGGTGGTCTAGCGGTTCTGGCGCTGCAGTCCGGAATCGCGGGACTGCTACGGTCGCAGGTTCGAATCCTGCCTCGGGCATGGGTGTGTGTGTGTGATGTCCTTAGGTTAGTTAGGTTTAAGTGGTTCTAAGTTCTAGGGGACTTATGACCTAAGATGTTGAGTCCCATAGTGCTCAGAGCCATTTGAACATTTTTTTCCAATCTAAGTCGTTCGTAATTGTAATTCCTAGGTATTCAGTTGAATTTTCGGCCTTTATATTTGAATGATTTATCGTGTAACAGAAATTTAACGGATTGCTTTTAGCACTCCTGTGGATGACGTCACACTTTTCGTTATTTAGCGTCAACTGCCAATTTTCGCACCATTCAGATATCTTTTCTAAATCTTTTTGCAATTCGTTTTTGTCTTCTGATCACTTTATTAGTCGATAAACGACAGCGTCATCTGCAATAACCTAAGACGGCTGCTCTGATTGTCTCCCACCTCAGTGGAGCCGGGCCGGTGTGGCCGAGCGGTTCTAGGCGGTTCAGTCTGGAACCGCGCTGCTGCTACGGTCGCAGGTTCGAATCCTGCGACGGGCATGGATGTGTGTGATGTCCTTAGGTTAGTTAGGTTGAAGTAGTTGCAAGTTCTGAGAGACTGACCTCAGATATTAAGTTCCATAGTGCTTAGAGCTATTTGAACCATTTTGAACCAGAGTGAAAATGGCAGCTCTGCCAATGCACTGCCCTTTTATACCACGTGTACGCCATACTACCGCCATCTATATACAGGGTGTTACGAAAAGGTACGGACAAACTTTCAGGAAACATTCCTCACACACAAAGAAAGAAAATATGTTATGTGGGCATGTGTCCGGAAACGCTTACTTTCCATGTTAGAGCTCATTTTATTACTTCTCTTCAAATCACATTAATCATGGAATGGAAACACACAGCAACAGAACGTACCAGCGTGACTTCAAACACTTTGTTACAGGAAATGTTCAAAATGTCCTCCGTTAGCGAGGATAAATGCATCCACCCTCCGTCGCATGGAATCCCTGATGCGCTGATGCAGCCCTGGAGAATGGCGTATTGTATCACAGCCGTCCACAATACGAGCACGAAGAATCTCTACATTTGGTACCGGCGTTGCGTAGACAAGAGCTTTCAAATGCCCCCATAAATGAAAGTCAAGAGGGTTGAGGTCAGGAGAGCGTGGAGGCCATGGAATTGGTCCGCCTCTACCAATCCATCGGTCACCGAGTCTGTTGTTGAGAAACGTACGAACACTTCGACTGAAATGTGCAGGAGCTCCATCGTGCACGAACCACATGTTGTGTCGTACTTGTAAAAGCACATGTTCTAGCAGCACAGGTAGAGTATCCCGTATGAAATCATGATAACGTGCTCCATTGAGCGTAGGTGGAAGAACATGGGGCCCAACCAAGACATCACCAACAATGCCTGCCCAAACGTTCACAGAAAATCTGTTGATGACGTGATTGCACAACTGCAACACTACCTTCCTTCAATTGGGCCAACTGGTGGTGAGTCGAGGAAGTACAGTACATACTGGCGAAACTAAAATGAGCTCTAACATGGAAATTAAGCGTTTCCGCACACATGTCCTCATAACATCTTTTGTTTATTTGTGTGTGAGGAATGTTTCCTGAAAGTTTGGCCGTACCTTTTTGCAACACCCTGTATATTCATATCGCTTTCACATGACTTTCGTCACCTCAGTGTACAGAACGTTTTATTCAAATTAGTCTATACTACTTTCTCCTAGAATAAGTACAACCCCTCCTGGGACACCACGTTTACGTACCGTGACGCTACATGGCGTGCATCCACTGGGATGCCCCACGCTTCTACTACGCGCTGTATTTAGACATCAGGAGACATTAAGAGAGCAGTAAAAGTCCCAGCGAGAGGCATCGATCGATCGCCTGGTGCAATCTTTTTGCGAGGCCACCGGAGAGGAGCGAGCCGGCGGTGCTCTTATTTGTGCGCGGCGCGTCGCCTGCCCGCCCACTGGAGCGCGTGCCCCGTGTTTGGCGGGCCGCCTCCTATCTGCCGTGATGTGAGTCACGGCGGCCGAGCCGTCCCCGCCGCCTGCGACAGGCGGCTGCTCACGCAACACCGTCTCCCGTCTCCCTGCGGCCTTACTTCTGACTGGGCGAGGTGGCGCAGTGATTAAAACACTGAGAAACGTTCCTGCTTCTCGGCGCCGGGGCCGCCGTAGCGTCGCGCAGAGTCCCGCACGCGGCCAGAATCCACGCACTCCAGCGTTACGCGGCGCGCGGTACAAATCCAGCTACGTATTATTACTGCGCACACATTCCAGGAAGCGGCATTGGATTACTTGTCTGCTCCGCTGCACTTCATAAACGGAATCGTCAGCCTCGCCTTGAGCTGCCAGGCACGGTTAAACGTATCACTGCTGTCAAAATCAACGAATGCTGTGTCACAGATAACTGCTTTCAGAAAGCTTCAGAGGCCCGCCCACTGCCCTTAGAAAACATTCACGGCTAACAGCGTTGTAGCTCACCCGAAGTGGCTCATAGCAGTTCAAATGCTTCAAATGGCTCTGAGCACTATGGGACTTAACTGCTGAGGTCATCAGTCCCTTAGAACTTAGAACTACTTAAACCTAACCAACCTAAGGACAACACATACATCCATGCCCGAGGCAGGATTCGAACCTGCGACCGTAGCAGTCGCGCGGTTCTGGACTAAAGGGCCTAGAACCGCTCGGCCACACCGGCCGGCAATCGTAGCAGTTCCTAACGCCAATTAGACATAGCTAAAGCCGACACTTAAATATCCAGCTAGGTAATGCCTCAGCCATCTGATACCATCATTTTCCGTCCAACCAGTGCACACATCCTGATGTGAATACTCGCCTACGAAAACCAGAAAGTTTTGGAACCCTCACGCTTCCTCGGGAAAAGCATTTGGGAATTCATTCATTCAGTTTTGCTCTTGTCGTGCTTGTTGTGCTCTGTGCGAGGCGACCGGGCTTCGACAGTCCTTTTGTGCAAGTTGCCTGCCGCACTCGCGAACTCACCATAAAAATGTGCTCAGAACACAACCGTACAAATGTTAAATTGATAATTACTGAGGCTACTGAGTTCCATTACCCACAAAATAAAATTAAATTAGATAGGATCCAGCTAACTTTCCTTTTTAAGAGCGAAGACTATGTTTCTCGTAATGGGACCTGTATTACGTTGGAAACAGTCACAATGAGACTGCAGGTGAGTGAGCTGGAATCCTCTGACGATATTTAGTTTTAATGGGAAGAGTCGCCTCATCAGAATTCTGTCGGAGGAAATGATGGAGTGATAAACAGTCATATTAAAGGTACCAGTTTATTTGCAGGAATCTAGTATGGTCAAGTTGAAGTTGGAGATTTACAGTTACTTTAATCAAAACTTAAATAGCAATACGTATACAGTGTAAAGAATTTTCTGAATCACCAACGTGAAAAATGCTGATTTATAAACGCGTTAGGTGCAGAATGCACTCTGAAAGACTGTAAATTGAGATAGAAATCACTTTCCGAAGTCTGGATATCTCACAAAATGGACATACGCTAGATAGCACCGACTTTTGATCCCTATATGATGGAGAAATACCGATAAGAAGCAGTCACAACTTACGAAGCAGGCTGTCAAATTCTGGGCTATGGCGCGAAAAGACAACGACAACGCTAACGCTAAACGTGACGCTTTCTCTAAAACAGCTGAAGGACTGCAAAGCTGAAGCGGGGCACTGCACAGCGACTCTCAAACGAGTCGCGCGCCGCCGCTGTGAGCTCGACCTAGCATCCATTGCCCACTCTGTACTCTCACACACTTCCAAAAATAATACTGGCAGGAGAGAAAATAGCAAGTTTTGCCACGGTGACAACTGAAAATCTTCCTCTCTCTTCCTGCACACGGTGAAATACGCAGAATTTTCTTCTCCAGCAATTGTATTCTCTGTCAACAAACTGAAAGTTGAAACTTCCCAGCAGATTAAAACTGTGTGCCGCACCGAGTCTCGAACTCGGGACCTTTGCCTTTCGCGGGCAAGTGCCCTACCATCTGAGGCCCCGAGTTCGAGTCCCGGTCTGGCATACAGTTTTAATCTGCCGGGCAGTTTCATATCAGCGCACACTCCGCTGCAGAGTGAAAAGCTCATTCTGGAAGCTGAAAGTTGGTAGTGTACTGGCCCTCGCCTTATGATTGTCGGAATGTTATCTGGCCGTGTAAATGCAGCCCGCTTCCCACGCTGTTTACAGAAACATAGCGGTGGCTCTGTTCCCTGCTTCCGCTTTTAGAACAACCTGTCGGCTTTTGTTGAAATCTCTCTAGAGCTCATGTGGTTCGCGCTGCTTTGAAAGCAATCTGGCTTTAGAGATGCCGAAAGCAGCTTACTCATGCGACCACTGCCTGTCAGAGTTCTTGGTGGGAAACTTCGCGAACTTCAACAATCGCCTACCCACCGCCTAAAACTTCAGGTGACACGTCTTGCGACATTTCAACAACTGGCAGAAACATGATCTAAAATGGCAGAATTCACAGGCGTTGCTTTTCTATTCAGAAAGTTTATGAGAATGCAAAATAAAATCATTATATGTAGTCGCCTAGCGACATGCGGCAAACCAGTATCGCCACATTGTGTACTGGAAGAAATCAGAATACTCTCGGATCAGCACCTCCTCTCCAAAGAACCTACAACGCGATCATTCAGGAGGGCTGCCGGTGTTTCCCTCGATTTCGCTCCAGTCGACTCGAAGAAATTCTATTTACATACAGGCTTTTCAGTCAACTAACCTTACCTGAAGACTTCAGGCATTTTCGTGGGCATTTACAGCTCCCATTTACGGCAGCCCCCTGCAGAGTTCTGCCTCTCGTCAGGACGTACTGTAAATAGATTTTCGACAATTGCTAAACACACTTGCCGTCTGCGAACACGAACTACTACTCCTGATTCCTGAAAGACCAATACATCACTCCAGGATGTACAAATCACTCGCCTTTTCATCACAGACCACATGCCAGCTGCGACTTCCCTAGCAGCCGAGAGGACTACCCCACGACAGAGCCAGGAAAGATACACTGAAGTGCCAAAGAAACTGATACAGGCGTGCGTATTCAAATACAGAGATATGTAAACAGGCAGACTGCGGCGCTGCGGTCAGGAACGCCATTATAAGACAAGAAGTGTTTGGCGCAGTTGTTAGTTCGGTTATTGCTGCTACAATGGTAGTTGTCAAATTTTGAGTCTGGACTTGATGTTTTAGTCGGCACACAGCGATGAGAGACAGCATCTTCGAGGTAGCGATGCAGTGGGGATTTTCCCATACGACCATTTCGCGAGTGTACCGTCAATATCAGGAATCCGGTAAAACACTGCTGCAGCCGGAAAAAAGTCCTGCAAGAACGGGACCAGTGACGACTGAAGACAATCGTTCAACGTGACAGAAACGCAACACTTCCGCAAATTGCTGCAGATTTCAGTGCTTGGCCACCAAGTGTCAGCGTGCGAAACACTCAACGAAACATCATCGGTATGGGCTTTCGTAGCCTAAGGTCTACTCGTGTATCCTTGATGACTGCACGACACAAAGCTTTACGCCTCGCCCGGTCCCGTCAACGCCGACATTGGACTGTTTATGACTGGAAATATTTTGCCTGGTCGGACGAGTCTCGTTTCAAATTGCATCCAGCGGATCGACATGTACCTGTATGGAGACAACGTCATGAACCCAAGCCTCCTGCATGTCAGCAGGGAACTGTTCAAGCAGGTGGAGGCTCTGTAATGGTGTGGGGCGTGTGCAGTTGGAGCGATATGGGACGCCTGATGCGTCTAGATAAGACTCTGACAGGTGACACCTACGTAAGCATCCATTCATGTCCATTGTGAATTTCGACGGACTTGGACAATTCTTGCAGGACAGTGTGACACCCCATACTTCCAGAATTGCTACAGAGTGGCTCCAGGAATACTCTTCTGAATTTAAACGCTTCCGCTGGCCACCAGACTCCTCAGAAGTGAACACTATTGAGCAAATCTGGGATGCATTGCAACGTGCTGTTCAGAAGAGATCGCCACCCCGTCGTACTCTTACGGATTTATGGACTGCCCTGCAGGATTCATGGTGTCAATTCCCTCCAGCACTACTTCAGACATTAGTCGGGTCTATGCCACGTCGTAGTGCGGCGCTCCTGCGTGCTCACGGGGTCCCTGCACGATATTGTCAGTGTACGTTACAATTGGACTTGCATCCGCTGTATGTACGTGTTATTTTCTGTGTTTTATTGTCCCTGTTAATACATATCGATAAAACGAATATTGTACTAGACACTTTGGGATTGCTCTTTCAAATGGTCTCGTAAATTCCGTTTTTGCCGGCCGGTGTAGCCGTGCGGTTCTAAGCGCTTCAGTTTGGAACCACGTGACCGCTACGGTCGCAGGTTCGAATCCTGCCTCGGGCATGGATGTGTGTGATATCCTTAGGTTAGTTAGGTTTAAGTAGTTCTGAGTTCTAGGGGACTGATGACCTCAGAAGTTAAGTCCCATAGTGCTCAGAGCCATTTGAACCATTCCGTTTTAAAAATCTATTTGTTTGTAATGGAAAACAAACCGACGCTTTCCGTCAACAATGGGCGTCGCATGAAAGGTGTGGTGTGCACTGTTTGTTCGTGCCAACTCCATCTATAGGTTTACATTGCAAAAACGAAATTGCAAATATCTGCCGAAACGGCAGATAAAATGCGCCTGAAGACTTTTAGTAGAGACCCTGCGTGCGTGCTTGTGTACACACATCATGTTAACCTTATATCAAGCTAGTTTTAAGTTGCAGTCGGGGACAAGAAGTGTGTGTGTGTGCCCGATGGAAGGTGCCTTCGTCTCGCCCTCGGAGCTTCACTATCGTCTCATTAACGGACGCGGCAAGAAACCATGAGCTCTTAGCGATGTGCGACGTGCGAGACAAATTATGCGACGGACTTCTCCAAAGGCTGGCTAGGGAAACGTTTATCAGTCGACCAGATTAGTTCTCTGTACTACTATTCACATAAAATCAGTCTAAATAAGGGTCACGAGCTCGCGTATAGTGTTAAATTGGTCAGTGCTCCGATACCAATGGTTCATGTACTGTAGCCATCGAACTGCATTCAACAAGATAACGAGATCGGAACACTGGTCTGGAAAATTTGCGGTTTAAACAGTTCGCACACACACATAATGTCGTAGGCTTCCGCGGCCGGTGTCACTTTAGGTAAAATAATTTCAGGTAGTGGTCCGCGTCATTGTATCTACTAAAACAGCCGACATTTCGTCCGATTTGCTGCTGTCGCAGTGAAGATGACCGCAGCGAGTCGGTCGAAACGTTGGCGGTTCCGCTGATTTAGTAGATACAATGACGGGGTCCACTACCCGAAATTATTTTATGCTAAAGTTCATACACAGCTTTCAGCTGTCTCCTAGTTACTTCTGTCGATAATCTCCACAAAGACGAAACAAGAGAACAGTATGGAGTCAATAGGTAAAAAAGACATACAAAAATACCATGCTTCAAGATTCCGCGGGAACAAATTTGATTTCTGGGTTCAACTGGGCCTCGCCAAGCGTGTCACTTTCACCCAGCACCCCTGCCAGCTAGCTAATGGGTCCACAATCACACAGAGGCCCCTTCCTACCTAGCTCCTCAACACACTGTGAACTGCAACACTGGCTCAGAAAACTGGAAAATGGCTAAACAGAATTCCACGCCCACACACAGCGATATGGTTTCTGTTCTTCCAGTATTCCTGTATTTGGAAAGAAGCTGTTCAGCGCTGAGGATTACTCTTTTGATGTACGAAACACTCTGCCTCCACAGGGCTCACGACTTGTCTCATAGATCTGCGAGAGCTTTCCTTCCATTTACAGGAGCGCCAAGGATCTCTGAGATTGTCTGCAAGATCCGAATATTCAAATAGCCTCACAATGCAGAGCCTTCCATAGGAATCCCTGTAGGGCGCTACTTTCTACCAGAAGTTTGCTGCAGCATGGGAACTGACTAAACCGTACACCAGCTTAGTGGGTATTGACCGCGGATTGCTTTTGAGGTACTTCAAAAAGAACAAGCCATTGAGGTGAACCTATAGCTCGTCCAGCGGTGCATGTCCGACCTATTGCTCGATGTTAGAAAAAAGCGTAAGTAGTCTGGTAGTCGGAGAAAGCATCCCGCTGGTCGACGTCGTTACAAGTTGTAGGCAAAATTCATCAAACGCGTACAGAATGTCTGCAAGGCGCTACGGCATCCTCGTTTAATTGTGCCGTGCCATCACTACTTGGAGGTGTTTCGGATGTCTCAGAGAAGAGGACCCATCAATACTTGTAAAAAAGAAGAGTACCGACAAACAATTTGTTCGTTTCTTACTATGGTGAAACCGATTACTAGCTGTGACAGGTATTTTTATTTATTATTACAATGACTTTGAAATTCGAGATCTGTTACAGTATATTGTGCGACTGTTCAAGACGACTTTGAATATGACGTTTTGAGAGACAACGTCCAGCTATAATTTTCTAGCTGCTGGACGTAATCAGACCTACATCCTTCACACCAACTTCATCGGAAAACAGCCTCACAGGGTAACCATAGTCTTCGATTAGCAAGTCCACGACAAAAAGGAGTCCTCAGAAGGCGACCGTAATTGAGAATAATTCCAGGTAGAACATGCACAAGCTATTAAAATCTGACAGAAACTTGAAACCATTATCAACATTGTTATACCTCGCAAGGAGGAACAACGCACCGTCTTCTCTGGGCGGTTCAAATGGTTCTGAGCTCTAGGGGACTTAACATCTGAAGTCATCAGTCACCTAGACTTAGAACTACTTAAACCTAACTAACCTAAGGACATCAGACACATCCATGCCCAAGGCAAGGTTCGCACCTGCGACCCTAGCAGCCGCGCGGTTCCAGACTGTAGCGCCTAGAACCGCTCGGCCACACCGGCCGGCCGTCTCTGGGCGGGACAGAGCACATTTCCACCATATACCAGGAGCCGGTTCTCGTTTCCACAACAACCAAGAGGACGAGTCCACATTCACGGCCACAAACATATGTTAGAAGTCCGGATTCGGAGGTCACGCAGTGAGTCAGTGGTATGAGTGTGTGCGGCCCGCGAGGCTCTGTGGCAGTAGCGCGAACTTTGGCGCAGCTGGTGAGGTGAGGCGAGGCTAGGTGTGGTGTGGCCCTGAGTCAGCGCAACGTTCCCACCGCCTGGACGGCCTGCCCCAGCCTTTCAGAGACCAGGGTTCGCCACTCGCCTCGGTCCCTCCGCAGTTTCCGCGTGCGGCGCACGCAACCGCTTCGTTACACAGACTGGTGCCTGCCACAAATGGGGCCCCTGCCTGCCTCCGCCTCGCCGCGTCTCGGGCTGGCGCCTCCCACGTGCCTCTGTCTTAGGTCACAGCGGGGTGCGCCGCTCCTAACAGTCGTGTCTAATGTCTAGTGTCTAGTGCAGTCGAGCTGCCGGCAACGGCGCGCTGCTAACCTATGGGCCCGTTATACTCAGCAGGCTCTTCCCGAGGTTATCACCTCCTTCAGATTGTGTTCCACGGCTTTAATAAGACAGGTATTTCATATACACTTCTGGCCATTAAAATTGCTACAACACGAAGATGACGTGCTACAGACGCGAAATTTAGCTGACAGGAAGAAGATGCTGTGATATGCAAATGATTAGCTTTTCAGAGCATTCACACAAGGTAGGCGCCGGTGGTGACAACTACAACGTGCTGACAAGAGGAAAGTTTCCAACCGATTTCTCATACACAAACAGCAGTTGACCGGCGTTGCCTGGTGAAACGTTGTTGTTATGCTTCGTGTAAGGAGGAGAAATGCGTACCATCACGTTTCCGTCTTCGATAAAGGTCGGATTGTAGCCTATCGCGATTGCGGTTGCGGTTTATCGTATCGCGACATTGCTGCTCGCGTTGGTCGAGATCCAATGACTCTTAGCAGAATGTGGAATCGGTGTGTTCAGGAGGGTAATGCGGAACGCCGTGCTGGATCCAAACGGCGTCGTATCACTAGCAGTCTAGCTGACAGGCATCTTATCCACATGGCTGCAACGGATCGTGCAGCCACTTCTCGATTCCTGAGTCAACAGATGGGGACGTTCGCCAAACAACCATCTGCACGAACAATTCGACGACGTTTGGAGCAGCATGGACTATCAGCTCGGAGGCCGTGGGTACGGTTACCCTTGACGCTGCGTCACAGACAGCAGCGCCTGCTAAGGTGTACTCAACGACGAACCTAGGTGGACCAATGGCAAAACGTCATGTTTTCGAATGAATCCAGGTTCTGTTTACAGCATCACGATGGTCGCATCCGTGTTTGGCGACATCGCGGTGAACGCACATTGGAAGCGTGTATTCGTCATCACCATACTGGCGTATCACCCGGCGTGATGGTATGGGGTGCCATTGGTTACACGTCTCGGTCACCTCTTGTTCGCATTGACGGCACTTTGAACAGTGGACGTTACACTTCTGATGTGTTACGACCCGTGGCTCTACCCTCCATTCGATCCCTGCGAAACCCTACATTTCAGCAGCATAATGCACCACCACATGTTGCAGGTTCTGTACGGGCCTTTCTGGATACAGAAAATGTTCGACTGCTGCCCTGGCCAGCACATTATCCAGTTGTCTCATCAATTGAAAACGTCTGGTCAATGGTGGCCGAGCAACTGGCTCGTCACAATACGGCAGTCACTACTCTTGATGAACTGTGGTATCGTGTTGAAGCTGCATGAGCAGCTGTACCTGTACACGCCATCCAAGCTCTGTTTGACTCAATGCCCAGGCGTATCAAGGCCGTTATTACGGCCAGAGGTGATTGTTCTGGGTACTGATTTCTCAGGGGCTATGCACCCAAATTGCGTGAAAATGTAATCACATGTCAGTTCTAGTATAATATATTTGTCCAATGAATACCCGTTTATCACGTGCATTTCTTCTTGGTGTAGCAATTTCAATGGCCAGTAGTGTAAAAAAGTAAGAGCGTGGTTCCAGAGTTGGAAGGATGCGCCTGGTCCCCGGCACGAATCCGCCCGGCGGACTTGTCGATGTCCGGTGAGCCGGCCAGTCTGTGTATGGTTTTTAGGCGGTTTTGCATGTGCTGGTTCCCCTTATTCCGCCTCAACTACGCTGTGTCGGCGATTGCAGCGCAGACAAGTTCTCCAGGTACGCATACACCACCATTACTCTACCACGCAGACATAGGGGTTACACTCGCCTGGTGTGAGACGTTCCCTGGAGGGGTCCACCAGGGGCCGGACCGCACAATAACCCTGAAAGAGTGGTTCGGTGTGGGGTGGCGGAGGGGTGAAGTGGACTGCGGTAGTCGTCGTGGTGTTGTGGACCACTGTCGCTGCGGCGGCGACGGAACCTCTGTCGTTTCTAGGTCCTGGTTCACACACAATAGAAAACAATACAATAAAAGAGTGTGGTTGGCATTACAGATAAAAGATATCGTCGTAGTTCCTTCGCAGCCTGGTGAAAAGAGCGTTTGTCCTTCATGCAATGTCCATAAAGCATATTTGCGGGTATTTCTCAGTATTGGGATTGCGGCAGTCTTCACTTGCTTACCGACAACTTAGTGTGACAATTACTGAATTATTTGGGAGGAAAAAACATAAATTAGTTACAAACTACGACGTGCACACACTTCATTCAAAACGTAAACGTCACACTGCAGATATTCGGATTTAGGTTACGACATGTTCGATATGTCAGCCATCATTGGCGGTGAATTAATCCAGAAGAATAGCGAAATTGTGCATGACGCGCTTAAGTGTCGGAACATTGATGCTGTTGATGACCTCCTGAATGGCTCTTTTCAGCTCAGTGATGGTTTTGGATATCTTCCTGTACACGGTGTCTTTGATATAGCCCCTAAAAAGAGTCGCATGTGTTCAGATTCGGAGAATATGGCGGCCAACTATACCTGTGGGCTCTGGGACCTCAGAGCCGGAATGCGGTCTCCCAGAGTGCTCCTCCAGACGTGAAACACTCTCTTGCTTCAGTGGAGACGAGCTCCGTCTTGTATGAACCACATCTTGTCGGATTTAGGGTCGCTTTAGCTAATAGTAATGAAATCTTCTTCCAAAACCTAGAGGTACCGTTCGGTAGTCACCGTGCCATCAAGGAATATCGCACCGATTATTCCGTGATCGGACACTGCATACCACACTGTCACCCGTTGACGGTGAAGAGATTTCACGATCGCGAAATGCGGATCTCAGTCCCTCAAATGGGCTAATTTTGCTTATTGATGAACCCATCCAAATGAAAGTGGCTTTCAACGCTAAACCAAACCATATTCACATCGAAGCCCTGTTCGCCAATTCTGTGGACAATATGTTGGCGAAACACATCCGCTGTTCCATGGTTCTGTTATCTTTTTTGTTTTGCTTTAGGGCGCAAAAAAAAAAAAAAAAATCTGGGGTCATATGCGCCCAAGTCAAAACTATAGAATACGAACACAGAGGAGTTAAGCGACTACACGTCAGTCCCAATTGACAGAATACAAGACAGCTAAAAACTGGCACGTGGAAAAGGACTAAAAAAGACACCATACAGAAAGGGCGGTCCAAAACTAAAAATTAAATGGCCTTCGTCATTGCTTCGGCGGAAAGTAAAACGCGGCCACAGCCCTCGTGTCATTCGTGTAAACGTCTGATAAATCAGACGGAAAACCCAAGCTGGAACTTACATGGTTAAAAAAACGGTATTCCATCACGAAGTGGCGAACGGTTAAAATTTGGGCGCAGTGTGTACAAAGTGCCAGGGTAGCGCCACTGAGCAAATGACGATAGCTAAAAAGGCAGTGCCCAATACGCAACCGAGTTAAAATAATCTCCTCCCAGCGGGAGCGCCGAGAGGAGGTCGTTAAAGGCGCTGGGAGAGGCTTAATAAGCCGCAGCTTATTCCGTTGAAGGGAGGACGATTGGCGATACCAAAGGGACACCACCACCTGACAGACGGCAATGCAGAGATCATCGCTGGGACTGCATGCAGTCTTGGCAGCGGCGTCAGCAGCGTCGTTTCCTGGGAGACCGACGTGACCAGGAACCCACAGAAACATCACACTGGCTCCACCAAGAGCGAGGAAGTGACAGTTTCCCTGCACCCGCTGCACTAAGGGATGGGCAGTATACAGCGCACATTGACTTTGAAGGGCACTGAGTGAGTCTGAGCAGAGGACACAACTGAAAAGTTTGTTGCCGGATGTACTGCGTGGCCTGATACAAGACAAAGAGCTCGGCTGTAAATACTGAGGAGTGTGCCGGAAGCCGATATCGAAAGACACGGGTGCCAATAACGAAGGCACTCCCGACCCCACAGTCTGTCAGAGAGCTATCAGTGTATACAAAGGTACTATCGCGAAGTTCCATGCGAGGTCGTGAAACTGAAGGTGATAGACCGGGGCTGGAGTATTGTCCTTAGGAAGCGAAAGAAGGCCAAAGTGAAAGTAGCAGCTTCACGAAGCCAAGGTGGTGAAGGGTTCACACTCACTGGCAAAATTGCAGGTAGTGTGAGTTAAGCTGCCGTAGCAAGTGCCGAAAGCGGACTCCAGGAGGGTAACAGAAGATTGGACGAGCCTCATACTGACGATCAAAGGAATCATCAAAGGAGGAGGCATAGGATGGGTGGCCACGCATGGCAGACAAACGGCATGCATACCCGCCGAGGAGAGAATCACGGCGGTATAAGAGTGGTAGTTCAACAATTTCAGCATACAGACTCTCAACTAGGCAAGTTTAAAAGGCGCCAGTGGCCAAACGGATGGTGGATAGTGTTGAGACGGCGTAAGATGGATGGACGTGCAGACGCATAAACAAAGCACCCGTAGTCGAGTTTCGAACGGACGAGGGACTGGTACAAATGGAGGAGGTTGGTTCGATCGGCATCTCAGGAAGTACCACTGAGGACACGTAGGACATTGAGGAAACGCGTACAGTGGGGTGTCAGGTAAGGCACATGGGAGGACCAAGAGTGTTTCCTATAGAGCACGAGCAACAGGAATTTCGTAGTTTCGACGAACGGAGGGGCAACAGTCCCAAGGTGGGAGAAACCATTTGCACCGCCAGAAATTCATACAGACGGTTGGAAAAGCGAAAGCCATTGTCCATGCTCCAGGAGAAAAAACGATCAAGACAGCGCTGAAGACGCCGCACCGTGAGACAGGTCCGTGGAGAACTGTAATAGACGGCAAAATCGTCAAGAAAAGGGGAGCCGGATATGCCCGGCGGGAGACAGGCGATTATAACGTTAATGACGATAGCAAAGAGCCGCGCGGGATTAACCGAGCGGTCTTAGGCGTTGCAGTCATGGACTGTGCAGCTGGTCCTGGCGGAGGTTCGAGTCCTCCCTCGGGCTTGGGTGTGTGTGTGTCTGTCCTTAGGGTAATCTAGGTTAAGTAATGTGTAAGCTTAGGGACTGATGACCTTAGCAGTTAAGTCCAATAAGATTTCACACACATTTGAACATTTTTTTGATAGCAAAGAGGACGACGCCCAGGACAGGACCGTGAGGCACACCATTTTCCTGGATAAAGGTGTCCGACAAGGCAGAACACACACACACACACACACACACACACACACACACACACACACACACACACACACACACACACCTTGAAAACTCGGTCTTGTAAAAGTGCCCGAAGGAAACAGGGCAGGCGTCCACGGAAGCCCCACATGTAAAGAGTAAGGATGATACCAGTTCTCCAGCGGGTGTCGTAGGCCTTCTCCAAATCTAAAAACACGGCAACAGTCTGGGATTTCCGCAGAAAACCATTCATGACATGGGTGCACGAAGCAACGAGATGGTTAACTACAGAAGGCCGCGCCGGAAATCCACCACTCCAGCCGGGCAAGAATCACACATTCCATCACCTTGCAAACGCAGCTGGTAAGTGAAATGAAATGGGCCGATAGCTAGAAGGAAAGTTTTTGTCCTTACCGGGGGCTTAAGTATGGGTATAACGGTGGCTTCACGCCAGCGTCCAGGAAATATGCCCTCTGCCCAAATGCGGTTATATGTGTTAAGCAGAAAGTGCTTGCCCTCAAGATAAAGGTGCTGCAACATCTGAATGTGGATGGACCATTCGCAACTGCGACAGGGAAAAAGAGGAAACGGCAGAGATTTACAAAGTACCCTCGGCCACACACTAATCAAGAAAGTGAGTTAATATTGCATATTGCAGTTCTGACACATGTGCGAGATTTTAAGTTTGTAAGTCAGTTAGAAGTTAATTTAAAATCAACTGCAAAATTTATACCGAACTAAGGGATAAAAAAGCGACCCAATAAAAACGTATTTAAATAAAACATGTCAATGAAAATGACAGGAGCTGATGATGGGAAAGAAACCAACGTTTAGTAGCGGTAATACCAAATTCATGTGTCACTAGGCTGCAATTTGAATGTGAGCTTGAGATCAGGCTGAGGATTACTCTGAGACTTCTACATTCCAGCGCATTTCATCCTTTCGAAATTTTGCTCCATCTACAGAATCACGGCAACGAGTTAAAAATCCGTTTTAGTTCCCCGAATGGTGTCTACGAAAATTACAAAGTGGTGCGGCGTATCTACGCAAGATTTTCTCTACGGGTGAAGCATCGTTTACATACCATGGGCAAATCTATCTTCGCAATATGCGCTATTGGCCAATTGAAAATCAACACTGGCTGTGAAAAGTGGTTAAACAACAACTTGTGTCTGTAAAGCTGTGATGTGAGCTTTCCAAGAACCGCATCTTGGTTTCTGTAATATTTATGGGACTCTAAATAGTTGCAAATATGTACAGTACATAATACATTGGTGCAGCAGATACTGAATACATTCCACTGAATTTAAAAGCAATCCATGTTATTCCAGTACGATGGATGCACAGCCCCTTCCGCACACATAATTACAGGACTTCTTAACAGCATTTGGAGATCCTTGCGTCGTTCCTTTAGGAAACCTATTTGCGAGGAATATTAAAGAACGATGTCTGCGAGGAAATATTGAAAACGCCCGAAGTCATGAAACTGCGTATAACATGGGCCTGCAGTGTGGTAAGTCCCCATGAAATTCTACGAGCAGTACTCGCTGTTCGCAGTCGCTTTAAAAATGCATGAACACTCAAAACGAACATCTTGAGTTGTTCATCTGATACGGCAGAAAGCACATGAACCGTACCTGGGTCACGTGTTTGCTTGCATTTGGTGCAATTTGTACACACGTAAATGAAATAAACTATCAACCAACAATGATTTGGTAACCACCCAAATTATCTAACGTAAATTTTGTGTTCCAAAAATATTACTTTATCCCTTATTAAGCCTATGTTCGAACTGATGATCATGGACTGAGACACATTTGCAACCACCGTTCGAAAGAACGATGAATAGATGTAATTACAGTGGATGATATGATAGTGCATGTACTGGCGATTCGACGACACACAGTCTGGCGCAGTAGGGGTTTCGTCATTGACTGCATCTTAGTGTGTTACCCAAACAATGAAATCAAGATGAATCAAACTGGAGGACCTCGCAGGCCATTTGTCAACACAATTTCGTTCTATAGCGTCCAGAAAAGTTCTCATTCAGTGCTTGCGTTGCAACATGGGATGAGTGAGCTGAACAACCGTCAAGTTGCAGCCACAAACGCTGTCGAATATCCAGTGGTCTCTCTTCTAGAAGAAAAACCGGCAAAATGTTCGTCAGAAAGTGTGCGTGCGAATGTCCCTTTAGAACGCCTGAGATGAAGTAAGCTCTTACAATATTATCTTCTATGATGCTCTCCACGGCCGTTGATATTGCACTGATGAAGGCAGTGTGGATTTTTGGCTAACTGTAGTACCCGATGACAGGGATGGAAATTCCGTCGAGTACGAATGACATTCGTCAGACTGATTCCACATTTCTTGGCAATATGCCTCGTACCACTGTGCGGATTCATTGGCGTCGTAGCCAGAACAGCTTCCTTGTGTTCTGTCAGTTGCAGACTTCTTTCTTGTTCTTTTTTCGACATTGCAGCAACCTGTCCGCACTAGATTCTTAATGATTCGTGCAATTGGCTGGCGCGTCGGACATTGGCGATCCGGACCGATAGCCCTATACCTACAGTTTTTACGGCTTTTTTACATTTGAGCTGCTTCTCATTGGTGTACGTGTCTGAACGCAACGAATATTGAAGCAGATATGAGCGGCCTGCAGTGCAGACAGAAAATTCTAGTACATTTCCCGAATTTTTTTACGATAGGTTTCGACGACAACATTCACAAATTGTAATTGTCTTCTCAAGAGCTGTCGATTGCAGTTTAAAAAGTATACGGTTGCATTAAAAAAAACTGACTTGCTTCAATATCGCCATTGACACCAACTACAAAAAAAAATCAACACTCTAACATTTGCCGAAAAACCGCGTTCCTGTATGTGTAACCGTTCACGAAATAAAAGGGGTGTTACGTCGTACGTGACTCAGCCTGTGTAGTTAAAAAAGGAACGAAGTTGATGCCATATTTCAGTAGCTATGAACTCGTATTGGTACGTCAGAAAATTTGTCACATCGTCAGCTATAACTAAACTGAAACTGCACCTCGACATCATTTTTGCTAGTAATGTATGTCTTTTCCTGTATCTTCATTCAAAGAATTCGTACTCTGTTCACATGCCAGACATTTTTGGCTCTGGGTTTACGCGAGTAATGTTCGTCTTAGCTCGATCAGATGCTGATCTGGCAGAGGTTGAAAATTGTTGTCACTGTATGGTATCTGTATTGTATTTAGGGAGTTGCAAAGATGACATTCCTTAAACTGTGACACAGTTTTGTGAGTGTTAAATAGAAGCTTCTTAGAATGTATGGTTTAACTTCTCTGTATACGCATTCGATATGTATCGGAGGTTTAGTGTGCGTTCAGAACGTAACTTCGGCAACTTGTTGGAAACAGAGGTACTCTGTTCTAACCATGTAATAGGTTATAACACGTCGCTTCATTGGTGTCTACGGGATGCGTTTGTCAACTACTTTGCTGTATCGCGTTATCAACTTCTCAACAAGACTACATGTATAGGGTATTCTGAAAGTAGAGACGAATTTTAAAGTGCTGTAGAACATATTTATTGAAAATACTTTTGTTACCGACACATTATGTAACTTCTCCAATTTATGAATGAAAAATTGTATTCTCCACATGACCACCCAAGGCCGTACGGCAACGAGAAGTGCGTTCATTGAAGTTCTACATGATGCGTTCGAAAACATGTGTTTGCATGCCGTTAATAATGCTTCTAATTTCATCCTTCACTTAGTGCATTGTTCGTAGTTTGATCACGTACACTTTTGATATCGCAGATGCGTACAAAAAAAAAGTCAAAAGGCACGAGATCACATGATCTGGCAGTCCATTCCTGGTTACCACGCAGAGAGAATATTTTGAGGAAACTTTTCATTCAGCAGAGCAATCGCTTCACGGTATGTGTGACATGTCGTACCATCTTGTTGAAAGAAAAAATGATTTTCATCAATGAAAGGGAAAAACCATTCAGAAAGCATGTTTCGGTAATGATCGCCGTTGACAGTGACGGAAGCTGCCTCATCATTTTCAAAGAAGTACGGGCCGATCACTCTTTCTGACCTGAACTCACACCACACAGTCGTCTGTTGTGGATGCAGCTCTTCTTCCGCGTAACTCGTCGTTACTGTAAATTCTGCAGTTCTGCTTTTTGTCTTGCCCACTGAGGTGTAAGTGCGCCTCATCTGAGAAAATTACTTTCTTTAAGGTTCTCGTTCAGCGCTTCTGGAGCCAAGACCCATTGAAAAAATGGATGTCTCCTTGTATGATCTGCAAGCTTCGACTCTTGTGTAAGTTGAATCCTGTACGCACGCATCTTCAGATCTTTTGAAAGGATTTCGTGCATTGAACTTGATGGTAAATTCAGTTGTTGAGCTTGTCGACGAACCGATTTTTCGGCCTTAGGGCCACAGTGTCACGCATGATAGCAATGCTTCCTTCTGTTCGAACAGAACGCGTTCGTCCTGCTTTCTTAACATGTGAAATAGAACCCGTGCTCTGAAACTTCCGAACTGATGGTTCTGTTGCAGTAGCATTATGTCCGCGCGTCACATGCAATTCACGAACGGCTGCCGAGGGACTTTATCTGTTTTTTTTTATAAGTTTTAATCACTTGGATACGTTGCTCAGTTGTCATTTGCTCCATGACGAAAATGAACATCAAACGACATTTTTCACCGCACAAAATCTGTCAGGCTACTACTAAGAAGGATCGCAAGTAACAAACATGAAAAAAACCAAGGCTGCCAACCGTCGTATGACAAAATGGCGCAAAATTCAAGTTCGTTCTTACTTTTCAGACACCTGCTGCATTCCTTCATCTGATCTTCAGTGCCGTAACTTCTAATGATAAAATTCCTCATGTACCAAAGTACTCCACTGCTTGAAAAGGAAAGTCCCCGAAAAATTGAACCTCATATCTGTCGCTGATCGGATGAGCATCATCGCAAAGTATGGTAACGACCTGGGGAGACACCCTACTCTTGCAGTAGAGGGGCAGAGCGGCGTTACTCCTGACGTCTTGGTGTAGGGAGCCGTTAGATATGACGTCAGGTTACAGGTGGTAGTGATAGGGGAACTCAGGCAGCACGTAAATACATCATGGATATCCTGCGTCCTCTTGTCGCCATCGATACCACAGTATGGCTGTGCCATTTTTCAACAGGACAATGCTCGTCCACCTGTGACATCTCTCTCTGAACTCTGTGCGTGATATTGAAGTTCTCCAGTGGCCATCCAGATTGTCAGAGCTGTCCCCGCGTTTCGGATGTAAACTCTCCCAATAATAGTATCCAGGATGCGTGTCAGGAGTTCTGGGGCCAACTTGCCCCAGGAGAGGATACATTGCCTTGATGTTACCATTCCCAACCGAGTCAGCGCATGCATCAAGGCCAGGCATATCGTCATGCTGATAAGTGGGCTCACACTGTTGTTTGCAAATCTGCTTCGAGCTTTGTCTTCTGCAATAACGTCACAAGCCCTCTCAAACGGCAGTTTCGTTTCTTTCTTTCTTTCTTTCTTTCTTTCCTTCCTTCCTTCCTTCCTTCCTTCCTGGGTTTTCACTTGTTTGTCAAGCAATGTATTTACGGAAAGTGAGTCTTAGGTTTTCAGTGTGCTTAGGGTTTTCTGAAATCTAATACGGTTCCGTAATTACGTGCAAGAGCCAGTTACTACGTCATCCGTCACAACGTCGATTTTCGAAAATTTAGCCGGCAGATGAGACGATTGGGCTTGACAAAACTCTGACGTATGTGGCAGAGAGTAATTTTCGTTCTATATTAAGGCATCTTGCGTTTCATTCACGGATTGAGGGTGGGAAGAATGACTGTTATTTGTCTAATATTCATCTGCACAATCGTTACGCGGTCGATATGTTTCCTAAGCAAGTCCTGGCAAGATGTATGGTCTCTTAGTCTTCACATCTCTCTCATTAATGAAACAAGCCTGGTACCATTCGCACGGCCCCTCTTTGTGTAAGCTCGATAGCTCATACAATCCAGTCCGGTAAGGGCCCCATAACACTCAACACTATAATACCAGAAATTTATTGCCTGCCATTGGCTTTACCTGCTACTGCGCCTAGCTGGCTGTTCCAATCCATCTCTCCACACATTATTATTGCCAAGTGTTTGTCTGGCATAAAGGACTCTAGTTGTGACTCGTGAGTCTTGTAGTCAGGGAATACCATGCTTTTATGCTTCGTGGGGCGTAGTTTCATATTTCCCTATATTAAGAGCAAGTTGTACGTCACAGCACTAGCGTTTTGTTGAGATTTAACGCGATGTTACTATATTGTTTACCACATGGAATTTTCTCGTACAGGACTGTGTCATCTGCGAAAGCTCTGGGATTGCAACTTGTATTATCTGCTTAGTCATTAATGTATAGCATGAACACCAGCAGTCCAGTAACGTTCCCCTGGGGCACACAAGACATTACTTCAGTTCCTGTAGAAGACTCTACATCCAGGATGTCGTGCTGTGTCGTGCCAGAGAGAAAATTTTTCGATCTAGTCACGAACCTGCTTATATTTCCCATAGAACGCTATTTTGTTTACACGTCGTTGATGTGGTACTGAATGAGAAAGCGTTTCAAAACATTGAATTAACCTTGCTTCTTCTCTGTGGCACTGGTTATGTAGTATGTGGGGAGCGCTAGTGGAGTTTGGCATAATCGATGTTACGAAGTAAAAAACAATTATAAAGTCGCTTTCTTTGCAGAAGTTTAGGATTTTGCCGTCCATCAGGCAATCGATGTAAAAGTTATTGCGTGCTATCACCATAATAACACTAAATACGAGGATATCATCAGCACCTCCAATAACGTCCAGGGTGCTATTTTCTGGATATCGATTCTAACGGTATCTGTGATTGTGATGGAGAGGCGAGAAAGCAGGAGCAGACACCGGACGTGCTGCTACAGGAAAATAGAAAATCGCCCGATAGTGTAGCAGCTGACTGTATGCGGCTCTCCGGCTCACGGTAGAGCAGGCTGAACCACATTACTTACGAAAAGTACTCAAAGCCCTTGCAGGGCAAATCAGATAAATGCTCGTGGCACTTGGTGAAATGTCTTCTCGATTTTGAGGAGGGCTTTTCAATAAGCAGGCCAGCAGCAGCATTTGTCATCCCACAGCCCTTCGCGAATGAACATTGATAGGTGGTGAGGCTCTTTTCATGGATGATGAGTTCCAAGACCTTCATTGTGCATTCGGTAGTTGCCGTGTTGCCGACCGCGGTGGTCTCGCGGTTCTAGGCGCTCAGTCCGGAACCGCACGACTGCTACGGTCGCAGGTTCGAATCCTGCCTCGGGCATGGGTGTGTGTGATGTCCTTAGGTTAGTCAGGTTTAAGTAGTTCTAAGTTCTAGGGGACTCATGACCACAGATGTTAAGTCCCAAAGCGCTCAGAGCCATTTGAACCATTTGAAGTTGCCGTGTTCAGCTTAGCTATCCTTCAGCTCTAAAACTGGAATTGTTGTACTATATGTCCACTCTGTTAAATTCTCATATTATAACTATTGGTTTCGGTTTAGACTTTCGTCACGGTATCTGTATACAGCAAAACAAAGCATGAAACAAATAAAAATGCACAAAATCTAATCAGTTATGCATAGGTCTAATGTTAATGTCATATAATAGTGTATCGTATCAGTGTATAATTAGTATAATTAGTGCCCCATCTGAATTTTTAAACATTTATCAAATTATTCAGATATCCTTGCACAAAAGGCGGTGTGTCCAATTTTAAACCACAGTTAAAACTGATTATCAGCCAAGTGTATACATCTCAAAGGGTATCCAACGTAGATGTTTGTTATGACCAATAAACCGCAGTGAAAAAAAATAACTGATGTTGCTTCATGAATTCAGTATGGAATCTCTGTGTTTTGTTTTTTACGTTTCACTGAATTTTTTGTCATTACAACATGTTGCATAAAATATGGGCTCTTGACATAAAAATAAAATAAAAATTTTATAATAAAATTACAAGTCAGCTGTACAAGAGTATAATGAAAAACGAAAATAGTAACAGAACCAACGTAAGAATAAAATAGAGAACCATACAGGTGTAGATAATAAACAGTAGCACCACTTGAAAGAAAAGTAAATACCCCTAAGTCATTTAAGAACTAGAGTTTCTTTCCTAATGTATTATACAAAACTCTCATTAAGAATAAAAATATAATTCAGTTTTTGGATATAACTGAGCAAAAATTAGAATCAGGGTAAATGAAAATCATCAGCCATTTTATCCTACAAACAACTGGCAGAAAAGGTGAACAAACATCTGTCTTGTATTTTGAAAAGTAACATTAGATATAACACAGTAGTCAGTCACGATGTAAATACTTGGAACTGAGTTACATTAATCGTGTTAAGCATGGCCAGCATAAAACTCAGTAGTAGTCTGGAGACAACAGTGCATTTTCCAACATAAAAGAATAGCAAAAAATGTAATATCAGTGTCGAGCCCTCACATCGGACATTAAAAGTGTAATAACTAGCATAATATTGGTTAAGAACCATAATGCATGTGTTAAGGAGAGACACAACATTGTTTGCCCGTATGTCACGTAACAAGTATTGAAGATACCAAATATGAAGCCCAGTAAAGGGAGAGATAAAACATTCAGTAATTACAGATGTCATACAAGGAGTACCGAATAATTCTTAAACCATCACAACGCGTAAGTAACACGTCAAATCTTTATCTCACCAAGAATAAGAGTACAGTTTTTGGGTACGTTTGTGGAAACGTTGCAATCGGTGTATAGGGACAAATATGATTAATTCTAGCCTGCATATAACACGAGCAGGGACCATACAACTCTGTTCAGATAAAAAGTGGAAAGAGAGCTGTTTGTTCCTGTGGATGTTTGACTGGTCTGATGGTAGCAGTAGTTATGTGGATTGACATATTGGTATGATACACTGTCATGCGATTAATTTTGTCGTTTGTAGGTTTTAATTTATACGTCCTATGTATAACCGCTTAGATTTTACAGAATTTTATTTGTTTCATCCCTTGTTACACACATACTGTGATAGTGTAAACTGAAACCAGTAGTTAAAATAAGACAATGTAATGCATTAAAAAAACTGTAGCAGCTGTTGGCCGTCACCTTCAAAAGATATTTAACTGCATATTGTTAGATTTCTTAGGCCCATTAATTTTTATATCTATATTGCATCGAAAACACTTATAAGGCAGTGCAAATGTCGACGACATACGTTGTGTGTCTTATTCAGAAACAAATTTGTTCCTCCTGATTACCGTACTTCCTACCGACAACAGTGAAGCCTATTTTACTCTTCGCGCTGAAACATTTTTTCATGTTGAAAATTTGTCGGTTTTGTCTCGGCTTCGTTTTTTGCAACACTAGCAGTTGTACGCTAACAGTGGTACGTAGAGGTATTGGATCGGTTTATCGATTAACAGTTGGCCGGTATTCACCACCTCCTTTATGGTTTCACTGAATGCGACGGAAGAACGGCATAAGTATGCTATGGTAATGGATTCCGGCAACCACGTCACAGTGCTGAGGGTCGTTGCAGTACTCTGTGTTTGGTGTTGTGCGTTTCGGTAATTCCATATCATTTCATATGCTTTTTCACTGTTGTGGAGGTACCTGCACAGAAACATGGTGTAGTTATTACAGTGACAAACACAATGAATCAGAATTACGTTCTTATTCCGTAGCGAGTCACCGGAGGCTATGAGGCCTTTGTACCAAAATACTCAGAAAATGTACCTCAGCAACGTCTGAGATGATATCGGTTGAGTTCGGGTTCACACTGTATTTTTAGACAAATACATTGTGGGGACATACGTACTGGGCCCATATTAGGCCGCCATGAATTCTGAGTGTAACGCGCGAGGTGTGGGAGCGTGGTGCGTGTTTTTGCTGTGTGTGTGTGTGTGTGTGTGTGTGTGTGTGTGACGGGAGGTGTAAATGGGCGACTTCCTGGTCCCACCGCAACAGCGCCGCGTGCGACCCCGGGAGTACAGCAGCCAGCCGGGGGGCTTCCGCGTGTCAAAACACGGCCCAACCGCCACGGGACGTCCTCATTAATGGCAGGCGCAGCTAGCTCGCTGTGGGACCAGGGGCACGCGCTTCTGTGTGTGGGCACCGAGATGCCTGACATGTTGCAGTACATCACTCGCGTCATACTCCAGTCGAGTCTGTCTAGAGTGGTCCTACAGCTGCGTTGAGTGTACAAGATCCAAGATGTTGGAAATTCGTAGAAAAAGAAATATAAGCTAGAGGGAAAGACGGTAACATGTAATAAATGCGTACAAAAATAACCATTGGGTGGTAAAAATCGAAGACTTAAAATCTGAGATCATCGGTCCCCTAGAACTTAAAACTACTTACACCTAACGAACCTAAGGACATCACATACATCCGTGGCCGAGGCAGGATTCGACCGTAGCGGTCACGTGGTTCCAGACTGAAGCGCCTAGAACCGCTCTCCCACAACGGCCGGCAACAGAAATAAAAGTAACGTTCAGCAGTCGGGTTGAAGTTCGAGGTTAAAGTTTATCAATTATAAGATTCACTGATGATATTGCTATTCTCTGCGAAAGTGAAGAATAATTACAGGACATGTCAAATAGAAAGAATACTTTAAGGAGTATCAGAAACGGAATTAGCGACAAACTCAACATAAAAAATGAAGAATCACAATGTACATGCATTGAATTAATTCTGCTGCATTAGATGCAAACTATCGCGTAACGCAACATTGTATGGAAGTGGATCGCGGTGGACTGTCAGAAATACGCAAAAAAAAAGCATCGAAACATTTGAGATGTGGGGCTATAGAAGGATACGGAAAACTGGGTGGATTGATGAGAAAAAAATGTTGTCCGCGGACATAGCGAGGACTCGTGTTACGTCATCAAGTAAAAACTCTTACAGCAGGATACTTGAGGGAAATTTCGAGAGTAGAAATTCTAGAGGAGGACAGGTTGGAATACATCCCACAAATTATCTAAGACGTTGGGTGTAAGTGGTACTCCATGATTATGTATACGTACCGTAGAACCATGTGTTGGTCGGCCAAAGTCCCCAAACAGCGCGGGAAATTCCACGTAAATTTCAAATATCGCCCAACATCTCCCCTTCCCTTCCCTCCCCTCCCTTCTCTATGTTTAGGAATCTGAAGGTAAACAAGAAAAAGAAACAAAAAAAAGAAACAAAAAAATCTAAATGGTGTTGTGAAGACATTCAGCGACACACACACACACACACACACACACACACACACACACACACATCTATCTATCTATCTATCTCTCTCTCTCTCTCTCTCTTTCTCTCTCTCTCTTTCTCTTTCTCTTTCTCTCTCTCCCTCCCTCCCTCCCTCCCTCCCTCCCTCCCTCCCTCCCTCCCTTTCCCTCCCTCCCTCCCTCCCTCCCTCCCTTTCCCTCCCTCCTTCTCTTCCACGTCAACGCTGATGGGAAGTGGCTAATGTATATGTATATGGAAATGTGTTATGCTTTCAACCCTTTTACTCCATATACCTCTACAGTATCGCATTTTGAGAAATAAACAGAAATTCCCGTATTATTCGACTGTTGACTATGAACGTTAAGCATCAAATAAATGTTACGTTATCC
This sequence comes from Schistocerca cancellata, assembly GCF_023864275.1. Classification (NCBI taxonomy): domain Eukaryota; kingdom Metazoa; phylum Arthropoda; class Insecta; order Orthoptera; family Acrididae; genus Schistocerca; species Schistocerca cancellata. Next base: position 1,120,848,972 of record NC_064626.1, read on the forward strand.
AAGAAAAGGAACAGCAAGTGGTCATAAACTTGCATTATACAGTTTTCCAGACATTTCAACAAAGACTAGTAAACGTCTGGAATTATAGATTTCGATGTAACAGATATATGGAACTGGAACTTCCAACTAAGGCAGTTGGCTCGAGTAGCAAGTACTCTGTTAAAGCTAACTTTGTCACCACTCACTTAGCGTTTCTGTAATTTGCATTTTTTTCGCTGTAAGGTTGAAATATTGCTTTGAAATCACGAATACAGTTATTAAACATAGTACTGCTTACTACCTTTATGTCTTCCATCATGCTCATAAATTCATTACGAAGAAGGTATTGGTTATGTTATCCCAGTGTTTCCACTTCTTTCTACGATATAGTGTTCGTTCCAAAATATACCGGCTACGCCGACAGTTCCTACTAGCAAAGCGGACATCTCAATCACTGGAAAGGCGTCCGTGGTTGCGTCTAAATATGAAGGGAATCACGGAAGGGCACATAAAGGGAAATAAAGGAATACTCCTAGACGCATACCACTTGGCATGCGTGGTGGTTGGGGGGGGGGGGGGGGGGGGTGGCGTCGCGTGCCCACAAGCTCATGGCGAGCTGGTGTAAACGCACGCTTACCAATAGTCGTTCATCCCCCGCAGCATTCGCGTAACAAAAAAGGGGAGAAATGGTCGCGTTAGTAGATTGTAACATGGCTTTACGATATTAGGTTCAGATAGCCATATAAAGGCACACTGAACAGTTACAGGCGTTGGTACAGATCCCCAATTCGGTGTTGCCTCTAGTATGATCTGACTGAGCGAACTGCCGCGCTAATTTTTACCAATATTCCCCTAACTCAGCTACACGACACGAACTTAATAGAGTATCTTCTTACCTTAATCTTTCTCATCCAAATTTATAGAATTTATCGATTCCAAGTCCGTTTAAATCCAGTGTGACGAATATTGTGCACATTCTAAGGGAAAACTAAGAAAGAGCAGTATAACTAAATTTTCTCTTACCTGGTCTCTCTTGTTTCTGCGGAAGTTCAGCGTAGCCGTTGTTGAACACCATCATCAAATACCACGGAATCTTTACGAAATCCGTATAAGTTAAGAAAATTTGATTACGTCCTCAGCAAATACAACATTTATTCGTATTCTTCACAATACTGTTGCAACCGGCTTCTACCCAGAACACGACATCTGTACAAGAAGGCACGAGATCCGTAAACAAGGCATGAAAACCATCGATACAGTTAGCAATTTTACATCGTCTTTAATAAAACAGATTTAAGAAAGCGTTTTGGATTTTAATGTAATTACTGCACATGTTCCTATTAAATATTTTGTGTGCAAAATTAAAATAATAATTTGAAGAAGACACAGACATTAGAAGAAAAGAGTTAGATGCCACAGAACGACACAAATTGCTCATTAGTATAATAGCCTGCCTCTATAAAATATAAATAAGCGAAATGAAAGCATACGACTCGAAAATGGCAAAACGAACTTAACAACGCCACGTCGCAGAAATAACGTAAACTGAACGACATCCTGCGGAACAAAACACCAAAAATACTACAGTCGGTGGTCAACTTAAGAGAAGTGTATTATGTCACAGAAATCGCATTATGTATTTCATTGCCTGAAGAAAGGTGCAATATTCCAGTCTGGAAAAGTTAGAGCCGTAAACCACAGCTACGCAACTAATGGCAGCTTATAAAGTTCATTGTTGTTTTACGTTGTTTTATCCTCACAAAGTTCATCAATTTTGTTGAATGGAATGTTTACGTTTTAGCCAACGTCGACGATATACACGCACAAAAAGATTTTGCATCACCTCGACTCTGAGAGTTCCGGAACCTGTACAGAAAATTGGAATAAAGGTCAAAGTAAACATGATTTCCGCCCTTTTTATTGCTCATGAACACCACACATTGCATGTTGTACCACCATACAGCGATACATTCAGAGGTGGTGGTACAGACTGCTGAAGGCACCGGTACGTCTAACATCCAGTAGCACGTCCTCTTGCGTTGATGCATGCCTGTATTCGTCGTGGCATACTATCCAAAAGTTCATCAAGACACTGTTGGTCCAGATTTCTCCACTCCTCAACGGCGGTTCGGCTTAGATCCCTAAGAGTGGTTGGTGGGTCACGTCGTCCATAAACAGCCCTTTTCAATCTATCGCAGGTTGTTCGATAGGGTTCAGGTCTGGAGAAATGCTGGCCACTCTAGTCGAGCGTTGTCGTTTTCCTGAAGGAAGTCATTCACAAGATGTGCACGATGGGGGTGCGAACTGTCGTCCAAGAAGACGAATGCCTCGCCAATATGCTGACGATATGGTTGCACTATCGGTCGGAAGATGGCATTCACGTCTCGTACAGCCGTTACGGCGCCATGAATGACCAGCAGCGGCGTACGTCGGCCCCGCGTAATGCCACCACAAAACAGCAGGGAACCTCCACCTTGCTGCACTCACTGGACAGTGTGTATAAGACGTTGCGCCTGACCGGGTTGCCTCCAAACACGTCTTCGACGATCGTCTGGTTGAAGGCATATGCGACACTCGTGGGTGAAGAGAACCACCAATCCTGAGCAGTCCATTCGGCATGTTGTTGGGGCCCATCTGTACCGCGCTGCATGGTGTCGTGGTTGCAAAGATGGACGTTGGGAGTGAAGTTGCGCACCGTCTGAGTCGTAACACGACGTCCTGTGGCTGCACGAAAAGCATTATTCAGCATGATGGCGTTGCTGTCAGGGTTCGTCCGAGCCATAATCCTTAGGTAGAGGTCATCCACTGCTGCAGTAGGTATCCCTGAGAGAGTAATGTCATCAATAGTTCCTGTCTATCTGTATCTCTTCCATGTCCGAACAACATCGCTTTGGTTCACTCCGACACGCCTGGACACGTCCCTTGTTGAGAGCCCTTCCAGGAACAAAGTAACAATGCGGACGGGATCGAACCGAGGTATTGACCGTCTAGGCATGGTTGAACTACAGACAGCACGAGCCGTGTCCCTCCTTCCTGGTGGAATGACTGGAACTGATCGGCTGTCGGACCCCCTCTGTCTAATAGGCGATGCTCATGTATGGTTGTTCGCATCTTTGGGCGGGTTTAGTGACGTCTCTGAACAGCCAAAGGGACTTAGTCTGTGATACAATATCCACAGTCAACGTCTATTTTCAGGACTTCGGGGAACCGGTATGATGCAAAACGTTTTCTTGATATGTGTAGTATCAGAGGTACGTAAGGACTTCAGAAAGTAAGTCACAAGTCAGCCCACGCTAAGGCCATTACGTAAGGACAGAGACACTTTGTCAGAAGGGTACATGTTTATAGTTTCCTGCAGACACAGTTCTGCAGCTGTGCAGATAACGGGTGCATCACACTGCGCGTGTGAAATGCCGCGGCTACTGCAAACGTACCTGGAAGTTGAAGAACGTCGGTCACTACAATTGTTACAGACAAAACATCAAAATTGTACACAGATTCACCGTGAAATTCTGGCGATATGTGGACCAAATGCGGTGTCGCGTCCAGTTGTAGTGAAATAGTGCTGCTAATTTGACCAAAGCCGCACAGACGTTGGTGATGCTGATCGGGAAGTCCATACGTTGCAACGTGCCATCGTCCTCTCCCGATACTCTCAGTGCCCTTCAGAGCCTGTGTGTGCCATACACCGTCCCTCCCTTAGTGCAACCGGTCCACGGAAGCTTCCACTTGCACACTCTTCAGGGAGCCATTGTGATGTTTGTGGGTTCCTGGTCACATCGGTCTGGCGGGAAACAAGACTGCTGTCAATACTGCAGTCCTCCTGCCGCGGCCCGCTAGTTCTTCCGTTTCTTCCGTTTCTTCCGTTTCTTCCATTCCTTCCAATGATACACGTGTTACTGTCTGTCAGCAGGTAGTGTCACTTTGGCGTCACCACTTGTCCTCCCGTCACGTGAACAAGTTCCGGGGAATTAAACCTCTCCCGGAGGTTTGGTCGACCCTCTCTCGGCCCTCTAGCCGCGAGATCATTTTAGCTAGGTTTCGTATTTGGTACTGTCGTTTACCATCGCCATTTTTAAGTGGTGATCCCCCCCCCCCACCACCACCATCACCACTTTGTGCTACGTCATCAACCATTGACGGTTCGCCATCTCCCGTACGCATGCCCTTTTTTAACTACCTGCTTACTTCTTATGTACAGGGTGCCCATTATTGAACTATATGAAAGAAAATAGTCATAACTTCTAAACGGTTTGCGTTAGGAGGTTCGAACTACATAGTTGGCCGCGGGGCATGACGGGAATTAGTATGCACACGCATACGCGCTGTGCAAATATATGTAAAAATTATTAATCGATTAATTACATTATTGTCATGTTTGATTTTTATGAATTTTGCAGCGAATGAATTGTCTTTCACTTTTAATTTACCGATCTTGTAAATTGTGAGTCAGTGGTGGCGTAAACTTACGTCGATTTTGCTTGCTTTACGCCGTTGATATTTACGGAATTTGGTTATTTGCTGCTGCTTCTTCTGCCATGACTACTTCTCATTTTTGACCGTGAATAAAATACTGATTGTTATCGGACTTCCTCTTCAGATGCAGGCAGCTACAGTGACATGACATTAGCATAATACGCGGAAGAAAAGAAAACTTTCGTGATTTTGCACTAAAAAGAACTCTAAATTATTATTCAGGTAACACAATGTCTACTACACAGTTCTGACAAGAAAACGTCTTATCCCCACGAGAACTAAATAACTGACAAAAAAATTGAAAGGAGTTTCCGTCAATTGTCATTAGCAAAATACATCTTTTCCGACGCCTACAGCGGTCGCGCTAGTGATTATCATCATTGGTTTTAAATTTTTGTCGTAGCTTGTCTGAGTTTTTCCTTGTGTACCTATACAGCAACCTTGATGTCGGCCACTTTCATATGAATGACTTCGTCAATAACTAAAACTGGGGCATTTGGGGGACTGAGAATCAGCATTTCGCGATCAAGAAGTCTCTTCACCCTCAACGGGTGACTGTGTGGTGTGCAATGTCCAGTCCCGAAATAATCGGTGATGGCACGGTGACTACCTAACCGTACGAGCAGGTTTTGGAAGGCGATTTCATCCTCCATTATCCAAAATGACCCTGATTTCACAAGATGTGATTCATAAAAGACGGAGCTCGACCCCATCGAAGCAGGAGTGTGTGAAATGTCCCCTTAGAAAAAATTAAGATGCCGTTGCTGGAAAACCTCTTACGTTATTTGATTTTCAAACAGCTGAGCAAAACTGAAAGTACTCAGACAGTTTTCTTTTTACTTATTCTGATCATCACTAAACTGACATACAATGTTTTTAGCGCAACGCAGTCTGACTTCCAATAACCCCCACAAAAGAATGGCCCTGACTGAAAATAACCTATACATTTCATGAATCACTTAACTCACAAAAATCTTCGTTACTCTAACTACTGCAATACAGCGAGCGCCAATACTGCCAGCTAAATAAAAGATTCTAACTACTGAAGGCACTAACTACTGATAGGCATAGTTAGCAAATGAAAGATTTTGATAGAGAACAAACAATGTATTTACCTTCCCGGGTGGGTGGCCGAGCGGTTCTAGACGCCACAGTCTACAACCGCGCGACCGCTACGGTCGCAGGTTCGAATCCTGCCTCTGGCATGGATGTGTGTGATGTCCTTAGGTTAGTTAGGTTTAAGTAGTTCTATGTTCTGGGGGACTGATGACCTCAGATGTTAAGTCCCATAGTGCTCAGAGCCATTACCTTGATAATGTGCAAAAGTCATCACACATATATCTATCAATTCATGACGTGCATCTTTACAGATTTCCTTTTTCTGGCGGACACACGTCCAGATCGTCCGCCTATAGCAACCTCTCAAAACTGGCATCTCTCTCTCTCTCTCTCTCTCTCCCCCCCCCCCCCCCCCCACTGCTGGCGGCTCACATCCAACTGCCCAACACTACAATAGCGAATATTCCAACAATGAGTCCAATCATCCACAGACTGCACACAGCACAGGCAGTGTGATTTTCATACAGAGCGCTACGTGGCGTAACCAGCATAAAAACCTAAACAGCCTACTTACATGTGTTTTGACGCCCTGGAGGAGCACTTTGGGGGACCGGATTCTGGCTCTGGGTTAGCCAGAGGCCTCCGGCATGGGACTCGATTGGCCGCCATATTCTCCTGATCCGAACATCCATGACTCCTTTTTGTGGGGCTATATTAAAGACAAAGTGTACAGCAGTAACCCCAAAACCTTGCTGAGCTGAAAACAGCCATTCAGGAGGTCAACGTCAGCATCTATGTTCCGACGCTTCAGCGGGTCGTGCAGAATTGCGTCACATCATCAATGATGTCAGACATATCAAACATGTCATAACCTAAATCCGAATACCTGTAGTGACGTTTACATGATAAACAAAGTGAGTACACGCCGTAGTTTGTAATTTACGTTTATTTCATATAATTCAATAATTCGCACGTTCGCCGTCTGAGTTATCGGCCGTTTTACTTTCTATTCGTCGTAGCAATATGGCGAAGAACATTTTATCTTCAGTTTGGAACCTCCGTTGTCTGTATGGCGTATTTTGTGGACCTTTTTGTTAGAGGTAGTCCCTGTTCTTATTTCTTTCCTCCCATCGGTTGACATTAACGTGTGCTCGTATTTAGCTCATTTTTCGTATTGATGCTCTAGGGTCCTAATATGGACTTGTATGACTTTAGCTATTTTTGCGCCCTAAAACAAAACAATCATGCGATTTCTATCTCTCTGGCAAACTGAATGAACTTCTGGGAGAGAAAAGATTTTCCATTGATGTGGATGGTCACACAGCAGTTGTAGAATGGCTTCGTGACCAAGGGGTGGGTTTCTCTCGTCGAGGAATTGAACGATTGATAGTCACCAAGTCCCTAAACAACGGCCGAAACGTCCTATGTTGAGAAATAGTGTCGTGTATCTGTTTAATTTTGAATCATTCAATAAAAGTTACTTGCCATGATAATGTATAACTTATTTGCTGAAGCGTCTCGTACGTGTAGAGGGCACTTCCTGGTACCACGAAGCCCATGAAAAGTTTGTTACTCGTCGCAAGGAGGTCAATTTTTCTTACTTACTGATTCGGCAAATTTATTCTATTTTAACTCTGTGACCAGAAGAACCTCCTGTCGCCGTTGTCAGTGAACTTGACAAAGGGTCCATGAGAATGTTCCGTCACAGATTCGATTAATATTGATAGGGCGTGTAAGGCACGATTAGAACTTACACATATGTAAACGTGAAGACGCTAGTTTCAACCGTTTTCGAGAAAATCTGGTTTATAAATTTTAGGCGTGGATGGATTCCGTAGCAGAGTAAATAAGCGCTTAGTTGCAGAAGCGCGAGGTATCTGGATCGCATCTCGTTGCCTGTACTTGATCTTTTATCATTCCATTCATTTAATTCATGCGTTTAGTTCTAACAACAGATACGCTTGGTACAGCACGAAATCGTGTGATGACAGAAAACCGTTTATAAATGTAAACCAAGTTTGTTCTGCAATAGGCACATAAAAAACCATGCACAGGCAAGAAACGACGTTCATTGGATGTGCTGTACTCGTATGTCGCTATAATTACAGTTTCAAGCTTTTTATTATCAGTATCATCCTAATTCGTACAGTGCTGTAGAGGTTACACTTTAAACGAGCCACAAATGTAGATAAACAATATCTGTAAAACGACTTTACTGATTTGATTGAAAGTTCGTGTGTATCCTTTTTTCTAATTTCCATCTCCTTACGCAAAAAGTTTTTCCTCTTTCTTCAGTAGAAAGATCATGAAAAAGTCATTAAATATTGATAATTTTGGAAGTAATAATAAATCTGATGTTGGAATTACTTGGAATGAAGGAGGTTAGTAGCGGCAGCGATATTCGAACCACATACCTGGCAATTATGAAATTAAGTTCTTACAGGCGTGGCTGCGGACCCCTTGAATACACGCGACCATACAGAGTTACAAACTTACTCTACTTGAGACAGCCCTCAGGCCCGAGGGTGGCAATACCTGAAATAGTGATTGATACGTCATAATTACGGCCTCTTAATTCAGCCAGGTAGGAAAACCGGGATGGGCTGGACGAGTGGGGATTTTAAACACTTTAGTCTCTGGTAGAAGGCAGATTTATTTTACACTGTTTCAATCACATAGCAGCCAATTAAGCCTTTGCTAAAAATAATTAAAAGCCGAAGTAATGAGTCTATTTTAAAATTCAATGCCAATTATTTAATGTACAGAAAATTTAAAGTTAACTTTAACCCAAGATGTCTTAATATGCTTTAAGGCGAGACACGCCCTATATAAGACACAGACTGAAGTAAGGCTAAAGCTGGAATAAAGTCAGATGTAAATCTAAACAACAACAAAATGGTTCAATTGGCTCTGAGCACTATGGGACTTAACATGTGAGGTCATCAGTCCCCTAGAACTTAGAACTACTAAACCTAACTAACCTAAGGAATCACACACATCCATGCCCGAGGCAGGATTCGAGCCTGCGACCGTAGCGGTCGCGCAGTTACAGACTGAAGCGCCTAGAACCGGTCGGTCACAACGGCCGGCTCTAAACAACACTACCAGAAAACGTCAGAAGGCCCTTAATTACCAAATGATGAGAACAAAACATGGTTCAAACTTGAATGATCAAAAAAATATAAAACTATATTTAAAACAATTTAACACCATATCGAGGCAAGATAATTTTAATTTTAACCGTAGCAATACACATCAAATGAAGATTTGACACATTTTCCAGTAACACAAGAATAAGTTAAAACAGATTAATCCCAACGCACATCAAAATTGGCTTAAGGTGAAGCAGCAGCGAGAGCTGCCCAGCGTATGCCCTCCAAATGACGTAAACACCTGGCTTAGCAAACCGACGAGCCGTGAGTAAGCGGGGCCCAACCCTGGGTAACACCTACCAGCAGTGGAGCACAAAAGATCGTTAACGACAGTTCCCTGCAGCACCAATAACTTTGATTAGAATTCCAACATACAGCATAATTAATCTGAGCTCTTACCAAAAACCACGACAACCGAAAGATATAAGAACCAGCTACAAATACTTTTAAAAGTAGTTCCGTCATTAAAGCAGTGATATCAGCAATTTTTCTTTTTAGCAAATCATTGGAGCAGCCACAAAGACACTCCGATGTCATTCAAAGCTTATCCGTACACACATTAGTCTATTGTGGTTCGGAGAGAAGAAATGCGTTTTGGACGAGACTAAAATTTATTTGAGCCACTTAAATAGGACAGACGCGCAGTATAATTTCTCAGGCAGCGTTGACCTTTAGCATTAGCCTAAAGAAAACCAGCAAAACAAATCATAAATAGGTCAGTAAAATTGAAAAACCGACACACTCTGACAAGAAAGTCAAACATCCGTGATAACAGGTAATACATCTTACACTGCGCCTCCGATTGAAAAGTAAATGACTAATAAATTACTTTAAAAATGAGAAGAATTAATGGGAGGCGGAAAAGAACAGGTAACGCGTACACTAATGCACACCGCCAACCTTCCAAATAAGCTTTCTTCTGGAACACGGCGCTTTGCACAGGCTAAAGGTTTACAAGCACCACAGATACTTAAGATTAATACAGAAAACAAATTGTAATAAGATACCAGCCAATGAATCAGTCTAAAACGTCTACCAGATCTTTGAATCTCATTGCCCTTCGAATACCCGTCAAACAGACTAAAATGACAGTAAACGCTGGCCTGACAGTTCGATGACCTTCTGATTAACCACAGCACAAGCCACATTGGTACTCAAGAAGCTACACGGGGTAACGTGACCCCAGTATTGGTCGCCCAGCAATGGCTAACACCACGGCAAAGAGGCCCCACGGAAAGCCCGTTACGGCTTCCTTCCTCAGCTCATACTGGCCACCACGCCTGGAGTCGCCAAAGTAAGAGGGCGCTGCGCTCCAGCGGTAACATGTTAAAGAACATAAAAGTAGTGATATCGGTACATTGCGGGAAAACCGCCATGGCTCACTGATAACGTTTTAGCAGAGAAATCCCACTTCTCACGGAAGTTGATTTAAAAAATTCCATTTTCGGAGTCTGAAATGGTTCGGATAAATACTGTATAAAGTTCGATAATCGCTTTGGAAATTAGGAAGCCATTTAATACACTTCGAAATTTTCACTACGTGAGAGAGCCCCTAGGAAGAACGAGTGATCATGGAAAACTAAAACTTCGTGGAAACATTTGTAAGAACACGAGTAAACCATTGAAAGAAACACATTTTCATTTCTACATGAGGGCAACATTTATTAATTGCGTCCCAAGTTTATCTTACAGGCTACAAACGTTGCTGGATGTGACGACCACGTGCATCCACAGCAGCAGGGAGATTTGTACGGATTCAGTTTCACAACTGTTCGTAGCACGTACAGAACTGTGGACCTTGGAAGGTCCAGCTGTCTTGACACAGCTCGTGAACTGCTTGAAGGTCGCACATCGTTTCCAGTATTCTCATCCGGCGCAAAAGTAACTTCAAAAATTTTTGTGGCTCAACCGGCCGTCAACCTCTGCCAGGAGCAATTCCCAAATCGCCAGTTAATTTGAATAACGTTCTTCCAACCCGTTGCGGGAAGAGTACCCGTATTCCTTTAATGCGACGTTACCCTCGAAAATTTCAGGCAAATGCCGGGATGGTTCCTTTGAAAGGGCACGGCCGATTTCCTTCCCAACCCTTCCCTAACCCGAGCTTGGGCTCCGTCTCTAATGACCTCGTTGTCGACGGGACGTTAAACACTAACCACCTACCTACCTACCTACCCCTACTCTCGAAAAGTAGCAGCACTGCTCATAAAACAGTTTTGCGATTAAAGCCCTGCTCACCTTGTCCAGACCCATGTCGACTGCCTGTAACCGTGACACACACTGGCGCTTGTGTTTCAACACTACGTCGCCGAACCACTAACGGCGCCTAACGTCAACTAATGACACTGACATGGCAAATGCTGCCGCGCAGAGTCTGATCATTAATTCTGTAAAGTTGGGTAGCCATATGGTAAGCAGTTCTCCGTCTGCACCAGCTCAAATAGCGAAATTCTAATGAAAACTACCGTGTAAATAAGCACGGTTAAAATTTTCAAACATTGTTTTCTCCAAAGCGGGTAACAGTTGCGTCTTCATGTACGTAGAATTTTTAGTCGTGCCGTACACACTTTTTCAATATGAATCAAAGCGGTGTGGGGAAGCTAGTACAGTCCCCTTATAAGAGAATAATGATGTGTGCACCATGTGTTTGTGAATCGTGTTAATTTGTATTCTCCGTGAGTTATCGTATTTTAACTGTCAATGTACTGTACAACTTGAAGCACAGTCTGGGGGGACCAGTCCAGCGTTTGAGTGAACATACACTACTGGCCATTAAAATTGCTACACCACAAAGATGACGTGCTACAGACGCGAAATTTAACCTACAGGAAGAAGATTCTGTGATATGCAAATGATTAGCTTTTCAGAGCATTCACACAAAGTTTGTACCTGTGGCGACACCTACAACGTGCTGACATGAGGAAAGTTTCCAACCGATTTCTCATACACAAACAGCAGTTGATCGGCGTTGCCTGGTGAAACGTTGTTGTGATGCGTCGTGTAAGGAGGAGAAATGCGTACCATCACGTTTCCGACTTTGATAAAGGTCGGATTGTAGCCTATCGCGATTGTGGTTTATCGTATCGCGATGGTCGAGGCCCAATGACTGTTAGCAGAATATGGAATCGGTGGGTTCAGGAGGGTAATACGGAACGCCGTGCTGGATCCCAACGGCCTCGTATCACTAGCAGTCGACACGATAGGCATCTTATCCGCATGGCTGTAACGGATCGTGCAGCCACCTGAGTCAACAGATGGGGACGTTTGCAAGACAACGGTTGTTGCAGCACGGACTATTAGCTCGGAGACCATGGCTGCGGTTACCCTTGACGCTGCATCAGACTGGAGCGCCTGCGAGGGTGTATTTAACGACGAACCTGGGTGCACGAATGGCAAAACGTCATTTTTTCCGATGAATCCAGGTTGTGTTTACACCATCATCATGGTCAGATCCGTGTTTGGCGACGTCACGGTGAACGCACATTGGAAGCGTGTATTCGCCATCGCCGTACTGGCGTATCACGCGGCGTGATGGTATGGGGCGCCATTGGTTACACGTCTCGGTCACCTCTTGTTCGCATTGACGGCACTTTGAACAGTGGACGTTACATTTCACATGTGTTACGACCCGTGGCTCTAGCCTTCATTCGATCCCTGCGAAACCCTACATTTCAGCAGGATAATGCACGACCGCATGTTGCAGGTCCTGTACGGGCCTTTCTGGATACAGAAAATGTTCGACTGCTGCCCTGGGCAGCACATTCTCCAGATCTCTCACCAACTGAAAAGGTCTGGTCAATGGTGGCCGAGGAACTGGCTCGTCACAATACGCCAGTCACTACTCTTGATAAACTGTGGTATCGTGTTGAAGCTGCATGGGCTGCTGTACCTGTAAACGCCATCCAAGCTCTGTTTGACTCAATGCCCAGGCGTATCAAGGCCCTTATTACGTCCTGAGGTGGTTGTTCTGGATACTGATTTCTCAGGATCTATGCATCCAAATTGCGTGAAAATGTAATCACATTTCAGTTCGAGTATAATCTATTTGCCCAATGAATACCCGTTTATCATCTGCATTTCTTCTTTGTTTAGCAATTTTAATGTCCAGTAGTGCAGAATTGCCGAGAAATCACACTCAGCCTGAGCGATGTGCCAGACCAGCGGTCGTTATCCTTCGCGTCGATTCTACTCGGGTGTGGTTCACTTCCTCTCTCAAGCACATTAAGCTGTATACGCAGCTGTGATTACGCTGTTATTTTTAATAACTCTAATGTCAAAATGGGACACACCCTGAAGCTACTAGACGTAAATGATAAACTTTATTGACGTATATTATGATCCTGTTTTGGAGCGTCCGATAAATTTTCTTTCAAATCTCGGTGGCGTGTTGTCATCTGCCACTGTAGTTTAATAAACGTTTAGTACACAAACTGCGCAGGTCGGGAAACAAATGTGAAATCAGCCAATTCCATTCGTAGTATTTTTCATTTTTATCATATACAACAGAGTTTATTCGTGAAACGTTTCCTTGTACCTTATCAGGAGTTGCCTCGTCTTATCTGGCTACAGGAAGTAACATCTCCTAACGGTACGAAATGTACGTATGTTTCCGTGTAATAAGATAACGCCGGTCTCCGAAAATAGCAATAAGTCAAACATTGATAACGTTTTAGCGAGAAATTCCGTTTATCACGGAAGTTGGTATGAAATATCCTGAAATCATTCGGATAAATATAAAATTCGCAAATCGTCTTGGAAACGAGGAAACCACTTAATACAGCTCGAAACAGTCAGGAGTTGACCTGTTACTGGAGCCGATCTAGAACCAGGGACAGACGGATGGTAGAAGAAATTTCGTTGTATCTGTCTGCTTACGGACGACATCCTTTAATGCGTACTGGAAAGAAATCATATGGCGACGACGGTATAGACAACTGGCAGAGATACCAAAATATCAAAAACGGAAGGAAACATTTTTCTATATCATACATTTCTAATCCTGCCAAATGTGGCAGATGTCACGATGATTATGAGAAAAATGTACAAGCATTCTTCAACGTGTAGTGACTTGACATACAATATTTATTTTGCGGTATTTGTATTCAGTATACTTCTAAGCATTTTGTGACCTTTTATGCTGTGAGATACACGAGTACACTTCAGTTGTACATTATAAATTAGAAGTTTGCTGGGAAACCAAAAATAAACATACATATTCGTGAAACTTTGTTTTCTTCAAACAACTTAGTGTTCTCCAAACATGTTTGCACATACAACAATAATTTCGAACTTTGCATTGATGTAAGTTTTTAGTTAAAGGAGTTTCGTGTTGAAGTATGTGAAAAGTATCGAATGTAAAACTTTGAGTTCGCAGGAAGTCACTCGTGTAATAAGCTACCTCTTGTGGATCGTGCTTAACCCGTCCGTTATGTACTTGACATGTACAGCCGTTCTTCCTGAGTAGCCACTACAGTGTTTGTTTACATTGTATATGAAGATATTTATTACTCGTCTTTGCCAACATGTTTTTTAACCCAACATGTTCCGTCTTAGAGGCATGTTCAGCAATATACAAAGGATACAAAACGTATAATTGTTTCCTTTTAGTTTTTAATTCAAGTGAATACATATCGCAGATAAAAGTTTTGAGGTCTGGTTTTTTTCTTTCCATGTTTATGAATTCTTCCGTTGCTCCGTCGTAGGACAAGTTCTTATGCGTTGTATTATCATATAGCTTCAGTGTGATGTTTTTATTGAAATGTGTCTCCCGTTCAGAGATGACTGTCCAAATTATAATTTATGCTCTCTACTTTGTTTCCACACTGTAGTAAGTAAAAGCCAGTACCATATTTGACAAAAATCGTGAGTTACGAGCACTGTGTCTGACATTTCTTCGTAACGTCATGATAAAATAATCTGTGCGCTTGTTGTTATCTTTAATTTTCAGAGGTTAGTTTCTTGAACACTAGTACCTTTTTGGACGCTAGTTATATGCACCCGATGACGACCTAATGAGGGGAAAAATGGTTCAAATGGCTCTGAGCACTATGGGACTTAACATCTGAGGTCATCAGTCCCCAGAACATAGAACTACTTAAACCTAACTAACCTAAGGACATCACACAAATCCATGCCGGAGGCGGGATTCGAACCTGCGACCGTAGCGGTCGCGAGGTTCCAGACTGAAACGCCCAGAACCGCTCGGCCACAGCGGCCAGCAATGAGGGGAAAATCGGTTAGTAATAAAGACAAATTTTATTGAAACAAAACGCAGTTTGCTTACTTTCTTAGTTTGCGTTTATTGAGCAACACCTTGAACGACTTTGTACAAATACAAAAATTTTAAAGTAGGCAGAATAATACAAACACGTAAGTTTAAATTTAATGTACTAAGCGTGATATCAACTGACCATACCTGCTACATGAAATTTAAACTTAAATGTTTGCCAATGTTTCACCAGCTTTCTAACGTATATGGTGTATGGAACGGCAGATAAATTCACAGCACAAGATACAGTTGTTGTCACACTGCATGTCACATCTTTATATTATTCTGTTACATCATCCCACAATAAAATCTCATTAAGGCTGTGTATCCAATCAGCATCAGACTTCTACACCACCGAGTTAGAGTATTAACATGGGCACATCAGTTACAGCTAAGGAACCTTGACATTACTGTAGGTAGAAGAGAATACAAAAACAGACTTAGAACGTCGAAACAGAAGTAAAACTTGAAACAGCCATAATCGCTTTTGTACAGTATTTGTGATGACCGTTTTCAGCAAACTACGTTGCCATATTGTGCAGTACATTTCACTGAATCTTGATCAAATGCACATTATACCATGCCGTCATATGACGATGTTTCATGAGCTTGAGAACAATAGTATATCAACTATTAAATAAAACGGCTTACGTCTTGCACTGATTATACAAGCTCGCGTTCGTACATTAACGGAATGAGTCTTGCGGAAGACCGGATAGGTTTGCGCGACCTTGTTGCAATGATGGCAGGTGTCTCGCCCAAAGACTCACGGAGCTTCTGTTGACTGCCAGGTCTCCGTAGACATACTGCAAGTGGCTATGAATATCTGCGACGTCTTGTTTTCCGCCACACTTACAGAAGCCGTTTTGAAGGCTACATATAGCGCCGCGACCTAGCGGAACTTCATGAAACTATAGGGCCTGAAGCGGAAATATTCCGCGATATTCCGCGATGTTCCACAACACATTTCAGATTTTTTTACCAGAAACTGGCCGACACAAAATACATTGCATTACTTATTGAACACCCTTCGTATCCACGTATTTCAGGCCACATGTTACGTGATTAATAAATTAAATTCTACACCGAGATATCGTATGCACAACTGTACTCCGCAACCAATGTTATGGTGTGTGGCGGAGAGTACTTCATGCACTGCTATCAGTTTGTTCTTTTCTTGTTTCAATCGCAAGTGGTGTGCAGAAGAAAGACGGTTGGTAGCCCTCCGTGTTAACCCGATTCTCTCTCTTGTTACCTTCATGGTCTTCTCATAAGATACTTGTAGGAGGAAGCAATATTGGTTGACTCATTTAGGAACGTACGCACTCGGAATTTTAAGAATAAACCAGGGGCGAGGCGTGCTAGTAACTGCTTTAATCACCAATTTCAGCTACGGATAAGACGCATTTTCTTAAATTTAAACATCGGTGGTATTGGTCTTTTGTACAGTTTCAGCTGCGAGCGTACCTCATACTTTTAAAACCCGCTGTTAACCTGGGGGCACATTGGGCATTAACGGCTGTCAGTATGACAGGCGTCAGTTTGGAAGGCGACAGGCGGTGGTTAGCTAATTGGTACACTCCTGTAACTTCCCAGCAACAACGATTAGCGGTGCGCGCGAATCCTATTGCAAGGCCCATCCCATAGAAGAAGAGGAGCGCTGTACAGCTGTTACAGGCAGTTCATAATTGTGTTGCGCCTGAGTTTCTCTACCTCTTCCAAAGAGACATGTGGTGGTCTTTAGCAGACTACAGTGCTGAAAGTGTTCAAATACAAATCATGGTACATATTTTTGTGTTTCATAGTGTTTTAGTACATATTTTTTATTCATTGGAGTTTGAATGAAAAGGAACATTTTTTAATGATTTTAAATGTTTCTACGTAAGTGTGCCTCCCCCCCCCCCCCCCCCATGAACCATGGGCCTTGCCGTTGGTGGGGAGGCTTGCGTGCCTCAGCGATACAGATAGCCGTACCGTAGGTACAACCACAACGGAGGGGTATCTGTTGAGAGGCCAGACAGACATGTGGTTCCTGAAGAGGGGCAGCAGCCTTTTCAGTAGTTGCAAGGGCAACAATCTGGATGATTGACTGATCTGGCCTTGTAACAATAACCAAAACGGCCTTGCTGTGCTGGTACTGCGAACGGCTGAAAGCAAGTGGGAGACTACAACCGTAATTTTTCCCGAGGGCATGCAGCTTTACTGTATGATTAAATGATGATGGCGTCCTCTTGGGTAAAATATTCCGGAGGTAAAATAGTACCCCATTCGGATCTCCGGGCGGGGACTACTCAAGAGGATGTCGTTATCAAGAGAAAGAAAACTGGCGTTCTACGGATCGGAGCGTGGAATGTCAGATCCCTTAATCGGGCAGGTAGGTTAGAAAATTTAAAAAGGGAAATGGATAGGTTAAAGTTAGATATAGTGGGAATTAGTGAAGTGCGGTGGCAGGAGGAACAAGACTTCTGGTCAGGTGACTACAGGGTTATAAACACAAAGTCGAATAGGGGTAATGCAGGAGTAGGTTCAAGAATGAATAGGAAAATAGGAATGCGGGTAAGCTACTACAAACAGCATAGTGAACGCATTATTGTGGCCAAGATAGATACGAAGCCCACACCCACTACAGTAGTAAATGTTTATATGCCAACTAGCTCTGCAGATGACGAAGAAATTGAAGAAATGTATGATGAAATGAAAGAAATTATTCAGATAGTGAAGGGAGACGAAAATTTAATAGTCATGGGTGACTGGAATTCGAGTGTAGGAAAAGGGAGAGAAGGAAACATAGTAGGTGAATATGGATTGGGGCTAAGAAATGAAAGAGGAAGCCGCCTGGTAGAATTTTGCACAGAGCACAACTTAATCATAGCTAACACTTGGTTTAAGAATCATGATAGAGGGTTGTATACATGGAAGAACCCTGGAGATACTAAAAGGTATCAGATTATGTAATGGTAAGACAGAGATTTAGGAACCAGGTTTTAAATTGTAAGACATTTCCAGGGGCAGATGTGGACTCTGACCACAATCTATTGGTTATGACCTGTAGATTAAAACTGAAGAAACTGCAAAAAGGTGGGAATTTAAGGAGATGGGACCTGGATAAACTGAAAGAACCAGAGGTTGTACAGAGTTTCAGGGAGAGCATAAGGGAACAATTGACAGGAATGGGGGAAAGAAATACTGTAGAAGAAGAATGGGTAGCTCTGAGGGATGAAGTAGTGAAGGCAGCAGAGGATCAAGTAGGTAAAAAGACGAGGGCTAGTAGAAATCCTTGGGTAACAGAAGAAATATTGAATTTAATTGATGAAAGGAGAAAATATAAAAATGCAGACTTTTGGAGATAAGAGAACCACTTGTATGAACATCAAGAGTTCAGATGGAAACCCAGTTCTAAGCAAAGAAGGGAAAGCAGAAAGGTGGAAGGACTATATAGAGCGTCTATACAAGGGCGATGTACTTGAGGACAATATTATGGAAATGGAAGAAGATGTAGATGAAGATGAAATGGGAGATACGATACTGCGTGAAGAGTTTGACAGAGCACAGAAGGACCTGAGTCGAAACAAGGCCCCTGGAGTAGACAACATTCCATTGGAACTACTGACGGCCTTGGGAGAACCAGTCCTGACAAAACTCTACCATCTGGTGAGCAAGATGTATGAAACAGGCGAAATACCCTCAGACTTGAAGAAGAATATAATAATTCCAATCCCAAAGAAAGCAGGTGTTGACAGATGTGAAAATTACCGAACAATCAGTTTAATAAGCCACAGCTGCAAAATACTAACACGAATTCTTTACAGACGAATGGAAAAACTAGTAGAAGCCGACCTCGGGGAAGATCAGTTTGGATTCCGTAGAAATACTGGAACACGTGAGGCATACTGACCTTACGACTTATCTTAAAAGAAAGATTAAGGAAAGGCAAACCTACGTTTCTAGCATATGTAAATTTATAGAAAGCTTTTGACAATGTTGTTTGGAATACTCTCTTTCAAATTCTAAAGGTGGCAGGGGTAAAATACAGGGAGCGAAAAGCTATTTACAATTTGTACAGAAACCAGATGACAGTTATAAGAGTCGAGGGACATGAAAGGGAAGCGAGGAGAGCTTCTGTAAAGTTTAGGAGAGCTTCTGTAAAGTTTGGATGGTAGGAGACGAGATACTGGCAGAAGTACAGCTGTGAGGACGGGGCGTGAGTCGTGCTTGGGTAGCTCAGTTGGTAGAACACTTGCCCGCGAAAGGCAAAGGTCCCGAGTTCGAATCCCGGCCGGGCACACAGGTTTAATCTGCCAGGAAGTTTCATATCAGCGCACACTCCGCTGCAGAGTGAAAATCTCATTCTGGATTTAGAAAATGGTTCAAAAAGCTCTGAGCACCATGGGACTTAACATCTGAGGTCATCAGTCCCCTAGAACGTAGAACTACTTAAACCCAACTAACCTAAAAATCACACACATCCATGCCCGAGGCAGGATTCGAACCTGCGACCTTAGCGGTCGCGCGGTGCCGGCCTGAAGCGCCTAGAACCGCTCGGCCACCGCAGCCGGCCCAGTATTTAGACAAAGCCAGTATCTCACCTCCTGTGGTCTTACTGAAGCAGTTCTTGAAGCATAAGGCTAATCAAATTAATGTTAACCGTTCCTAAAACAGCGCTTCGGGAGAAAGATCGTTTTCGGAGTTGAAAAGAATCAAAACTATTTCTTCGAAATAGGTAGTCGCAAACCAAACGTTCTCTCCTTGCCTTGTTGTCGATTGAGAAACGATTGCTCAAGTCCGTGAAGCAAAAAGTGTCGTTCTACGACTCGTGATAGTTTTCGACAAGGATTGCAGAATTGACGTCTAATATAAATAAAACTGTGTACCGAAAATTACGATAACATCTTTTAGATACAGTGACAGATTTTCCGAGTATCCAGTATCGCTCAGTAGGCGTAATCTTTCGGAGGTTGGGCCTCGTACTTCAATTCATGGCATGCCTTACTCAGTGTAATATTAGGACGTGATGCGACGCAATAATGGATAATCGTAAACAATAATACTGTTACCTGGACAATCGTAAGCAATGACATGAGTATAAACAATGACAACAATGATTACAATAATTGTTACTTTTAACAGTTTTTTAAAAGTGATTACAGTTACGAATACCTCACGCCTCGGCACTGGAGTAAACCACACCTAACTGCACAACGCCTCTCTTGCAGCGTGTCACTGGAGTTGCATGACATCCTCATAGATGCTTTCGTGCTTACAATATAAAACTATCATGAAAAGCGTCCCTGTTCTTTGGATTTTCTCTATTTCCTCAACCGATACTGTCCACTTGGGATCGTAGACGGACGAACAGTGTTAAAGTATGAGGTTTCCATAAGCTATCTCCTCCTTCAGTGGACTACACTTCCCGAGTAATCTTCCAATGCATCTGCCTTTCTTACGATTACTTTTATGTAGTCGTTCTATTTTCCCCATCTCCCGCAACTTTGCACGGCACACTTCCAAAGCCGTATTACAGAGTGCTCTATAACGCTGAACATTTATACTCGGCATCTTCGGCCTCAGAGATGAAAGTTAGATTTAAGGTTACCTGAGCTCTCAGTTTCTTGTCGCATTTACTAAACGGGAATATATTGATACCTTTATTTACATCGCTGTGGTGAATGATGCTATAGCGGCATTACGGCCGTTGATTCCATTCACTACGTCACCCGAGTAACAAAAAATTCAGACCTGCTTGTGACTGAGAGTTCTAAGATACTTCACAACGATCGGTATCTGATTAACTACTAAAGAAAATTTTTATCTAAGGAATGCAGAGAAAAGACTCAGCGTTCAGTATCCATACTAACAGCTCTAATCACATCAGTCTTGCAATCTACAGCTGTTAAAATGAAATTAATATACGACTGGATTACTGCGATCAGGAATGGTTCTGACATAAATATCCGTGTTTGATATTTACATATAAATCAACCATTTGCCTGGTTTGAAGAACCCGAAACATTTCAGATTCCATTCTGAATTATTATTAATTTGGACTGAACACTCGTGTGTAAATTTTACACTGAAGCGCCAAAGAAACTGGTATTGGCATCCATAGTCAAGTACAGAGATACGTAAACAGGCAGAATATGGCGTTGCGGTCGGCAACGCCTCTACAGGTTGTTACAAAAAGGTACGGTCAAACTTTCAGGAAACATTCCTCACACACAAAGAAAGAAAATATGTTACATGGACATGTGTCCGGAAACGCTTACTTTCCATGATAGAGCTCATTTTATTACTTCTCTTGGAATGGAAACACACAGCAACGGAACGTACCAGCGTGACTTCAAACACTTTGTTACAGGAAATGTTCAAAATGTCCTCCGTTAGCGAGGATACATGCACCCACCCTCCGTCGCACGGAATCCCTGATGCGCTGATGCAGCCCTGGAGAATGGCGTATTGTATCACAGCCGTCCACAATACGAGCACGAGGAGTCTCTACATTTGGTACCGGGGTTGCGTAGACAAGAGCTTTCAAATGCACCCATAAATCAAAGTCAAGAGGGTTGAGGTCAGGAGAGCGTGGAGGCCATGGAATTGGTCCGCCTCTACCAATCCATCGGTCACCGAGTCTGTTGTTGAGAAACGTACGAACACTTCGACTGAAATGTGCAGGAGCTCCATCGTGCATGAACCACATGTTGTGTCGTACTTGTAAAGGCACATGTTCTAGCAGCACAGGTCGAGTATCCCGTATGAAATCATGATAACGTGCTCCATTGAGCGTAGGTGGAAGAAACTAAAATGAGCTCTAACATGGAAATTAAGCGTTTCCGGACACATGTCCACATAACATTTTTTCTTTATTTGTGTGTGAGGAATGTTTCCTGGAAGTTTGGCCGTACCTTTTTGTAACACCCTGTATAGGACAAGTGTCTGGCGGAGTTAATAAATCAATTACTGCAGCTACAATGACAAATCATCAACATTTGAATGAGTTTCAACGTGGTGTTACAGTCGGCGCACTAGCGACGGGACACAGCATCTCTGAGGTAGCGATGAAGTGGAGACTTTCCCGTACGACCGTTCCACGAGTGTACCGTGAATATTAGGAACCCGATAAAACATCAGATCTCTGACATCGGTGCGGCAGGAAAAAGACGCTGCAAGAATGGGACCAACGAAGACCGACGATAATCGTTCTGCGTGACTGAAGTGCAACCCCTTCCGCAAATTGCTGCAGATTTCAATGCTGAGCCATCAACAAGTGTTAGCGTGCGCACCATTCAACGAAACATCAATGTGGGCTTTGTTAGCCGAGGGCCCACTCTTGCGCCCTTGATGACTGCACGACACACAGCTTTACACCTCTCCTGGGCCCATCAACATCGACATTGGAATGTTGATGACTGCAAACACGTTGCGTGGTCGGACGAGTCTCGTTTCAAATTGTATCGAAGGATGGACGTGTACGGGTTCAAAATGGTTCAAATGGCTCTGAGCACTATGGGACTCAACTGCTGTGGTCATAAGTCGCCTAGAACTTAGAACTACTTAAACCTAACTAATCTAAGGACGGCACACAACACCCAGCCATCACGAGGCAGAGAAAATCCCTGACCCCGCCGGGAATCGAACCCGGGAACTCGGGCGTGGGAAGCGAGAACGCTACCGCACGACCACGAGATGCGGGCGACGTGTACGGGTATGGTGACAATCTCAAGAATCCATGGACTCTGCATGTCAGCAGGGGACTGATGAAGCTGGTGGAGTCTCTGTAATGGTGCTGGGCATATGCAGTAGAAGTCATATGGACCCCTCATACGTCTAAATAGGACTCTTCACAAGTGACTCGTTCGTAAGCATCCTGTCTGATCACTTGCATCCATTCGTGTCCACTGTGCATTCTGACGGACTCGGGCAATTCCAGCAGGACAGTGCGACACCACTCACGTCCAACTCCCCGGACATGAACGTTATTGAGCATATTTGGGAAGCTTTGCAAAGTACTGTTCAGCAGAGATCTACCATGGTGTCAGTTCCCTCCAGCACTACTTCAGACATTAGTTGAGTCCATGGAACTTCGTGTTGCGGCGCTTCTGCGTGCTTGCGGCGACTCTACACGATGTTAGGCAGGTGGACCAGATTCCTCGCGCCGGAGGTTGGAGTCCTTGCTCGGACATTGGGTGTGTGTGTTGTTCTTAGCGTAAATTAGTTCAAGTAGTGTGTAAGTCTAGCGACCGATGACCTTAGCATTTTGGTCCCTAAGGAATTCACATGGATTTGAACATTATTTGTACCAGATTCTTTGGCTCTTCAGTGTAGATGGATATCGTCAACTGCGCGGAAAAACCAATGTACCTTTTTATGAGAGCAGCACGCTGTTTAACTAGTGTTGCCGGCGATGCATGCAAGACAGGCGCGCGGCCTCACACGCCTATAAACCGGGAACGCAACCCGACAAAAAGCGAAGCGCGTGCGGCCAAGCTATCTATCGCCTCGGCTTTCCTCTCTCCTCTCGGGCGCGTGAGCGAATGCGCTCGTCTGGCGGCTGCGTTCGGGGAAGGCCGAAGTGCGCCGAACAGTTCCGAAGTGCGCGCCTTGCAGGGCCTCCCGCACTCAGAGGCAGCGCGTCGTCGAGTTAGGACGGGTCGCTCGCAGCGTGCGTCATCTGTACTCAATCTGTCCTGCGCTGTCCGCGAGTGACGAACGGCGACGATGGCAGTTTAAATCGAAGAGAGAAAGAAAGCAGTGTGTGTTTGTGGCTGTCGAGTGTTTGGTGGAAAGTGCGACGAGTTTTGCCGTGTACACACACGTCACGTGTAGCTCCGCGTCACAGCTCACTGCGCCAGCGCCCCCGCCGCCTTGTGTATCACTGTAGCGTCGCCGGGACCGAAACCTCGCCAAGCTGGATGCGCCGACGCCCAAGCAGGATCCAGCAGATCAGCAGCAGCAGCAACCTCAGCAGCCGCCTCGCAAAGATGACAGGTAAGGCGGTCTGCGCCCTGTCACCCGTCCACCCCCACGTGTCTGCCCAGGCTAGGGGGCGGCGTCGCTGCTCGCACGTGTGTCCAGGCCGAGGTACAGTCGCCTCCCGTAGCAACAGGTTGCGTTTCTGACAGCATTGCTCCTCCTCGGGAAGGCCTCATTCGTTTGACAGATGTTGCTCCGTATGACAGTCGTTTGCATCTGTCAAGCTGTGAGCGTGGCTTGGTAAGTAAGTCTGGTAAAACAGCAAAAAAAAGGTATTACTTTTATAAACAGCTCACCTTACGGTTCGACATAGTCTCCTTTGAGGGAGATAAACGTGATAAACGTGGTCCAGCGATCCTCAAACTTTTTCATCCCATCAGAAAAAGAGGTTCTGACAAACTCTGCAAAATACTCGTTGACTGCAGGATTGCTTGGTCATTTAATGAAAATTGTTGTCCAGCAAGCCAAAGTTTGAAGTTACAAAAAAGATGACGTCACTTGTTATCGCTGATATCTGGGATGATACATTATCTTGCTTAAAGACCACAGTTTTGCATGCCAACTTTCATTTTCTTCAGCCGACGCAAGTTTAAAACGATTCAACAACAAAGCATATTAGGGACCAGTTGTGGTTCTCCCTTTTTCCAAGTAATCTATTCGTCGGGAATTGCAAAAAATAGTGTCCATCACCTTACCAGCTGCCACCTTCGGTGCACTTTCACCAACCTTTGTCCATTGTTTTGACTGCCGTTTTGACTACCATGTGTAATGATGGCTCCAGGTTTCCTCGAGAATCGCAAATCAGCGCATTTGGCGGATTGCTGTTAATTGTAAGCAGACAGTGTTAAAATTTGTGCCGGATGCACTTTGGTCGACTTAGCAATCGGGGCACCCACCTCGCACACAGCTTCTTCGTAGTCAATTCTGTGTACAGGATATTATGCGTTCGCTCAGCTGAGACGTCTACAGTCTGAGCAACCACAAGAATTTTTATTAAGCGGTCTTGCATTAACATATCATGAATTCTGTCTATCGTATCCTTTGTCGTGACCTCAGTTGGACGGCCGGAGCTGTCTCCGTCTTCGGTGATTGTCCGACCACGTTTAAATACATTAATCCAGAAGTAAAGGGACTCCAATGACGGAGCAGAAATTGTGTTAACTCCATCCAGTTATTTTTCTGATCTGTGCGGCATTCAAAAACTTCAAATGAAAATGTATAATAACAGCTCGAAACTGTTTTCTCGATTTTCAGTCGCAGTCGGCACACTGACCAATTCAGACAGCTGTCAACAATTAACTGTAACTGTACATTGTTAAAATGTTTTATGCGATCCTTGGAATAATGAAGGTTACCAACCATAAAGGCATAACAAATAAATTCCATCCTTTCCTGGAAATTGACCTGACTTGTCAAGTGCATCCTCACAGCTTTTGCAGATGATATAGTGGTCTGTAGTTGTCTGTAATGAAGTACTTAATGAAAAAAGAGCTGCACAATTAACCTGTCAAATCTCGATAAGATTTCAAAGTAGAGCCAAAATTATCAAATTACTGTAAATGTTCAGAAGTACAGAATTCTGCACTTCGCGAAACGTAAAACGCTTACTATTTTGTGTGTACAATATTAGGGACTCACAGTTGGAATTGAAGAACACTCAGAAATATGAAAGTGTAGTAGTTGGTGGGGACATTAAGTAGAATGCCCACATAGGTAAATTCGTAAGTAAAGCAGGTGGAAGACTTCATTAGTAGGACATTGGGAAAACGAAATCTATCTACACAGGAGACTGCTAAAAAAAAAAAAAGCGCCTGTGGCCGATTCTTGTATATTGCTCAAATGTATGGAACCATACCGAATAGGACCAGTGAACATACTCAAAGGCCACACGAACTGTCATAGATATGAGTGATCAAAGGGAGAGCGTGACTGAAAGTCTGAAAATCGTGAGCTGGCAGGTGCTAAAGAGAGAGGACAGTGAGCGATCCCAGAAATACACCGCAGCTCCCCCCTGCATAGCGACAGCGGAAACAGTCTCGCACGCACTGAGGCGTTTAAGGAGTCGAGTCACTTTCCTCGCGCTCCATTCACGAACCGAGCACGAACAGACCCTTACGTGTGGTGCAATGGGGAGTACTCTCTGCCATGTATTTCACAGCGATTTGAAGACCATGGTTGTAGATACAGACATCATAGCTGTTCCAGAGATCAAGCTACAGGAGGAATGTAAAATCATGCGAATTCTTGCTTAACATTAGCTGCAGACCTACAGTGTCATGCGTCAGCCAAGCCATGTATACGACTCGTGCCACAAACTTTCAAAGTGTACTGAGCTTTACCACAAACGGCTTTGAAATAGGTTGCCTTATTCCTCCAGCTGGTGCTCAGACAGGGGGACGGCCATTTACACACGACATTCATCACAGCTGACTCTAGAAATGGGAAACACATCGGCCGATTCGTTAATTCTAAGCCTTTAACTTGATTTTTCATTCATTGTTGACACACCCAATACCTTAGTAGCTGTAAAATTCAGAAAAAAATCTTGGCGTAACATTCTATTATGCTGAGCGACATAATTGTGTTTGCAGCAATTGACTTGTTACAATCATAGCAAAATTCTCCATGTTTTACCAACAAAGAAACTTTTTTGGTACTCAGTCATAGCCAGCGCCTCCCTTTAATCGTTACGTTTCCACACGTTACAGTCCACACGTTACAGTCCACTAAGTAAAATGATACATATTGCAGTGCCTGTATTATTCTGAATTACAATGTAAAGTTCCTTTGGACCTGCAGGAAAGACACTACGGTGACTACAGCCGTTATGAAATACATTAAATGTATTTGCAGTTACGGACATGGACAACCATCAGCTGTCGAATGACAATGAAAATTTCTGCCGGACCGGGATTCGAACACGTATTCTCCGCTTATCGCGAGCGGTCGCCTTACAATTCGGCTATCCGTGCACGACTCACCGCCAACTTCCACAGGCGACTTCAAAGTAAAAGTCTCGCCTGTACAGGAATATACGTAATGGATGTAAGAGTTCTTGTAGATGCATGGTCGACTACATATGGAATTATGGGTCTGGCACGGATAGCCAAACAGTAAGGCGACCTCTCGCGATAAGCGGAGAATACGGGTTCGAACCTCGGTCCGGCACAAGTTTTCATTCTCGCCATTTCATTCCGCAGGTGGTGGTTGTCAGTTTTGCAATTGCGAATACATTTAATGCAAGTGAAAGAATAGTTTGTACAGTACAGAATTCATCCAGTGACACATGACCGAATTTTTAAAAAAATATCTTAGGATATTGAAGGAAATGGGAAGCTCTTACACTTAATCAACAACCATTGGATGGGACTAGTTGATCTACCCCATAATGGCAACACTTGAAGCAACCACAACACTACTTCCGCTACGGGGTAACGGTTTGTAACTGCGGAGTTCTGTAAAAAGACGCAGACAAGCGGTTCAGCTGAGCAGGTCATCCATCACCGGGGTATGTGTACGTCTAAGAGCGCCTGTACGAAGCGGCTCACACGCCCCTTCCGTGTGAGAGGCATCTTGCATTTGTAACCTGCTTCCACGCATCTTCAGACCACTTAGCGGTGACAAATAGTTTCCATTTTCTGCGCACTGTTACATTGTATGTATTTTTGTCTCTGATATACATGGTGCCAGGTAAAATAATAACTTAAGAAACGTCAAAGGTGTGTTTCTATCAAGACTTCCATACCGAGTGTTCGTCTATTTTAGGTGTAGGCTGTACCTACAGCACAGTCTACATCCACGTCCATGCTCTTCAGTCCACTGTGAAATGATTGGCAGAGGATACTTCCCAATGCACACCATGTAAGGGTATTATCTTACAGCTATGTTCGTGTACGGAGCGCGAAAACAGTGACTAGCTGCTTAAAAGGCTTGTAGAGGTCAATGAAACAAGCAAATAACAGTAGTAAATACAGGTGCGGAAACAAATGGTTCCGCGACACGGCGTATTACGACTGAGTGCACGAACACCGTCTAACACAGACCCCGAGGATGCAAACTGCAGGTATGCACTTGAGCACAAACACCTTAAAAGTGTTCTCTATGGTCACGGTTCAGGTGAAGGCAGGCCTCAGCTCGTTCAGAAATCTCATGTATATTGCGAGTGCATTGGCAACCACCCACAATACGTTCCCGGTGTTCTACATATCAACAGAGCTTTCAGATGTCCCCCATGCACAAAATTCCAACGGATTCGAGTCTAGGAACTGGGCGGCGGTGGTACTTTTCAGCCACCACCGACACAGTTGTTGTCAAAACGCTGTTTACCATAACTTGTGTATCCGAAAAGATGATAAAATCAGACGAGGGCAGTTCACCACTTCGTAATTTGTGTCTCACTTGCGGTTTAGTCGAAATAAACGTGACGTTGGATATTAACAGTATTGTAACATTGGCGTGACTGCACTTTTATATACGCCGCGTAGGGAAACCCATTGGTTAGATTTAACTGTTGTATTCCTCCTTCGGCTTTGGTGAAGTAAAAATCTGTCTGCACCCTTCAGAACCAAAGCTTAGCTAAGAGCTATGCTCTCATCTAGTCGACCTGTTTAATACTGTCTTCAGTTTGGCAGTTACAAACTGATTTGGTGGCAGAGGAGAAATTCTTTCCACATGTTGTGTGGGATTATTTGCCTGCGCCATTGTCTTCTGAACCTATAATATTCAATCATCCGGTATAAACAAATTACTTCCAAGCAAACAGAAGCGTTTCAACATAAATCCGCATCAACATTCAGAGTTAAAACGTATATGGAGGGGAGTTATTTAGCTTTTTTCGTGTGAAACACAAGTGACAAACAAGTAGGGAAAGACTTATTTCGTTGCAAGGTTCAACGATGTGCGAACGAGAGCTGGGAGCGAGAGTGCACGCAGCCTTTCGCTGCCCGCTGTCTCTCAATTGGATACATCCTGGCTGGACGGCCCAGTTGGCTCACACAATATTTCGACCTCCCTCTGCCGGCTTGGGATTAATTTTCAATAGGAGACAGAACTGTTTTCCATCTGTCCAAAGTCGCTATCGAGATTGGGTGTGTGCCAGACGAAAAATTACGTTTTCTGCAATTAGTCAAAGTGCAGCATTCTTACGCCGTCTGTGTCCTTACTCTGTAGTTCTCTCATCAGAAAAGAACAACAGGACGTACTTCCAGTAGTTAGATTTAACTGTTGTATCCCTCCTTCGCCTTTGGTGAAGTAATAGCTCAGCCTGTATCCTTCAGAACCACAGAGAAAAGAGCCGCATTCATCCCGTCGGCCTGTTTAATATTGTACACTCCTGGAAATTGAAATAAGAACACCGTGAATTCATTGTCCCAGGAAGGGGAAACTTTATTGACACATTCCTGGGGTCAGATACATCACATGATCACACTGACAGAATCACAGGCACATAGACACAGGCAACAGAGCATGCACAATGTCGGCACTAGTACAGTGTATATCCACCTTTCGCAGCAATGCAGGCTGCTATTCTCCCATGGAGACGATCGTAGAGATGCTGGATGTAGTCCTGTGGAACGGCTTGCCATGCCATTTCCACCTGGCGCCTCAGTTGGACCAGCGTTCGTGCTGGACGTGCAGACCGCGTGAGACGACGCTTCATCCAGTCCCAAACATGCTCAATGGGGGACAGATCCGGAGATCTTGCTGGCCAGGGTAGTTGACTTACACCTTCTAGAGCACGTTGGGTGGCACGGGATACATGCGGACGTGCATTGTCCTGTTGGAACAGCAAGTTCCCTTGCCGGTCTAGGAATGGTAGAACGATGGGTTCGATGACGGTTTGGATGCACCGTGCACTATTCAGTGTCCCCCTCGACGATCACCAGTGGTGTACGGCCAGTGTAGGAGATCGCTCCCCACACCATGATGCCGGGTGTTGGCCCTGTGTGCCTCGGTCGTATGCAGTCCTGATTGTGGCGCTCACCTGCACGGCGCCAAACACGCATACGACCATCATTGGCACCAAGGCAGAAGCGACTCTCATCGCTGAAGACGACACGTCTCCATTCGTCCCTCCATTCACGCCTGTCGCGACACCACTGGAGGCGGGCTGCACGATGTTGGGGCGTGAGCGGAAGACGGCCTAACGGTGTGCGGGACCGTAGCCCAGCTTCATGGAGACGGTTGCGAATGGTCCTCGCCGATACCCCAGGAGCAACAGTGTCCCTAATTTGCTGGGAAGTGGCGGTGCGGTCCCCTACGGCACTGCGTAGGATCCTACGGTCTTGGCGTGCATCCGTGCGTCGCTGCGGTCCGGTCCCAGGTCGACGGGCACGTGCACCTTCCGCCGACCACTGGCGACAACATCGATGTACTGTGGAGACCTCACGCCCCGCGTGTTGAGCAATTCGGCGGTACGTCCACCCGGCCTTCCGCATGCCCACTATACGCCCTCGGTCAAAGTCCGTCAACTGCACATACGGTTCACGTCCACGCTGTCGCGGCATGCTACCAGTGTTAAAGACTGCGATGGAGCGCCGTATGCCACGGCAAACTGGCTGACACTGACGGCGGCGGTGCACAAATGCTGCGCAGCTAGCGCCATTCGACGGCCAACACCGCGGTTCCTGGTGTGTCCGCTGTGCCGTGCGTGTGATCATTGCTTGTACAGCCCTCTCGCAGTGTCCGGAGCAAGTATGGTGGGTCTGACACACCGGTGTCAACGTGTTCTTTTTTCCATTTCCAGGAGTGTATTTAGTTTGGCAGCGGACCGTAACCCATGACTGCTGTAGCTTTCTGCATCGCAAACTGATCTGGTGGCAAAGGAGAAATTCTTCCCGCATGTTGGCCATCAATCAACAAAATTTACTGCTGCAGGCAAAATGTATTTGGAAGCTTTATAAATAAAGTCCTTTAGCGGTTTCCGTTATTCGATAATGTGCGAATACCGGGATGGTTTCTTTGAAAAGCCCGAGGGCGTTTCTCTTCGTTACTTTCTCCAGTCAGAACTTTTTGTTCTATATCTATATGCCTACTCAGCAATACAGACTTGTCTGATTTCTCCTTTGTTGTTGCGATGGTCATTTCTCTCTGTGTAGGTGAGAGTCAATAAAATATTTTTTGGACAAAGTTGGTGATTGAATTTTCTTGAAAATATGTCCGAAATGTGATAAAAAGCCCATAGAAGCAAAAAAAAAAAG
This sequence comes from Schistocerca cancellata, assembly GCF_023864275.1. Taxonomy (NCBI): domain Eukaryota; kingdom Metazoa; phylum Arthropoda; class Insecta; order Orthoptera; family Acrididae; genus Schistocerca; species Schistocerca cancellata. The sequence continues at coordinate 1,120,880,069 of NC_064626.1, forward strand.
AAAACATCTTGTTTTCCAAGTAAGTATTCTGGTTTAATCAGTTCTGAAACAGTCTCGTTTTAAACCAAGCCCGTTATCAGAATGTTTTTAAAAGGGCCAGGTACCTTAAAAGATCATAAATACAGAAAATTTCAAAACTAAAAATTTTAAGAAACCTTTTAAAAAATACAAGAAAAATCACAAGCCATTATAAAATCCCGAAAACAAACGGTCGCCAAATCAGTTAATACTTCAGGCAAGGAGCTTTTAATGAAGTCAATCCATTTAAACAAATTTAAAAAACCACGTAAATAATACCAGATACATAACGTCCTATCAACGGGTACGCACAACCGGGACTCAGGTGGCCCAACCAGGCGTTCACTGTTCGTAGAACCAGTCGCACCACTAAACGGAGCGCGTAACAAGAACAAAACAAAACACAAACAGGGAAAGATCAATCAGTTTTAAGCTTGTGATACTCTGAGAAAGTAATACACGCGACTAATTACACATGCCCAGAAACTCTTTGCTGTATATATAAAAAAAGAGATGACCTATGGTTATGCAGTGCGCGGGTGGGGTGAGTTAATGACAGCACCAAGCGCTAGTCAGCGGACGTCGTAACGATACCAACTTTACAATCTGGAATAACAGCTCAACCGAACACAATTTTAGCTTGAGCCGAGGACTGAAGGCGCAAATACCCTTTGATACGATGGATCACCATTGCAGATAATCGTTAACCTGATATTACAGTGTCAAAAGAACGCCAAACACAAGACGACAGACACTGTTTCCAGATTGACGTGCATATGAATGTCACCGGCCAGTCTACGAGCAACAGTAGGCAGACATGAAGTCTCCTTAACACGGGCTTACTCTCACAGGAAGATTAGCCACAATATGCGACAACTATTCGTGTGACTCTGTCACATACTGCCAGTATACGGAACAGCGACCAGCTCTTCCGCACGCCCCTATGTACTGCCCGCAGCCCATTCAGTGACGGACTATCCACTTGCGTCCTCATCCGTAGCAGTACGCTCTCCCTTGGCGCGCATAGTCGGCACTTCTCAAGAGCGCCAGAGACGCCCTTCCTGTATGGAAAAAAGGAACTCGGCGCTCCATATAGACGTATTAAGACCATAAGCATCAGTACGGTTGTATCAAACTCGCCGCAACGGAAAATTTTCCTGCTGGAAGGTGCTATCGCTGTCGAAAAGCCATCTGGGAGTATGCATGCGGAACGATTTGAAGTGGAATGATCACATAAAATTAATTGTTGGTAAGGCGGGTACCAGGTTGAGATTCATTGGGAGAGCCCTTAGAAAATGTAGCCCATCAACAAAGGAGGTGGCTTACAAAACACTCGTTCGACCTATACTTGAGTAATGCTCATCAGTGTCGGATCCGTACCAGATCAGGTTGACGGAGGAAATAGAGAAGATCCAAAGAAGAGCGGCGCGTTTCGTCACAGGGTTATTTATTTGGTAACCGTGATAGCCTTACGGAGATGTTTAGCAAACTCAAGTGGCAGGCTCTGCAATTTTACGAAATTGAGTTTTGGTGTATCAGTTTTTGGTTTGCGCAGAACCTAATAAAGGCTTTTGTAATCGTGGTTCTGGTGACTGATCTGTAGCGTCACCCAAGGTCTAGGTTAGGGTGAAAGGTGATAATTTAGGTATTAATTGGCAAAGCCAACGAATATGAAAGCCAAATAAAGCCGGTAGCGCAGCCTAATGTTTACGTCCGGCCATATTTAAAAATGCAAGGGGGGGGGGGGGGAGGTCCAATACGGAACAAATATGGTGTAATAACTCTCATACTACAATACTACAGCGTACCTGCTGAAGTAAACTTCCCGTGCGTATAATTTGAATTTTGTCCCCACTGTAAGGCAGCCCTGTCCTTCGGCACAGTTGGACTTGGCTGCATTAGCGACTGTATGCAGCTGGACTCTGCCGCTACAAGAGAAATGACACTGTTTATTGCCGGCGTTAATGAGACGGCGTGCGCCTCTTCGATAAGCAGAGAAAGGCGGGAGAGGTGACGGATTTATGGAGAGGATGACGAGGCGACGCAACACTGGAGTTGCCCATAAGGACCGCGGGTCACGAACCTCTGACACAAACGCGTGGGAAAGGGTACATCGTGGAATATAATGCTTCCTGTTCTGTACTAGCTGTGTGGTATGACGGTGACGTATGAATGAAGACAGAACAAAGCCTTATGGTATGTCGTGTGTGTATTTCTGGTAATTTGTGACGCATGCAAATCGATTTAAACTACAAAGTAATCACCATTGTTAAGGAAGCTTGAAAAATCTGTTAGAAATATTATAATACAAAGGTTCCAAAAATTAGTTGAAATAACCGTATTTGAAAGCAAACGGAAGAACGTGCATTGATGTCTTCAGCTTAAAACAGATAATGAAAGAGATGATACGCCTAGAGGGAATTCAGTCTAGAGATCTAGATTTTTCTCATCCATTCTGCATAGTTACGCATTATGCATAATACTGATTACGTAAATGTGTTCAGGCAGTTATCAACTACAGGAAACTACGCAGTTATATGTTTCTCACATCACGCAAAAGAATTTACCATAGATCTACTTTAAAGACAAATACTGAAGTAGTCGTTTCCGCGTTAATAGGTATTGAAGGAGATACCAAACCGTTGAAACACACACTGGAAAATTTTAATATCCGAAATGATACAGAGGGACCGAAATTCATAAGAATGTTGTATACTAATTGTGTAGTGGTCCGTGCAGATAATTCAGATTTTTTTACCAGAGGGAATTATTAGAAAGCATTAAGGTAATGAAAAAAAAATAGTTTGGTGAACTAAAAAACTAAAAAGGAACCGTGGTAACTTTTACGGGAAAATCCCAACGTTACGGTAGGACACAAAATTGTCGAATAAGTATCTAATCTTAACTTTGCTAGAGTTCCACGAACCACATCTAAACGAATTATATATTAATCACAACCCAGAAAGATTTAATTACTGTGATAAAATACAGGAAGAACGGTCAATATTCAAGGGTGTTACAGGAAGGACCATTCGAAGTAAGTGTCATGTGGATATATGCTCTGCTGTTCTGAATGGTTTCCGGGGTGAAACACATTTAATCTACATTTGCCTTTGGAGTACTGACGCGCACGTACAGGTTGACAATTATAGAACTATATGAAGAAAAACGTAAATTAGTTAAAAACTACGGCGTGCACACACTTTATTCAACATACGAACGTCACTACAGGTATTCGGATTTAGGTTGTGACATGTTCGATTTGCCTGCCATCATTGGCGATGATGTGACGCAGACGAATAGCGAAATTCTGCATGACACGCTGAAGTGTCGGAACATCGACGATGGCGATGACCTCTTGAGTGGTTGTTTTCCGCTTAGCAATGGTTTTGGGATTAGTGCTGTACACTTTGTCTTTAATATGGCCCCCTAAAGAGGAGTCGCACGTGTTTAGATTCGGAGAACATGGCGGCCAGTCGGGGCCCATGCCTGTGGCCTCTGGGTACCCCAAAACCAGAATGCTGTCTCGAAAGTGCTCCTCCAGGACATCAAACCTACCTCTTTGCTCGGAATGTCTTTCTGCCATTAAACTAGCCAGTAGAACGTGCAGTTGTCCATGGTGTGTTGTGAGTGATGTAGTGAGAGGGATTGAGAAAGATTGGTTAACAGTGTCCGTACACGCGCTGGCTAAAATGCCAATGCCACACATTTACACCAATGAAAAATATGCAGATACGGTGTATATCTACGGATTATGCGATGTTAGTGCTCCTGCTGCTGTCCTAAGAACACCGTCGGCGCTTTCCGACACGCCGAATCCCTGATTGTAGAGTGTACATCACAGTTTTTAGTACTTTGCGTGAAACAGGTAGTGTACGAAGTTACTATTTTTCGACAGTCGATGCAGGAACACCAACACATTGTTGAAACGATCAACGTAGCCCTAAAATGGTTCAAATGACTCTAAGCACTACGGGACTTAACATCCTGAGGTCATCAGTCCCCTAGACTTAGAACTACTTAAACCTAACTAACCTAAGGACATGACACACATCCATGCCTGAGGCAGGATTCGAACCTGCGACCGTAGCAGCAGCGCGGTTCCGGACTGAAGCTCCTAGAACGCTAGGTCACAGCGGACTTCTAACGTAGCCCTACTACTAGCGCTTGCTCAAATGGTGCAGCTTAGTGTCCCAGCAAACGGCGACTTTCTCCACGTATTAGTTGCCACGAACACGTGTATGGTGAACCTCACGTGCGGAAAACTTGGATCCATTTAACTTACAGCGTGTCCCCAAGCTTCACATTGGCGATAACGCCACATGACTTGAATTTTTTCATTGGTTAAATGACAGTCGTCATTTGGCTCCGTTACTACTATTCACTAATGAAGCCACGTTTACACGGAATGGAATCAACACCACTTGTAATAATCATCGATGGTCGGAGGAAAATCCACACACTATAATGGAAACAAACTTTGAAGTTAGTTTACCAATCAATATTTGGTACTGCGCAATCGGTGGCATGTTGATAGGTGCAGTCACTTCAGAAGTGCGAATTATTTGATTTTCCTTTTTTTTTTAAAATTTTTTGTTCAACACCTTGAGGAGGTTTCTTAGGCCAAGCGGACTGCAATGTGCTTCCATCATGATGGAGCCCCTCCACATTTCACCAAACGTGTGAAGGAACATCCCAACCACACCTACCCTAATTACTGGATTTTTCGTGGTAGTACAGTTAACTGGCCACCAAGATAAAAAATTATTCAAATGGCTTTGAGCACTATGGGACTTTACATCTGAGGTCATCAGTCCCCTAGAACTTAGAACTACTTAAACCTAAGGACATCACACACATCCATTCCCGAGGTAGGATTTGAACCTGCGGCCGTAGCGGGTGCGCTGTTTCAGACTGAAGCGCCTAGAACCGGCCAGCGCCACCAAGATCGTCAGAGCTTACGTCATTAGATTTTTGCTCATGGGATTGGATGAAGTCTGAGGCGTACAAACGAAAGGTGAGTGAGATGAACTGCTTAATCGCATCGTGGATGCTGCTGTCCTCATTAGGAAACGTGCAGAGCCACTAACGCAAGCAACCCAGTGTTCCCCCCCCCCCCCCCAATAGTGCACAAATACAATGAAGTTGACTGTGGGATATTCGAAAATTTCTTGTGAACTGTACAACAGCTGAACTGTACAACAGCTGAACTGTACAACAGCTGAACTGTACAACAGCTGAACTGTACAACAGCTGAACTGTACAACAGCTGAACTGTACAACAGCTGAACTGTACAACAGCTGAACTGTACAACAGCTGAACGGTACAACAGCTGAACGGTACAACAGCTGCATTATGATGTGTACGATAATGCTTAGAGGTGAATCTGTTAAAAATATGTATTTTAAGTTGAATGTAAAACGTATGTTGTAATGTTTACTAACTGTTGTACATGTGTACATATGCAAACCTGACGATGTATTGAACTGTACAGAAAATAACAATGTACATTAAAAGCGTTCTGTCTCTGAGACCTTTCGGAATAGGGCACGTATCCAAAAGAAGGAAAGAATCATAATCAGAATCTCAAAGTGTACAGTATCCCGCAGGCAGTTGGCAAACACTTAAATAAATGGACAGGCCATGTCCGGCGGATGGACGACTGTTTAAAACTACTTTGCGGAGCCAGCTGTCAGCCGACAGAGAAAAGAAGCGGCATACAATCAACCGAGGCCCCTTTCACACGGGAGATGAAGAGAGGTGAAGCGATTCGCTTTAAGACACGTTCGCACCGCAGCGAATGGAAGCGAACACAGATGAACGTGCATTCGCAGACAATCGGCCATTGTTCTCTACCGTTCGCATGTACCTGTGAATAAGCTTTTACCATGGATGGAACGGAGGAGAACTCAAGAACGAGCGTAGCGTGTCAACTGTACAAGAGCTGCGGTTTTTGCACTAATAATGACCGCACAGGTTTCACTCGGTATGACAGTTGTTAAACAACTGGGATGAATTTGCGGGTGCGTTATCATGTTTCAAGAGTCATGAATAGTCTCGCCATATTTCACGCCGTTTTCTTACCGCATTTCCTTGCAGGTTTCGCAACACATACAGGATCGATTAACAGTTTGTCCCTGTGGCACGAGTTCATGAGGAATTAATCCTTCAAAGTCAGTGATAACTATCAGCATGGCTTTGACATTTGACCTGACTTGACGAGCTTTTTTTGGTCTTGGAGGATCTTTCCCGACCCCCTTGTGAACACCGAACCTTGGTATCAACATAACCGTAGACCCACTTCTCATCACCAGTTAAGATTCTCTTAAGAAACATCTAGTTCCATTTGCGCGATCCAAAAGTTCTTGACAGACAGCGAGGCGAAGGACTTTCTGGTCTTGACTCAAGAGCCTGGGACGAACTTGGCGGCAACAGGAAGCATCCAAGATACTGTTTCAGTGTTTCATAACGTGATCCATCAGAAATTGTACATTGTTCTGCAATCTCTCGGACAGTCTTCGATTGGCACGCACAGTTTCGTTGACGTTCTGACATGAGCGTCGTTGCTAGACGTCGAAGGACATCCTCAACGAGGGGCATCTTTAACTTGCGTCCAGCCATTTTTAAACCGGGCGAACCTTTCGTAACACTGAGTACGGCATAAGCGTTAATCACCATAGGCTTCCTGCCTCATTTGGTGTCTCTCTGTAAAGATTTTCTTGAATTTCACGCAAAATTTAATGCAGATGCGTTGCTCCTTTAACCCTTACATCTTGAAATTCGCAAACTGGATGACACAACGTTCTACTCAGAACAGCACTAAACAGTAATTAACCGAAAAACAACAATGAATTTTCCGGCAGTTACACATTAAACACATGCGGGTGCAGGGATGCCAAACGCGTTTCGCTCCAACACACCACTGGTGCGAAATTAGGAATGTTTCGGAATTTTCTGAACAGACTTCGCTTCAGAAGCATTAGTTGTCCGGTCACCACTCCATCATCATCATCCATCATCATCCATCATCATCCATCATCATCCATCATCATCATCATCATCATCATCATCATCATCATCATCATCAACAGAAGTAGTTCGCACACAGAACGGCGGACGAATGCTCCCTGTACTGCCAGCGACGAAGCGTAGAGGAAGCGAGTTTCCTTTGATAGGTCACGAGCAGCGGAACGCGAGCGAGCACCTGCGAACGCGAATCCAACGCGACTGCATGGTGTTGCTTCGCGCTAGCTTACCGTTTACGCCAGAGAGAACCCTCGTCATTGATACTCCTTCGCTTGTGTTCGCGCCGGTGTAGACCTTGAACGGTATGCATTCTTTCACGCGAGAAGCTCATAGCTTGAGCTTCGCCTTTGGCTAAATGCAGCCATCGTGTAGTTTGTCGAGCGAGTCGCCGCTACTCTCTCCACACCGTCGCGTCAGGTGGGAGTCTTCACACGGGGAGGGCAGAGGACAGAGGAGCCGCTTGCCGGCAGTGTCTGGCACTGCTTACCACAGTTTCGGTTGTCGTCGTCTTCTTCTTCAGTCTGAATGGTTTGGTACAGCTCTTCATGCTACTCTATCTTGTATAAGCCTCCTCATCTGCGAGCAACTACTGCAACCTACATCCTTCTCTCTCTCTCTCTCTCTCTCTCTCTCTCTCTCTCTCTCTCTCTCTCTCTACTGTATTCATCTCTCGGCCGCCCTCTACGATTTTCACCCCCGATTTTACCTCATTCACCAACCCAACACTTCTCTCCACTACTAAACTGATGTTCCCCTTGACGTCTCAGAATGTGTCGTATCAACTGAACGCACCTTTTAGTCAAGTCGTGCCACAAACTTCTTTTCCCCCCCAGTTCTGTTCAGTACCACCTCATTATTCACGTGATCTACCGACCTATCTTCAGCATTCTTCGATAACATCACATTTAAAATCTTCTATTTTTCTTCTTGTCTAAACTGTTTATCGTCCATGTTTCATTTCCGCACAGGGCTACACTCCGTACAAATACTTTCAGAAAAGAAAACACTTCCCATCACTTAAATCTGTACTTAATGTCAACACATGTCTTTTCCTCAGAAACGCTTTTCTTGCCGTTGCCAGTCTGCGTTGGGTATCCTCTCTACTTCAGCCATCATCAGTTATTTTGCTACCGAAACTATTAATCTAATTTAATACAACTATATTTTGTTATCCGTGTTGGCCTGTTGTTGGAACTCATCTTACATCCTCCTTCCAAGACACTCCATTCCATTCAACTGCTCTTCCAAGTCCTTTGCTGTTCCTGACAGAATTAAAATGTCATCAGTACGCATTGTCACTCGTCCGCTGCGGCCGAGTGGTTCTAGGCGCTTCAGTCCGGAACCGCATTGCTGCTGCGGTCGCAGGTTCGAATCCTGCTTCGCGCATGGATGTGTGTGTGTGTGTGTGTGTAAGTAGTTCTTAGTCTAGGGGACTGATGACCTCAGATGTTAAGTCTCATAGTGCTTAAGAGCCATTTGAACCAATTAGCATTGCATTGTGAGATAACACAGCTGTATTGACTGCGACGTAATTTTGTTCAGCTTCATGGTTTTAGATATCGTTTTCGTAACATTTTTTGGCATATTTTTATACTACACGGTCCAGTCACGCTAATGTAGCAACTTGTCAAAAGGCTGAATAATCACATGCAGGCACGCCGACTCCACAGCCGTGGCCAGCTGCTCCAGGTTCCTCGAATGAGGATCCGTAGCGCGAACAGCCCGATCCAGGTGGTCGCGCCGATTATCTGTTGGTTTTCCGGTGAGTTGATTGGCCACGCGAGTAGCGTAAACTCATCCTGCTGCTCTTCGAACCACCCTCGTGCACTATGAGCTGTGTGGCAGTTTGCATTGTTCTGCTGGTGGGCGCCATCGTGCCGAGAAAACAACAGTGCATGTAGATGTGGACACGGTCCCCAAAAGGATGGATAGATACTTCTGTTGATCCATTGTGGCTTCCAGAATACCAAAATCAACGAGGGATGCCGTGAAAACATGTGTTGTTGTTGTTCTGGTCTTCAGTCCTGAGACTGGTTTGATGCAGCTCTCCATGCTACTCTATCCTGTGCAAGCTTCTTCATCTCCCAGTACTTCCTGCAACCTATATCCTTCTGAATCTGCTTAGTGTATTCAACTCTTGGTCTCCCTACATGATTTTTACCCTCCACGCTGCTCTCTAATACTAAATTGGTGATCCCTTGATGCCTCAGAACATGTCCTACCAACCGATCCCTTCTTCTAGTCAAGTTGTGCCACAAACTTCTCTTCTTCCCAATCCTATTCAATACCTCGTCTTCAGTTATGTGATCTACCCATCTAATCTTCAGCATTGTTCTGTAGCACCGCATTTCAAAAGCTTCTATTCTCTTCTTGTCCAAACTATTTATCGTCCATGTTTCACTTCCACACATGGCTACACTCCATGCAAATACTTTCAGAAACGACTTCCTGACACTGAAATCTATACTCGATGTTAACAAATTTCTTTTCCACAGAAACGCTTTCCTTGCCATTGCCAGTCTTCATTTTATATCCTCTCTACTTCGACCATCATCAGTTATTTTGCTCCCCAAATAGCAAAACTCCTTTACTACTTTAAGTGTCTCACTTCCTACTCTAAATCGGGTGATACTGAGAGAATTAATTAGACTACATTCCATTATCCTCGTTTTGCTTTTGTTGTTCATCTTATATCCTCCTTTCAAGACACTATCCATTCCGTTCAAGTGCTCTTCCTTGTCCTCTGCTGTCTGACAGAATTACAATGTCATCGGCGAACCTCAAAGTTTTTATATCTGCTCCATGGATTTTAATACCTAATCGAAATTTTTCTTTTGTTTCGTTTACTGCTTGCTCAATATACAGATTAAATAACATCTGGGAGAGGCTACAACCCTGTCTCACTTCCTTCCCAACCACCGCTTCCCTTTCGTGTCTCACGATTCTTATAACTGCCATCTGATTTCTGTTCAAATTGTAAATAGCCTTTCGCTCCCTGTATTTTACCCCAGCCATCTTTAGAATTTGAAAGAGAGTATTCCAGTCAACATTGTCAAAAGCTTTCTCTAAGTCCACAAATGCTAGAAACGTAGGTTTGCCTCTCCGTAATCTAGCTTCCAAGATAAGTCGTAGGTTCAGTAATGCCTCGCGTGTTCCAATATTTCTACGGAACCCAAACTGATCTTCCCCGAGGTCAGTTTCTACTAGTTTTTCCATTCGTCTGTAAAGAATTCGCGTTAGTATTTTGCAGCTGTGACTTATTAAACTAATAGTTCGGTAATTTTCGCATCTGTCAACATCTGGTTATCGCAGACCATAATGCTCCCTCCTCCGCCATGGAACTTTTCGACGATTGTTGCAGGCTGTTTGCATTCAGAAGCTTCACCCATACGCGCCAGAGGGCATCTGTCTGATGTAGCATAGAACGTGATTCTTCAGAAAAAAACCTCCTGTAGCTACTCAGTGGACATCCAGTTCTCGTACTCGCGTGAAAATTCCATCATTCGTCGTCGATGAACAGCACTCAGCGTGGGTGCATGAACCAGGCGCATGCTGTGGAGGCCCGTATGTAGCAACGTTTGCCGAACGGTTGTTGCTAGCACCTTGGTACGTTTGGAGGTTAGTTGCTGAACAATTACACGTCTATTCGAGGCCGTCGTTTTCTCCTGTCATCTACGGCGCGCGTGCATCACAGTTGGCACGGCATTAGACGTTTCAGAAATCTACATCTACATCTATACTCCGTAATCCACCCAACAGTGTGTGGCGGAGGGCACTTTACGTGCCACTGTAATTACCTCCCTTTCTTGTTCCAGTCGCGTATGGTTCGCGGGAAGAACAACTACCGGAAAGCCTCTGTACGCACTCGAACCTCTCTCGTGATCTCCTCGGGAGGTATAAGTAGGGGGAAGCAATATATTCGATACCTCATCCAGAAACGCACCCTCTCGAAACCTGGACAGCAAGCTATACCGCGATGCAGAGCGCCTCTCTTGCATAGTCTGCCACTTGAGTTTGCTAAACATCTCCGTAACGCCATCACGCTTACCAAATAACCCTGTGACGAAACGCGCCGCTCTTCTTTGGATCTTCTGTATCTCCTCTCTCAACCCGATCTGGTACGGATCCCACACTGATGAGCAGTACTCAAGTATAGGTCGAACGTGTTTTGTAAGCCACCTCCTTTGTTGATGTACTACATTTTCTAAGGACTCTCCCAATGAATCTCAACCTGGCATCCGCCCGCCTTACCAACAATTAATTTTATATGATCATTCCACTTCAAATCGTTCCGCACGCATACTCCCAGATATTTTACAGAAGTAACTGCTACCAGTGTTTGTTCCGCTATCATATAATCATACAATAAAGGATCCTTCTATTCGAAATATATTACATTTGTCTATGTTAAGGGCCAGTTGCCACTCCCTGCACCAAGTGCCTATCCGCTGCAGATCTTCCCGCATTTCGCTGCAATTTTCTAATGCTCCAACTTCTCTGTATACTACAGCATCATCCGCGAAAAGCCGCATGGAACTTCCGACACTATCTACTAGGTCATTTATATATATTGTGAAAAGCAATGGTCCCATAACACTCACCTGTGGCACGCCAGAGGTTACTTTAACGTCTGTAGACGTCTCTCCATTGACAACAACATGCTGTGTTCTGTTTGCTAAAAACTCTTCAATCCAGCCACACAGCTGGTCTGATATTCCGTAGGCTCTTACTTTATCAGGCGACAGTGCGGAACTGTATCGAACGCCTTCCAGAAGTCAAGGAAAATGGCATCTACCTGGGAGCCTGTATCTAATATTCTGGGTCTCATGAACAAATAAAGTGAGTTGGGTCTCACACGATCGCTGTTTCCGGAATCCATGTTGATTCCTACAGAGTAGATTCCAGAAATGACATGATACGCGAGCAAAAACATGTTCTAAAATTCTACAACAGATCGATGTCAGAGATATAGGCCTATAGTTTTGCGTAACTCCTCGACGACCCTTCTCCACTATTCGTCGAAAGCGGATGATCATGTCCTTCTGGACGTCAGACAAATCGCTCCGTTTCCGCATTACGACAAAGAATGCACTGTTTCCCTGTTGGGCTCGCCTCCCCCCCCCCTCCCCCTCCCCCTCTCTGCCGCACAATTTATTTATCCTTCACTGCTAGTGGTGGCATCTGCCATTTGTAAGTGGTTATTGCACGTTCACGTGGAACATAGACGTCGGCCACGTTAAAGTCACGGGACCGTGTATTAGCCGTTAACTTAATCAGCTCTAACGCTGCCGCCTTCTCATTTTCACTTTTCTTAAAATAATCAAGCAGTCTGGCCTAAGTTGTCTTCGCCTGCTTAGCTGCGGATTACAGCGGATGCTGAGTTAGGTTCGCTCGTCTCTCTATGTAATATGTATTAAATAAAACGATTACAAAACTTGGTGTCTGCCACTTCATTTAACAATTAATCATTTTGTATCTTATCTAGGGGAGCAAGAGAGAATATTTCGCAGCCAAAGCAGCCACAAGATTTCTTCTGCCTGTCTCAGCAGTTGAAGAAAATACACACATTACTTGTGATGCACCCGTTCCCAGATCTCGCATTCAGCAGCCAAGTGTAACTAAATTACGTGTACACTGATTAAACATGGCACACGCTGCTAGGCAAGATTTTTGTTGGTATTAAGTAGGACTGGCTGGAGTCGGTTCTACAGTTTTAAAATTCATGAGCGCTGTCGGCTCGCAGTGTTGGATACGGTCCCGAGGTCTTCGGTGTTGTCGTGACGTAACACCGTGACCGTTGATCACGTCTAATTGCTGGACATTTCACAAGGAGTCGCCTGCGAGGCGTGGCCTTGACATATCGTGGACCTCTCGCTGTCTTGGCTGGCCCTTACTTCCCGGCTCTCTCTCTCTCTCTCTCTCTCTCTCTCTGACTCATCTGTTCCCGTGAGATTACTGCATCCTTAAGCAAGTCTGAAAACACACACCTGTTTCTCTACGCGGTCTGGTTGTATAATGGACAGTCGCGCTGTGTTACGGCATCTATAGCTAACTGACCTTCCTTATCCTTGTGTTACCGTATTTCCTTGTATTCCATCCTCTTACACGAAGTCCCGTTAGTACCAGCATGTTTTCCACTATCTATCTCTAGCAAACCTGGCAACTTGACTTCTGTCGCCTTTTACGCAAGCATTGCATCATTGGATTGACGTATGTATTGCTATACGAGCCCAATGTCATCAGATCTATTGTAGCATTAATTACTTTCACGCCACAATAAATAATACATACAGATATGATGATGTCCATAAATATTTATGGTTCTGAAGTGAATATTGCTTGTTGCTGAGGGCGACGCTATAGAATCAGCTTCAAGTCCAGTCACATTTATAGTTAAGTATAACCATTTCAGATTAATTATACTACGTAGAGTGGCAAGGAATATTCCTTTTCTTGAAATAGGAACGAAATACCTTGTGAAAATAATTTATTCGCCTGAGTGAATTTTCCATACATCAAGGTGTCACGTAACCTCTTAAATAGGACAAAAATCGTCAACGCTTGTATGTGGCGAAACTTTCATCCCGTGAAGGTTGACTGTAAGCTTCAAGAAAGAGGTGTTCATGAGGTATTTTTTCCTGTATTTGATGTTTTTGTGTTAATAGGCAGAATTAGTATCAATAAATATTACGCGCTTGAAGTTAATAATATTATACAGGAACCACTCCGAGATAAAGTAAGTACTACCTAACGTTCACTGCGCGATTTCTCCGTGCACTGCGTACGCAAGCCAGTCACGTGATAAAAGTGAGAGGGGGAAAGGTTTTGCGTTTGGACTTACAAAATCTTGTATTTCACGACTAAGAGCTCCGTTATGGCGGATGATGGACAAAGTAGGGGACTCAAAAGATTCCACTGAAACTAGTGGTCCTCGAATGAAACCAGACATTTATACACACTTTGATTTCCGACGTGAGAGCTCGCACGGTTGTTTCTGTAGACGCTGCGTTGGTATGCGAGGAGAGTCCAGTCATGTTAAGTCGTCCGCAGCTTCAACTGGTCCACCGTATCGCCGTGCCGACCTTGGGCTGCAGTAGTATTTCCTTGTGGACGCCGACTTAACACTAGCTGCTAACGACAACATTTATGTTGTATCGCCTCTCGTTTGCGTGAAGTGCATTTATGAGAAAACGTATGCATGTTATTAAATTCCATCTCTCAAGGCCAGAAAGATTGTGGTTGCTGCTGCTGTTGTCTCTTCAGTCCGAAGATTTTTGATTCAGCTCTCCACACTACTCTCGCTTGTGCAAGCCTGCTCGTCTCTCCACGAATACCGCAACCTGCATCGATTTGAACCTGTCTATTGTAATCATCCCTTGGCATCACTCTAAAATTCCTCGCCTCTCTCTCTGCCTCTCGCCCCCCCCCCCCCCTCCCGTCCCACCGCCATTACCAAACTGATTTTCACGAATTACGATCAGTAGACTTCAGTGATTGACTATGAAAACGTCCCAACTTCATGCTAAAACCTGTGTTTGGAGAGTGCAGCGCTCACAAGGAACTACTTAAGAAAATAGTGAAAATTTCATAAGAACTGTCTTAATTCTATAATAGCATCCACTAATTCACTTCGCACATTGTACTGAGTAAAACAGCTGCAGTCAGGGTGTATACGCAGGAAGGAGCACTGTTCTGTACCTAGCAATGAATTGGGAGAGGCGCACAGTCGTAAAACATAAACTCTCTATCCCACGTAATGCACACTCATCTTTCACCCGGCCCACTTAAGTTACAGCATTCACTACTTTTTTGCAGTCATAATTGTCACCTAAGAGCAAATAAGAGAACACACTTTTTTTCTTGGCCTGCTGTCTACAGCAGAATATTGTTTTCTGATGTGGACGATACTCCAAAAAATGGCTCTGAGCACTATGGGACTTAACATCTGAGGTCATCAGTCCCCTAGAGCTCAGAACTACTTAAACCGAACTAACCTAAGGACATCACACACATCCATGCCGGTGGCGGGATTCGAACCTGCTACTGTAGCGGTCGCGCGGTTCCGGACTGAAGCGCCTAGAGCCGCTCGGCCACACAGGCCGGCGGCCGATATTCACCGCATCTCAGTTTTGAGGTGACTTCTCATGGAAGATAAATAAACGCGTTCTAGATCACTTATACCTGCTGACATATGTGTCGTGCGGAAGATACTTCTCTGTGCCTTGATGCCAACATTTAAATACTGAAATAATTCACTTTTCTCAAGCGATTTTGGGTAACTGAACTGTTTTCCGTTATGGATGTAATGGTAATATCCTCGACACCATCTAAATTGTCACGGCAGCCAAGGAGCGATCAAACGGCCTATGTTTATGGATGTAGAAAGCTTTTCGCAGTGTGGACCTACAAATTTGAAGTTTCAAAGCTAGCGGGGATAAAATACAGGGAACAAAAGACTATTTCCGACTTGTACAGAAGCCAGACTACTGTTAGAAGAGTCGATGGACGTGGTGAAAGGGAAGCAGTGGTTGGGAAGGGAGTGAAACAGGGTTGCAGCCCATCCCCAGAGTTCTTCAATCTGTACATTGAGCAAGCAGTAAAGAAAACCAAGAACAAATTTAGAATGAGAATTTAAGTTCAGAGGAAGAGACATCAAAGGACTTGGAAGATCGTTGTTCTGAAAGACGTTACAAGATGAATATAAACAAAAATGCGAGGAATTAAATGAGAAGATGAGGAGGGTACGGACTTTAGGAACCGCGAACAGTGCAAGTTGTATACAAGTTTTGTTATATGTGCACCAAGATAACTGACAATTTCCAGAAGAAAAGAAACAGCAGAATCAGTCCAATATTATAAAAGGCTAATAGGCAAATATATCCTGAAAACTTTGAATTACTTCCTTTAAAGGGATCAGAAGAAAACAACTATATTAGGATGGGGTTCAGCCGTAGTTAATTTTCTAGTATATGCGTCGTATCAAAGTAATGAAGCCCACATGTTCTGGCGGTGTTGGTACAACAGTTGGAGATTTGAACAGTGTATTTTTTTCCTACGGGGTAGTACGGTGGATAAAGAGATCTACGTAACCTTCTCGTAAAATCTGGCCAACTGCTGTCGGCGGTATGCTATTCACAAATGATATGTGAATGTATGAAATTTTAGGTCATGTTTTTGTGTAGGTGTACACGGAAGTGACAGGTAAAGAAGAAAGCGATATGCACGTATGCAGATGACAGTAGTATCGCGTACCCAAGATATAAAAGGGCAGTGCATTGCCAGAGTTGTCATTTGTACTCAAGGTGATTCGTGTGAAAAGGTTTACGACGTTATTGTGGCCGCACGACGGGAGTTCACAGATTTTGATCGTGGAATGATAGTTGGAGCTAGACGCGTGGCACATTCCATTTCGGAAATCGTTTGGAGATACAATATCCAGAGACCCACAGTGTCAAGCGTGGCCGAGAATACCAAATTTCATTCATTACCTCTCACCACTGACAACGCAGTGGCCGACCTTCTTCACTTCACGAGCGAGAATAGCGGCTTTCGGGTAGAGTTGTCAGTGTTTCCACACAAGCAATATGGCGTGAAATAACCGTATAGGTCATGGTGGAACATACAATGAACGTTCCCGTTAGGACAGTGCGACGAAATCTGGTGTTAAAGGGCTATGGCAGCAAACTGCCGACGCAAGAGCTTTTCCTAAAAGCACGAAATCGCCTGCGGCGCCTCTCTTGGGCTCGCGACGATATCGGTTGGACCCTAGACGACTGGAAAGCCGCGGCCTGGTCAGATGAGTCCCCTTTTCTGTTGGTAAGAGCTGATTGTAGGGTCAGAGTGCGGTACAGACCCCACGAAGCCATGAACCTAGGTTGTTAACAAGACACTTAGCAAGCTTACGGTGGCTCCATAACGTTGTGGTTCGTTTACGTGGAATGGATTGAGTCGTCTGGTCCAACTGAACTGATTATTGAATGGAAGTAGCTAATCGAGAGGTCAGTTCGTGCACAAAACCATGCGTCTGCAACACTTTCCGAATTACGTACGGCTAGAGACGCAGGATGGCTCAATATTTCTGCAGGGGACTTTTAACCTCTTGCTGAGTCCGTGCCACATAGAGTTCCCGCACTGTGCCAGACTACACCGGAGGTCCGACACGATATTAGGAGTTAAGCTAGGACTGTAGTCCCCTCAGCGTATTTTCCACTAAAAGTGTGTACAATATACGGAATACAGAAACGGTTAACTAATAAAACTAATGCAAGGAACGCATATCAACAAAAACTATGCCAATCACCAGACGCTGCACTACGTTGCTAACAGTAAATTGATTTTTGATGGTCATCCTGTACGCCAAAGCGCTTCTCCTACCATAAACGGTGCTCGATCTTCACTTTACTCAGAGAATATAAGTCGTAATATTCACATATACAAATCGTTGCCAAAGGGACTGAAATGGGCAAAAAATTACCTTCGGCCGTCTGGAGAACGAATCCTGGCGCTTTCGATTTGTAGTCGGGCACTTCTCGACTGAACCAACAATCCATACATCGAAACCGCGTAAATAGACGGGAAAATGGGATATGTTTGACTTCAAGATCAGCGATCGGTCAGTGGTATCAGTATGTGCAGCTCGTGATCTAGTGTTAGCGTTGCTGCTTACTGATCAGGGGTTCCTGAATTGGATTCCCAGCCGGGTCGGAGATGGTATCAGCTGCGGTTTGGGGATTGTGTTGCCCTCATCGTCAGTTCGTCATTGTCAACGATGCGCAAGTCGGCGAAGTGGCGTCAAATAAGGAAAACTTGCACTAGGCGGCCGACACAACCGCAGACGGCGTCTCCTCTCCAGTAATGCCTTCAGATAATTTCTTTCCACTGGTAGCAAAGACACCTTTCAAGTAAACCAATGTGGGAACCTGTGAGAAAATTATGCGCTGGAGTTAGATTCATTGTCAGGATCCAAACGAAGTAATTCGCACGAGAGATGCCTCAAAGAATCCTCATACCACCAAATCCTGAGTGTGGTCTTTTTACTGATTTAACGCGGTCCACCGCATATTCGTCTCATGTACCAAGCACTGTATCTCGTAGTAGGACTCGCATCCAATATTCTCAGTCGTTTGTTGAATGTATTCCAGTCTCTGGCTATAGCTAGTTACTGCCCTCTAGATCTCCCTCAGTTACCACGGAAGCTATAGCTATTCCCTGTCATCCCTTCTTCTTGTCACTGTTTCCCACATATTTCCTTCATCATACATTGTCTGGAGAGCCTCGTTATTTCTTAACTTATCAGTCCAAGTTGTTACCAACCTCTTTCTCGGGCAACTCCAGCGCTTTGATTCCCTTCTACGGTTTTACCACATTCTTTGATTCTCTTTCGCACACTGCTGTCCTCCAAACGTACATTTTCAGGAATTACTTGGTTAGATTCAGGCCGATATTTGATACTAGCAATCTTTTATTGGTCAGCAATGCCCACGGAATGAAATGGCGCACTGGTTAGAGCACTGGGCTCTCATTCTGGAGGACGACAGTTCAAATTCTCGTCCGGCCACCACATTTAGGTTTTGCCGTGATTACACTAATTCTTCCCAGGCAAATGATTCCTTTGAAAAGGCCGCGACCGATTTCCTTCCCCATCCTTTCGTATTCCAAGCTTCTGCTTCGTCAGCAATGACCGCCCTGTCCACTGAACGTTAAAGCTCTAACCTTCCGTCTTCCTTCAGGAATGACCAAGTTGCCTGTGCCATTTTTTTTTCTTTCTCCCTCCTTGCTGCGGCTATCAGGTGTTCAAAACTTTGTCCTCAATTTTCAAGAGTTTATCGGTAGCCTCATTTCTGCTACTTATTTTCCCTCATTCTTTCGTTTGCTGTAAACCCATAGTGTGTGCTTATTAGACTGCTCATCCCGTTTAGCAGGTACTGTGATTCCCCCTCACTTTCGCTGGACTGTTACCAGGTGGGATTAACGCAGGCGGTAGAAATGAGTCAAAGAAGAGCTGCACGATTTGTCACGCGTTCGTTTAGTCAGATTGAGAATAACAAATCCTCATTGAAGTGCCAGAGCAGATGCGCATCTCGCAGAGCCTTGTACACAGAATTCAGATAGCCCACGATCCCAAACGGGTCAAGAGGCACATCACTTCGTTCAACATGTACCTCATGCAATGAGAACGAGGTAAGATTCAGAGAAACTGAGGCCCATACGGAAATGTTCGCAAGGTTTTTTTTTTTTTCCTGCGTATCATTACCGCACCGTGGACTGCGGAGTAGCGTTACAAAACTAGAAAATTATTAAGCGGGCAGTACCGGTCACGCTTTACGTCTTAAGACGTCATTGGGACTAGTGTGTGGCGGCGGGTGCTTGGTGACTAAGTAGCGGCCAGCCGCTGACGGCACTTCCTGGCCGGAGAGCCGCTTTCATCGCCCGAGGCTCTGCGGAGTGCTAAGCTGCGTACCTGCCTGCCTGGCCTACACGTCGCAGCCGCCGCTCTGCTGTCCACTGCGCACAGTGCTGTCTGCAGAACGGGGCGTACTCAGCACCAGACTCCGTTCATTCTCGTATTGTCCTCGACGACCAGCGTACGAATAGCGCCGTGTGATTTGTCATGACTGACTTTGCGGATTATCCACTGGTTTTGACTTACTGAATTGTTTACAGTACTATTTGTACAAACTGAGACACAAAGGAGGCGAAATTTTATCACAGTGCCATTCATTCCTCATATTAGGGCCTTGATAATACAGAAAATGATTACAGTTACGTAACTTTGACGGTGAGAATTTACATCTATACTCCGCAAGCCACTTTCCGATAACAGTGTCACTTCCCCTTTTCGTGTTACAGTAGCGTGTGGTTCACGGGAAGAATAATTGCTGGTAAGCCTCCGTGTGGTTTCTAATCTCTCTAATTTTACACTACTGACCATTAAAATTGCTACGCCAAGAAGAAATGCAGATCATAAACGGGTATTCATTGGACAAAAATATTATACTAGAACTGACATGTGATTATATTTTCACACAATTTGGGTGCATAGATCCTGTGAAACCAGTACCCAGAACAACCACCTCTGGCCGTAATAACGGCCTTGATACGCCTGGGCATTGAGTCAAACACAGCTTGGATGGTGTGTACAGGTACAGCTGCCTATGCAGCTTCAACGCGATACCACAGTTCATCAAGAGTAGTGACTGGCGTATTGTGACGAGCCAGTTGCTCGGCCGCCATTGACCAGACGTTTTCAATTGGTGAGAGATCTAGAGAATGTGCTGGCCAGGGCAGCAGTCGAACATTTTCTGTATCCACAAAGGCCCGTACAGGACCTGCAACGTGCGGTCGTGCATTATCCTGCTGAAATGTAGGGTTTCGCAGGGATCGAATGAAGGGTAGAGCCACGGGTCGTGACACATCTGAAAAGTAACGTCCACTGTTCAAAGTGCCGACAATGCTTACAAGAGGTGACAGAGACATGTAACCAATGGCATCCCATACCATCACGCCGGGTGATACGCCAGTATGGCCATGATGAATACACGCTTCCAATGTGCGTTCACCGCGATGTCGCCAAACACGGATGCGACCATCATGATGTTGCAAACAGAACCTGGATTCAACCGGAAACATGACGTTTTGCCATTCGTGTACCCAGTTTCGTCGTTGAATACACCATCGCAGGAGCTCCTGTCTGTGATGCAGCGTCAAGGGTAACCGCAGCCACGGTCTCCGAGCTGATAGTCCATGCAGCTGCAAACGTCGTCGAACTGTTCGTGCAGATGGTTGTTGTCTTGCAAACGTCCCCATGTGTCGACTCAGGGATCGAGACGTGGCTGCACGATCCTTTACAGCCATGCGGATAAGATGCCTGTCATCTCGACTGCTAGTGATACGAGGCCGTTGGGATCCAGCACGGCGGTCCGTATTACCCTCCTGAACCCAGCGATTCCATGTTCTGCTAAGAGTCATTGGATCTCGACCAACGCGAGCAGCAATGTCGCGATACGATAAACCGCAATCGCGATAGGCTACAATCCGACCTTTATCAAAGTGGGAAACGTGATGGTACGCATTTCTCCTCCTTACACGAGGCATCACAACGACTTTTCAGCAGGCAACGCCGGTCAACTGCTGTTTGTGTATGACAAATCGGTTGGAAACTTTCCTCATGCAGCACGTTTAGGTGTCGCCACCAGCGCCAATCTTGTGTGAATGCTCTGAAAAGTTAATCATTTGCATATCACAGCATCTTCTTCCTGTCGGTTAAATTTCGCGTCTGTAGCACGTCATCTTCGTGGTGTAGCAATTTTAATGGCCAGTGGTGTATCTTCTTGGTCTTTTTGCGAGATATACATAGTAGGAAGCAATATATTCGTTGACTCTTCAAGGAACGTACGCTCTCTGAACTTCAAACAGTACACCACATCGCGACGAAGAGCGCCTCTCTTGCAGCGTCAGCCACTGGTCCTGGCTGGTCTTCTCCATGACGCTTTTCCTCTTGCTAGATGAACCTGTAACAAAACATGCTGCTGTTCTTTGGATCTTCTCGGTTTCCTCTATCGGTCCTAAATGGTACGAATGTCATACTGACGAGCGGTGTTAAAGAATTGTCGAACATGTGGTTTGTAAGCAACTCCGTTTGTTGATGAACTGCATTTACTGAGGATTCATACAATGAAACTGTCTGGCATCTGCCTTACTTGAGGTTGATTTTATGTGGTCGTTAGACTTCAAATGTCTCTGAAAACGTCTCTCCGTACAGAATCAGATACTGTGTTGTTTTTGTTTCACTCGTTCACGGGCGTCGCGTCGGACAATATTGTGGATGCCGCACAATACTTCGACGAGTCAGCTGAAATTAGTAGGCACTTGAAGATGACGGACAGTCTCGTCGAAATATTGTACAGCTTCCACAACATTATAAGACGCGGCGCCCGTGAACCAATGAAGCAGTTACTACGTTGGGAAAAACCTGAAACAGCACATGCATTCTTTTTGCTAGAATCTCTTCAGTCCAATCAAAAAGTTCGCAGATATTCCACACGCTCGTATTTTGTTCATTAAGCGGTAGTGCGGAACTGTGTCGAATGCCTTGCGGAAGTCAAGGAACACACGGCATCTAGCGGGGCGTCTGTGTCTATTGTTTTCTGGGTCTCGTGGACTATAGAGCGATCTGGGTTTTGCCTGATTGTTGTTTTCGGATACTATGTTTGTTCCTGCAGAGGAGATTTCGGCCTCCCGAAATGTCATACGTGAGCTTAGAGATGTTGTAGAATTCTACAGCAGACTGCGGTCAGACGCCTAGGTCTATAGTTTTGTGCGTCTGTTCAACAATTCTTCTTGAAAATGGGAATGACCTGTGTGCTTTTTTCCAATCATGATTACCGCGTCGCTCCTGTAAGAGGTTTACGGTACATTATTGCTGGAAGCGGTGCAAGTCGTTTATCCCGTCAGGTCCAGTGGCCTCCTCCTATGTTCATTGATTTCAGTTGTTTTTCCACTCTGTCGTTCGTGCGACGATTTGAAGGAAGAACTACAGTGTGATCCCTGTGAAAAAGTTTTGGAAAAAGGCATTTAGTATTTCGGCCTTTTCCATGTCATTCTCTGTTTCACTACTATTATAGTCAGTAACAGAATGTCGATCCCGGTACTGATTTAACATAAGACCCGAACCTATTTAACGCGGTGTGAAGCCGCCACGTGTTTCAATCAGAGCCTTCAGACGTTCTGGCATAGAGGAACCGGGTATAGTGCTGGGGTTTGTAGGGGCGTGCGTGAAAGTGGCTGCAGGAGGACCAGAAAAAGCTCTGTGAGCATGTCTGTTGTCAGTTTGGAAGACGGTTGCGGACACAGCGTACTCATCATGAAGATGTAGTTTAGAAAGCGCACCGATGGTGTTTATTTTAATATCCCGGTACCTTGAATGAGTGGACCTAAGTGACTGTACGAAAAAAACACTCCCAAAACGTCACACAACCACCTCCAACCGAAACTACGCGCTCTACACACTGCAGTTTAAAGCCTCATTAGGCCGTCGGTGCACTTCGATGTTTTGAAAACGGGGCAGTATCGCGGCACTGGTCTGCATCTGTCCAGTTTCTGGCTGGGGGGGGGGGGGGGGGCATTGAAGACGTATAGTTGTATGTTGTCCTGTGAGCGAAGGCCTTTTGCGAGGTTCCAAAATCCAAATACCCATTGCATGCAGTTCCACTATCTGTGTTCGTTCGGAAACTGGTTGAGATGTACCTGCATTTCACTGATAAGCCGTAACCCTCTTCTCCTGTCATTCCGTGTAAACACGCTGGGCACTTTGCGTTCATGTAATCACAAATTGGTCAACTTCATTCAAGATATCATACGCGCTATCGAACACGAAAGATCTTTAGTGCCGTTTGTCACGTCTCAACATCTTAGTGCATGATTCCAGACAACACACTGGCACATGGTTCACATCACTTGCATGATCCACATCAAGGTTCGAGAGTCTGGTATCAGTTCCGCATAGTCTACAGGGCTCCAGAGAGACCAGTGCGCCCTTTTAAGATTTTGAAGAGTGGGGCAGGGAGGGGCGAGAGAAAGAAAAGTGTTTCCCGGTGAGTTTACTTCTGGTAAAAGTAAAATTTCGTCCTAATTTTAATGACACCGTGCGAGACCAGCAGGAAACTACCGGGTGATCAAAAAGTCAGTATAAATTTGAAAACTGAATAAATCACGTAATAATGTAGATAGAGAGGTACAAATTGACACACATGCTTGGAATGACATGGGGTTTTATTAGAACCAAAAAGTACAAAAGTTCAAAAAATGTCCGACAGATGGCGCTTCATCTGATCAGAATAGCTATAATTAGCATAACAAAGTAAGACAAAGATGATGTTCTTTACAGAAAATGCTCAATATGTCCTCCATCATTCCTCAACAATAGCTGTAGTCCAGGAATAATGTTGTGAACAGCACTGTAAAGCATGTCCGGAGTTATGGTGAGGCATTGGCGTCGGATGTTGTCTTCCGGCATCTCTAGAGATGTCGGTCGATCACCATACACTTGCGACTTCAAATAATCCCAAAGCCAATAATCTCACGGACTGAGGTCTGGGGACCTGGGAGGCCAAGCATGACGAAAGTGGCGGCTGACCACACGATCATCACCAAACGACGCGCGCGAGAGATCTTTCACGCGTCTAGCAATACTTTGTTTTTTTTTTTTTCTTTGTTCTAATAAAACCCCATGTCACTCTAAGCATGTGTGTCAATTTGTACCTCTCTCTCTACATTATTCGGTGGTTTATTAAGTTTTCAAATTTCTACTGACTTTTTGATCACCCAGTATGTGGTGTCATCTCGGAGTGGGCTGCGACGTCTCAGGGAAGGAAGAGGCTTTCAATATGCCTGGAGAATATTACTCGGTTAAGGCGTCATTGTTTTATCAACGCCCCGTCGCCTGCCCGTATGATATTCTTGTTTGATTTTGCTGCGTCCTCACGATCATTAACGTTGTTTATGCAGAAGAGAGCTGCAGGACCTTCCCATTTGAAAGAATGCGGTTTTTACATAGATTCTCCGTTCGTAACTTGCGAACTTCTTGGGTGTGTCATCGTATTTCGTGCGCATTTGAGATACTTTATGGTCCACTTTTATGAGTCGAATTTATGACTCAAGTTTATGACCTGCCTCTTTATGAATCAGCGCTGAAGACTCAGAGGATTTTCCTTAGTTCTAGACAGTCCGCGGATTTAGTTGCAATTACTGGCTACAAATGTTTATATACGTGACTAGAACTGTGCCAGACAACACAGTAATTTGTAAAGCCCAGAAATTTCGTAGCGAAAACTCTGCAGAATGGTGGTAAGACAGAGAAATATTGAATCAGGTTCCTGCAGGAGTTACCCACTTCTCCCTGGCATTTAATGATGAAAGCATCTCTGAACAATAACTTTTGTTAAATTTTCATTTGAGGTTTTGTGGATCGAACGTTTTGGCACTAATGCATCTACTTTTATTTTAGTATGTGCTGTAGAAGGGATATGTTATCTTCAGAATTAATCAAGCGATGTCATTGTGCAACTATGGTAGATACATCACTAGGCAGACTCCATCCTCGGAATTACGAACACGCTGAGGAGGGTCTAGTTGCTGACCTGCACACATCGACTCTTACCAGAATTCATGGTACCCTAGTTCAAGTATGAGCATAAAAAAAGTACAACTACTTCTCATCCTTTGTAGCAATATGTCTCCTGTGCCTTGAAGTCCAGTGAGACCGTGGAGGTAAAAGCGGGATCTTCGATGTAGCTTAAGCGGAAACACTGGGCTGCTGCATCTTCTGCTTCTGTTAAATTAATTTTTTAAAAAAAAAGGCCCGTCTCCCATTGCCTTGTCGGGTAGTTCCGCACGGGCCTCGTTGTCTCTGTTTGCCATCATTCGTCTCGTACGCTACGAGAACCGCTAAATACATGACACTGAGGTTCGAGCAATTACTTGACGTCTGTGGAATTTAGGAGTTAATGCCGTTGTCAAACAATGCAGGCTCACTTCGTCTTGTAATCAACAGCGATTTTGTTTCTACTGACTGTAACGGAGTAAAAAAAAAAAAAGTCGGCTTCATACTTCGAAAAAATATTTTACAAAACTCATATCGGTCCAGTGTCGTACATTCTTTCAAGACAGGTGAAAAATAGACAAATAAATACATATCATGTAGCCACATCACAAAATATACACAGTACCTTCGGTCGTACTTGCTAAATGCAAGTACTTGCATTTAGCTCTTTCACCATTGTCCGGGCAAGTGTTTTTACAAATTCTCTAGCGCTGACAGCCCTAGAGAAATTAAAGTAGGTTGAAGAAGGTACCCGCTAATGCTAAACCGTTCGTTGCCCCTCATTAGACTAGAGAGAAATCCAAAACAGAGAAGGGAGACAGACAAGAAGTTTCGATATCACTACAGCTTCTCGCAGCACCCAAGAGCAAGTTTCATATCCTTAACTTGCGACATTGAAGAAGGAAATTGTTTTAACTGAATATACCTGAAACAGATTGAACATCCTATTTCACAGTACCAGTAACCCGACGTGCGAGACATGGTTATGTTTAATGACAGAAAGTGTTTATTTTCATTCGCGAGGTGGTGGTAAACAACGGCTGTCATTTCCGAAACTCCATTTTAATGCGGTGTTTAATGGTGTTGTGAACATCAGTCGAAAACTGTATGCGTTGGCTGATAATGCCCTGAGACCAACATTGTCCTTACCCGAGCGCAACACTTTTTAGGTCCTGAGAGGCATGTCTTACAAGGTCATCTGCCCAGATAGATTTTGGTAGATGTAGCCAACATAAAAAGAACAGAAGCCAACAGCCGCGTCTTTGCTGCGTTATTGATCATGTTACCAATATGTTTTCTTAGAGTATGCTAATTTCACTCGTGCCAAATTGCTGTATTTTGTTTCACAATTGGGCCAGGCAACGGTTACAATTACCGACCAAAATCTACAGCTGAGAGTCTACACAAGAGACTGCAAAGGATCTGGGAGACACAGCAGGCATATGGCACACAGATGCAGGTAATAGGTGTGACGTGAAGTCACGTAAGCTCATTTTTACGTAATTTAAAGGTTGTAGCGTCCATAATAGCACTGATACCTTCAAAATACAGCCGCAGGCCTTATGTTTCAGAGAACAGCAATGGTTTAGATCAACGAATCATTGAGTTGTGGTATGACTTTTAATTTAGCTCGATAAAGTTAGCGCAGAGTTTTTGGATCTCTGTTTGCATGCCAAGTGACTGGTATGAAGGCTTCGGTAGTTGATTACCTCTGCATGCATGTGGTAACTCTCTCTCTCTCTCTCTCTCTCTCTCTCTCTCTCTCTCTCTCTCTCTTTAATTTAGAGAGAGAGAGCGCTTTATGCGGCGATTCAGGAAGGGTGAAGATAGTGTCCTCACCGCCTTGCTCCACTTCTGTCATTGTTACCAAATTTGCGACAGCTATCGAACAACATTAATGGTCTACCAGACATGAACACATCGGTCGTAGACAGATTCAAAGATAAACTCGATGGCACAGAATTACCCGAAGCATACGATCGTGTTAGTTGCAAACTTCAACCTGCCCAGTGTCCATTGGAAAAACTATGCATAATTTATCAGTACTAAAGAGAAACATCCTTGGGAACCAATACTCGTCAGACAACTATACGGATCAACCAGTCAGATAATTCATGTGCGAAAGAATTATTAAGAAACCACCTTCCTACAGACAGGCATGGCCTTTTCGGGACTGCTGCCTACGAGAAAGGGATTAGCCACCGCGATGCTGAAGACGTTGATCAAATGCAAGAACGAAACAAAAAAAGTAGTGTGTATGGACGTAGGCTCAACAAAACACACATTAAAATGTCCTCCTCTGGACCCTGTACAGTGGTATGCGATGTATAGATGTAGACATCTGACCTAATAACGGTAGTCTTGTCCACTAAAGCGGTCGGACGTCACACAGAATGCCCCTACGGTCTCTGTAGAAACTTATGAATTTTTAGATGAAGAGTTATGAAAGCTGGACATGGAAGGAGAGAGGAAATCGAAGTATTCGAGATGTGGGTTTGGTGGAGAAAGGAGAAAATAAAATGGGGGATTAAATTGAATTAGTGGATAGGGTGAAGCAAGAAAGAACTTCGCTAAAGCTGGTTAAGAAAAGGAAAGCAGACTGGGTGGGACATAATGTACGAGGAAAATGAATCTTAATAACATCTATCAAAGGTACAGTAGAGTGACATATGAAAATAGGTAGAAGAGTAAAAATTTTGTATGAAGTGAAAAGAGGAGCGCAGCTGGTCTCGAATGGGATCAATTGGGGATGGCAATGGTGTCAAGGGACTGCCAATAGTAGAACAAATGATGATTATGAGATAGAATTTGATATTTTCACCTGAGACACGTGAAAATGACAATCTATCAGTTTTGGCTGCCAAGCAGTCCCATTCCTAAAAGCCGATGCACAAGATAAATGAACGGCAGATTGTACGAAGGGCAGTAAATGAATTCACATCAACAGACCAGACATTTCCATTGCTGCCACAAACCGGTAACTACCGCACGATACTCCACCGATGGTTAAGTCTTTTTGTTTTGGTCACTCTCATTGCGTGTTACGGTTCTGTGGTATGGGGATTTCAGTGTGTATCAGGACTGCAGATATTTACCACCAAACAAATAAAAATAGTTACCTAAGTTTGTTTTTTTGAACTGATAATTAAAGCTTTAAGAGTATTCCCTCGTATTGTGTCGCAGCTGCAAGGATTGGATTGTTTGGGTAAGGAGACCAGACAGCGAGGTCATCGGTCTCATTGGATTAGGCAAGGAAGAGGAAGGAAGTCGGCCGTGCCATTTCAAAGGAACCATCCCGGCATTTGCCTGGAGTGATTTAGGGAAATCACGGAAAATCTAAATCAGGATGGCCGGACGCGGAATTGAACCGTCGACCTCCCGAATGCGAGTCCAGTGTCTAACCACTGCGCCACCTCGCTCGGTACCCTCGTATTGTGACCGAGGAGTACACACACCATAGTTGTTACAGCTCGCACAAAATAACCTGACCCAGTCTGTTGCTTTAGTTTGGTGAAAATAATTTGACTGTCG
Organism: Schistocerca cancellata; assembly: GCF_023864275.1. NCBI lineage: Eukaryota > Metazoa > Arthropoda > Insecta > Orthoptera > Acrididae > Schistocerca > Schistocerca cancellata. The sequence goes on from NC_064626.1 coordinate 1,120,908,745, forward strand.
TCTAAGCAAGCCGAGTGGTAGGGGCCAGCTGCCAGCCAATCAGTTCTTTCTCGAGCGTCACGTGGCCACAGTGTTGCTATCTTGTAGGTACGGGCAGAGCCTTGTCAAGGGCGGCTTCTAACAGTGCCCAGCCATTACAATATCTCAGTGACGAAGTTAATTGATTCAAGATTATTTACATTCAGTATTGGTGGAAAATTCCGCCAACAATTAGTAATGGGCCGTATTTATCGGCTGCAAAAATGGTGGCGTGACGTATGACGCGGAAGCGTCGTCCAGCGACAGTGGGAACAGCGTTTGCCTCATGCGCCGTTCAACCCCCGGCGTTGTGGGGGTATCGGCCGGCCTCCTGCGTGGGCGTGGCGGGGGCGGAGGGCGCAGGGCGCGCACCGTGGCGTCCATCTGGTGACGTGATCAATAATGAGATGAGGCGGGGGGGGGAGGGAGGGAGGGAGCGGCTGGGCGACGCTTGGCAACGCCGCAGGCTGCGAGCGCCGGCCGCGCAGGAATCCGGACCGAGGTAGCTGAGCGCTGAGCGGCCGCCAGACGGGCGCAAAGTGCCGCTGCGCCCAGGTGTGCGCCCGGACTGCTCACGTGCCGTGTTGCGTACCTCACATGGCGTGTTTCCATAACTGACCTGAAATACAACGATCCCCAGGTTCGAGTTCTCGTACACCTTACAATCTAAATGATAATGAATTGAAACTCTCAGCTGCCGACAGGTGTTGTTGATATACCACGATGGGGACAGCTGAACATGTGTGCCCCGACCGGGACTCGAACCCGGGATCTCCTGCTTACATGGCAGACGCTCTATCCATTTTTTTTTTTAATCTCATTTTGTTCGATTTTGTTCGTTGCATCTGCTCGGGGCGGACGTCGTAAGACATCCGTTAAGTTCGTTGTTGATCGATTGACTCAGGGTGGTTTTTTACAGAGGGAGCTAACCCTCTGACCGAACACGCTGAGCTACCGTGCCGGCGCATCTGAGACCACCGAGGACACAGATGAACAGCGCGACTGCAGGGACTTATCCTTTGCACGCTTCCCGTGGGAGCCACATTCCCATCTGTCAAATGGCTCTGAGCACTATGGGACTTGACATCTGAGTACTTAGAACTACTTAAAGACTAACTAACCTAAGGACATCACACACATCCATGCCCGAACTGCGACCGTAGAGGTCGCGCGGTTCCAGACTGTAGAGCCTAGAACCGCTCGGCCACTCCGGCCGTCTCCCAACTGTCCACAATCTATGTACGCAATGTGCTTAATAGATATTTGCCCATCCACTCATTACTCGCGCACAGTAATGTGACGATTCCCGTAAGAGTTCTGGTTCTGTGCGCATTCGCACAGACGAAGCTCAATGGCTGGGTAGCCTTTAACTAATATATATATATATATATATATATATATATATATATATATATATATATGAAGATAGTAACTGTTCTCGAAAAACAGATACCATTGATGACCGTGCAGCTTCTCTAGAGTAAATGATAATGAATTGAAACCATCAGCTGCCGACAGGTATTGTTGATATACCTCGATGGGGACAGCTGAAAATGTGTTCCCCGGCCGGGGATCTCTGTCTAAACCAGAACGGCATACCCGTGGAGCCGGAGGGGTAGGGGGTGCCAGGAGGGGAGGAGGCGTCATGAAGATAATGTTGCGCCGCGCCCAAAAACTTAATACTAAATCCATTCGTTTCCTACACATGCTACTCTTAAAATTTCTCATGCAACTTTTGGAGACTAGAGGGCTGCAGAACGAACAGTCTCGAAAATGGCAAGGAACTGTAGAAGGTACAAGTTACATGGACGAAAAAGAATTGAAAAAAAAAAAAAGAAATCGGAGAGTAATGAAATTTCGGGAGTGCATTTGTCTATGTATCATATTTATGTGCCTTTTCTGTTCGGACATATCCGAAAGAACAGACACTACGCATTCATATACGAGGGTTGCCCAGAATGTAATGCACCGCTTTTTCTTCCTTCAACAATTCTTTGTTTAACATAATGAGAATTATACACACGAAAGAATTGTGTTTTATATACGCATCCTATTTTTCCTCGTGATCTCCATCCCGTTCTATGACCTTCCTCCAGCGCGAAACACGGGAGTGTATGCCCTGTCGCTACCAATACTTGTCCTGGTTGCGGAGCCAGTGCTTCGCAGTGTGAATCGCCTCCTCGTCGTCCTCAAAATGTCTTCCACGAATGGCATCCTTTAAAAGGTCCAAACAAGTGGAAGTCCGTGGGGGCTGTGTCAGGGCTGTTAGGTGTGGAAGCCGTGGATGGTCTCCCCGACCGCTGCAAATCGTGGAGCTACGACGTCACCCTCCGTGCGCAGCGACTAACTGTAGGTCTGTCGACAGCGGATGCACCATAGACTTTGCACAAGCGTTTGTGAATATTCCCCACACTTTCTTTTCTGCAGTGAGAGATTCAATCACGGCACGTTGCTTTCTCTGTACATCACATATGGACGTCATTTTGAACCTGTCTATCGGAAGTAAGGGAAACTTGGTGCGCATACTCAGGAGACTTCATATAATACATACGTAGCCGTTCGCATTTGTAGCATTGTTTTCGGCTGAGGAAAAAAATACGGTGCATTACTTTCAAGGCAACCCTCGTTATTGATTCGTTTTGATGGGCAACGATCCACCTTATTCAGTGCGGATGCATAGGTGCGTCCGACATCCTGCACGAATCTGAGTAGCGAGCATGGAGTAATTGGACAGGGACTGCGGATAGGTGACGCTGGGTGGGGGTGTGGGTCGGGCGTGAGGCGTGCTGAGATAGTCAGCGCAGTTGTGATAACACAGTTTCCGGGACGGCGCACCTGCCTAACAAGTAGGAGATCCCAGGTTCGAAACCTGGTCGGGCAACCGTTTTCACTAGTCGCCCCTGATTCCGCCTAATGTCCAGATGCAGCTGACATCAGTGATTCCTTTCCTTTCCTTTCCTTTCCTTTCCCCTCCCCTGCACCTTCAATTAACAAATAACATACACTACTGGCCATTAAAATTGCTACACCAAGAAGAAATGCAGATGATGAACGGGTATTCATTGGACAAATATATTATACTAGAACTGACATGTGATCACATTTTCATGCAATTCGGGTGCATGGATCCTGAGAAATCAGTACCCAGAACAACCGCCTCTGGCCGTAATAACGGCCTTGATACGCCTGGGCATTGGGTCAAACAAAGCTTGGATGGCGTGTACAGGTACAGTTGCCCATGCAGCTTCAACACGATACCACAGTTCATCAAGAGTAGTGACTGGCGTATTGTGACGAGCCAGGTGCTCGGCCACCATTGACCAGACGTTTTCAATTGGTGAGAGATCTGGAGAAATGCTGACCAGGGCAGCAGTCGAACATTTTCTGTATCCAGAAAGGCCAGTACAGGGCCTGCAACATGCGGTCGTGCATTATCCTGCTGAAATGTAGGGTTTCGCAGGGATCGAATGAAGGGTGGAGCCACGGGTCGTAACCCATCAGAAGTGTAACGTCCACTGTTCAAAGTGACGTCAATGCGAACAAGAGGTGACCGAGACGTATAACCAATGGCACCCCATATCATAACGCCGGGTGGTACGCCAGTATGGCGATGACGAATACACGCTTCCAATGTCCGTTCACCGCGATGTCGCCAAACACGGATGCGACCATCATGATGCTGTAAACAGAACCTGGATTCATCCGAAAAAATGACTTTTTGCCATTCGTGCACCCAGGTTCGTCGTCGAGTACACCATCTCAGGCGCTCCGGTCTGTGATGCAGCGTCAAGGGTAACCGCAGCCACGGTCTCCGAGCTGTTAGTCCATGCTGCTGCAAACGTCGTCGAACTGTCCGTGCAGATGGTTGTTGTCTTGCAAACGTCCCCATCTATTGATTCAGGGATCGAGACGTGGTTGCACGATCCGTTACAGCCATGCGGATAAGACGCCCGTCATCTCGACTGCTAGTGATACGAGGCCGTTGAGATCCAGCACGGCTTTCCGTATTACCCTCCTGAACACACTGATTCCATGTCCTGCTAAGAGTCATTGGATCTCGACCAACGCGAGCAGCAATGTCGCGATACTATAAACCGCAATTGCGATAGGCTACAATGCGACCCTTATCAAAGTCGGAAACGTGATGGTACGCATTTCTCCTCCTTACACGAGGCATCATAGCAACGTTTCACCAGGCAACGCCATTCAACTGCTGTGTGTGTATGAGAAATCGGTTGGAAACTTTCCTCATGTCAGCACGTTGTAGGTGTCGCCACCGGCGCCACCCTTGTGTGAATGCTCTGAAAAGCTAATCATTTGCGTATCACAGCATCTTCTTCCTGTCGGTTAAATTTCGCGTCTGTAGAACGTCATCTTCGTGGTATAGCAATTTTAATGGCCGGTTGTGTATTTACGTGATTAACGTTGCAAGATTACAGGTTGACGTAAGCACGAGTTGAGCCATTCCAAATGTGAAATCGTGGTACATTAATAACCGCCAGAATGTTGAATGCAAGCATGCAAACGTGAATGCATTGGCTTGTACCGGCGCCAGATGTCGGTTTTTGGGATGGAGTTCCGTGCTTGATGCATGTTTCGGGATGCGGTGGCGTCGTCGTCCAATGATGACCCATACGTGCTCGATTGGATACAGATCCGGTGATCTAGTAGGCCAAGGCATCATGGCGACATTCGGTGTGGACGAGCGTTATTCTATCGGAAAACACCCCCTGAATGACGCTGGAACAGGTGGAATCACCAGACTGACGAGCAAATTTGCAGTCAGGGTGCGTGGGATAACCAAGAGAATGCTCCTGGTGTCATGTGAAATCATTGCAGGCTGTAGAGGTGGGTCGAACTCGTTCATTCCCGTGAACTGCTTCATTCATTTCACTCTTTGCCGTGAAGCGTTCAAATGAAGTAGTTCATTCGTGAAGTACGGAAGCCTAGCGAAGTTGCCCAGTTCGCCGCTCTGCCGCTGCTACGCTCGCTTCGCCTCGCTCGTACAATAAAGCTTCGTAATACTTCACAATTTTACCAACAGATGGCGGAACTATGGAGTAACGTGCACGCAACGTTTTACGCTCTTACAGCGTCTGAGTTATCTTAAATAGAGCATGGTCGAAGGGGACAAAGGAAAGATAAACAGAGAAGGCTGTCACGTATAAAGAAGGTACTACATTTAATCTTGCTCGACATTTTCTAGTGAAGCGCCCAAAAAAGTCTTTATCTGCCAAATGAAACATTATTTGTTGTATTCATGGACTGAAAAATAGGGCTAACAACGAAATGCAGTCCAATTTTATGTTCCTTTTAAAATTTAATCCAAAATAGAATGAGTATGTTTAACACTGTCACAAAGTCTATATACCTACGTTAAGTAATTATTCAGAAGTTTTCCTGTAGATTTTATTTTTGTTGACAATAATAACCCACTAGATTCAAAACGCAAACTGTTATCTGTAGTCATTGGTACGATTTCAGGTAAAATCCCTCTTTCAGTGTTATTAACAAACCTTTTATTTTCATGTTGGCTGTGCGTGCTCACACAGATAGCCTCTTCGTTTCCATCTTTAATATTCATTTGTCTTCAAGCGCTGCCAACGGTAGGCTACCCGTATACGCGAAGTTTAACTGCACAAATAGTCACGGGTAATGATGTCAGCACTGCAGGTAGCAGCTGACGCTGTCTTCTCCTCGCCCCTCACATCCCCCGCCCATCCTAAACCTATCTTTCCCCACAAACACCGCGCGATTCGTCGACAGGCAGCACAGGGAGGAATGAAGTGAAGGGAGGATGAGTGACGTGGGCGAGGGAGAGGGGAAGAGAGTGAGTGAACTAGAAAAAAGTGTGGAGTGTGCCATCTGTGAAGAGTTTGAAGTACCAGTTCATTGAAATTGACGGGTTAGTTGACACTTCACAGGAGTGAAGCGTTCATTTGAACGACTCATTCACGAGCTCCCCATCACTAGCAGGCTGGCAGCTGGCCGCCTCCTAACCAACACACGGCCATTACTGGCATCGAGGTAGAACCAGCTTTCATCAGACCTCCACCTGGCCCTCCAATGAGCTCTCGCTTGACACCGTTGAAGTCGCAAATGGCGGTGGTTTGGGGTCAGTGGAACGCACGCTACAGGGTGTCTGGCTGTTAACTGCCCTTGAAGTAACCAATTTACAAGCACTCGTTGTGTCACTGTGGTGCTAGCTGTTGCTCAAACTGCTGCTACAGATGCTGTACGATCGTGGTAGTCTTTCCTATCGGTAGTGTCACGTGACTGTCCGGAGATCTGTCTTCTGGCGACCATACATTCGCGTCAGCATCACTGTCAGAAGTCATGTACAGCGGCTGCATTCTGGCCAACCCTTTCTGCAATATCGTAGAAGGAATCTCAAGTTTCTCGTAGCCCTATTACATGACCTCGATCAAACTTAGTGAGGTGATGGTAACGGACTTTTTTGTCGCCTTAAATGCATTCTTGGCTAACATAAACTCACCACATCCAATTTGAATTCTATTTAAAGCAAATGCGATTTGCTTCCTCATATGCGACTGACGAGAAATTTGAATCGTAGTCACCTTTCAGATGTAGAAACGTGCCTACCAACTTTAGTTCATGTCTCACAACTCTTTCGTGGTGTGCCTTTTTTTCCATCAGTATATTTTTATTCCACGATACGGTTTCACTTGTTAGTCTGCGGGAGCGCCCGTGTGTATTGGCTTGCGGCCTGACCGACTGCAGAAAACATTCCAGTCATGTAAACACGCTCATTCACAGGCTGAACGCATCTGCCGTTAGTAGCAAATCGGACACGGTTCGTGAGACCACATGTAGAGCCGACAAACCACAGCAGGTTGAGTAAGGCAAGTCGAAAGTAGAAGTATTCTCTAGTAATAAAAAAATAACGGAGACAACCTTTCCCAAACGTAGCTTGAAACGACTGAAACGAACATCCCCCACTGCCCAGTTAACACGCTCGCATAGACGTAGTCTGTTCCGTCTGTTGATGACGGTAATGCTAAGTTAATTACTGATGACGGAAAGGGCACACTTCGATTTTACAGTGTGTAAATTATAACGGTGTCAAAGTTGCGAGGAGTGCTCGCATCGCCCAGGACTGGTTTTGTGAGCACGAGGTTGAATTACGCGTTTCCCTTGGCCAACACAGTCACGAGATCTCAAAACTGCTGAGGCTTTGTGGTGTAGAGATTAGGGTGTGTTCTCCATGAGTCAAAATTTTCTACGGACGGATGACCTGAGCAGATTGGTCCCATAAGCCCTTACCACAAATTTTCAAAATTTTCCAGGAGTAATGGTATGAGATCCCAAGCAATCTATACAGGACCTCTATTTATCCATTCTGAGGCGACTGGAAGATGTTCTGAATGCAAATGAGCTTCCTGTACCGTTTTAGGCACGGTAATGTTTTTTGCTATTTCTGTATTGTTATCCAACGCCTGTATTGTCAGACATTAGCACATGTTGTATGTTTTAATTCTGTGTTGTTTTCATTTCTGACATGCTGATGTTCCTTGCCACTTTGTTACAATTTGACGCAACATCACATGCGACTTTCACTGTTGTCGCAAACTTGTAATGTACCAACGCTTAAAAATCCGATTAATACGGCGTAGATCTGTCGAAAAGTAGATCTGTCGAAAAGTAGATCTGTCGAAAAGGGTCTTCGTAACAAAAAGAATTCCCAGCGATCTTCGATACGTTACAAACGATAGGGTATCTGTCAAGGTAACTACACCAACGTCGACGTAGGAAGGACGAGGAATGCGTGTGATGCGTACATATAAGGCCTCATACGGTCTGTGATATTGGTTTCCCATTATTGGTTCCGTATCTCAGAATTCTCAGCTAAATTCCTACATAGTCTTCAAAATTTTGATGCTTAAGTTGTGCGGCATAATGGTGTAGTGAACTGTGTTGTCGCGGGCTGTGTGTGTACATGCATGCGTACAGTCAGCCTTTAAATTTCTACATTCCATTCCTCGCATTCCCCCCCCCCCCCCCCCCCCAGTCAGCGCAGCGAGGTTGGACCATCGTCCGCTTGGCGGCGCGCGCGTCGCGACCGCGTCAGTTCAAGGTCTGAGCGGCGAGCGCCGCCCCGCGCTGGTATGCCGGCAGCTGCAGCTGCAGGTGTAGCCAGCCTCGCTCTGGCTCTGCCTTGTTTACACGCCGTGTCATCGTACTCGGACCTCGCGCTGCTCCTGCTCCACCCACCTCAAAGCTGTGGTTCTTGCTAGTAATACAGATCCACATCGCGGCAGTACTTACGATGGTGTCACTGAACTATTGTAGCCCAGCTTTATTATGGGAACTTCATTAATCAAGTAAGGATCTTCATTGTGATATCAACACCCCAGGAACACGTATATGCGAATTTTTTTATTTCTTTTGTATACGACATAGTGTTCAGTGTAGCTAAATTTACCGAAACAATATGTGGAACTGACGAACGCTAAATTTTGTAAGCTGGCCGGTCGTTTTGACGATTCTCTGTTCCTGTTCTTTTGCTTGACCTGTGGTTTGCTCCTTTGACTCAGCAATCGAGTTATCTACGGATAGCATTACTCGAAAATCTATCTCCTGAGATAGATGCATCGCTAAGTGTTCCTGACGGTGTGCGTATATGATAGTTGTCCTCCCACACTCAGACTCCATCTCTTCAGTAAATCTTTCTCACTAGACATACTACGATAAATACGTCTCTCGGAATTAAACAGTTTCTAGGTGACACTAAGTTCATTATATCTCCAGTCCATAAAAATGCTCTCCGTGTCGCTCTAAAAACTCACCACTTACCAAGGGAGGCCACGACGTTTGGAACGCGGATTTACTGCAAACTTCGTACACGAGGACAACAAAATGTGTAAGCAGTAGTGCGTATTTCTCAAGCGTTATTGAGAAAATCGCAAGATAATTTCGGTCGTCAAATATATTCCTGTGCGTGGCCATTTTTACCATGATGCGGCGGCAGCCGAAAAAAAAAGGGGTAGCGTTAAAGCCCCGTAATCGCTGGGTCGAGTCCCGTTCGTCAGCTTTTTTTTATTTCTAACACAGTCATTTTCTTTACTGTTTATATTACAATTGATGTAATGGGAAAAATGTCTAATCGGATGAGATTTTATTAAGTTTACGATGTTATTTGGCAGTCTACAAATTTTTATTATCACAAATAACGTAAATTCAAAACTACCGACTAGTAAACGACCAAACCCATAAAGTGATACTGAAAATGTACACTTGTTCGTGTCTTCAAAATTGTTCGTATTTAATCGAAAGAGAACGAGAAATTGCTTCTCGTGAAGACGCTTTTGAAATACACTCGATACTGCATGACCAATGATCAGCGCCAATATTTAAGGAAGTGCTGCGTTATGCATGGTTTGGAGGAGGAGATTTAGTTGGTTGGTTGGTTGGTTTTGAGGAAGGAGACCAGACAGCGAGGTCATCGGTCTCATCGGATTAGGGAAGGACGGGGAAGGAAGTCGGCCGTGCCCTTTGAAAGGAACCATCCCGGCATTTGCCTGGAGCGATGTAGGGAAATCACGGAAAACCTAAATCAGGATGGCCGGACGCGGGATTGAACCGTCGTCCTCCCGAATGCGAGTCCAGTGAGGAGATTTAGTGTTTAACGTCCCGTCGACAACGAGGTCATTAGAGACGGAGCGCAAGCTCGGGTTAGGGAAGGATGGGGAAGGAAATCGGCCGTGCCCTTTCAAAGGATCCATCCCGGCATTTGCCTGCAGCGATTTAGGGAAATCACGGGATTGAACTGTCGTCCTCCCGAATGCTAGTCCAGTGTGCTATCTGCATGGTTTGCTTCCAAATTATCGACTGAAAGAGAGGTTTTCCAAATGGCTGGGACGTAACTTCTAAGGTCATCAGTCCCCTAGAACTCAAAAGTACTTAAACCTAACTAACCTAAGGACATCACACGCAACCATGCCGGAGGCAGGATTCGAACCTGCGACCGCAGCGGTCGCGCGGTTCCAGACTGTAGCGCCTAGAACCACTCGACCACCCCGGCCGGCAGAAAGGTTTTTGAAAACGTTAACGAGGTTTGTTTTTCCACGGAAAACCTCAAAAGATCTTGCGTGTGCGAAAACATAGCATTTATTCAATACAGCTGGTACAGTTTAACTTTGTTTTTCATGTTTTTACGAAAAATACCATCCCGCAATTTGTACTCCTAATGTCGAAAGCGACGATTAATTGTACATCTTTCGAAAGCCGTCTGTGCCGGTCAAAACTTGGAGGTAACAAGTCGTTTCGGGCTCGTTCCAAGCATAAGGGATTTCTCAAATCACGGACAAGCATACATTTTCAGTATCACTTTTGCGTTTGGCCGTTTAATAGTCGGTAGTTATGAATATTATATTATTTGTGATAATAAAAATTTGCAGACTGCCAAATAACATTGTAAATTTAATAAACGTTCATCCGATTACACGTATTTTTCCCATTACATCAGTTGTAATATATATAGTAAAGAAAATGACTGTCAGAAATAAAAGAAAAAACTGCCGAGCGGTACACGATCCAGCGACCCAGCGATTACGGGGCTTGAACGCTAACCACTCGGCTGCCGGCGCTTCATGGTAAAAATTGCCACACACAGGTATATATTTGACGACCGATTTTCTCAATAATGCTTGAGAAATACGCGCTACTGCTTACACATTTTGTTGTCCTCGTGGAGTACTAAGAGTGTACGAAGTTTGCAGTAAGTCCGTGTTCCAAACGTTGTGGCCTCCCCTTGTTAGTTACATGAACACACACACACACACACACACACACACACACACACACACACACACACACACTCTATCCACAATGCATTGCACGTTTAAGTTGGGTCGCCGTTATACACAGTGATTCATCTGCCCTCACCGAATGGTTTTATGCGACCTACAACGCCTACGTAAACCAACCGCGAAATTTTCATATTCTCTCGCTCGCTATACGCAAACTATTAGTCCTAGAGAAAAAAATTAACGGGATCTGTTTGTAGGAAACTTTAATGCAGTTAAATTTTGTACTGGGATACGTTTTCGCTGGAGTCCAGTGTTTCCGAGTTATTAAAAAAAACGCGTTTGAAGCTCAGTTCTGTATGTTTTCCTTGAATAATTCTAAAACTGCAGCTTCTAGCGAAAACGCATTGAAGTGCAAAATTTAACTACATTAAATTTCCCACAAAAGGACCTGTTCATTTTTTTCTTTCAGACTAATAGTTTTAGCTAGTGAGGGAGGGGTTATAAAAATCTTGGGTGTGGTATTTGAAGGCGTAGTAGGTTGCATAAAACCCAGCTTTCAGGGTAGATGAAACACCCTGTGTTTAAAGTAAATGTATACTCCTTCAGAGGGCACAGTATTACTCAGAATAAATATTTCGCGACACTGTCCGCCAACGTAGCCGCGCCGTTCACTCCGCGATCTGACCCCTCAGACTGACCACTTGCGCACCTTTCCTGCGGTTGCTAAAAGCTTACCCTATTCCGTTGCCGACAGCGGCCCGTTCCCACGTCACCTGTGATCTGCGGTCCATTAGAGATGGGCAAGTGTAAGATGCGATGCGAATTGGCGGCATCGTTAACTACACTGATACAGTGTGAAGCTGAGTTGAAATAATCTTTTTCGTTGATGTGTTAATCTGACTAAGCACAGTGTGGGTAGCGGCTGGGAATTTGTGAATACTGTTGAGCGTCATTCAGTTTCTATCGATTCAGCTGCACCAATCGACGACTTCGCCAGAAATCTTCTTACAAGGGGACTGGGCCTACGCCGCGTCGCCGATTTCGTCCAAATTTGTGCCATATGCCTGAAATGAAAATGACAGGTTTGAGCTCCAGCTGGCCAGCTATTCAGAAAAAATATCATTTTTGACACGGGTAGGGCGATTCACGAGTTATTAACGTCAGCGTACTTTCCAGAAAGCTGGTGGCGCAGCGGAAAGACTAAGAGTGGTGATGCGAGGGTCGTGTAGTTTAGTCACTGTAGTTTCAATTTTTACGTTACTAACGCTGCATATCAACGCAAATAATTTTCATAAAACCCCTGAAAAGGCCAAGTTAAATTCTGGATTGTAAAAATAGGGTAACCAATACTTTTCTCGGCGTCTTGCACACGTTATAAACGCCACATTCTTAACTGCATGGTGGTTGTACTGTTTTCTGTCAAACACTAGAGATAATATATTTCAAAAGAGAGTTTTGCTAGTATGTACCATTTACATGCTGTTAAGTAATATGCCTTTACGCGATCCAGTCAGCGCCTGTGTTAGACGTCAGCTACGTCAACGAGGAATAACTTCTCACATACTTCAAATGGTAGCACTGGCAGTGAAGGGTATATAAAGCGTCGGGGGGGGGGGGGGGGGTGCGGCGGCGGCGGACACCAATGCAGTCGTCGTCGTAACGCGGATAGGGAGCGATTTATCTGACTTCGAAAACGGCATGAGCATTGGCTTTCGGGCTAAGGGTGGAAGCATTTCCAAAACGGCTAAGTTGTAAACCGTGTGCTGCCGATGTTAAAAGTATACCGTGCATGGCAAAACGGAAGTATCCAAAACCGGTGCCAAGGCGACAGCGGTACAGGACAGGCCATAGATGACAGGGGTGAACGACAGCTGGGGAGACTTGTACGGGCGAAGAGACGTGCAACTATTGAGCATCTGACCGCCCAGGTGAACCAAGGGGCTACCAACAGTGTCCCCTCAACGACCGTTCAGTTAACGTTTATGCATGAGGGCCGCCTCAGCAGGCGCCTGGCTCATGCACCCATGCTGAATGCTGTTCATCGGCGACGAAGGCTGGAATTTGCACGGCATTACCGAAACCGGACGTCCACTGAGTTGCAACAGGTCGCCTTTTCAGAATTATCACGTATTGTGCTCCATTGGACAGGTGGCTGTCTGCAAGCAAACACCTTGCAACATCAGCGGAACGGTCCAGGCGGGAGGAGGGAGTGTTTTCATCTGGAGAATATATTTGTGGCATTCCTTGAGAAACCTCGGCGTACGGGAAGGGTCATTGGATTAACCCAAGTGTGCATCTATCCTTGGGAACCATGTCCACACCTTCATGCATTTTTTCTTTTTTTTTCGTGGCAGGGTGGGTCTTCCAGAACGACAACAGAACGTGTCAGAGCTCACAGCGCTCGTGCGTGGTTCGAAGAGCGACAGGATGAGGTCACCTTACTCCCCTGGCCAGTGAACCCCATGGTTTTAAACCCAATCTAAAATCTCTGGAGTCACCTCGATAGGGCTGTACGCGCCATGGATCCTCTACCAAGGAACCTAACGCTGTGGTGCATGAATTTCACTGCAGTGGACAATTTCTAATGGTCAATCCTCTGATGTTTTCGATCAAGGAGTGACTGAAAGTGGAACAGGACAGTGCCCATCCACTGCACGGACATAATCCACCACAGCAACGGCTGAGATCGCGCAAGAGCTTCCTGAGAACATCCGAGAAGCTCACGATTGCACCAGAGAAGGCAAGGCTGGAGTTCTGGAAGAAGTCGACGCTTCACCTGCAGACGCCAGAAACTGAAGAACTACCACCTGGACCCAACGAGAGCTGACTGGTGTGGAAATCTTTAAACAGATTACGGTCAGGAGTTGGATGATCCAGAGACAACCTGAAGAGATGGGGCTTCATACAGAAGATACGTCCTGTGATTGTGGACGAGAACAAACCACAAGCCACATGCTCCAGTGCCTTTCCTGCGCTACATCCTGCACGAAGATTGATCTCCTGCAAGCCACTCCAAGCGCTTTGGAGGTTGCAAAGTACTGGGCACATGTAATATAAATACAATATATATAGTGTGCGTGCGTGCGCGCATGGCTACTGTAAATTTGTATGTTTGTGACTCGAGAATAAAAATCAGTCATGAGGCTGCAAATGCATGCCAGACACAACACCAGTAGGGAGTGAGCACTGCAGGGAACTGTGTACATTTGCAGCCTCAGGACTGATTGAAAATGCCAAAGAAGCGACCATTAACAGCTGTCCACTGTAGTGAACGCTGTGCGCCACAGGGCTAACGCAGCTCGCCCTAGCACTGGAGTCGGAATGGCTCCACATACCTCTGTCTGTACCTTCCGAGGCCTCATTGACTCTTCTGCTCGTCTCGTGCTGCAAACGGTGGTGATTTAGGCTTCTGATAGGTGGTCATAACGTTACTGGACGGCGCATACACAACGCAAGCGACTGTATAGTCCGGGGCTGGCCGTGTTTGATCCGAATCCTCCTGTTCCATTCGCATACAAGGAGACAGGAAAGACAACAGTCTGTGTGCCCTTCTAAGCTCCCTGATGTGTCATCTTTTTCTCACAGTCCTCCTTAAGATGGCAATAAAATGGTGGCACAGTCTTCCATACTACCTGTTTTCGAGATGTAGCAGGGCGAGAACAGTACAGCCGTTGTGTTACGTCCAATGATTGCCACTGAAGCTCCTCGACCACCTCTGATACACTTCGGTATGGAATGTACACGCTATTTACGATCTTGTCTCTTAGATTTTACAAGTTTATTTCCAATTTCATAGTGTTACCCTTAAATACTTAATAGATGTGACAAACAGAAGGCTATCGCCAGTAATCTTGTTAACGGGTCCTCTGGGGTTTTTTCTTATTTATTACAGGCATTATGTACTTGCAATCGTTGTTTACAGCTATGGTATCCTGCAAGATCTTCTCAGAAGAGATCGCGGCGTTGGAGCTGGCGATTAACGTCTGCGTACGATATATCTGTGACGTTCGAGCTTTCGAATATGTTACACCTTCTTATGTCTAGCTATCCTGGCTACGTGCAGATAAGCACAGAGATTTGCATACACTGTCTCCTCTACCGCTTTATCAACGTATACAGTCCCTCATATCTCTCCTCGACCTTGTCTGAACAGCACAGCAGACAGACGTGTTCCCATCAGAGCAAAATACTTCTTGTCTCGCTCATCATTCAGATTCATTCTTTTAGTCCTTTTCAGCAGCAGGAGTTCACCTTTGGGACAGTCTCCCTTGCTAAATCAGAACTGAACCGAATAACTTCTCTACTAAAACAATAATGTTCAAAATGTTCAAATGGGTGTGAAATCTTATGGGACTTAACTGCTAAGGTCATCAGTCCCTAAGCGTACACACTACTTAACCTAAATTATCCTAAGGACAAACATACACACTCATGCACGAGGGAGGACTCGAACCTCCGCCGGGATCAGCCGCACAGTCTATTACTGCAGCGCCCTAGACCGCTCGGCTAAACCAGCGCGGCAACAATCATGTCTGCCTTTTCCTTGACGCCCCATTGACCCATTGCAGCTAAGTATACTTTCATCCCAACATACCGTCCTCGCTTCCCACAGCCCAAATCTGGTGCAACATTTCTAAATTTCACTCCCTCACAACTCGTTGTAGCACTAAATATAATTTTTGAACACTCAAATAAGCAATTTGTATCTTCTGCTGTTATTATTATTATTATTATTATTATATTATTATTGTTTTTGTTATTAGTGGTGGTGGTTGTGAAACTACTAATACTAGTACGATATACTACTGCTACGCGACTCGTGATTCTTCTGAAAAGGCCACCTGTTGCCACTCATTGGACGTCCAGTTTCGGTAATGGCGAGCAAATTCCAGCCTTCGTCGCCGATGAGCAGCAGTCAGCATAGGTTCATAACCAGGCACCTGCTGCGGAGGTCCATATGCATCAACGTTCCCTGACCGGTCGTTGAGGGGACACTGTTAGTAGCTCCTTGGTTCACCTGGGCGGTCAGTTGCTCAATAGTTGCACGTCTCTTCCCCCGCACGCGTCGCCATCGTTCAACCCGTGTCATCTACGGCCTGTGGTGTACCACTGTCGCCTTGGCGCCGGTTTTGGGTCGTACCACTTTGCCATGTACGGTATACTTTAACCTTGGCAGCACACGAACAGTTTACAGACTTAGCATTTTCGGAAATACTTCCACCGTTAGGCCGGAAGCCAATGATCATGCCGTTTTCGAAGTCAGAATTCAACATGTTTTTTCTCGTCCACTTTCGCTTGAAAAAATGCTGAATTTGTGGTGGAACAGCGTGGAATACTTCCGCTTCAGTCCCTACAGTTTACCGAGCGAAGTGGCGCGGTGGGTAGCTCACTGGACTCGCATTCCGGAGGGCGACGGTTCAAACCCGCGTCCAGCCATTCTGATTTATGTTTTCCGTGATTGTTCCTAATTCGCTTCAGGCAAATGGCGAGGGATGATTCCATTACAATGGCAGGGTCGACTGCCTTTCCCATCTTTCCCTAATCCGATTGGAACGGAGACCTTGATGTTTGATCCCTGCCCCCAAATCTATCAACCAACCAACCAACCTCCATAGTTTCATGATGTTCCGGTAGGTGGCAGCGCTATACGTACCCTTCAAAATGGCATCTGTAATGGAGGTGTACTCCAGGCAGAGAGCGGTGATTGAGTTTCTTGTGGCGGAAAACTAGAGCATCGCAGATATTTTTAGGTACTTGCGAAATATATACTGAGACCTAGCAGTGAACAAAAGCACGGTGGGTCGTTGGGCGAGGCGCCTGTCATCATCACAACAAGTTTGCGCAAACCTCCCGTGTGTTGGCTGGACGCTCACGACTGTGACTTACGGACACTCTCATTCGAGGTGACAGACATATCACAAAGAAACACCTCGCTGCTCAACGGTGAGTAGTGCTGGTACACCCGTCCACCAGTTGCAATACTCAAAGGTGTGCGCCCGCTGGATTCGTCATGGCGCAACTCCCAACTCTGAAGTATATCGTGCTACTCTCAAGAAAGGAATGAACGACTTTAGCGTGTTCGTCGCCACAATACGGCATACCAAATTCTCCTTCTGCGCACCCAAGAGGAGCCCACAAAATTTCATGGGGCTTTTTTCCTCATCCAACCTATAGCCCGAATTTCACACATTCCGGCTTCCATCTGGTCGGCCCAAAGAAGGATGCACACCATAGGGAGCAATACGTGGGCGATGGAGAGGTTATGCAGCAAGACGTTAGCTGCGACGTCGATCAGTGGAGTGGTACCTTGCGGGCATGCAGGCCCTTCCAGTAATGTGGGGCAACGCTGTCGCATTTAATGAAGATTATGTTGAAAAATAGGGTTTTACAGCCAAAAGAGGGGGGAGGGGGCGGTAACACAGTGTACTGAAACCCTGAAAAAACCAACCAGATTTCAGAAAAAAGTATTGCATTACTTACTGAACGCCTCTCTTAGTATTGCTACTCGTTCTTAGTTAGTACACTCATGCTCATAAATAAAGGATAATGCTGATACATGGTGAAATAACGCTCTGGTGGGCGGGGTGCGGGTTTAAATCACTTTGCGGCATGACCATGCAGTGCGTTTGACCTGTGGTCGTCGCACGGTGGGGCTGGCATAAGTCCACATACGCAGAGGTGTGTTGGTGAATGTCAGAGTACGGTGGAGTAAGTCTGCAAACGTTTTCAGACCTGCTAATGGTGACTGTGTGTTGAAAATGGCTCAAATAACACACATTGATGTTATGAGCTGTAGAATACTAGGGTGACTAGAGGCTGGTCAAACACAGCAGGTCGTAGCACGGGGCCTCCGTGTGCCACGAAGTGTGATCTCAAGATTATGGCAACGATTCCAGCAGACAGGAAACGTGGCCAGGTGCTACAGTACGGGACGTCCACAGTGTAAAACACCACAAGAAGACCGATATCTCACCATCAGTGCCAGTACTGCAGGTAGCCTTACTCGTGACCTTACGCCCAGAGACCTGCAAAGTGCATTCCACTGACCTTGGTCACAGGAGGGGTCGTAAATCCTGGTGTCAAGAACACAGTACATTGTCATTGGAACAGTGTTCCCAGGTTATGTTCACGGACGAGTCCAGGTATAGTCTGAACAGTGATTCTCACTGGGTTTTCATCTGGAGTGAACCAGGAACCAGATACCAACCGCTTGATGTCCTTGAAAGGGTCCTGTATGGAGGTCGTGGTTTGATGGTGTGGGGTGGGATTATGATTAGTGCACGTACACCCCTGTATGTCTTTGACAGAGGAACTGCAACACGTCAAGTATATCGGGACGTTATTTTACACCAGTATGTTCGCCAATTCAGGGGTGCAGTGGGTCCCGCCTTCCTCCTGATGGATGATAACGCACGGCCCCACCGAGCTGCCGTCGTTGAGGAGTACCTTGAAACAGAAGATATGAGGCGAATGGAGTGGCCTGCCTGTTCTCCAGACCGAAACCCAATCGAGCACGTCTGGGATGCTCTCGGTCGACATATCGCTGCACGTCTTCAAACCTCTACGACACTTCAGGAGCTCCGACAGGCACTGGTGGAAGAATCGGAGGCTATACCCCAGCAGCTGCTCGACCACCTGATCCAGAGTAAGCCAACCCTTGTGCGGCCTGTGTACGTGTGCATGGTGATCATATCCCATACAGATGTCGGGGTACATGCACAGGAAACAGTGAAGTTTTGTAGCACATGTGTTTCGGGACGGTTTTCTCAACTTATGGCCAATACCGTGGACTTACAGATCTGTGTCGTGTGTGTTCCCTATGTGCCTATGCTGTTAGCGCTAGTTTTGTGTAGTGCTACGTTGTGTGGTACCACATTCTGCAATTATCCTTAAAGTATGAGCATGAGCGTAGTATTATTCCAAATGGATTTACCTCAATTGAAATCTTATTTAAAATAATTTGTAAATGGTTTTACCATGATTTCATTCATGAGTATCATACTAAAATGGTCACTCTTTAATGAATTGCGATATAAAAAGTGTTGTATGTGGAGAGCCCTAAGCCGATTTAAGCCTCTAATTGGACCAGGTTAACTGAATAAATAATATAAAGTAAATAATATATTATTGTCTTACACTTATCAACGTTTAAAGAGAACTCTCAGTTACGCTAAATGGAAACGTTGTCCACATCTGTCTGCATTTCCTTAATCGTTAAATGACGGTACTTTCGTGTAGACAACATCATCTGCGAACAACCTGATATTGCTGTTGACCCTAACTAATAAATAGTTCCTAGAATGAAATGTTCACTCTAGCGGAGTGTGCACTGATATGAAACTCCCTGGCAGATTAAATCTGTGTGCTGGACCGATACTCGAACTCGGTACCTTTGCTTTTCGCGGGTAAGTGCTCTACCATCTGAGCTACCTAAGCACGTCTCACGCCCCGTCCTCACAGCTTTACTTCCGCCAGTACCTCGTCTGCTACCTTCCAAACTTCACAGAAGCTCTCCTGCGAACCTTGCAGAACTAGCCCTCCTGGAAGAAAGGATATTGCGGAGACATGGCTTAGCGACAGCCTACAGTTACTGTTTATTGAAAAGGTTATTGAGGCTATTACGATTTCTTGGTGACCCCCAGTATTACTTCGTTCGTGTTGAAGTACAACGCAGGCGGGTTTTATCAGTCAAAAGAATCAAGCCAGTCGCGCGGGGCTTGAAATAGAGAGAGGCTACCGACAGGAAGAAGGAACCGTGTGATTGGAGGAAGGGAACATAATGGAGCCTGGCTGTGAGGCGATGGATTGGAGCGCATTCAGCTGCCGCGGCGCCGTTATCTGCGCACAAAAAGGCGCCTCCCTGCAGCACAGGCGCACACAGGCTCTGCGTTGTTCCCTCTGTGCTCGCACCGCGCTCGCTCTTGGCCAGGTTCCACGCCGTGCTACGCGGGCCGCATACCTGACGCCGGCCTGGACTGCTTTCGTTGTAGCAGAAACAGATAACGGTGCGGCCAGTACGGTCTCGCCTGTCACACACCGGGAGAATACGTTGGTCAGTATCTGCCCTTGGTCACCTCTGTAAAGCAACTTAATTTCGTGTCACGGAAGCCATATAAATTACAAATTGGTGATAAGAAACATCCTTGAACAACGTATGTTTGCTTCATGTGGATTATTTATTTCCATGGCCTTCTTGTCAGTGGTGAATCAGTGTGCTTTGCACCTTTGGCAATACACTTGTAAGGTCTGTAAATTTTTCAGTGCCTGATGCGACCGGAAATGAAAACAGATTTGAACTCATCTACGTCTATACCGCGCGATTCGCCGTGAAGTAAGTGGTGGAAGGTACATTTCATTGCATCACATCTTTGGAATTCTTCGACTTCCATTCGTGAGTGGAGCGCAGGACTGCTTGTTCGACCTCTGTGTTGATGGATATTTGCTCGTCCGGCCTCTACGGAGAGTAGAGACGTATTCGACTCGAAAATAATCGCTGTTTGTACGCTGAAGACGATTTTTAAGTCTGGAGAAACAGTTCGTCGCGAGACGTACAGCGTCTTTCTTAGTCTGCCAACGAAGAATTTTCAAAATTTCTGTCGCCTCTCGCTTGTCAGAGAAGCGTGTGACAGTTGAAGGGGTCGAAAGAATGAAGTGCCAACCCAAAGGGGTGTATTTTTACTTGTTGTGTGTTAAATGCTTGGTTAAGTTTCAGTAAATACCGTAAGACTAAACGGTTCATACAGGCTGACTCAGCCGCCCCTACCGATGTCGTCTTACGCAACCCGCAATTCTGTATGTGACCTTAATAAACAACGCGCGAGGTTTTTATATTCTCTCTATCGCTACACGCAGACTAGTGGTCCTACAGAAAAAATGAACAGGACATTTCTGTAGGAAATGTAATGTAGTTAAATTTTGTACTGGGACATTTTTCTGGATGCCATGGTGGTTTAATTCACCAAGAGAAACTTACAAAAGTGACCTGTACAAAAATTTCCAGCTACGTCATATATTCCTAATAATGCCAGTGAAGACCAAAAAAGGTCGAATGTGGGAGATAATTAGTGCAGTCACAAATTTTTATATAGTGGTAGAAGGGAGAGTCACGAATAATACAATAGAAATCGTGAACGGTAGGGTTTGTGCGGGAGTGGGGCCGCGATTCAGGGTCACTTTCGTACATTTTTGTTGATTTACTTGAAAGCTACCGCCTCGATCGAATACGTATCACAGTACAAAATTCAACTGCTTTACATTTCCTACTAGAAAAAGTCCTGGTCACTTTTTTTCTGTAGGACGAATACCTTCTGTTTGGCGAACGAGAGAATTTGAAAACCTCGTGAGTGCTTTGAAGCCTAGATATACAACTGTGGGTTGCAAAAAAAAACGACATTGGTAGGTGCAGCTGAATCATTATGTTAAGTAGATAGCGCTTTCCAGTGGTACATGTAAATTTACTCGCTACCACCCTGTGGTGCATTCGAGTATACACTGACTGGGCAACACTATCTGGACACGCGCTTGCACTGCGGTAATGATCACTAGATGATGTCACGAGATGCGGGGAGTATTTTGTTGCCAGTAGAGAAGCAGCAACAGCTGACTGCACCGATGAGGGGAGCTAAGTAACTTCGAACGTGATTTACTCATTGGATGTCACCTCAGTAACAAATCCACCAGGGACATTTTAGCCCTTCTAAAGTTGCCCAAGCCGAATGCTATTGGTCTGATTGTGCAGTGGAAACGCGAAATAGCAGCCACAGCTAATATCTGTATTTCGTTCGTGATCATGGATGCTTTTGTAAATCCTGCAACTGTGTCATTCATGATTTAAATAACAAAAAACTGCACCAGTTACTTGATTTTCATGCATAGTACAACACTTTTCGAGAATTTATTCTCAAGTGCATTTTTTCTGTAAATATTTTATGTGATGCTGCATGTGTGATTTTCTACCTCTCATGCACCGTAGTTGTCTCTTACAGGTTATAATCCAGCCGCAAAATGCGAAAAAAAAATTGTGAGCTAATTATAGTAATATTTTTGTGTGTCTACTTAAGAGTATTGTGCCTCTTCGACTACAGAATATCGCACATACACAAATCATCACTTACACTCTTCATTTTTGTAATCAAAATAAGTTACAGATATATTTTGACAATATGGTTGTACAAAGAGTCTGTCGACAGTCAGAGGTATTAGATTTTCTGTGGATTGTGTTATATAAGGCGTCAGTTATAAAATTTGATTATTGTTTTCATTACAACAACAAGTAGTGTGATGGTTTGCATATGCATGATAAAGTGTGAGCCGGCCGATGTGGCCGAGCGATTCTAGGCGCTTCAGTCTGGAACCGCGCGACCGCTACGGTCGCAGTTTCGAACCCTGTATCGGGCATAGATGTGTGTTATGTCCTTAGGTTAGTTAGTTAGATGTTAAGTCCCACAGTGCTCAGAGCCATTTGATACGGTGTATAATGGAGGAGGCACAGTATTTGATGATACAGACCACACAGTTAACATGGGTTTAGAAAACGTCGTTCCTGTGAAACATAACTAGCTTTTTTATTCACATGAAGTGTTGAGTTCTATTGACAAGGGATTTCAGATCGATTCCATATTTCTGGACGAGTAAAACAGAAGTGATTTCAGGCGTTCCCCAAGGTACTGTTATAGGCCCTTTGCTGTTCCTTATCTATATAAACGATTTGGGAGATAATCTGAGCAGCCGTCATCGCTTGTTTGCAGATGACGCTGTCGTTTATCGACTAATAGTCATCAGAAGATCAAAACAAATTGCAAAACGATTTAGAAAAGATATCTGAATGGTGCGAAAAGTGGCAGTTGACCCTAATTAAAGAAAAGTGTGAGGTCAGTCACAAGAGTTACGCGATAACTTAGTCTAATCTAAACGTCGGAAATTCAACTAAATACCTAGGAATTACAATTACGAACAACTTAAATTGGAAGGAACCCACAGAGAATATTGTGGGGAAGGCTGACCAAAGACTGCGTTTTATTTTCAGGACACTTAGAAAATGTAACAGACCTACTAAGGAAACTGCTTACACTACGCTTGTCCGTCCTCTTTTTACAAAGGGAGCACGATTTGTATTACCGCGAAATTGGGGGAGAGTGTCGCAAAAATGATACAGGATTTGGGCTGGACATCATTAAAAGAAAGGTGTTTTTCGTTGCGACGGAATCTTCTCACAAAATTCCAATCACCAACTTTCTCCTCCGGATGCGAAAATATTTTGTTGACAGCGACCTACATAGGAAGGAACGATCACCACGATAAAATAAGGGAATTCAGAACTCGTACGGAAAGATCTAGGTGTTGATTCTTTCCGCGCGCTATACTAGATTGGAATAATAGAGAATTGTGAAGGTGGTACGATGAACCCTCTGCCAGGCACTTGAATGTGATTTGAAGAGTATCGATGTAGTTCTACTGATCGACAGGGACAATCTAGCGTTGTGGAGGGTGGTTATGAAAAGTCGCTGGGGGCGTCAGCGGAAAGAATCACTCGTGATTTTCAAAGCGCTACTTGCAGTCCAGTTAGCAATGGTTCGCATAGTGAGTATAAAATAATGTGGTACACTGATGGAGCGGCTCCTCATAAATCACACATTTCTGTAGTAAATGCTAAGCGACGCTTGTGGCGGTGTAAAAGGCTGGGCAGTGGATGACTGCGAGAGTGTGAACCGGAGTGATGAATCACGCTACACCCATTGGTAATGCAGTGGAATGCCCTGGGCTTGGCTGATGCCCCGAGAACGTTATCTTCCATCACGTTTAATGCCAACGGTGAAGTACCCAATACGCGGTGTTACGGTAGGGGGCGAGGGTTCGAGGTTAATATCTGGTCCCCATATAGCGCTTTAAAAAACACTAAATACTGCTGTTACCGCTTCATTACTGACAACACAATACTCTGCACCTCTTTTAAACTGGCGGAGCCCGTCTCTCATGACATCCAGTGGCGAATTCCACATTATATAGTGGTGTCCTGTTACTTTCGGTCAGGCAGCGTTCTTTTAGTGGTGCGACACTTGACTGGTAGGACGCGAGAGACGGAACCGCCGGTGGGTGGGCTCTACCAAAGACTGACACAGAGGGCTCTCTGTGTTGCTATCAGAAGACAAGATAGCGGGCGCGTTTGCAGAGTGACTAGGCTACGCTTGGCAGGTAACACCAGACACTCAACTCCCTTCCGAGAAGAGCCATGTTATCACCTGCAGACCTATCAGCGAGAAACATTCGTTGCTCAGACCGGGAGAAACTTTCTGGAAGGTTGTAATGTGCATACAGTAACTAGCACGTAAAGATGGAAAAACATAATGTTACAACCACTGATGTAAATCTAAAAAATCTACACATGGCATGGCACGGCACTGTAAGGACATTACATGGACGTACTGATACCGTAGACTGTGTGGTGTCATCCGAAGAGCGACGTACCAAAGCAAGGTCGTTACCTCGCAACACAGCCACAACAATAGATAGCCGTTGCAAGCCGCATCGACGAATAAGCGACAACGGCGCAGCCACGCCCAGAAACGTTTCGCTACGCCGCCGCAACGAATCTTCTACTTACGGCCCGATCCAGTACCGCTTAGCCCAGTCTTGTATTTTAGCAGGCCAGCTGTGTGATCCGTGTATTAGGCAGAACTCTAACTTACCGCTTGATACAGACAGAACACAAGGCTCAGACTACATTCAACAGTAAATTTCAGCTAATGTTCAGATACGTTTGTAAATACTCATCACATTCCTGTGGGCATGGATTGTACATAATTAAATAATTCTTCTTATTTATGTTGTAGTGAACTAGTAATTTCTGTGCAATAAACTGAAGTGCCTAATATCGTGTAGGGCCGCGCGACCACGCAGAAGTGCCCCAACACGACGTGGCATGGACTCGACTAATGTCTGAAATCGTGTTGGAGACAACTTGTACCATGAATCCTGCAGGGGTGTCCATAAATCCGTGAGAGTACGAGAGGGCAGAGATCTCTTCTTAACCGCAGGTTGCAATGCATCCCAGATACGCTCAGTAATGTTCATGTCTGGGGAGTCTGCTAGCCAGCAGAAGTTTTTAAACTCAAAACTCTTCCTGGAGCCACTTTGACGCTAGAATTGTCCGTCGGAATGCACAATGAACATGAATGGATGCAGGTGGCCAGACAGGATGCTTACGTGTGTGCCACCTGTCAGAGTCCTATCTAGATGTATCAGGGGTCCCATATCACTCCAACTGAACATGCCCCACACTATTATAGAGCCTCCACCAGCTTGAATAGTCCCCTGCTGACATGCAGGGTCTATGGATTCATGAGGTGTTCTCTATTCCTGTACACGTCCATCCCCTCGGTTCAAATTGAAACGAGACTCGTCCGACCAGGCACCACGTTTGCAGTCATCAACAGTCCAAGGTCGGTGTTGAAGGGGCCCAGACGAGGCGCAGAGCTTTGTGTTGTGCAGTCATCAAAGGTATACGAGTGGACCTTCGGCTCCGAAAGCCCATATCGATAATGTTCCGTTGAATGGTTTGCACGCTGACACGTGTTGATGGCTCAGGGCTGAAATCTACAGCAATTTTTGCGGAAGGGTTGCACTTCTGTCACGTTGAATGATCCTCTTCAGTTGTCGTTGGTCCTGTTCTTGCAGGATCTTTTTCCGACCGCAGCGATGTCGAAGTTTTGATGTTTAACCGGATTCTTGATATTGGCGGTGCACTTATGAAATGGTGGTACGGGAAAATCCCCACTTCGTCGCTACCTCGGAGATCCTGTGCCCCATAGCTCGTGCGTCGACTGCAACGCCAAGTTCAAACTCAAATCTTGATAACCTGTCACTGTAGCAGTTGTTACCGATCTAACAGTGCCAGACACTTGTTGTCTTACGAGTATATAGGCGTTTCCGACCGCAGCGCCGTATTCTGCCTGTTTACACATATCTGTTGTAACGTTGCTGCTTTAATTTGGTATGATAGCGGTGCTCATAGACAATAAAAGCGGTTTAAAAGCTGTGAGCTGTCTCGGGAAGTTAACCTTGCATTACTGCGCAACTGGACAACCGGTGATTATATATATATATATATATATATATATATATATATATATATAAAGAGAATTTAAATAACAAGAAATAAATCAGTTTTTATTTGGAAATTTATTTTAACATTGATCATTGAAATTTCAGCATATTAAACGTGAGTCATAACTAAGCTGGTGCCTTATTTAGGACTGTGAAAATGTGAGTTTGTAATCTTACGGAACACATCAAATATGGAGCCAAGATTGGGAGACTGCATACAACACTGCATTCATAAAATAACACACGAAGAACGTTGAAACATATGCAAGAGGAAATTAACCACAACCAACCGATTCAATTTTCACTCAAAGAAATTACGTTCGTAGCACAATCCTGTCCGTCATGTACTTACCACACACTGGTATACTAAATTCATACTAACTCCCTGTGAAATCTTCCCAAAAAGAGTAGCTGAGGGCTACTTTGATGATTACACCACATGCTTCACGTGGTCAACTTGGTTCACACAAAGAGTGTAACTCCACAATAAATTTCGATAATTAAAATAAATTAGATCGAAAAGCAATTTACAAAAGAAAAACCTCAAACAGGTTACTATCGTCTTACTATTAACCTGATGGGTCAAACAACTGTATAAGCACGTGGTACTGGTCTCACAAAGTACACCCCACGTGGGTTGAACATAAAGAAAAGTTGCTATATTGAAAAATATTGTCAAGACGAGACGTTACAATCTCACGCACATTCGCATTGAAGATTGATGATGCTAGTTAGAGTTACTGATCAACACGTGATTCCACTTTACTCATAAAGTAGTGACAAAGCAACTACCGGAATATATTCTGAACTTCACACTCGAATTACACTGCGTTGCAATTTAAGATAACATTAGATATTTTAGAGCTAAACCTGAAGTAAAGGTGATTAAATTTTCAGTTAGGCTGAACTTAAGAAATCCATTGTCCTACGGACTTAGCAGACACGCGCTTAGCCGGAGATCTTACCACTTTAGACGCTCGCCACGGACAGACTGCCCTGGTCCCTTCCTGAGGGTGGCTCACAAATACAAACGGAAGTGGCCAGAGAGGCAGCTTCCTATACCAACATGACAAGGGACGGACAGGACCATACTAAGAATAGAAACCACTCTGCTTTTAGAAAGCGTAGCTACCTGTTTTGACGTTGGTCCTACTGTTCTCTAGCAGACAGGCTTGCCTGCTACCCTCAAGCATGCAACTAGAAATACATTTGCTTGTTCATTCTCTCACACAGAAGGGAAGCGGGATGACAGTATCTTATCATATACAGTATATAAAAGAAAGCGGATGTAGGTTCCGTATGAGACTGTTTGACATGAATTACATATAAACTGTGTTTTAAAGTGTAGTAGTGTGACAGATCGTTCTTGTTTATGTGTAAAAGTAACGCGTTCCACTACTAAGTCTCCTCCCAGATAGTCAGAAACGCCACAGTAAATTTAGACGAGGAATTTATGCCGTAAATGACAACAGATTTAAGAAATTAGGATGAGAGGAATCCAACAGAGACCTTTCACTGTATTTGAATACGCATGTGTATACCAGTTTCCCTGGCGCTTCAGTGTTGTATCCACCCTGTCTCCTCCCGGAGCAAACCAAAGGAACCACCGTTGTACTGACAAGGATATTTTCGTCCGGTACAACAGACAGCAATCGGAAGGAAGCCGCTAAGTCGCTGAATGGACAAAATTAGTTCTAGTGCGGACGCGGTCTTTAATGTACACAGTTACCTTCTGCTCTAGGAAACTGCCTAATTAACTAGACAGATAATATGCGCTCCTTGTGCTACACACACCTGCGAGACTCGGCTTGTAGAATTTCCCATCTTAAATAATTATTACATTAAAAAGTAGTAGTAGTAGTAGTAGTTCCTGCCCGACGCGTTACTGCGTCGCACACCAACTAATTAACCGCGTCAGTTGAAAGAACAGCCAAGGTATATTCTAACAAACTGCACTCCATTCTTCCCTAGATATCTACTAAAGCTGTCTTGAAGTCCCTGCTGAATTTATTCTCCTTCCGCAGCAGATTCTAACACGTGACGGCCTTTGGGAATGCTACTGCGATGCAGCAATAGTATCTCACTACGTGGGACGGCACCTCGTTTATTAATCGGAACCAAAATGAGGAAACCTTTATCACAGGCGGTCCTAGATACGAGCCGGTCTTAGCTCATTAATCACAGTAACGATTGCGGAATGTGATTATAATTACGGTTTCCTTAATCAAAATTCCACTACAAATCATTTTGTTAAGTAAAATGAATCAATCGTGATTAATACATGTTCACTTCATGGACGGAATAGCTAGACTGTGTTAAAAAGTGGCTCTACGGTTCCCTGCATCGTTGTGGAGGTCTTACTTTCGTAAGAGAATGTCTTACGTTAATTTCTGCGGCTCAGCATCAGTACGGGTGAAGTCTTCAACACTGTCAGATTGGTTTCTTTATCAATTGAACATTATAAATATTGATATTGGACGTTATGGACTTTGCTGCCAAATCTGATGTTCTATTTTCTGTGATCTGTCGTCGGTCAAGGACAAGTTAGCCTACCGGATTCGCTTTCCCACACATGCGAGCCATATGGTGTGGCCATCTGTCACTTCTGTAGTGGGCAACTTATCTTTTCTCTACAACGTAGAACAGCACATTCAGTTTCACACAAAATGTTAACGTAAGACATTAACAGCAAAAGAATGTCTCCATCCACATACAGATTATACAATAGAATGCGATTATCGAATCTGACGCCCTTTACGCAAGCTAAGTTTAGATCAACAACACTAAATTCGGTCTGGAAAACAACCTGCAGGAAAAACGAAAGATTATAAGGAAAATTTTAGGCAAAAAAACAAAGACTGAAGACCGATAGACTGAAATTGCATAAAACGACACGGAAGTTGTCAAACCTGGCAGCAGACATTAGAAATCGAAGACTAAAATTTTTTAGACATCTTCAAATACTCCTTACAGTGTATTTCACACACACAGTTATGACATATACGAAAATTGAAGAACGAACTGTGAATTAGACAAGTGGAAGTAATAGTTTAGCTTCTGACTAAACAGATTCCTATCGTGCAGTGAGGTTTGTGTTTACAACTTGGTTATAGTTAAACTTCTAATACTTGGGCCAGTGTAAGTATTAAACTACTTACATTCTGGGTGCCCAACTTTATAGGAATTATGTTCAGACAACGAAAATTAGAAAATCCGGAGTGGGTTACTGCCTTCCCGCATTTTAAGCGGTCTTGACTGCACACTGGCCCCACTAAGCCAATGCAAGGTAACTTCCTTCTGATTTCTTGAGGATACGTGTAAAAAGAAAATCGCGTTGCTGAAGGGATACATTCTCACAAAAACAGTCCAGTTTGCTAAGCTCACTAGCGTTAAATAAAGCGTGGGGTTTTGAAGAATTGACTGTGGCGTTACAAGAATTAAAACGGTAGTTTTATAAAGGTTTTGAGGACACTGTCAATCTTACATCCGTTTTAGAGACCGTTTGCCGTTTCAGTTGAAAGCGCCACTGTGCATGTTAAGATGTGACTGACCTGCAAGGTAATTCCAGTTTTAATTGCAAATCTTTTTACGTTAAAATTGCCCAGGTCGTCTATATAGCTTTTCTCCGGTAGATTTTCCAAGTCTCCATAATGAGGGCCGGCAGGAGTGGCCGAGCGGTTCCATAATAAGGTTGCAAAAGTGCTACATTATTTCGATCGACATATTTGTGTGAACGATCTCTTTTCGATTACGAAACTGAATAAATCGGGATTACGTGGCAACTTGAGTGCGAAACTGATATTGTCTGCGTCCGTCTGTAAGCCGATAGTTTGTACGATATAAAAATTACATTGTGTCTTCAGGGCGCCATAAATAGTTAATTAATACTGAAAAATTGTTTTTTTTTTGTGTCGTCGAGAAATGTGAAATATAAGACTAAGTCGTATGCAGTACGACTGTACTGGCATTTAAATGCGGCGCGTTCGCTGTTCCCCCCCCCCCCCCTCTTCACCCTCCACGCGTGTAGACAGTGCGGCGTGGGGGGGTGGGGAAAATGTGAAGCGAGGCTGAGCACTTTGGCACTAGGGGCCCCAGCATGGCCCGCGATCCTATATCTTTTGGCCAACCCTGGGTTAGACACTACTTTCAGGTGCCGTTACAGCGTACCAGCATGTCAAGATCTTCATTTTAATTTGAGAAATGCTGATAACCTGCAAGAAATGTTTCGTAGCAGGGATATCCTGCTTTTTCTGGTGTTTCTGCGACAAACATCTGTGACTGCTGTGTAGGATTCTAGTTGCACGCGCTAATCGCAGTGCATGACGGAGCAACGTGCAGAAATACTGACCAGGGAACACACGTGTAACACCAGTTACGATAACGTGGTACCTGCAGCGCAACTCGTTACGGTTGGTTGGCTGACCTTATGCTGCAGGGTATTAAGTTACCCGCCAGTCACGCCGTGACTGGCAAAATGACCTGCACGCCGGTCTTGATTGTCGTGGGAGAGACTTAACCGTCCCGCAATCGTAAAGCGATATCAGACGCGCTTTTAAATACCGCTTCGTTCTCAATTCTCAGCTCCTAGAATGAGACGCATAAAACTGCCTAGCAATTTCCATTACGTCGCTCTCATTATATAAGGACGTCTTAAACGGATATTAAGTTTCGTTATGGGTCTATGCTTGAAACTAATTTAGAGAGCATATGTAATAAATTAAATGACTCGAAATTTGGGCGCAGTCACCATTCATAAAAAACTGCGACACTTACACGCATTAAAAATACTATAGCTGTTACGTTAACACTGTTTCTCGTTTTCCAGTGCGCTGCGCTGCACACATTAGAGGATGTAGTGTGTGCGATGAGGACCGAGCGAGGTGGCGCAGTGGTTAGACACTGGACTCGCATTCGGGAGGACGACGGTTCAATCCCGCGTCCGGCCATCCTGATTTAGGTTTTCCGTGATTTCCCTAAATCGGTGCAGGCAAATGCCGGAATGGTTCCTTTCAAAGGGCACGGCCGACTTCCTTCCCCGTTCTTCCCTAATCCGATGAGACCGATGACCTCGCTATCTGGTCTCCTTCCCCAAAAAAAACAGCAACAGTGTGTGCGATGTAGTAAGCGACGTCACTGGTTAGCGGATGGCTAGAAAGGAGTGATTTGGTGTGATGAGTCACGCTGTACCCTGTGGCAATCCCGATGTTACGGTACGGGAATTTCCCTGGTGGTTGAAGTGTAGTCTCCTGATTGCGCTTAAGAAAACGCTAAATACTGCTGTTACTGGTTTTTAACTGGCAACAGAATACTCTACGTCTCGTTTTAACTGGCGGATCCACCTCTCATGCCTCTGCTTTGAACCAACACCACCACCACATCATTTCACATCTACCACAGGATAGGAACCTCTAGACTTCATCATAAGCACATCGCCTCTTCATGTTAAGTCTTCTCCCAAGCTTCCATTAGACTTTCGTCTGGATGTTTTCTTATCTGTTTGTATATGGAGAGAGAATTTTGTTTTCATTCTCTCTGTTCCCCCCCTGTCCCCTTAGCTGAAAATCCCACTTACCTCCATTTAATTTTCGTTAAAGCTACAATTATGACGCCCTTTACCTGATCAATTAATTTCTTTGGATGCGCCTCCAACACCTATTTTTCCATTGTTCCCTGAGCAACTCGCAGCTGTTAAACGATCTTGGCATTAGAAGTCAATGTCTCAAATCCATCAGTGAAATCTGGTTATAAACATTAATTCGTTTTCTTTTGGTATTCATTCAGTCGTTGTTTTCTAAATGCCCTAAGCAGAAAAAAAAAGAAACTGACGAGCTAAACTGATAACCTAGGGTCATTGTTAATTTGATCTATTTTCTCCTTGATATGTTGTAATATCAACCAAAATGATACAAAGGTAAATGAAATGTACTAAAGTCAAATCAGGCGATGCTGAGGGAATTAGATTCGGAAATGAGACAGTGAAAATTGTGGAGGAGTTCTGCTCTTTGGACAACAAAAAAACTTGGTTGATCCATTGTGTACGTGAGACAGAGGCTGGTCAAATATTTAACAAAGAAATTCGCCCAAGAGCCGTGCAAATTGAGAAGTATTACTCTATTTTGTTGTGCTGTATGTACACAGGGATTTGTCTTGACGCTGCTACTTGCATTTTATAGTTTTTAAGTACTTACATTTACCTGTACATGGTGTACATAAAGTACGGGAACACTTTCAAGTATTTATTGCACAAGAACTGTACATTGTACAGAAATTATACATACTGCTTTTTGAAGAGAAACTCTGAAAGTTTTTTTTTTACAAACATTCGATATGCTAACTATGAGTGACCCGGCAGACGTCAATACGGTAATCGAATTCTTGCCATACCCGTCCCAGCAATGCATCGTCGACTGCGGCAGTCGGTTCCCGTATTCTTTCCCGGAGCTCTGCTACATCACTAGATAGAGGCGGTACACACACCAGATCTTTCATGTGTCCCCACAGAAAAAAGTCGCATAGAGTGAGATCTGGTGATCGGGGAGCCCTTTTCATGAAACAGCTCGCTCCACACCTGAACTCGCCATGTTTGAGACTTGCACTGACTAGCTGCACATTACCAAACTACGCTGTGGCGGTATACATGAAAAAAAAAAAAACTTTCAAGGTTTCTCTTCACAATGACATGTATGATATCTGTACAATGTTTGGTTCTTGTGCAATAAAGAATTGAAAGTGTTCCCGGACTTTATGTACACCCTGTACTTTCTGTAAAGGTTGATGTGGTACACGTTGATGTACACTATATGTGTTCTTTTTTTTATTATTGAGGTGCCTAAAGTTGGCATACTGAATTGCCGAAACTGGTAGCGAAAATAAAACTAAGTAACTTCTGAATCTGCACGGCTGTTTGCCGAATTTCTTTGCTAAAGATAACTGGTGGTGGCCCTAGCAGAGAAGATATAAAATGCAGACTGGCAATAGCGAGAAAAGCCCGTCTGAAAAAGATTAACTGGTGAATATCTTTTGTAAGTGTGAGTATCGATTTCAACATTACGAGGTGCATCCAGAACGGCCGCTACATTAGTAATTCGGCCATCCCTTCCTCCATGACACACTAAATGACTTAAAATTTCTGTTCAGTCTCCTATTCTTGTTTTATAAATGTCGAAGACCCTGTATTAGCCCATGTGACTGGTGCATGACCTTTATTTTGCGCCGGTCCACAACATTTGGAAAGAGCTCGTTAACCATTCCACCTGTCGCAGCGTCGTCAACGGTGGATAGTAAAGGCTCCATATTTCGTGTAGCCAGAAAGTAACAGATGTCCTCGCTTACCTGGTGCCTTGTGCTGAACACCAGGTGTGAGGCGTGGGTGGCTGGTGGTCCAGACAACCAGGAGCTGCTCCAGTCTAGGCTAGTCCGGTCCAGTCTAGTTTACTGTCTGGCAGCCGTCGAGGTCAGCAGCCGCGGTGCAGGAGAAAGTGGCCGCGGGCTCGTGGGAACTGCGAGCAAGTCTCCTCCCGTACCGTTGGCCAGCCTCCTCAAACACCGTACGGCCGTTCCGGTAAAGCTCGTCCATTGTAAATTCAGCCAAACCTAGTGACTGAGCACAGGCATAACGGCGCCCTAGGGTCTCCGGTGGCATCTCCGTCTCGCTAATTTAAATGTTTTTTTTTCTTTTTTTCCGGATTTCTCTGTAGCTTGTTACGACCCACGAGAAGTCTGCTGGAATTAATTGTTTACAACAAACCTGTTACTGGCTTTGGTGATGTAGTGGGTACAGCGCTTGAATCCAGCCCTGGAGATCTCGAGACTAGGAGCGGGGAATTTTCTTCGTTCCATTGACTCCAGGACGGTTCAGAGTCCCCTCAGTTTGAAACTTCCTGACAGATTAAAACTGTTTGCCGGCCCGAGACTCGAACTCGGGACCTTTGCCTTTCGCGGGCAAGTACTCTACCACCTGAACTACCTAAGCACGACTCACGACCCGTCCTCACAGCTGCCAGTCCCTCGTCTCCTACCTTCCTAACTTCACAGAAGCTCTCCTGCGAACCTAGCAGAACTATCACTCCTGGAAGAAAGGCTATTGCGGAGACATGGCTTAGCCACAGACAGCCTAGGGGATGTTTCCAGACCGGGATGTGGCTTATGGAGTACTTGATATTTGATACAACATAGATAATTTTGCTAAAAATATGGCACAAAGATTGTCACTGAAATGATAATAAACCCTGCTGTAATACCAGTAAGGCTATACGTTGCCGAGAAAGTACGTTAAAAAGTATAACTTAGAACATAATTGCAATAAGGATAGACCAAGTACATGATTGAAATATACGGCAGTCACTCTACATTTACAGCGTAAATAATGGCATAGTAGGTTACTGCAGACGAGGAGATCTGGTGGAAAACTCGTGAGATACTCGCGCACTGACTTCAGTAAACATATATGAAGCTGGCGACTTAAGTTGAATGCGCAGACTGAAGTCAGGGATTTTATTAACTGCTCGTCTTTTTATAACAATAAAACACGTCGTATGTGAGTCAACCACAGCTGAGATGATACATTTCCGTTGATGAAAATTGCAACAGCTGCGTCAAAATGATTTATTGATTACGACTAGTTTTGTGACATAGTCACATCTTCAGGTAACCAGCTGTTGATCTTCTAATACATAATGTCTTTACATACTGTTATGGGATTGTAAGGGTATCTGGTGCTGATAGGTTAACAGTTTATTACCAGAATGTATGACTGTCACAAAACTATTTGTGCTTTTTTAATCATTTTGACGCAGCTGTTGCAGTTATCGTCAGCTGAAATTTTCATAGTAAGTTGGCAACAATTAGAAAGACCCAATGCTAGACGGTGGTGTTGGTGGTGGTGGTGGTGGTGGTGGTGGTGGTGGTGGTGGTGTTGTGCCGTAACGATTTATAACGCAAAAACGTGGTTGTCATTCCTATGTGACCCATGTGTTAACTAGATATCCGCCGATAAGGACGTCGGTAATGATGAATAACGAAACATTAATAACCCAGGTTAATGCCGAGTCCCTTCTGCAAACATGACGTATTGCGTTGAATTATGTAAAAACATGTGCTATTATTTGATTACGCTATTGGTGCTAAGTAACTGAAATAATTACAACCGTAAAGTATCTGTTAGTAGCCGTCCGGAGTGAAACGATTACATCAAACATGTTCGATTATGTGACGTAGGTTCTACTGGCAGTTGCTTGCGTTATTTAGGCCCGAAAATTTGGAAATTTGTGGTAAGTCATCGGTCCCTAGGCTTACACACTACTTAATCTAACTTACGCTAAGGACACACACACACACACACACACACACACACACACACACACACACACACACACACACACACATACGAGCGCGCCCGAGGGAGGACTCGAATCTCCGACGGGGTGAGCCGCGCGAACCGTAGCAAGGCGTCCTAGACCATGCGGCTACTCCGCTGCTATTGAGGCCTGAATTGTCTCTGAACTGTAGTAGCAGATTTGGACTCACGAAACCACAAACAGAACTTTGCTGTTATACGACTCCATTATGATTGTTAGAGTAACTCAGGCGTACATGCTATCTCGCAGGAATGTTGGGAACTAATAATGTTACGCGAGAGTCAAACTTGAAGATAAAATGAATTCTGTGCTGTTTCAAACATTTCTGTAAGTTATTTACACTTCTCATAGTTAAAAATTACTTTTGTATAACTCACACACATATACACCGCATTTGTGACAAGCTAAAAGTGCAGAGCCGGGACTCGAAACGGTAGATCCTGTCCTCGGCGAACAATGCACCTCTTTTGGTTACGCCATCCCAGCACCTCACGTGCTCTTCACCCCCCCCCCCACCCCTCTCTCTCTCTCTCTCTCTCTCTCTCTCTCTCTCTCTCACACACACACACACACACACACACACACACACACACACACACACACACACACTCTCTCTCTGTGTGTGTGTGTGTGTGTGTGTGTGTGTGTGTGTGTGTGTGTGAGAGAGAGAGAGAGAGAGAGAGAGAGAGAGAGAGAGAGAGAGAGATGAGCCCCGCTGAGTCAGCACCCGGAAGGCTTCGGCGGGACAGCTGCGCAAACAACCCCGGCCGCACTGCAGCCTCGTCCACGTCTGCCCCAGGTGCCGCCCCACGAACTACCAGCACTTAGAAGCCGAGTGTGTTAACTGCACCCACACACCTTTCCCTAACGTTCAGAGGGTTCACAGGCTCCTTCAAGAATGACAACTGTGTTACCACAAATGTGCCCGCTATCGTAACAAGAGTGACACATCGTAAAGATCTTTAGGCCGAAGAAAGAGACGGAAACAGGTAACAAGGTTTTGGTTCTGTGAAGTTGGAGGGGAAGGGGGGGTCGATCTTTGAAACTGTCTCCCTCTCTTGCCCTCCCCCCACTTAAAAATAATTTGCCATCACCCCTCCCCCCCCCCCCACCCCCACCACCACCACCACCACCACCACTTGATACTGCGATTGTGAACGCAGGTCTGCAGACTATGACTGAAAACAACAGTTCCTTGATTTAAATCTACGCGAAGTTGTCGTTCCCTCCTACGTTCCGTTAGCGATTCGTTTTTCTCCCTCTTTTCTTACTAGAGAACCTTTCTCCTCCTGTCTTGCCCTACTCAACTCCTTGCGGTTTCGGCCCGCCGCTGTGGCCGAGCGATTCTAGACGCTTCAGTCCGGAACCGCGCGACCGCTACGGTCGCAGGTTTGAATCCTGTCTCGGGTATAGGTGTGTGTAATGTCTTTAGGTTAGTTAGGTTTAAGCAGTTCCAAGTTCTGGGAGACCGATGACCACAGATGTTAAGTCCCATAGTGTTCAGAGCCATTTGAACCTTGCGGTTTGGCTGTGCTGCCTATGGACTCACGGACCGTATCGGATTTGTTGTTGGAGGTAGCTGCAGTCAGCCTATAAACGCGCCTTTACTTGGCAGGAATGATAACACTGCCTGTAGCCTCAGGCGTATCACATGGACAGTCCCTCAGGAGGACAACTGAAAAGGTGTGTTGGTGGTGGTAGTATTTAGTCCAAAAGACTAGTTTCATACACCTCTCCGCGCTACTTTATTCTGTACAAGCCTCTTGATCTACGAATAATTACTGCAGCCTATATCCATTTGAACCTGCTTTAAAAAAAAAAAAGGTCATCAGTCCCCTAGAACTTAGAACTACTTAAACCTAACTAACCTAATGACATCACACACATCCATGCCAGAGGCAGGATTCGAACCTGCGACCGGAGCGGTAGCGCGGTTCCGGACTGTAGGGCCTAGAACCAAACGGCCACTTCGGCCGGCTGAACCTCGTTATTGCTTTCATTTATAGGTCTCCGTGTGCAATTTTTATGCCCCCACATCTCCCTCCATTATCGAATTGACCTTTATTTGATTCTAGGAGCCTTCTCTTGACCAGGAAATCAAACATAGGTCTTAATTTGGGGAAGAAATTTTTGAGAATGTAAGTAAAGCCCAGCTCAGCATGTCCAGCCCCGGGTTGATTGTCTGAAACTGTAATGCGCGTTGTTGCTTGTGTATAAGCCTACGTCATCTTCCCAGAACCGGTCACACTAACACTGCCAACAACACAAACCCTGCAGCGCACAGTCTGAACATCATTTCTGTAAAATTCGGTACCTAAGTGGTAGTTACTTTTCCGTCTACACTGGTTATAAAACACCATGTAGATGAGACCGACGTACATGTTAAAGTCCCAAGTCTCTGTTCAGATCATAGGAATACTACTTTAGTTCATTTACCTTGAACAGTAACAGACAATACGTAATAATTACCTGAGAGCTGGTAGATTTCTTAGCTAGGATCGTTTGTGAAACAACCTTCGTCGATTACCGGTTTTGCCGGCCGGAGTGGCCGAGCGGTTAAAGGCGCTACAGTCTGGAACCGCACTACCGCTAGGTCGCAGGTTCGAATCCTGCCTCGGGCATGGATGTGTGTGATGTCCTTAGGTTAGTTAGGTTTAAGTAGTTCTAAGTTCTAGGGGACTTATGACCTAAGATGTTGAGTCCCATAGTGCTCAGAGCCATTTGAACCATTACCGGTTTTGGTATGCGTTGTTACTTGTATAGCTGGTATAGGAGATACGCAATAACCTTTTATCGAGATATAAAGATAACAACTATGCTTGCTGAAAACGGTAATCGACAGTGAAGGTTGTTCACAAGCGATCTTGGCTAAGAAGTTCAGTTTCTCTCAAGTTTCCAATACTAGCACTTTCTGCCCTATTTCATTCTCACGTTGAGTGAGAGAATGATTGTCTTTGTTCTAACTTTGATTCCATCAGCAACCGTCGTGCAACAGAGACCGTAGACAATAAGGGAGCAGACGCACACAGCAGTCAATCTCAATACCATTAGCTTTTATTAGTCTTGCAAATCTAGATTTCGGCTGTAAACAGACATCTTCAGGGCATTTACGTTATATTTCAATAGACTCTCGGCAGTTTATTTCACCTTATGTTGTTACATGTGTATGTGCAGAAAGACCTGCTTCTGCCTGTGCACCTGTAGGAACATATGGTGATATGAAATGCCGCGAGTTTGCTGAAATGTAATGAAAGTGCGCTGAAGATGGCTACTTATAGCCGAAACCAAGATTTTAAAAAATGATAAAAGGCAAGGCAATCGCGAATGACTGCTGTGTACCTTTATTCTTCTGTAAGCGGGCTAATCATACGTTGTTCACAATGACATAAATAGTGGCAGCACAATTCTCGCACACTCGACCGAGAATACTACCTTCAAAGCGCACAGAAATTGGTGAGAACGACGCATTTTGCCAACAACTCCCATTTTTAGTTCTCCCGCATATCTGACGCACATTCGTGAGAGTTACAGCCACCTGTTAAGCTCTTGCCATCGCTTGTCGGAACTCGTTCGACGTCTGGTGTTGTTCCTATTTGATGAGCACGCCAAGCAATACACTAATACTATCCGAATACTCCTCGTCCATACACTACCGACCTCTAACATGCGGAAATTGCATGACCTGTGCCACGAAGAAACACTGGAGTAGTGTGTTCCAGAGATGGACAAGCTATTAAGCAGATGTACAGTGCAGTGTGTATTGCGATTGCTACATCCCAGTGACCGATTTTACCATTTCGTACTTTACCCTTTTCCTCCTGTTTAAAACGTCAAGAAGAGCGCAGTGTTGAATGCCATTGCATTCGCCGCTCCTGGACAGCTGTCGGAAGGCACGTGCAGAGACACTGGGTACCCCGCTGCAGCTGCTGATGAGAGGAGGCAGGAATAGCGAGGAAAGGCGGCAAACCGGTTGCGCGGGACTGCCTGCCAGCCCGTCCCCTGAGAAAGTCTCGCCGCTGCTGCCCCAACATCTCTGATTCCTCCTGTCCCGTTGCGGAAGTACGGCGTCAGCGTAACAGGTACTAGGGTTGCAAGTCAGCGAGCGGCGTAACGCGATGGTTAAGGTAATGGACTCGCATTCGGGTGGACGACGTTTCAATTCCCTGTCCGGCCTTCCCGATCAAACAATTGACATAGTTTCCTTAAATAGCTTAAGGCAAATTCCAGCAAGATCTCTTCGAAAAGGACGCGACTGATTTCCTTCCCCACCATTCTACGGAAGACGTCGGTACATTTAGAGAAAGAGTGCAGTTACAAGGGCAAGGAACATGGAAATGAGACAGTCCTTGACAAAGGAAGGACACAGTGCTATAGTCTACTCCCTATACTGTTCTGTACGACTTCATATACAACGGTAAGCAGAGATTGGCTAGTGAGTGGTGTGGCAACATTAGTGATAGGAAAGCAGGATAGGAGCAGAAATGTTTAGCGAACACGTTAACACAGTAAACAGGTGGTTTACTTAACTTGTATTTCTCACGTATACGAAGACTAGTGACAAATAATGCAGCAAGAAGCAGAGGCCTGCTAATACAGTAGCAGCAAGGATAAGGCTTTCTGAACTGAACACACAGTGGTCGCCGCATCAGAGGGCGCTCGTAGTTCAGAGGCGAGCTTGCTCCATTGGGTCCACCAGATCCCGCACGACCACAATCGTCGTCTTCCAAATGATACTATCAGAAAAACTGTTATTAATCCTAATTGACTTTAATGTTACAAATGTCGGTTTGGGGTGTTTTAGGTAGTTTTCTCTAGCTCTGAAAGTATGCCAGCTAAAAAGCTGAGATTGTGAAAAATTCTCCTTTTTAATAACAAAGGGCAGTATATTTACTTTTAACTAAATTGAATAATATTTAATATAGTCTATTTAGATTCTTAGGGGCTTGAATATTCTGTCGCTCGAATTGACACAGGTACCGCTTCCCACGGCTAGGCAAGCGACAGGTGCGAATGAGTCACGCTAAGATACAAGCGGCTGTTTCTATCACCGCCAACGGCTGCAGAGCT
Organism: Schistocerca cancellata; assembly: GCF_023864275.1. Classification (NCBI taxonomy): domain Eukaryota; kingdom Metazoa; phylum Arthropoda; class Insecta; order Orthoptera; family Acrididae; genus Schistocerca; species Schistocerca cancellata. Next base: position 1,120,949,057 of record NC_064626.1, read on the forward strand.
ACGAAACGTACTGCAAAGTAGTGCAATAAATGCTATTGAGTATTGACTCCCGACGTTACAGTCTGACGGAATATTTAAATTCCATTGCCAACTTTGAGACGCTGGTAGGTTGGTATCGATACGTGATATCACAAATATTTTTCAGTCTGTACGTTCAACAAGTTATGAAAGAAACCGAAGAGAAATTTGTAGAGAGGATTAAAGTTCAAGAACAGAAAAAACACCTGTCAGGTTGTCGATGACACTGAAATTCTGCCAGAGACGGGAAAGAGAGTTGGAACACCAGTTGGACGGAATAGAATGAAAACAGATTATAAGGAAACATCAACGAAAGGTATAAAGGGTACTGGAATCCCGCCACATTAAATCAAGTGACTCTGATAAAAGTGTAACAAGAAATAATGTACTATAAGTAGTAGATGAGTTTTCTATTTGGATAGCGAAGTGTCTGACGAACGCAGAAGTATAGAGCATGCAAACTACAGACTCAAAATAGCAAAATTGTGTTATAAAATCTCTTTCTGAAGGTATTTGTCTGTAGTAGACCGTCCGAGGGGTGAATATTATACAATAAACAGGTCGGGCAGGAAGGGTATTCAAGCTTTTGAAATCCGATGCTACAGAAGAATGCTAAAGGTGAGAGATGTAGTTCGGATAACTAGTGAGGACGTACGTAACCGAATCATTGAGAAAAGAAATTTGTGGGAGAATTCGCTTAAAAGTAGATTCAGATTCATAGGAAAGCTTAGGAGGCATGGAGGAGTGGTCAGTTGAATAGTGGATCGTACTAGGGGACGGACGGGGGGGGGGGGGGGGGCTGCGTGGGGGAATTGTAGATTTTGAGCAACGCTCGACAATAGAAAGCAGGTTAAAATGCATGTAGATTGCATTAATTTACGCAGAGGTGAATAGTAGTACACAGGATAGAGTAGCGTCAGCAACTACGTCAAAGCATTCTTCGGAATGAAGACGAGGGAGACAGTAGGAGAACTATTCGTACTTGAGCTCAGTTTCGAAAGACCTCTACATCGACGTACGTTAAACCCTAAATTTCATTCTTTCGTTTTCAGGCCTTCAAAATAAATGGTCAAAATTTCTCTGCAAGCTTCACGCGCTTGTACCACATAGCAGGCGGTTAAGAGTACTGGACTGCAGTCCAGTGATTATTTAGGGTGGAAGCCCTTTCTGGTAGTGTTTCTTCTTGCTCGTCCCTCTCCAGTCTCGTCTCGGCTCATGATATTTTGTCTCACGGTTGCTGCAAAACGGAAGAAGTATGTTCATAGATTGATGATTGCTTAATTTAAAACAATTTGGGATTAAGACACCTGCTCCTTATGTAACAAACGTACTATGTAATTCTCAAAATCCGTCCTGAGGATTGTGTACTCATTTGCCACCCGTATTTGGAGCGATTGTAGGTATGTGCTCTCGTTTTTCTCCGGATAGTGACTTATTTGTGTAGCAAGTTCTATTGAAGTTGCGCCAGACATTAGAGCTTCGATGAAGGAAGAAAAAAAAATGAAAGCACACGTGTGCTGTTGTATCTTATGCACATAGTAATCCTTGATCCCTGTCCAACATGACATTAGTTCGAGTCACGCTAGGTTCTATTGGGCAAAAGCGGCTGAGTTGCGTACCTGATCCGAACTTTTACATGCTAGACTGAGCCATGTTGTGCAGTGGTGTATACATCAGGCCAGAATCCGGGAGTAGTGTGTTCGAAATCTCGATACCGCCATCCAGATTTGCGGTCCTCCTTGCTGTCCCTAGACACTAACAACAAACTGTAGGTTAGTCCTTTCTAAAAGGACGTGGCTGATTGTGCTACGTAAACGTTTTCCATACGAGCTTGCACCCAGTATCTTATGTCCACGTCGTCGATTTGAAGTTAAACTGCAGTCCTTCTTCGTCATTAACCAAATAACTGTGCAGGATTTTTTTTTTTTTTTTATGAAGTGTGCCTGGCCTTCTGGACGCGGTTAAGGACTTAGTCGACCGTGACACGGACGTCGCGCACCCAGACCGACACACACAGAGGTGAAGCCTCGACAGCTCACCGGCTGCGCCTGGCCTCCGTATCGGAAAGAGCCGACTGGGGTTGGGTGTTTACATCGGCCGCACTTGATCGGGATCGGGTTGCTTGCGCCGCCCACGCCGGGAAAGCGATACGGCTGCCCGGCCGTGCGCCGACGCCGGGACGCCAAGCGGCACTGGGCCCCGCTGTGTTCCCCGCCTCTCCCCCCCCCCCCCTCGTGCTCCAGGGTGGGGGAGGAGGAGGCCCGGCTCTCACTGTGCAGCCGACGACGGGGGCCGTTTTAGTGGTGCAAGCCAGGTTTCCTGTCTGAATAACAATAATACGCCATATTCCATCATACTGGAGTAATTTGAAGCAGTAACTTCTGTTAACCAATAGAACGAAAAACCATTCTAACAAGGGAACCTCCCCATCGCACCCCCCCCTCAGATTGTCATAAGTTGCCACAGTGGATAGGCTTTGAAAAACTGAACACAGATCAATCGAGAAAACAGGAAGAAGTTGTGTGTAACTATGAAAAACTAAGCAAAATATACAAACTGAGTAGTCCATGCGCAAGATATGCAACATCAAGGATAAACTGAACTGAAGAGCGCCGTGGTCCCGTGGTTAGCGTGAGCAGCTGCCAAACGAGAGGTCCTTGGTTCAAGTCTTCCTTCGAGCGAAAAGTTTAATTTTTTAGTTTCAGACAATTGTCAACCTTCAGGCACTCACACATCATCAGCTTCGCTCTCCAAAATTCCAGGACATGTTCAGATTTGCTTGGACATATGCAGGATTTGACGGTCTACACACGGAAAAATTTGAAAACGTTAAAAACATATGTTTCGACAGAGCACAGGGAAAAGTGAGCGACTGTGAAACTATTGGATTCATTTCTTGCAGTTTATGTGACAAACTCGTATCTTTTCATCACTTTTTGGGAGTAATTATCACATCCACAAGAAAACCTAAATCGGGCAACGTAGAAGGAGGTTTTTACGCATTCGCCAAGTGTACAAGTTCGGTGGGTCGACAACATATTCCTGTCATATGACGCACATGCCGTCAGCAGTGTCGTATAGAATATATCAGACCTGTTTTCCTGTGGAGGAATCGGTTGACATATGACCTCGCGATTAAATGTTTTCGGTTCCCATTGGAAACGCACGTCCTTTCGTTTACTAATCGCACGGTTTTTCGGTGCGGTCGCAAAACACAGACACTAAACTTATTACAGTGAACAGAGACGTCAATGAACGAATCGACAGATCATAACTTTGCGAAAATAAAGAACAACTTTTGACTCGAGGGGAGGCTTGAACCAAGGACCTCTGGTTCCGCAGCTGCTCACGCTAACCACCGGACCACGGCGCTCCTGAGCTGAGTGTGTCCTTGATGTTGCCTATCTTCGCACGAACTACTCAGTTTGTATATTTTGCTTATTTTTTCATAGTTCCACACAACTTCTTCCTGTTTTCTCGATTGATCTGTGTTCAGTTCTTCATAGCCTATCCACTGTGCAAACTTACAACTAAATCTGAGGAGGGTGCGATGGGGAGGTTCCCTTGTAAGTTGCAAGTATTTTATTTTTCATTGGACAAATAATTTCGGACCGACATCCGCTTTCAAATCAACATAACAAAGTTGACTTTGTTGACATATTCGGAAATTCCTTTTTGGACTATACTTTGATTCGAAAATAGGTCTCGGCCCAAAACTAGGCAACGAATGAAAAATAAAACATTTGCAATTTGGATTGGTTTTTCGTTCTGTTAACAGTAGTATAGTTTGTTGCCTCAGAAAACTCCTTTTTGTTACGGCAAAACCGATCGAATGGTACTGTTGAGCCACCAGCTGCACGGAGTGCGAGCTCATGGTTGCACTAATGCTACCTGCAATGTGGATAGACAATAAAAAAATAACATTAAATGAACTTTCCGTCGGTGTTCGAAGGAACAGAATTATAATAGACTGAATAATATAACTCTTTCCTAAGTGAACGTTTTATATGTCGTCATTTTTGTATCTTCTGTATAAATATTACCTTTGGAAGTCGCAAGTCATTGTATCTGTGTTTGCGACTTTCATTTGTCACCTGAAGACAGCCAAACAAACCAAAATCCGGTTGATGACTAAATAAATTTAATCTTCTGATGCCCTGCAAAACCGTTCTGCAAAATTTAATTTGAAACATCCTGGCAAACTAAAGCTGTGTGCCGGACCGAGACTCGCCTTTCTCAGAAGAGCTTCTGTGAAGTTTGGAAGGTAGGAGACGAGGTACTGGCAGAATTGAGCTGTGAGGACGGGTCATGGGTCGTGCTTGGGTAGCTGTCGGTAGAGCACTTGCCCGCGGAAGACAAACGTTCCTAGTTAGAGTCTGGTCCGGCATGCAGTTTTAATCTACTAGGAAGTTTCATTTCAGCGCACGCTCCGCTGCAGAGTGAAAATTTCATTTTCGGAAATGTAATTTATTTGTTCTCAAACCAACTTTTAGCTTCTCAGACTGTTAGGTGACAACTCAGTGCCGCAAATACATGTACAATGACTAGCGACTGACACACACAACTGCACAATAGATAAAAAATGGTGACATGTAAAATGTTCACATCGAGAAATATTTTTTTTTTGTCAGGCAGAAACGATTACCACATCCGAACGGGCCTCGAAAGGCCCAACGGTATCGACCGACCGCCGTGTCATCCTTCGACCATAGGCGTCACTACATGAGCACCGCTCTTTCGACCGTTGTCAGTTACCGTGACCGGAGCCGCTACTTTTCGGGCAAGCAGCTCCTAAATTGGCTTCACACGGGCTGAGTGTACCCCGCTTGCCCTCAGCGCTTGGCAGACGGTCACTCATCCAAGTTACAGCCAAGCCCGACAGCGCTTAACTCCGGTGATCTGACGGGAAGTGGTGTTACCACTGCGGCAAGGCCGTTGGCAGGAACGATTACATTAGTTAAAAAAGGAAATAGTTTCCTGTGAAGATACGAGTACATTCAACAATTGATAAAAAAATAATTTTGAATTTACAGTTTGTTACTTACAACTAAAACTTAATTTAAAAAAAAGAGAAAAGGAAACAAAATTTGATCATTTGAATACTAAGCTGGCGTTCTGTGTCATACGTTAGTTGATTTCCAGGGGGTCATCTTACTGCTTTTCCTTACAGAATGTAAAACTTCACATTCTGCATCTTATGAGTCGTTAAAAGAAGATAGACAAAACGTGAATCTTTCCCAGTTCCTTTCGTTTTCACATAATCTAATGACTGACCAATAAACACTTTCTCACGTTGCTTGCATGTCATTCTATATACACCACCCTGTGCCAATGATTGCAGTTTGTCTTTACTGCTGAATAAAAATTTTGGTATGCTGTTGGTATTAAAAATGCGGGAGTCCAGTTACGAGACTTCAACTGTTCACAGAGATTATCTGAAATATTGCAGTGTATGGGATGATGGCCCACTTTGGTAACTACTTACTGGTTCCTGATGGCTTGCATGCACAGATTGTGTAATTTTATGCATTTTCTTTTTTCGTGCTACATTACCAACCAGGGTAGAACTGTAATCATTTCCTGAAGCGATATGTTGGAGACTGTGTTCTGTCTGAAAGGCAGATTCACATAATCGAACAAATACTGTGGTTGTGTGGGTGCTGGGAACTTGAAGGAATTACTCTATTCGTAGCTATGTTTATTCCGTAAATGCTGAATAAGTGTGTCTTTGCGCTGATATCTACACTCCTGGAAATTGAAATAAGAACACCGTGAATTCATTGTCCCAGGAAGGGGAAACTTTATTGACACATTCCTGGGGTCAGATACATCTCATGATCACACTGACAGAACCACAGGCACATAGACACAGGCAACAGAGCATGCACAATGTCGGCACTAGTACAGTGTATATCCACCTTTCGCAGCAATGCAGGCTGCTATTCTCCCATGGAGGCGGGCTGCACGCTGTTGGGGCGTGAGCGGAAGACGGCCTAACGGTGTGCGGGACCGTAGCCCAGCTTCATGGAGACGGTTGCGAATGGTCCTCGCCGATACCCCAGGAGCAACAGTGTCCCTAATTTGCTGGGAAGTGGCGGTGCGGTCCCCTACGGCACTGCGTAGGATCCTACGGTCTTGGCGTGCATCCGTGCGTCGCTGCGGTCCGGTCCCAGGTCGACGGGCACGTGCACCTTCCGCCGACCACTGGCGACAACATCGATGTACTGTGGAGACCTCACGCCCCACATGCTGAGCAATTCGGCGGTACGTCCACCCGGCCTCCCGCATGCCCACTATACGCCCTCGCTCAAAGTCCGTCAACTGCACATGTGGTTCACGTCCACGCTGTCGCGGCATGCTACCAGTGTTAAAGACTGCGATGGAGCTCCGTATGCCACGGCAAACTGGCTGACACTGACGGCGGCGGTGCACAAATGCTGCGCAGCTAGCGCCATTCGACGGCCAACACCGCGGTTCCTGGTGTGTCTGCTGTGCCGTGCGTGTGATCATTGCTTGTACAGCCCTCTCGCAGTGTCCGGAGCAAGTATGGTGGGTCTGACACACCGGTGTCAATGTGTTCTTTTTTCCATTTCCAGGAGTGTATATTACGGCGCGAGAAGTTCGTAGAACAACCTCCCACTTCCATTGTGAAGTGAATTTTCTTACGTTAGCAGCTCAAACGGTGTATAATTCTCGAATGGGACAAAAGTCCATAAACACAGGACATCATTCACATATCTGAACCAAAACTTACAGTTTTGTTTGTAATTGTTCTTGAAAATATTTCCCCTGTATTAAATGAAGCTTCAATTAGTAATAATAGATTGAAATTGTAAATTCAAAATTATTTTTCATTAGTTGTTAAATGTATCTCGACGAAAGAATGTTTTTCTTTACTAGTTATGTAATTATTGCCGCGTTACAAAAGAAATGAATAATTTCCTATGTGAACGGTCTACATATCATTATTTTTTATCTTTTTTGCAAATAAATGTAAATAATATCTGTGTAAGTCGCACGTCATTGTCTGTTGCGACATACAGTTGTCTTCTGAAGATGGCTAAGAACCCGAACGTCGCGTCGGCTAAGAACCCGAAAGTCGCGTCGTGACCAAATGAAAATAATTTTGCAGAATGTCAGGATATGTTCCTATTTAGCAATAAAAACGTTGTTTTTTTCGATGCACTATATCGGACGGTGGCATTAATTTTATGACAATGCGTAGAAAAATACATTGACGTTTCCAATACGTATTTTGTTGCGAGTAGTAAATGATAAAAGTATGAACCCAACCTCTAACATGAATGGGACTATGAGCATATGCAAGTGGTTTTTAATGTTCAAACTTACATTTACGGCACTGAAGTTGGCCACACAGTACGGCCGAAATCTAGGTACGGAGTAAATATCATATGCGGTTGACTGCTTGCTGTAAATGCAGTCGCCTACAACTGTTTCCCTATGCAATCAACCCCGACATGTGTTGTGATTCATGTCTGAATATGATTTAGATATGTCTGAAACAGAAAGAAAACCTTTACTTTCATAGTGTCCAAAACTTTTTAGTAGAAATTACAAAGACAGCTATAACATAAACGGTTCTTCGAAAGTGCCATTGCTTCTTTTCTGTTTTTACAAAAACATTTGTAGCCTATCTTCTGTCGTTCAACCGATTTCGGTATTGTTTTAAAAACTTCCGCCTACAGTGAAAGTAGTCTGCCGAAAGGACAGGTGTGCCGATCATTCTCAATTACGGGGACTTCGTAAATTTCTGAAAAATGTACGTAATAATGTTTCCAATTTTCAATGGATTCTTTCTTGGTCCTCCTACAGGAGTTCTCGGACAGATTGAAAGCTAGTTTCTCTGAGAATCATGACATTCATTACTCTTTCAATATCGTGAAATACTTTGATGGTCACGCTATAATGGAACCATCTCTCCATTTATTTTTCTTGGACTTGCAGATTTGGATTGTGTCACAGTCGCGCCCTCTCAGCTAATGAAAAGTGATTTAATATAGAGAAATTAATATGTAGATTCCCACAGCAAACGCATAGATTAATTTTAAAACAATGTGAGTCGAGTACATCGAAGCCCTGACAACACATCCGTAGCATCTACACAGTACACACATGAATGCGCGGTGTCTGTTCTTTCTGATATGTCCGAAAGAACGGACAACAGGCATTCACATCTATACAACTGATTCAGCTCGATGGATAAAAAATCCATCAGCTTCAGTGGGCATGCACAATTACGTTCGACCTCATTCGGGAATCTGAAAGTAGCTACTATGGAGGACACGAACAGGCACCATGGGCAGGTGGCGTTCTGTGGGAATGTGGGTCGACCAAGAAGCGTGCAAAGACAGCCCGCTCATTTGCGTTGAACACCGTGTCCAGATGGCGCAGTGGTCAACGTAGCTGCCTAGTAAGCAAGTTCGAATCCCAGTCAGGTACACATTTTTACTCGTCGCTGCCGATTCTACATGAAGTCGGTAACGAACTGACATAAATAGTTCGTTCCCTTTCCTTCTTCCTTCCCTCTCCACCTTCAGTTTACATACCTGTACTTTCAGTTGTTTTTAGGACATCGATCTATATAATTCATCCATAATGTGGCATCGGACCCTTTTCCGGCAGTCCGACAGCTTATTACAGGACTTACCCCTGCCACTTGTCGGAAGGTCGCTAGCGGAGTCTACAGAATATGCAGTCGTAAATTTCTAAGAATTTCGCACCAGTGAGTGGCTGCCGTTGGCGGCCGCATTACAGGCGTTGAGGAGGCGACCCACGGACAGCAACTTCCCCTTAGTATGCAGAGCTTGGCCTCTGCTGCCGCCGCGTTTTCCATGGCGGACATCTGTAGGGGATCCTCCAGAGTACAGGGACTCCCCCACACTGGCTGCCAACTTCGTTCGCAGCTCGGCGCCCCAGCGCTTTTTGTGTCGTCAGCATGCGGGGTCACGTCTCAGCTGCAGGAGGTGCAGCCTCTCGCTGAGTGCTGTTCTGTTCCTTACTGTGCAGGGCCGTGACGTCCTGTGTTGTGATGGTGACGCACCTTGTATTTGCAGCATAGCATACCGTAGCTAGCTTGCAGCGTCTGCCTTCCGTCTACAGGCAGCGATGGGTTCTACGCGGATGAGAGAGAGAGAGAGAGAGAGAGAGAGAGAGAGAGAGAGAGAGAGAGAGAGAGAGGAGAGGAGAGGGGGGGGGGAGGATGCCGGAAAAAGATTAGTACACCTGTGTAGCAACCACAGTACAGATCGAGGGCCTGTGAAACCAGAGTAAATGTTGCGACCCACGTCACAGCGTAGACGTGCACTGGTCAACAGGTTCCGCCGGAGGATAACTTGGAAGTAGAGAGCCTGTATACAGAGAGTGGCCATAGGTGAAGTTGCTCGTGATTGCTTGATTAGCTTTGGCAGAAAAATGGCGCCAAACGTGTCTCGCGCTTCCTATGTTCGCCGCGCTTTTGAGTTGAAGTTGAGAGGACTTTTGGAAACGATTAAAAGGTATTTGAATTATTGAGAAACTTCTTATGCGTTGTGCACGCGTGTTCGATTTAGTTGTATATCGTTTTTAGTACGTAATTAGCGTTTGCGATCTTAAATACGAGTTGAAATAATGAAGCATTTTGTGATGAAGTCGGTAGGCCTACATGTTTGAAGTAAACACGTTAGTAATTGTACAGTATTGTTTTTGACATCTGTAATTCGTTCTGCAGACGTTCGTAAACGATGCCGGATTGTGCTGCATTTGGTTGTTCCAATAGAGGCGAAGGTGGATTTCGCATGTTAGCATTTCCACGCAATGAAGAAAGACGAAAGCAGTGGGCAGTCGCAGTCAACAGGGCTGACATAAGTCAAACAGGAGCCTTGTGGAAACCAACCAGGTACTCTTATCTATGCGAAGTAAGTCGTTTTTGCTTTTTACTACATATAAAACAACTTACAATATACATAGTTAAATTTGAAAGCAGATCTGTAAATTAGCTGTGTAAAAATTATTATAACACATTATTCTTATAAACAAAGGCATTTAACGAATGATTTCGCGATATTGTCTCGTGCTTTTGATTCGGTGAGTGTGTACTCCACTACTGGCCTTTCAAGAGTCCCGCCCGCACTTTGGCAGAAAAATGGCAGCCGTATCGTCCGGTTGGCCACTCTCTCGTAATACAGGCTCTCTAACTTGTAAGATGGAATGGCACGCTATGGTCTTCAGCGACGAAAGCCGGTTCTGCCTGCGTTTGTGATGGTTGTCTGCACATATAATGTAGACCCGGTGAGTGTGTCTCGTAGAGCGCATTCGTCCAAGACACACTGGCCCAACCGGAAGCCTTATAGTCGGGGATGCGACGAGCTACCACTCTCTTTCACCTTTGGTTTTTCTGGAGGGGACGCTTGTAACCTCCCCCTCACTTACCGACCTTAATGACAGTGAAAAATGAAACCGCGTGTACCTAATGGGAGTTTTGGAAAAGCAATCGTCACCGAAGTTAACCTGTCGGTAAAGAGGGAGGAAAGGGTTACATCTAAATGAAAGGAAATGTGCTAATCAAACTGGTGGAAATTAATTTTGAAAAGGGGTAAAGTTAATAAAGAAAGTAAATGTGCAGCCGTTACGTTAACAATTAACTAGCGGTAATTAGGTATTTGAGATTTGGGGGAAATCACGGTCGCCAGTCCTAAGGACAATTACTATAGTAACTGAAAAAGAAAGGTTATTACACATACAATTAGCACTAGAAGCGTGGCAACTGAAGGTTGACACGTGTAGTGTGAAAACTGAAAGTTTGTCAGAAGTAATAAATTTCACTACACCCTGACTTAATTTAGCAAAAGAATTAATAAAACCGGAAAATCGAAAATTAATTTAGTGACTGAAGTTAATAGTGAGCTTTCTTTCTGAAGCACATCGAAATTCAGTAAAATACGGTTAGTCTTGGACTACCTCAACAATCATTTCAAAAGCTACTTGAATCTATGCAATTTAGAAAGAAGAGATTTAACTTTGAACTTGAATTAAATGATTCTGAACAATTAACAATAGTAAAATTTAGTACGTACCAAGCTGAGCTGCAGTCACAGGCAAGCTAAAATATGGTAACAAAACTCGCACTCTTAATTTGTGCTTGTGTAATCTAAATAGTGTAGCCAGCTATAAATACTTTAACCGAATTTTGAAATTAAAGCAGTGAAAACGAGTTAGCTATATTACTTTAATGCTGGCGTTTGAATTTCAACGACACTCGGGTTCATTTCGGAAAAGGAGGGGACTCTGCTTGGTAATGCAATTGGGACAATGAGCAACAAACGTTCATGCTAAGTTGCTGTAATTATAGTGACGAAAATGGAACAGTTTGAAAAGCTGAGGTCTGCCATACAGCTCTAAAACTTTACGTGCGTCCAGTCTTCCTTGTCGGTTGATTGAAGGTTTGAAGCCGTCGGTCGAGGAGGTGGCGACAGTCACTCATTGTCGGCCGTCGCTGTTGCAGAAGCTGGATGTTGGCGCGCCTTCTTCTCGACACGGTTACCAGGCGAAACGGGCTCTTGATGTGCGCCAGCTAATGCTTCCCGTCCGCGACACCATGTCAGAAACTATCATCGCGAGTCGAGCGCAATTACATGCTGCCAAAACCCGAAAGCGCGGCAACTCGCGGGAGCTTCACACAACACACCTGCTCCACTCGCTACTCCAGCCAGACTCCCTCTCCGCTCAGCCCGCGCTCCACGCGGCAGAGTTAACACTACCAAAGATCCTACACACTTTGATTCTTCACACGACCTATCGATATAATCGTTCGATAGCAGTTTTCCCTAGGCAAGACCCAGCGTAAAAATACAAATAATATTTACGAAACAAACCAATTATACATGGACATAAATGCATAAATATATATATACAAACAGTAAAACAATTACAATATATATAGAGATAGAAATGTCATATCTTGAGGTAACAAAACAAGGAAAAAAATAATAGTACAATAGGTGGAAATAGGAGGATATGCATTTCCGGCGTTACACGCTAACCAACTCTCGGTACGTGCAGAATGTTGTTACACCCATTCTTTTACTGTTATTCCAACGGAAGGTGATGCGTTGTTCCAACAGTATAATGCTAGCCCATCCACTGCAAGTGAATCTCAACGTCCTCTGCAAGACGTGCAGCAACTTCCCTGGCAAGCACGATATCCGGACTTAGCTCTTTCAAATGGTTCAAATGGCTCTGAGCACTATGGGACTTAACATCCTGAGGTCATCAGTCCCCTAGACTTAGAACTACTTAAACCTAACTAACCTAAGGACATCACACACATCCATGCCCGAGGCAGGATTCGAACCTGAGACCGTAGCAGCAGCGCGGTTCCGGACAGAAGCGCCTAGAACCGCTCGGCCACAAGGGCCGGCGACTTGGCTCCAATCGAGCACATGTGGCCGGCCGCGGTGGTCTAGCGGTTCTGGCGCTGCAGTCCGGAACCGCGGGACTGCTACGGTCGCAGGTTCGAATCCTGCCTCGGGCATGGGTGTGTGTGGTGTCCTTAGGTTAGTTAGGTTTAAGTAGTTCTAAGTTCTAGGGGACTTATGACCTAAAATGTTGAGTCCCATAGTGCTCAGAGCCATTTGAACCATTTTTATGCATTGCCTGATAAAAAAAAGTGAAGCACTAGGCAAGGAAGGAGGTCACTATATAAAACTTCATGAGTTGATAGGATATGTGATGTTAATGCAGCAATTACCAAATTTTCAACTCGGCAGTTTGAGCCCACTTCTCAGTACGACGCTGCACACGCTCTGGCCTGACTGGATGCCTGCACTGATTGGATTGGGAAGGGAGTTATACAGCAGTCGAGACATGATGGTCCACAGATACTGTAACAGGACCTAGATTCTGGCACTGCGACGTAGTGACGTCTGAGCTGGTCCTCCACTGGTTCTATCGGGGACATATCTCTCTCTTCCTAGCCACGGGAGAATCTCAACACCATGCAGACAATTCATAGAGACACATGCCATGTGTGAACGAGCAGTGTCCTTTTGGAAAATGTCAGCACGATATTGCTACATGATAGGTAACACATGAGGACGCAGAGTTCTCTCTATTACTATTAGATACGCCGTAGTTCCCTACACAAAAACTTCAGGAGTAATAGCTCTGTGCGTCATAAAAACTTCGCCAAATATGGCGACTATCTGGTGAGAAGTCCCATTCTACCAACGATGGCCATCGTAGGTAGTACAGAACTGCGATTCAACAGTAGTCCGTGCTTTTCGGTCACGACAGTACTCCAAACACAGCCGTTTTTGTTGCGTCGACGGCAGCCTACGTATGTTACAGCACTTCGTTACCCGGCTGCTGCTATTCTCTGGTCAATGATGCGCTATGACACAGTCTCCATTACTTGGCTGGCAGGCGCATTATGTGAAGGGGTTATGACGCTTGGTACACAATGCGTCGGTCCTCTCTTGCAATGGTCAGTGGTCAGACGTGGTTGACTGGAACACTGACAATGAATGTGCCTGCCCTCACATTCTCAGGCAGACCATCGTCGGGCACAGTACATCCCAATGCCAGAAAAATCAGGGTATTGTAGGTTTCGCCCAACAGATGCATAGTACAAAACATATTAACGAATTGAATACACCGAAGGCTGAGTATGCCCTTCCCTACCCTAGACTCGGGCTTGTAGCCAAGTAATTCTCCCCCCTCCCCCGCGCGTGTCTAATAAAGTAATCTGCGGATTGTACAGTGTGTGTAGTACACGCAAATGCAGAAGTTCCTCATCAACAGTGTTCGGCGAGCCCGTTTGGCTACGTCTGGCGTGGTTCAATCTTCAAATGAAGATCGGTGGCAACACACATTTCAGTTGACTGGTAATGTTGATGTAACACTTGCTTTTCTTTTGTTACTTTGCTCCTAATTACAGTATCTGATGAAGGCGGGAGTCCGCCAAACACGTCGTAATGAGTGAAAAATTGTAAGCCATCTACACTGTTACTCGAAGGAAAAAAAAAGATTGCAGACCATTTAAGGAGTTTCTTTATTAAAACGGGCCTTGATTCTACATAATTTCACAATTGAAATCCATATTTGAAGTCTGAATTTTTTCTGCATGTGCTCTGAGATTTTTGATTTTTTTTCATTAGAAGAACATTGAGAGTGTCCGAAAGTTGGAAACTCAGTATTTGTTTGGTACAATGAACGAAAGTGAAAGCGATATATTTATGAAGGACCCCTCCATGCGTGGAAAAAGTCCGTGGCTACAACTATTGGAAAAATAGGACTAAAATTATCTATATCTCCAAAACTAATTAGTGTGAATTAACAGAAAAGATAGTTACCAAAATAACTGACGAGATCTGGTACCTTGTATAGTTACGGGATAGACAATGAAAGAAATAAACAGAAAATAAAATTTGCTTGGGATGCTTTTGATAACCTAAACAGCGTTATTTAAAATGGAGCAGCTGACCTGTACGTAAACGGGAGTTTACGAATAGTTATGTATCAGCGGCTTTTACATATGACAATGAGAAACGGACATTTAATGCGAAAACCATCCAAAAAGCTGAAGGTTGTTGAGCAAGCAAGTGTAGAAATTGATGTTAGGAATTACTAGGAAAAGCAGGAAACACGGTGAGATACAAAACGTAAGTATGACCTTAATGACTATGCAGTTGAAGTGAGAGGGAAAGGTGAGATGGTCAAAGTGTGGTACATAGTCCGTGAAAGTTCTTCGCTGCATTCCGAGAAATAAGAAAAGACAAACGGCGACAGTATGGAAGATGGTTAGCTAACATGGACGCACATCACTGAAGATCATAGTGCATGGAGAAGCGGAGAGGCGGCTATTATCCAGTAGTAGGTGTCAAATGGATGATGATCAGAGTGCAGCGTCTCCCATTTGCTTTCAGTCCTAAAGACCATAATCAAGGGATACAGGAATAGTGAGAGGGGTTGACAAGCTGCCAATGGGGTTTGTACACACGCAACGTGCATTATAGCATTCACAGTTCAAATTACGTAAGGAAATAGCAAACGAATAGAAATAGTGCAGATAAGATTTTTCTTTTTTGCCGGACTCCTAAAATGGTTATTGTCTTCAATATCAAAGCAATAACTTTCCTCCTTTTGCTCTCCCTGAATACGAAATAAAAATAGGAGAAATGCAACGGAGAACATACCACTGCGCTCAAACACTCCGTGTGGTGAAGTGAGTATAAACTACGTATTTGGAACAAAATTGCTTTAAACGTGTTTGTACGTAGATGTTTACGCTATGATCTTGGGCCATTTGAGAGGCCCGGTACAAAATTCTCAAGGTATCATCTACGTCTATACTCCGCTAGACACCTTAGGGTGTGTGCCGAAGGATATGTTGTGTGTCATCCCCCCCCTCCCCCTTTCTCAATTTTCAGTTAAAATTGTTGGCTTCCGTGTGGGATGAAGTTCCTATGATTTAATCTTCATGATCTTTTCGTGAGATACACATAGTTCTGTAATACAGTCTGTGATCTAGTACACCACGTAATTGTGTTATTGATTCAATGATTCCGTATGAACATACATTTAGCTGATCACGAGTCTGACAGAATAATAATTATATGTGTACTAAGCCATCAGCGTACTTTAGACCCTCTAGAATTGCAGTGAGCGCTGCTGTAAATACCGGGGCTTCCGGGGGGGGGGGGGGGGGGGGGGGGAGGATGCTGGAATTGAGCACTTTGTTTATCGTCGCACGCGCTTTCAACGCCATCTGCAATACGTGGTCGATCTGTGTAGAGACGGTACACCTGTCCCAACCACTTAAAAGGTCCTTCAACAGCTGCGGACTCACATGTTCCGTGTGTGGTGTATCCGTTGGAATCTGTCGTGGGATTCTTGTACATTTTGACGGCAATTTAAAGGATAAGAAACAGAGGATCTAGAGTGTGGAAGTCTTGTACGCGCGTCGAGGAAACGCAGTGGCCGCAGAAGTGCGAGGACCGCGAAAAAGCTGCGCAGCGCGGGGGCAGAGTCACTTCCGGTAGGCAGGCAGCGCGTCACTTCCGGAGGGCAGAGCGGCGACCTTGGGCGGATGAGTAGTAAGGCGGCGCGGTAGCACTGCTGTGTGGGAGGATGAGGGCGAGGGCGGGTCAGGGAGGCACGGCCGGAAGTTTAAATGCCCGCAGCGGTGTCGCCGCCGCCTCCTCCTCCTCCTCCTCCCACGCAAAGTCGGCACGCTGTCGCAGAAGCTTCCATGCGAGGATCCGTCTGCCGGGGTCGCGTACTGTGACGGACAGCTGTGTTCTGACGTTTCACAGTTTCATTTCGGTACCAATTTCCGTACTTGGGACTCAAAGGCTAATCTCTGTAGCTAAATGCTGAACGAAATGTGTATCCGAGAAACATTTTCAATATTTTTCTAAGGGTATGTCGCCAATCTACATCAATACTCCGTAAGCCACCTGACGGTGTGTGGCGGAGGGTACCTTGAGTACCTCTATCGGTTCTCCCTTCTATTCCAGTCTCGTATTGTTCGTGGAAAGGAGGATTGTCGGTATGCCTCTGTGTGGGCTCTAATCTCTCTGATTTTTATCCTCATGGTCTGTTCGCGAAATATACGTAGGGGGGAGCAATATACTGCTTGACTCTTCGGTGAAGGTATGTTCTCGAAACTTCAACAAAAGCCCGTACCGAGCCACTGAGCGTCTCTCCTGCAGTCTTCCACTGGAGTTTATCTATCATCTCCGTAACACTTTCGCGATTACTAAATGATCCTGTAACGAAGCGCGCTGCTCTCCGTTGGATCTTCTCTATCTCTTCTATCAACCCTATCTGGTACGGATCCCACACTGCTGAGCAGTATTCAAGCAGCGGGCGAATAAGTGTACTGTAACCTACTTCGTTTTCGGATTGCTTTTCCTTAGGATTCTTCCAATGAATCTGTCTGGCATCTGCTTTACCGACGATTACTTTTATATGATCATTCCATTTTAAATCACTCCTAATGCGTACTGCCAGATAATTTATGGTATTAACTGCTTCCAGTTGCTGACCTGCTATATTGTAGCTAAATGATAAGGGACATTTCTTTCTACGTATTCGCAGCACATTACATTTGTCAACATTGAGATTCAATTGCCATTCCCTGCACCATGCGTCACTCCGTTGCAGAGCCTCCTGCATTTCAGTACAATTTTCCATTGTTACAACCTCTCGATACACCACAGCATCATCTCCTCAATCCAATCACACAGTTGGTCCTGATAGTCCATATGCTCTTACTTTGTCATTAAACGACTGTGGGGAACTGTATCGAACGCGTTGCGGAAGTCAAGAAACACGGCACCTACCTGGTAACCAGTGTCTATGGCCCTCTGAGTCTCGTGGACGAATAGCACGAGCTGGGTTTCACACGACCGTCTTTTTCGAAACCCATGCGGATACCTACAGAGTAGATTTCTAGTCTCCAGAAAAGTCATTATACTCGAACATAATACGTGTTCCAAAATTCTACAACTGATCGACGTTAGAGATATAGGTCTATAGATTCTGCACATCTGTTCGACGACCCTTCTTGAAAACGGCTATAACCTGTGCCCTT
Organism: Schistocerca cancellata; assembly: GCF_023864275.1. Lineage (NCBI taxonomy): Eukaryota > Metazoa > Arthropoda > Insecta > Orthoptera > Acrididae > Schistocerca > Schistocerca cancellata. The sequence goes on from NC_064626.1 coordinate 1,120,966,668, forward strand.
TTCCAATCCTTTGGAACGCTACGCTCTTCTAGAGACCTACGGTACACAGCTGCAAGAAGGGGGGCAAGTTCTTTCGCGTACTCTGGTGTAAAATCGAACTGGTATCGCATCAGGTCCAGCGGCCTTTCCTCTTTGAGCGATTTTAACTGTTTCTCTATCCCCTCTGTCGTCTATTTCGATATCTAGCATTTGTCATCTGTGCGACAATTTAGAGAAGGAACTACAGTGCAGTCTTCCTCTGTGAAAACAGTTTTGGAAAAAGACATTTAGTGTTTCGGCCTTTAGTCCTGTCATCCTCTGTTTCACTACCATTTTGGTTACAGAGTGTCTGGACATTTTGTTTTGATCCACCTACCGCTTTGACATAATGCCAAAAATTTCTTAGGATTTTCCGCAAAGTCAGTACATAGAACTTTACTTTCGAATTCATTGAATGCCTCTCGCATAGCCCTCCTCACACTACATTTCGCTTCGCGTAATTTTTGTTTGTCTGCAAGGCTTTGGCTATGTTTATGTTTGCTGTGAAGTTCCCTTTGCTTCGGCAGCAGTTTTCTAACTCGGTTGTTGTACCACGGTGGCTCCTTTCCATCTCTTAGGACCTTGCTTGGCACATACTCATCTAACGCATGTTGTACGATGGTTTTGAACTTTGTCCACTGATCCTCAACACTATCTGCACTTGAGACAAAACTTTTGTGTTGAGCCGTCAGGTACGCTGAAATCTGCTTTTTGTCACTTTTGCTAAACAGAAAAATCTTCCTACCTTTTTTAATATTCCTATTTACGGCTGAAATCATCGATGCCGTAACCGCTTTATGATCACTGATTCCCTGTTCTGCGTTAACTGTTTCAAATAGTTCGGGTCTGTTTGTCACCAGAAGGTCTAATTTGTTATCGCCACGAGTCGGTTCTCTGTTTAACTGCTCAAGGTAGTTTTCAGATAAAGCACTTAAAAATAATTTCACTGCATTCTTTGTCCCTGCTACCCGTTATGAACGTTTGAGTCTCCCAGTCTATATCCGGCAAATTAAAATCTCCACCTAGAACTATAACATGGTGGGGAAATCTACTCGAAATATTTTCCAAATTATCCTTCAGGTGCTCAGCCACAACAGCTGCTGAGCCAGGGGGCCTATTGAGACATGCAGTTACCATGTCTGAGCCTGCTTTAACCGTGACCTTCACCCAAATTATTTCACATTTCGGATCTGCGTCAATTTCCGTCGATACTGTTGCACTTTTTATCGCTATAAACACGCCTCCCCCTTCACTGTCCAGCCTGTCTCTGCGGTATACATTCCAATCTGAGTTTAGGATTTCATTACTGTTTACGTCTGGTTTCAGCCAACTTTCTGTCCCTAGTACTATGTGGGCATTGTGACCGTTTATTAATGAGAGCAGTTCTGGGACCTTTCTATAGACGCTCCTGCAGTTTACTATTAGCACATTAATATTGTTATTCCCTGTTGCATTTTGCCTACTCCTACCTTGCCGCGTCTCAGGAGGCTTTTTGTCTGGCCTAGGGAGGGAATCCTCTAACCTAAAAAATCCACATGTGCACTCCACACGTACTTAGTTAAACTAAAATTGCAACCAAGACTGTTTTTAACCAACAATGCAAGTTATTCCCTGTCCCTTTTGATAATCAGTGTTTTTCTTTCACATATTCTTGCCAGTCGACTTAAATGTCAGCATCCTTCTGTAACATCAAATCGAAAATGTTTCGAGTCTCTTGTTTTCAGGTTTCCCACAATTCATGATTCATTTCCATACAATAGCGTGAAAGTTGAAAGGTGGCTACACTGAGTCACAGCGCCAGAGACTGCGCCAAAGATTATTATTCCGCCGCCTCCACTGGGGGCAGTAGTAGTTGAGAGGATGTCGAGGGCAGTTGTTCTGTTGGGAGAGAGAGTAGATGCTGTTTGGTTGGTGTAATGTATAGATGGAAGGTGTTGCAGTTGTCACAGCGTATTTGAGAAAGGAGATGGGCTTTTGATTTATGATGCTGGTGTAATGGAATATTTTTGTCAACATATAATGAGGTAAAAAGGTATTACAGTTTTCTTTAATGACAATGCCTCTTGCTCACAGGTAGTCAACAAAGCATCTGGCTTGTGTTCATTTATTAGACTTGTAATTCTGGTTTCTATGTGCAATTATAATATATCTGGTTTTTCAATTAGTTCATTGTAAATGGTGTTTAAAATATTTTGTCGTATTGAGAAACAATCGAGCCAGATACATGTACGTTGAATCACACTACCACACTCAGAACAGTTACACTTGTGCTTTGTTGTTCCGTAGCTTTTATAGTTGCAGGGGACTAAATTAATTAATTAATTGTGTTAATGGAAATTTCTTGTCATTCTTTATTTTTATTTTATGCAGTCAGATTACGTGCTAATACTAGTCAGGGCCAACCGGTTACGAGACTTCGTAACCGGTCACACAGCTATTAAAATTATTGCATTTATTCATTAATATTTTTAATTAAGCCCCCATGCAAAGTATCACACATAAAATTGTTCCAAAATAATTATTCAACAAACCTGCATCTGACTGCGTCTGCGAACTTGTTTATTGCACTCCTCCAGTTTGCCAGTAATGAAACATGTATTTGACTCAGCAATCAAGTATAAGAGAATAATGCCGTTTGTGCAATGGCATTAAGATGGTACTGAAAAGTTAACTTTTGGCCCTGATGTTTACTTAATGAAATTATATATTGGTTTGAATAATGCCACTTGTGCAATGGCACAAAATTAGTTATTTGAAATAACTTTGCTCTGATAACTTAAGTTCTACCAAAATCTATTTCAAACTATGAACTGCACATACATATTGCATAGAGACCTCATTTTTTTACGTTCTTTCATTGGTGGGTAACTTTACTTTACTACTCATTTTCGTATTCAATTCAAGCAAAGGATGTGGATTATGATTCAGGCTGTTAGATTTAAACACAATGTTTATATATATATTTATAGCACCTTCTTAAACATCTGCATGTGCTGCTACCTGTGTTCTCTTGTGTGACGGAGGATGCTATCACGGTGTATGGTGCATAAAAAAGGTCTGCAGCCCCTCTCCGTACACTCATCTAAATTGTCCTAGTGGTCATAACGAGACGTAAGTCCGGGAAATAATATGCCCGTTGATTAATCTTGGAACCTAAGCTCTCAAAATACTGAGGGTATGGAATCTACGGAACTCTGAATACTCTCTGGTCTGCTCTACTCTATTGATATCTCCCTATCCTGCTTCTACACCAGTCTCCACGGCTAATATTTATTGCTATGTGTCTACTGATTTCTCAGAGCGTTATTCCCTTCCACTGTGATGCCCGTCTAGGATAATTTCTTCTTCAGTGACAAACTGCCTTACTCAAGTTCTTCCTTTCATCTGTGGATGATTGGACACAAGTCCATCCAGATAACAGGTTCAGGAAATATTGTCCTTTTGAGTATAATTTCTTCTAATAGTGTTCTCGATCTCCGGTAGCGTTTCTTACTTAATTAATGCTCTCACCCTCCCTTTCTTACACGTCAAATATCTTCCCAAGGATATTTACTTTCTAGTTGTTCTGCACCATGTATTTCTAAAATTTCAATTTTGGCAACAAACAGCACCACTCTTACTAGTTGTTCGTAGTGCCTTACTTGCAGTTCCTTACATCATTAACTACTCTGGTGATAAAGCATGCTGTTCTTCTTCCTCTTACTCTTTCTATTTTTCACACTCCTACTATTCCCTATACTATTGTTTATGCTGAGCTGTGGTCTTTATATCCAATCCCAATTGTTTTGAACCTTAATCTATGATCAGTTCATAAACCATTAGACTGTTTGTCCCTCACTGATCACTTATGCTTGTTGTCTCAGCTCTCACACCTGACCGCTGCCTAACTACCGTACGTTTCGTTGACCGTTGACCATCCATTCAGTTCGGAGTGCCTTGTCCTGTAGACTCGGCGTCACTTACTTTCTGCTTTTCTTCATTCCATAATCCTCTCCTTTCATGTAAGAAGAATTTGCTATATCAATACATTCATCGTTGAGGCTATTTTAACAAACCATAAGTATGCTAATTCTACGTGTACATTTACACTCTGAAAACCACTGTGATGCGAATGCCAGCGAGTACTTGCATCCTACTATGTATTAGGGCATTTTTCCATATCTTTAAGCTATAGAGTGCGCTCTGTAGTTAAGTCTCAGGTTGTCTTTGCGATCTGTACGGGAGCAATGCGTTCTGCTGATTGCCTGTATGTATGAGATAAGCTAAATAAAGAATAAGCATCAAATAAGTTAATTAGCTTACGAAACGTAGGCGTTTCAAAATATAAAAGTAAAAGTTTCTCTTCTATTATTGTTTCTTAAAAAATTTCACTAAATAAATGAAAGGAATAAAATTATCAGACCAGGCTGTTCGAAATGCGTCGTGGAATTGTTCTGGTTACCTAGTGTGGAATGTTTTGTGGTTACGTTATATTTCCTTCCGTTACATTCCATTATCTTCTGTTCCATTCAAGACCTGTGTAAATGTCGCCATGTGAAATGCTTCGAGGAATGATGTGTCATTGTTTTCCCCGACGTCGGACGTCGAGTCTCCCCCGACGTCGGACGTCGAGTTCCACTGTCGGCATTTTAAATGCATTTTGGAATGTTTAGGCGTCCCGTCAAGTGTGAATCGGCGTTACGCGTCTAACGTGCGGCGTCCGACCGCACTCCACGGCAGCAGCGGGCAGGCCGGAGAGCCAAGGCCGTGAGCGGCGCTGGCCGGCCGGTCCACATTCCTGCGCAATCGCCGAGGCACGCCGGACCACAGCCGGGGTACTGCCCGCACGTGTCCGCGCTGCGACCAATCCAAACCAAACCCTGCACTCTCACTCCGCTGTTTGTACACCGTGTGAATAACTCTCCAAGATATGGGATGCCTCAGTATTCACTAAAACGAGGGAAAAAGTCTAGGAAACCTGGTTCTGGAAACTTAAACTTTCTGAGATACGAACACGAGTTAATGCGAGGCTTAGTCGCAGAGCTTTCATTTTCATCTTGAAAAGATAAAGTTACGTGATTAATTTTTCGTTTGTCCGCAGGTACATGCCTGCAGTCGTTTTGTTTTGGCCCCTGTAGCGGCGTGCTGCGTTACTGCGGAGCGGTGATGATATTGTGTACCAGGACTACAGACGTGTACCTTCAAACGAACAGAAAAGTAATTACGTAACTTTATTTATTCGAGGTGAAAATTAAATCTTTGATTACTACCTGGTATCGTGGCGACTTACTCCTTAAGCAACTGACTACATTATCATGTTTGTTGTTATTGTGCTGTTTGTGCAAATGGCTCTGAGCACTGTGGGACTTAACTTCTGAGGTTAACTTAGAACTAATTAAACCTAACTAACATAAGGACATCACACACATCCATGCCCGACGCAAGATTCGAACCGGCGACCGTATGATCAGTACATATTTGTTTCTCTTTTTCGTTGCAAATTAGCACTGGAAGCTTACGACTCAGCAACAGATATTGCGGGACTTATTTTGGCTACGGTTTAGGAAATGGAAGTGGTCTCTCACAGTATGTTTTATGGGCTTCAGTGGTCGGCACACTGGACTCGCACTTTGGTAGTAAACGCCTTATTGCGTTTCCTTCCATCCTGATTAAGGTCTTCCGTGATTTCCGTAAATCTCTCAAGACGAACGCCGGAATGTATTCGCCGTAAGGACATGGCCGATTTTCTTCTGCATGCTTGCAAAGAACAATCAGAGCTTGTGCTCCGTCCTTACTGTCCGCTCTGTCAGCGAGACGTTAAATCTTGCTCTTCCTCCCTTTCCTCTTTTCTGGATTTCTTTTTCTTGACTCGATGAGTGCTTCTAGGTATCGTAACATATAACACACTTTATTAACACCTCGTATAAGTGACTCGCCATCATATACATTAGAGGTCAAATTTCCCGACCCAATCATAATAGTTACTATATTCATACCACTTCACATATTGTTATTTACACACACACTCACACTCTATTCTGATGAAAGAGAGAAAATGCGCAAAACATTAAGATACACGCAGAAACACAATGAGGAAATGCTGGAATAGTGCTAGCATTCAACCTCCGCAACCAAGTTAGGACAGTCTTTTCAGGATATTAGTGAGCGATTGAGTGGCTCTGAGTGCCTATACCTGTCGATTTATTAGTGTTTCTGAGATGACCTTTTAATAAGGTCGTTTTCAGACTAGCTGACTGTAACTTACAAGTTGTGTGAGATAGTCGTTTGTTCACGGGCCTCAGCAGTCGAACTGCGTGTTCCTTACGGCATGGTTGCCAGTTGCCATTATTTTGTTGCGCAATTGGCCTTGCGTTTTTTGAAGGTTCAGTGAACTTAACCAATAAACATTCTGTCTGAGCTAGGGAGTTTTGAAGTGACGTTTTATTACCAATGGTAAGTTTATGTGTACTTTTTGTATTTCTTTTGTTGTGTAAGTTGTGGCGAGTTTGTGTATATCCGGCGTATTTATAGTTTGCGTGGAGTGGGTCGGAATCAAGTGATGAGTTGGTGTGGCGGGTTTCCAAAGGATGTTTAGAATGACAGTGATCTTTGTTGGATGAGTGAGGTGATGGTTGGCATGTTCGTATCGTGGTGGATGGCTCTGTTTGAGACGAACCCAGACGCGGCGGTGATGATCCTGCGAGGCTTGTTCTGTGGGATCAGAATCTTTTTAAATGCATATCTACTGCCTTCCCCGAGACTTGACAGCCGTATGACAATGGGAAGGACCACCATTTTCGAAATGAGTAATTTTGCACCGGTCTACAGTCGATTATCTTTTAGCAATGGGTAAATCTTATACATACTACCCGAACCTCGATTACACACATCCTTCATGGGGGAGCCCCACGGTAGTTTTGAGTCAAATTTTAGGCCGAAATATTTTACGCTCTCACACCAGGGGAGGCCCCGATCCTCAGTGGGGATTCGTCGATTGGGCAGTCTACTCCTGGTTCTAACATGAGTGCATTACATGGGGTTGAATTAACTTTCATTTTCCAAATGTTTCACCATAGTGTTACCTCCCCTAGATGCCTCTGGAGGTGAAAAAAAGATTAGGGTGGATGGAGTACATTGCATTGTCATCCGCTTTGGGATGTCATTTGTTTATGTAATGTAAAGGATAAGCCCCAATACCGAGCTTTGAGGAACTCCTCCTTCAGTTTCTTAAAACTGCTCTTACATATATCGAAACTTACGAAGTATTTCCAACTACCTAAGATGGAAGCCAAGATTTTGACGATATATACAGGACACTCGTATTGGTGGAGCTTGTACAAGAGGCCGTGATGTCAGATACCATCGAAGGCTTTTTTTTATGTAGTGGAAGACGCCCATAGTGTGCGCGACTGCCTTTGCCTTACGTATTTGCTCAACTACATCGGTGGTTTGGGATATGGTGCCATCCCGCGCACGAAAACCACACTGTTCGGAAATGGTCATACTTCGGTCAGTAAGGAGAGCTTGGAGTGATTGAAGGATTAAGCGTCGTAGGATTTTACTTTGGAAACTTAGGAGTAAAATACAACGGTAGTTTTGTGGAAAGAGGGGTTTTTAGTTGGGTTTGGGAAGTTTTCCTGGAGGATGGGCGTGGTGGTAGTTCCCAACATTGCCTCCCCTACTGCGCTATGGGCTTCCGAATCATGACACAGTACTATCCTAATACTGTTATGATTTAACACAAACAAACATCGTGGATTTTTACCAGTACCTTAATACCACAAAATAATTGGTTAAGCGAAAGCGAGAACATCCAGTACTTACATGAACTCCCACAGCACTTGAAAATACGAATAAATTTCCCAAATTCATCTTACCATGCACGGAAGAAAAAAAAGTTAAGAACGTAACCGGTGTACTATTTTAGTGTTTAATCGTATTGACACAATCGCAGGTTTTCAAAACACAACATTGATAACGGATGAAATTAATCCACAGTTAACCTCTAATCTTCGTATTAGGCATTTAGCAGAAATATCTCACCCTCTCACTGGAAGATGAAGTGTGTGCCGGAGCAGAGCGGTGGAGAGCGGCACCCTTGTCCCCTGGAGAGGAGACGAGAGGCGGAAGTAATGCGACTCGGTGCTGTGGTGGGGCCATTACTGTGCAGGGTGACGGGGTGGGGAGGGGAATCCCCCAGGCGGCGCTGCTAACGAGCGGCGCGCTGATTGGCGGTGGCTGCCCTGCCAGGCACAAAGGGCGCCGATCGACCCGCCTACCCACCTGCGCCCGTCTCGGCCTCTGTAGAAGCCTATGTAACAATGCGGCGTGCCGACGCTGGCAGCGAGTTTCCTGTGCTCCTGCAATATCTGAAACGTTACATGTTTCTATGAATGCTTAGTGTCTCTTCTCTCAGAATCCGCAGCTGAGATACATATTATATGAACTGAAGGTGGTTGCTTACTAGGCAGTTGCGTTGATCTGTGCACAATGCGCTTGCGCTCGTTCCCGCCCCCCCCCCCCCCCCCCACTCCCCAAGCCAACACACACACACACACACACACACACCTCTCTCTCTCTCTCTCTCTCTCTCTGTTTGTAAATTAACGTGTAAAACATTTCCAATAGAACATAGGACAATCTGACATTAACGCGTTACCGAGATGTCCTGTACTCTGTATATAAATGTCTATTGCAAATTATGTATGTTTGGTGCGGTGGTTGTATACATTTATTGACTTGAAACAAGATCTTAAGACAATACATCACTTCGTTAAGAGATGGTTTTCTAGAGATACTACTAAAATATTAGCGCTTTAAAAAAAGCCAGGAAGCCACTTCTAAAGCGAATCTAGAAAACAATTTATATTTTTTCGTGTGTTTTGTAATAGAATACAATATGTAACTAAATACTATGTCCATTTCAGAATCTTAAATCGTTAACCTGTGACAAACGAACAGGTTGTATTTGTAAAAGTAATTTCTAACTACAGTATAAGCAGCGTCGTTGTAATATTAATTTCTTAATGTTCTGTGAAGGCGAGGTATGAATGAGTTTACCTCTGTAGCATGAAATATATATATCTTTCTCTCTACGCGAACGGAGGAAGGAGAAGAGCGACGCAGAACTTTTTCTCGGCTGGCTTTGCAGCGTGTTTAAAGTTAGCTTTTTAATAGCCTCGCAAAATGTGGCGATTAAGGAAAGCATGTTTCTCATTTTCGATAAGAGGGCTGAGTTATACTGCTGCAGAAAAGTTCCTCTTCGTCTACTTAAATTGGGCCAATTACGAAGTTAATCTCGATGGAGCGCTATTGAAGCTTCCACGACCTACAAAAGAGCAGGCAACTTAAATTGGTTAACGGTAGTTTCTCAGTCCTTGCGCCCTGGAGCACTCAATTCCAGCTCGTTAACCTACGAGACTGTCAGATGTAACACTACTTGTCCAAAAGTTATCTTTATTTTTTGTTTTTCTTTGCTCTTTTCGTTGATTACGTGTTTTCACATTATTAAATAAACATGTTTTCGGTTTATTAAGAATTTAGATTACCTGACTGAAACGTAAATTTGAGATGGCTGTAAAAAATCAGGTATGGATAATGTGAGAGCTCAGTACCGGTAGCGTTCACAGTTTAATGTAGTGCAGACACTGGAACATTGCGATAATTTTATTGCATTCCCGGTATTTTATGAATTGGGAGCAAAGAGCTGAGGTCTCGGATCAATAAGGGTATACGGTTCAAAACGTACGTCGAAAAGCATAAAACCAAATAAACTGTCGAAAGTTGGAATAAAAGCAGTGATAGTTCCAGTACCTTGTCAATTGCATGAACAGTCCGATGAGCAGAGAATGTGAACTGGGAGTAAGCCAAAGATAGGCGAAAGTATTGAGGAGCAGCAGAAATGAGATTAGCGATAATTTTAACATAAGAATTACGTATTACGTGAGGTAGAACAAATTAATCTATTTGAAAGCAAAATACCACATGGCGAAATAAGAAGAATACAAGAAATATTAGCACAAGGAAAGAGGGTATTCCTTGCAAAAAAAAGCTTACTAATATCATAAATAAGGCTTAATTTGAGAAAGAAATTTGTGAGAATGTCCGCACTAAGACAAAAAAACTAAGCACGACGAAGGAATTATCCAAATGGGACGGAAATCGGTGGTTGTGACGTACGTGTGAAGACGAACAAATGATTAAAGTTTCAGAAAAACTGGATGATTTATTCAAGGGAAGGAGCTTGAAAGTGAGCAAGTAAATAACACGTTGGTTATTATCTGGCTGTTGTGCAAGCAGGTTTTCGTCTTGCCATTGATTGACAGAGATTTGTTCGATGTTCTCCTGAATGATATCGTACAAAAATATCGTACAAAATTGCCCAATTTTCGCGGTAGATCTTCAAAATCCAGAGCTGGTTGGAGGGCGTTGCCCATAATGCTCCAAACGTTAGCAATTGTGGAGACATCCGGCGACCTTGCTGGCCGAGGTAGGGTTCTGAAAACACGACGACAAGCGTTAGCTCTCCCCGTGTGCAGGCGGGCATTATCTTGTTGAAACGTACGCCCGGGATGGCTGGCCATTTTTTTGTATTTATTTACACGTCTCTCTTATAGGACCAAATTGAGGAGCAAATCTCAAAGGTCACGGAACGTGTCAGTACATGAAATTACAACATAAAAGTAATAACAGATAAAAATAAAATGTTGATGAACCCAGTAAAAGTCAAGTCATAAGTTTAAGTAAACGCAATCAACAACAAAACTTGAGAGTCGGCATAATTTTTTAAGGAAATCCTGAACAGAATAGGAGTTACAGATCTTACGCTCCTGCTCCTCTATCAACTTATCTCTGCTACAGATTCTGCATTCCCAGGAGAGGATCTCGGTAGAATGCCCCCTGGCTTTCCCACAGCATTCCCCCTATTAAAAATACTTTGAACAAATCCCACACCCTAACCAACTACTCACAAAGATACGACAGAGCTCACACTTCTCACTCATATTAAGATTTTACCGTTGCTGAATAAAACTATACGTCTACGTTACCTTGCATCCTTTCTTTCAGGAGTGCTAGTTCTGCAAGGTTCGCAGGAGAGCTTCTGTTAAGTTTGGAAGGTAGGAGACGAGGTACCGGCTGAAGTAAAGCTGTGAGGACGGGGCGTGATTCGTGCTTGGGTAGCTCAGTTGGTAGAGCACTTGCCCGCGAAAGACAAAGGTCCCGAGTTCGAGTCTCGGTCCGGCACACAGTTTTAATCTTCCAGGAAGTATCATAGTCATATTGTTTGCTGTTTTGCAATACAGCACTTCAGATTTCTTTTGCAAAACGTTATCAACTTGAGGTTTAAGGTCAAAAGAATTTTGCAGATTAGTTCATTTTGTTAAAGAAAATTTTATGGTTATATATTGTTAAATAAACAGGTTGTGTGAAAAGAAAGTTATATTGGTGGGTCCTCCCTTCCACGTTTTCCTTAATTCCAGTAAGTACCACGTCTCACTTACATGTCGCCCAACAGTCCCATATGTGATATCTGGTTTACCAGAACGGTAGTTAATCCGGTGCACGAATTAGACTCGTTCTTGCAAGCTAGCACTGTACGCGTTTGGAGCAGATTGATGTCAGCAAACCAGCTTTCTCAAGCAGTTCCGCAGCGGGCCGTGTACCAGGTAAGCGGTCGATCCTGAACCGATGTCTTTCGCCTCCGCATGGCACGTACTGAACCGGCGTCTGCCATGTTCTTGTGGCGTCTGCCTTTCAGAGCCGTGCCCAACCGTTGTGTAAGCGCGACAGCAATCTCACGCGGCGAAAGCGAGCTGGCTCGGTCTGTCTTTTTGTCCGTGAGAACGAGGCCGTCGCGATTAAAGTCAGCTCTTCTGGAAACACAAGAGCTCTGCACACTCTCTGGTTACCTCGGTAGCTTGTAGTGTAATTTGGAGGCTCCAGGGCGTTTCACAGTACACTGTTACTGTATCAGAGTAATGCTCAGCCACCAGCTATTTTCTCCAGTGATAATGTGAATGCAGTAACTGAGTGGTACTATTAATTCAATCCAAACATCCGCCGGCCGCTGCGGCCGAGCGGTTCTAGGCGCTTCAGTCCAGAACCGCGCTGCTGCTAAGCTCGCAGGTTCGAATCCAGCCTCGGGCATGGATGTGTGTGATGTCCTTAGGTTAGTTAAGTTTAAGTAGTTCTAAGTCTAGGGGACTGATGACCTCAGCTGTTAAGTCTCATAGTGCTTAGAGCCATTTGAACCATCCAAACATCCAAAGTAACAGAAAACTGTTCCCCTGCTATTGTTTGTTAAGGGTGGCTGATAATCACATTTTCAAATACGCACTTGTTTAATATGGGGCGCGTAAGAAATAACATTTATTAAGGGTATGCTACAAAATGGTACTTCACTTCGGTAGAGTTTGTTGTGACTGTCAGAAGTCCAAAACCTAATAGAGTGGTATCTAACATCGCTGTGTCTTGGCAGTCTACGACGTCACTAGTAGTAATGCCTGCAGGCACACTTTTACTGTCGTTGTTCCCCATAAATAGCGAATACTGGCCGAGAGCCCGCGACGCGTAGTGTTTCAAGCCTGTTGGCAGAAGAATATCCACGTCCGCCCCTACAAAGCGGAAGCAATGTAGCCCGCAGTTGACCGCCACCAGACGGCACCGAATTGTAGCGTGTAATATGGCAGTGTTTGACGTAACTATGCCGGAGAGTGAGAAACAGCATGCTGTAATCCACCTTCGAATTCGGGTACTTCGTCCATTTATGGAGCACCCTCTCTCCTTTAGGAGGACAATGCCAGGCCACACAGGAGCGCTGCGACATCAACAATCCGACGCCTTGGGTTCGCCGTCGTCCATCTTCCCCCATGCACTCCCGAACTGGCGCACTCTGATTTTCATCCGTTCCCAAAACGTAAGGAACAGCTTCGAGGACTTCACTTTGATAGTGATGAAGCGGTGCAAGCAGAGGCTACGCAGTGGCGCCGTCGATAAAGTCAGACATTCCACAGTGACAGTCTCAACAAACTGGTCTCGCGTTGACAGTACTATGTTTCGAAATAAATATGTAGACATGAAGAATAAAGATGTAGAATGTCAATAAAGTTTGATTTATTTAAAAAGTGTTTTGTACATCAAAGTGCAGAGTATACCTAGATTTCCACAAGTCTTTTGATACCGTTCCTCACAAGCGACTATTAATCAAATTGCGTGCGTATGGATTATCGTCTCAGTTGTGTGACTGGATTCGTGACTTCTCTCAGAGAGGTCACAGTTCGTAGTGATAGACGGTAAATCGTCGAATAGAACAGAAGTGATATCTGGCGTTCCGCAAGGTTCTGTCATAGGCCCTCTGCTGTTCCTGATTTACATAAATGTTGTAGGTGATAATCTGAGCAGCCTCCTTAGATTGTTTGCAGATTACACTGTAATTTACCGTCTAGTAAAATCACCAGACCATAAATTGGAATTACAAAATGATCTAGAGAGAATTTCTGTATGGTGCGAAAAGTGGCAATTGGCACTATACAAAGAAAAGTGCGAGGTCATCCACATAGGTACTAAAAGAAATCCGATAAATTTTGGGTATACGATAAATCGCACCAATCTAAGGGCTGTCAATTCGACTAAATACCTAGGAATTACCATTACAAGCAACTTAAATTGGAAAGACCACGTAGATAATATTGTGGGGAAGGCGAAACAAAAACTGCGCTATGTTAGCAGAACACTTAGAAGATGCGACAAACCCCCTAAAGAGACAGCCTACGTTACACTTGTCCGTACTCTGCTGGAATATTGCTGCGCGGTATTGGATCCTTATAGGATTGACGGACGACATCGAAAAAGTGCAAAGTAGGGCAGCTCGTTTCGTTTCATTGCGCAGTAGGGGTGAGAGAGTCACTGATATGATAGGCGAGTTGGGATGGCAGTCTCTGAAACAGTCGGTTTTCTTTGCGGCGAGATCTGTTTACGAAATTTCAGTCACCAACTTTCTCCTCCGAATGCGAAAATATTTTCTTGACACCCACATACGGAGGGAGAATTGATCATCATAATAAAATAAGAGACATCAGAGCTCGAACGGAGAGATTTAGATGTTCCTTTTTCCCACGCGCCATTCGGGAGTGGAATGGTAGAGAAATACTATGAAACTGGTTCGATGAACTCTCTGCTAGGCACTTAAGTGTGAATTGGAGAGTAACCATGTAGATGCAGATTTAGACCACATATATTTTCGCGTCTTCTAATGTAACTGCTGCTCCTGTTGCTGCTCCTGTTGCTGCTGTTACTGTTATTTCTTAGTGAGTAATGTTACTGTTATTCTAAATTACCTTAGAATCCAAATGTTGTTTCAGTATTGTAATACTCTAGGTTACTGCGGTGTAAAGAGTACTGTGTACATAAGTGCATGATGTAAAAGAGAGCCAGACCACCATAATTTGATCAAGGAGCACAAATTAAAAAAAAAAAAAAAATTCTTCACTTTCGCGTGTTTTTCGCTTGTGTGTGATGAAATATGCTTGTACAATGTTGGTCCGGAATAGGTTTTTTCCGCCACGAGACCCTAACTACTGCTACGCGACAAGACGTGTGTGTGTGTGTGTGTGTGTGTGTGTGTGTGTGTGTGTGTGAGAGAGAGAGAGAGAGAGAGAGAGAGAGAGATATGCGCCATGACAATACGGTCACTGTTGGCCGCGCTGAATGCACCGTCTGATGCTCTGTTTGTTTGCTTGTTGCAGGTGAGTGTGACGCCACGCAGTGTGCCTACTCGCTGCCCTGGTAAGCCACAACTGCGCTTCATTCACCATACGCCTGACGTAACAGCTCTGCCCTTGTTTGTGATTCACAACCTCACGAGTAATTACTTTGTGGCTCCGCGAGTTTCACAGTTGCAACCTAGGCCCGATTGCTGTCGCTTGGAAGTTGTTGGTTCACAAGTTATGTCTCATTCTTGGTGATTACTCAACTCAGGAACATTGCTGAACTGTACCATTTTTGTCGACTAATATAAAGGCAATGTCAGCTGCGTGATTGATTCAAAGCTTTTATTTGCTGTTTCCAGTCAGCATTTTACACCCTCTCTCCATGGGTCATCGACAGTTATTTTCCTGTCCAAATAGCGAAACTCTCAGGCAAGCTACACCGCACCTCGGCATGGGGTGGGGCTCTTCCAGTACGCGGGTGTAATAGGACAATGTCGCTACAGGACTTCGTTACCATCACTCTACAGTGTACGGTGACTTGAGGATTAAATCAGACTGGATCGCCTGAAACTGCTTTGCGTTGTAAACATTTGTACGAGTTAGTTGTTTCAGAAGCAACGCTAAGAGTTACTTACTGCTTATTGCCCACTCCACCGTTCCAAAAAAAAACTAGCAACTTTTTTTCTGTTTTTAACCATATGCGTATTTAAATTATACCGTTCTAAACTCATCCTGATATGTTCCTTAAACCAAAAATAGTCAGTCAGTCACAGAGAGTCCAAGGTTTATTACAAAACACTGTAGAATTGATGACACGTTAATATGGTTAGGCAGCAGATAATAAGGATTTTGTGTGCATCACGCAGGGTACTTGGGGTGCTAGCATCATTTCTCATCTTTGCTATTCCATTCCTGAATGGTGTGCGGGCAGGGCAACTGTCGGTAAATGTGCCAGTGTATTGCCTTTTCTCTAAGTTTTGCGGTCATAACCATCACGCAGTATATATATATATATATATATATATATATATATATATGTGTGTGTGTGTGTGTGTGTGTGTGTGTGTGTGTGTGTGTGTGTGTGTGTGTGTGTGTGTGCGTGCGCCGGGAGGGGGGGGGGCGGGAGCTGAAATTCCGAGAAATGAGGCCCCTCTTGTGGCATCTGCCCCTGGAGTTTGATGAAGCATCTTCATGACGCCCTAGTGTGTGGTTATGTTTCCTGTGATTTATCGCCATTGGTTAAATATAGAAATACAGAGGTCTTTCCAATTATTAGCGCCCATTCCGTTTGAATTATACGAGTGTGTCATCAGCGTCAACTACCAGTTGTTGCAGCTCTATGTGGGTCTTCGCTGAAGTCTTCTGGTGTTGCAACTTCGCAATACACACCATCGTCCGCGAACACTTGTGGAAGTTCGAAGAATATCCAATAGATTGTTCATGTATATGATGCACATTACTAGGATATTTTCACAGTTTCTTACACATCTCAAGGTTTCGCCACATGAAGAATGACTTGCGGTGTTCTGTATACTAGGAAGTCACTGATCAATTCAAAAGCTAGGTCAGATATACTATGGTATCGTACACTACTGGCCATTAAAATTGCTACACCAAGAAGAAATGCAGATGATAAACGGGTATTCATTGGACAAATATATCATACTAGAACTGACATGTGATTACATTTTCACGCAATTTGGGTGCATAGATCCTGAGAAATCAGTACCCGTAACAACCACCTATGGCCGTAATAACGGCATTGAGTCAGAGCTTGGAAGGCATGTACAGGTACAGCTGCCCATGCAGCTTCAACACGATACCACAGTTCATCAAGAGTAGTGACTGGCGTATTGTGACTAGCCAGTTGCTCGGCCACCATGGACCAGACGATTTCAGTTGATAAGAGATCTGGAGAATCAGCTGGCCAGGGCAGCAGTCGAACATTTTCTTTATCCAGAAAGGCCCGTATAGGACCTGCAACATGCGGTCGTGCGTTATCCTGCTGAAATGTAAGGTTTCGCAGGGATCGAATGAAGGGTAGAGCCACGGGTCGTAACACATCTGAAATGAAATGTAACGTCCATTGTTCAAAGAGCCATCAATGCGAACAAGAGGTGACCGAGACGTGTAACCAGTGGCACCCCATACCATCACGCCGGGTGATACGCCAGTATGACGATGACGAATACACGCTTCCAATGTGCGTTCACCACGATGTCGCCAAACACGGATGCGACCATCATGATGCTGTAAACAGAACCTGGATTCATCCGAAAAAATGACGTCTGTGAGGCAGCGTCAAGGGTAACCACAGTCATGGTCTCCGAGCTGATAGTCCATGCTGCTGCAAACGTCGTCGAACTATTCATGGAGATGGTTGTTGTCTTGCAAACGTCCCCATCTGTTGACTCAGGGATCGAGACGTGGCTGCACGATCCGTTACAGCCATGCGGATAAGATGCCTGTCATCTCGAGTGCTAGTGATACGAGGCCGTTGGGATCCAGCACGGCATTCTGTATTACCCTGCTGAACCCACCGGTTCCATATTCTGCTGTCATTGGATCTCGACCAACGCGATACGATAAACCGCAAGCGCGACAGGCTACAAATCGACCCTTATCAAATTCTGAAACGTGATGGTACGCATTTCTCCTCCTTACACGAAGCATCAAAACAATGTTCCACCGAGCAGCGCCGGTCAACTGCTGTTTGTGTATGAGAAATCGCTTGGAAACTTTCCTCATGTCAGCACGTTGAAGATGTCGCCACCGGCGCCAACCTTGTGTGAATGCTCTGAAAAGCTAATCATTTGCATATCACAGCATCTTCTTCCTGTCGGTTAAATGTAGCGTCTGTAGCACGTCATCTTCGTGGTGTAGCAATTTTAATGGCCAGTAGTGTATTTTGTTCGCTAGGCGCAATCCGGAACTGCGATGAATGCTTTTGGGCACTCAGGGAACGCAACATTGCCCTGGGCTCAGGAATCTGCAGCTGTCTGGGCTCGTAGGCGACAAGAGCGAATTGAGTTTCACGAAAGTCTTAAGTTTGTGGAATCCATGTTGACTCGATGCACTAGATCGAAATTGTCTAGGAACTCCATAAAATAGTGGTCAACGAATTTGACAAATCGTCGAAATATCTGGACGCAGAAAGGCTGGAGTATGCTGTGAAATGGAATGATGATGGTAGTTCAGCCTCAGGAAGAGTAAACAGCTACGGTACACGAGACTTACAAGCGGGCCCTGACTAAGCGTCGGAGTCGTGAAAGGGAACAAATGTTTACTCGCGGGGAATGCGCCGACTCACTGCGGTCACTCACAACACGCCTCTCGCTCTGTACATCGCAACTGAATAGCGGCGCGCGGGTTTTTCTTAATGGTACGCCTGCGTCACCCCTGGAAACCTCACGAGGGCTTCTGTTTGTTCCATTTTCGTGGATGCAGTCGCCTATGTGCAAGTTCTGCCCACATATTGCCTATAGTTATGAGTTTAGTGTGAAAACGTATCTTTTCTTTTACCTTGGCAATCAGCAGGTGTTTTTATTGCAGGAAATACCGGGTGGTTATAATAAAGTGCAATTAGTCACAGAGGTCCAATATGGGCTGTAATTCCGCATGGCAGCAAACCTTTCTGGATATTTCAGTGCGTTAACGTGAACCGATTTACTCTCGGAAAAAAAAAAAAAAAAAAAAAAAGTTCTAGTTTTGGTCACCAGGTGCAAATCTGGCTCTGTGAATGCAGTGAAGATACATAGAAATGTTTCCGTATGTAATGGATTAGAAAAGGCCAAGTAAGTGAGAAAGGCATAATGTTGACTTTATTATTAACCACTGCGTACACAGTTTGTTCAGTATGAACTCCGAACTCGTCAACCTGGTGGCCATCATTGGAACTTATTTTTTCTTTTCGGCGTAAACTGATTCCCCATTAAAGCCTTAGCATATCCATCAAGTTTCGTTGCCATACGATAGTTACAGCACTCCGCGAGTAGCTGAGCTTTAATTGCTTTAATTATACCCACCCAGTAAAAGTCCATCTTATGGATGGTGGTATCCATTGGGCACCGTTGCGAATGTGATTATGTTGCAGATAGGATAAACGTGTATCCTTTTTTAAAACATGATCAGTTGCGGCTGCATCAGTCACGGGCCCTTCGCAGCTCCAGCATAGAAGCAAATAGGATACAGGACTTCCTTGTAGATAGAACACAAGAACGTCGTTCTGTGTATCAAGGAGCGGTTTACTGGTAAAAATTCCGAGAACGTAGGTTCCCGGAAGTTTCGGGCAATATATTCCTTCCTCCGACATACCGCTCGTGAAATGACCACGACGAGAAAATCAGAGGAATTACAGCTCAGCTAATACCAAGTTTTACCGGCTGTTGTTCTAATAACGCTTATTAGCGAACGGAACAGGAATAGGGGAAGTGTTCAAGTGGTCCAGAAATACTCGCCGCAACAGACCGTAATGTGACTCAGCGAGGTGGCGCAGTGGCTAGTACACAGGACTCGCATTCGGGAGGGCGACGGTTCAAACACGCGTCTAGCCACCCAAATTTAGGTTTCCCGTGATTTCCGTAAATCGTTCCAGGCAAATACCAGCATGGTTCCTTTGAAAGGACACGTTTGATTTTCTTCCCAATCCTTGACACCATCCGAGCTTGTGTTCAGTTTCTAATGACCTCGATGTCGAAGGGGCGTTAAACCCAATCTTCCTTCCTTGCTGTATTGTGGCTTGCGAAATGAAGGTGTGGATGTAAATGTAAGAAGGAGAACGTATTACAGTCGCACCAAAAAGTATTGGCACACGTTCGTATTTATCGTTGCTGGTTACAAACGCCGCATCTTCCGGTTCACAGCACATGTACTTGCTACCTCACATACCAGACATTACAGTTCTTCCCACAGTGCCTACCATTAACAAAGAAATGCAGTGTTAAGGGCAAACACGTATCTTCTCTGCGCACAAAAAGTATTGACACAGAGCGTGGCTTCTCGGTAAATTGCTGGGTTTTCAGGTACCGGAACGCCATCTGCTGACGCAGTAGACTCTGCGTGTTGTTGACGGCCCAGTCGCTTATGTGTTGCTGTATTGCGCGATAGTGGTCAGCATGGGGCCGAAGGAGGAACATTCAGTGGCGTTGCGGGAGAGTGTGGTACTGCTCCATTCACAAGGGAGAAGCTATCGACGAATCGGAGCAGAGGTGTCTGTTAGCTGCACCACGGTACGAGCCATCATTCATAAATATAAAGAGACTGGAACAACAGTGAGTAAGTGTCGTCCTGGACGTCCAAAAGTGCTTACAACCCGAGGGCGTCGCCGTACAATCGCTACTAAAAGTGCACCAGCTATTGCTGAGGTTGTTCAGAAAACGTCCGACAAGACGGTTAGTGTTCAAACTATACGAAATGTGTTGATTGAGGCTGACATGCATGGACGTTCTCCCAGGAAAAAGCCATACATGTCGGAAATTAACCGGCAGAAACTCCTGCAGTTTGCCAAGGACTACATCAGCAAGCCGATGGAGTTTTGGAACACTGTGACATTTAGCGACGAATCGAAGTTCAGTGTTTTCGAATTCGATGCCAGAAAGGAAGTTTGGAGCAAGCCGAACATGCACCTCGACATCAAACACATGCATCCCACAGTCAAACACGGTGGGGGCGGTACGATGGTCATGGTCTGGGGCTGTATAGCGGCGTCCACCGTTGGAAATATAGCTGTAATCCACGGTACAATGGATCATATGAGATACATTGCCGTGTTGCGAGGTAATTTACACGCAAGTGCACAGACGTTGGAACTTACTGCGGTGTTTCATTTCCAGCAAGACAACGACCCAAAACATACCGCCATGAAAACCCGGGAGTGGTTACTGTACGATGCCCCCAGAAGGGTTCTAACACCACCTCAGAGCCCTGATTTGAACCCCAGTGAGAACATGTGGGCTGATCTTGACACACAAGTCAGAAAAAGGCGTCCGTCCTGTAAAAACGACTTGGAGAAAGTGCTCCTGGAGGAATGGTCGAAAATTACCCCTGATATCACCCGGAATTTAATACAAAGCATTCCTAGGCGTTTACTTCCTGTTATGGATGCTACAGGGATGCACACTAGCTATTAGAAGGTGAACATCAATGAAGAATCGAACCCACTTTTAAGTAATTGTAAGTCTCGGGATCTGACAACCTCACATGTTAAGTCCCATAGTGCTTAGAGCCATTTTGAACGAACACACTGTCCGATTCATACGCGTGTACCAAAACTTTTTTGGATGCAGAAGAGCGATGTTTATTTTCGTAACACTGTATGTTACTTTAACGACAGTTGATTTGGACATATTTGTAACCTATGCAACGTAAAGTGGCAAGTTTCTGGGTTCTGTTCTGAAATATATGTTTCGTTTAACCTACGACTACTAAAATATAACTGTGGCAATACTTTTTGGTGTTATTGTATATCCTATACTTGAATGCTGCTCAAGTGTATGTATTATGTCCATAAGGAGAGCGTAAATTCCAAATATAAAATGTCACCCAGCCAAACATCCAGTGAGAAAGCCTACACTAACTAGTATGGTAAGTGATATGGTTCGGGCCGTATTCACACAGCCCCAGCAGTTGGAACGCACGATATTGTTTTACGGGGCTGTACATTTACGTGCAGTATTTGACACGGCCTTCTGATTGGCCCTGTTTGGCGCCTGCAGGACTCTGTTCAGTGACAGGCGGAGCGTGGTAAATCTCTTGCCTCGTGCTGAGGCACAGGTGCGCGCCAGATGTGGCGCCGGTTGCCATGGAGACAGTCCCAGGGGCCAGGGGGAGACCGACGCTCCCCAGGTCTGTCTCGCCCTCCGCAAATTGCACAACCTGCTGCGCGCTCCCTCCCAACCCAGGGCAGCCATCTTCTCCCCAGACTCAAAGCTTCCTGCTAGCCGCCAAACGCGCACCTTATGTCACGCACTCGTTAACGGCAGATGGACCCTTTGTGTTGGGGCACTGGAGCGTTAATGGTACGGCTGCTAACTACGTCATACAACATATTATTCTCTTTCACATCATTTTCTCTGTGACCTGGGGCTATAGGTGGGGACGTCAATAGTTGCGACACTGCCTGGGACCTTCACACGCGCCGTATTGCGCAGTATTGCCGATGTGCGCAATACATTGAAGGAGATTAGAGAGCTTCAAAAATACTGACGCTCGTTCAATATATTGTTCAATATATTGTTCAATATATTGTGCAATATATTGTACTATGTAAAGGAAGTATTGCTCAATAAACGGCATTTCCTGTTGAGACCGAAAGAAACTCAGTTCGCTCCGAACGAATTTCGCAAAGAAGTGAAAAAGTAAGACACAAAAGATCAGGGATTGTGCTAGAGAGCTTAAATTAAATCACTATGCAATACTTCGAGAAGCGAATTTTCTGAAAGTTCAGGAAACGCCAGATACCTCATCGTTCACAACAGCAGAGGACGCCGTAGACCATATTGACATGACAGTAAGCAGAAATGTTTATTTTATTTGCAGTTATTGTCAGAACTGGCAAATAAGATCGGGTCAACTGTACAGTGAGCATACCTGTTCTTCTTTTTCGATAGCTGTCATACCATGGGACATGCAGGATGACGCAAAAGTCCGTTAACATTTGAAAGTTTAATACGTCAGTGAATAATGCAGGTGGAGGGATAAAAATTGATATGCATGCCAGAAATGACAAGGGGTTTTATTGGAACCAAAAAAGCGGATAAAATGACTAACAAATAGCGCTTCATATTATACAAAATCAAAAAAAGCAATAATTAGTATAGCAATTATTTTTTAGCAAAGACTATGTTATTTACAACAAATGCACACTAGTTACTGCCCGCCATTCATGTGGAGCACGTATTCGTCTCACAGCGGATTCCTAGTACTCAGCCCCCACACAATTGATATCAACAAAGTGGACGGGGCTGTAGATGGCGTTGACGCAACGTCGAAACTAGTAGCCAAATATGAAATCTTAAGGACAGCTGGAAGAGTTTCATTTTTAATAAAAATTATACCAGCTGATTGACCCACCATCATCTAATTTAAATATGGTTGTGCGAAGATTAAATGCTCATCATGTCGGCTGTCTTTAATGAACAGTACCTGTAGTGGAGGCACGGTGAGAAACTGCCGTCGGGTGTTGTCTTTTAGCATCCTTAACGACGTCGGACTACCTCGGTTGACTTGCGACTTCAGGTAACCCCATAACCAGTTACTACACAATTCGAGGCCTGGGGACACGGGAAGCAAAGCATGGCGGAAGTGGCAGTTTCAGCACGCGATCCTCACCAAAGGATTTGCGCAATAGATTTTTCACACACGCAGCAATATGGGGTGGAGCGCCATCCTGCATAAGTCGTACCTTCCATCAGGCGTTTATCAGCTAGGCTAGGGATGATGCGCTTTTGTATCATACCGGCATACCTCGCACTCTGCCACGTGACTTCAGCGCAGTCTGTTAGCCGATATTTGCACTCGTTTTTCGTTTCAGTAAAACACCATGTCATTTTAGACATGGCTGTCAATGTTACTTATCTACTTACATTACTCCGTGAAACACTGCGTTTTCAAATGTTAACGGACTTCAGGAACACACTGTCTAAGATAACGTAAGTTTTCAATAGGTAATCAGTATGTATTTTTTTTACTTCATTTGAAACTGTTGTTATAGTACTAATATACCTAAAAAGCAGCACATGTACGCGATAAATTACCCAGTTCACATCTCGAATTTGTAATTGGTTCTTACTGTGGTTTAGGACTCTATGCTGCAGTGAATGAATCGCTCGTCCACTGATAAGTTTCCTGGAAGCTTTCCAGTCTTCGTCCGTGCTGCATAATTTCTGAAACTTGCTGGCAGATTAAAACTGTGTGCCGGACCGAGACTCGAACTCGGGACCTTTGCCTAAAGCATTCAGGTCGGGGCGTGAGTCGTGCTTGGGTAGCTCAGTTGGTAGAGCACTTGCCCGCGAAAGGCAAAGGTCCCGAGTTCGAGTCTCGGCCCGGCACACAGTTTTGATCTGCCAGGAAGTTTCATATCAGCGCACACTCCGCTGCAGAGTGAAAATCTCATTCTGCATAATTTCTGCTTGTGTTTTGCAAAGGATATAATTTAATTGCAGTACATCCATCGTCGAGCACCGGCATGTTCGCTACTAAGACAGAGTTCTAATTGACGCGTCCCGGGCATAAATGTTGTACAGTAATATTGTGCTTTTCTTGATCTTGTACGTCCGTGCGCAGTATATTGACGCAATATTATTGGGCAGTAAAAATATTGAGCGTGTGAGGGCCCCTTCAAGGAAACAACGCACGCAGTGAAATAATTCTGGTTGTACGAGTACTGGACAATAATCGACGCCAAACGATTTGTGAGCTGACCCGATGGACAAGATTAGTGCATACGATTGTGCCACACGTTCTGAAGGATCGCCTCGGCATGATAAAAACCGTCACGATGAGTTCCACACGACACGACTGAAATGCAGAAATGGCTGCTACAGGATTTTGCTCTTAGCTACTTGGAATGCTATGACGACGAAGGACAGACTTTCTTACGCCTCTTGCGATAGATGAGACGTGGACGAAAATGTACGAGGCACACCTGAGGCGGCAGTCAAACGAATGGCGTCGTTATACGTCACCACGACAATCGAAGGTTCGTCAGACCCCCAGCAACGTCACAGTTACGGTGATTCTCGTGTACGACGTATTAAACTGGAACACCTACAGCCGTGTTTTCGATGTTATTTATTATATGGGTACCAGTTTCTGTGATTCAATACACCAGCCTTAGTCTTTAACACAGGCTGAGGCGGTTAACTCGTATACACGATCCCATCAGTGGCCAACATCTGTGAACTTGTTTCCGCAGGCTGTGTAGTTGATGGCTGAAGACACGACATCGTTGATACAGTGTACGGAAAGCAGTTCATAGGTGTTGGCCACTGATGGGATCGTGTATACAACTGGAGTTGACACCTCAGCGTCAGTTAAGCCTGAGATGGTGTACTGAATCACCGAAACTGGTAGTCATATAATAAATAACATCGAAAACACAGCTGTACGTGTTCCATTTTATTGCATAAACGAACTACCGAAGTCTCTCAAACCTTCAGTCAGAAGGATGGACTTACAAAAAATGTAATGGTATTGTCTTAACGCACAACCGTTTTGCTTCGACATAACATCAATTTGCTGTGTTGGTATTCATTTTTGGAACACAACCCGAAATCCGATGTGTGAAAGAAAAGACGGATTTTGAAGGACTATGCTCGGGCGCATACAGCACGAACTGTGACTGATTTGTTCGATCGATAGGGCTTGGGAAGTGCAGTACCAGTCACTGTACTCTCCAAAACTTAAGCTTTTGTCTCTTCGACTTGATTTCTGAGATGGAGGCACCATTCCGTGACATTTGCTTCGGAACTGTTACGGAAATTCGTCGGAAAATTGGCTGCTCCGTTTGAACAATAAACAAAACTGGCGCTGCTTGAAGTAGCCTAAGATTTTGATTTTATCCATTACGGATGTGAGAGGTCGTGTTTCAGGGTGGTTACAGGTAAAGCAGGTGATAGGGTCTCGGACTTCGCAGGCAATATTTGTTGGCTATAAAAACTTGGTTCCGTGCTTCTGATTGTTCGCTTACACAACCAGGTAGATCAAGACAGAAAAATGAGTCGGCGACATGCACTTTTTAAACTTAACTCTTGCTTGCTTGCAAGTTGAGGGTGTGGAACTGAATGCACGATAGACTTTT
Source organism: Schistocerca cancellata (assembly GCF_023864275.1). NCBI lineage: Eukaryota > Metazoa > Arthropoda > Insecta > Orthoptera > Acrididae > Schistocerca > Schistocerca cancellata. The sequence goes on from NC_064626.1 coordinate 1,120,992,171, forward strand.
TACAAGTCTTTGGCCCGTGTGTGTCGGTATAGGTACGATCGTACATTGGTGCAAAATAGTGTTCGAATGCAACATACAATTTATTAAGTTGGCTACATGAGATTATGAAATGTTAGTAGAAATTCTCTTTTGTGACTGTGTGACATACAGGACTTGAGTATGAACTCTTTTGTTCATCAAATATTCACATATTTAGTGGCAAATTGGACACTGTGTTCAGCAAATAGTAGTCGTCACCAGTAAGTGAAGACTAAAATACTATTCTATCACGTTTCGTGGTAAGTTGTGAAACAGCTTAGCGATCAGCTATAATTACGAACGTAACTAAATCTACTAACTTAAATTGGAAGAAACACATAGAAAATGTTGCGGGGAAGGCTAACCAAAGACTGCGTTTTATTGGCAGCACACTTAGAAAATGTAACAGATCTACTAAGGAGACTGCCTACACTACGCTTGTCCGTCCTCTTTTAGAATACTGCTGCGCAGTGTGGGATCCTTACGAGATAGGACTGACGGAGTACATTGAAAAAGTTCAAAGAAGGGCAGCACGTTTTGTATTATCGCGAAATATGGGAGTGTGTGTCACAGAAATGAAAGATTTGGCCTGGAAATCATTAAAAGAAAGGCGTTTTTCGTTGCGACGGAATCTTCTCACGAAATTCCAATCACCAGGTTTCTCTATTTTGTTGACACCGGCGTACGTAGGGGGAAACGATCACGACGATGAAATAAGGGAAATCAGAGCTCGTACGGAAAGATATAGGTGTTCGTTCTTTCCGCGCACTATACGAGATTGGAATAATAGAGAATTGTGAAGGTGATTCGATGAACCCTCTGCCAGGTACTTAATGTGATTTTCAGAGTATACATGTAGTATAGGTGAACTAAATGGAAAGTCTTCACTGTGCCACGACCTAGTTGCAAATGTGTGCTCTGACATCTTAACCCATCGCAGTGTCCTCGCTTTCCTCTGTTTGGTGGTTAATCATTTGTGACACCAGACGCTATAAATTACACGGTGTTTACAACTGTCAAGCCAATAGGCCGATTTAAAATAAAAAAATAAACGTCACTAGATGGCCGTTAATGCCTTGGCCATTTTGATATACAGCATAACTACGTTAAGTTAGCTAAATTCATACTTCAGAAATGATAAAATTAATATATATAATTTTGCGTCAGTTGAGTTAATGACCTTAACTTCTGTAAAAATGATCCTGTAAATATAATACATTATTTCGTATTTCTTTCTTCATTGCGTTTGATCTGCTGCTAACTAAACTTTTATTTGCTATTTAACCATTGCCGGCCGCTGTGGCCGAGCGGTTCTAGGCGCTCCAGTCCGGAACAGCGTTGGTGCTACGGTCGCAGGTTCGAATCCTACCTCGGGCGTGGATGTGTGTGATGTCCTTAGGTTAGTTAGGTTTAAGTAGTTCTAAGTCTAGGGGACTGATGACCTCAGATGTTAAGTCCCATAGTGCTCAGAGCCATTTGAACAATTTTGAACTTAACTATTCAAGTTAATGAGCGTTAACAAAAACTTTTCTCCACATAACAAGTTCGGTAGAAGTAGAATAAAATCATTGTTGGTTTCATATTAACGTTACGCACGATAGACACGATAAAACTGGCTTGCAAAATATTTACAATAAGACTGACGCTGGACTGGCTCGTTGCAAATAATTTTCATTACGATGTTTTGCATTGACGACTTTCTGGTGGTTTTGCGTAAAGACTTCCGCCATTAATTTCTCGCTAACATTTCGGTGCCCATTTTTCACGAATTGTGCTTCGCATAACGCTCCGTAATGAGCGCGTGCTGTTTTATCGTGAGCACCACTTTTTGTTGCGTTCACGTAGTCTCCGAACACGTCTGCTCCTCTGACTCACTCAAACGTAACGACACAGTGAAATACAGGACACAGCGTGCGGGAGACGAACATGCGCAGATGGGTGACAGAAACTGGCTGGTGCATCCAAATCACCGATTCCATCATTTTCTGTGATGGACAGTTCTCCTGTTCATTAAAAAGGGTCAGTTCTGTGCCGGTCGTATAAATATTTGCTGGGCCAGCTTCATTTTGCTATCACTGTTGAGAAAGTAAGTGTGCCGTGAAGTTATAGTGTGCACTGCCTGTCACAGGGGAAACAGTCACACCTGCCAGGCAGATAACTGAGCAGGAACACCTCTTTGGTTTGCTAATTCTCCCCCCTTCCCCCTACCCTCATTTCCCCCATCGCCCTGATCTCATTCCCTTTGAAAGCATGTAGCCTCTTTGTCATCGCTGAGCTCATCCGCTGAACCTTCCACGCTGAAACCACAACTTGGGCACTTCATTACCTTGAAAGTGTAACACCTCGAAACATCTTGCAGTATTATAATAATTAAAGCTGTTTGACAGGTAATGTGTGACTGATGGCTGCCTCTGAACACCTATAATAAACAGTAGCAATTGCCCGCCTCGACACAGCTTCTAGCTATGCCCAGAGTCGAGATGTAAGCAGGGAACACTCGCCCTCTCGTTACGATATGATGCGGTACCGCGCTACGTCAGTGTACAGGCACGCCGGTGTGTGTGACGCACAGCCAGTGTACTGGATAAAGCGACCCCCACGCTTCCGGGCCCAAAGCGGGACACTCGTCACGGCAGGAATGTGTGCCGGCGCCGCCCACGTCACAGCCAGCTGGACACAGAAGGAACTTCCCTGCTCTGGTCACCTCGCGGCGCCTCCTGCTGTTACGGCCTTCCGACGTAACAACTGTCGTGCTCTTACGCTTCGTCGCAAGGGATACGTTAATAAGGCCTGGCCAGGCAGAACGCGGCCTGTGGCCTTGAGCCGCGACGGCCCGGCCCTGTTGCTGAAGAGCTCTTTCCTTGCATAAGGTCGGTCGGTCAGAGAGCGATTTGGACGCGACGGCACCCCGCCTGTGGATTAAAACAAAATGTCCAGATACTCTGTGACCAAAATGGTACTGAAACAGAGGATGACAGACTAAAGGCCGAAATACTAAATGTCTTTTTCCAAAGTTGTTTCACAGAGGAAGATTGCACTGTAGTTCCTTCTCTAGATTGTCGCACAGATGACAAAATGGTAGATATCGAAATAGACGACAGAGGGATAGAGAAACAATTAAAATCGCTCAAAAGAGGAAAGGCCTCTGGACCTGATGGGATACCAGTTCAATTTTACACAGAGTACGCGAAGGAACTTGCCCCCCTTCTTGCAGCGGTGTACCGTAGGTCTCTAGAAGAGCGTAGCGTTCCAAAGGATTGGAAAAGGGCACAAGTCATCCCCGTTTTCAAGAAGGGACGTCGAACAGATGTACAGAACTATAGACCTATATCTCTAACGTCGATCAGTTGCAGAATTTTGGAACACGTATTATGTTCGAGTATAATGACTTTTCTGGAGACTAGAAACCTACTCTGTAGGAATCAGCATGGGTTTCGAAAAAGACGGTCATGTGAAACCCAGCTCGCGCTATTCGTCCACGAGACTCAGAGGGCCATAGACACTGGTTACCAGGTAGATGCCGTGTTTCTTGACTTCCGCAACGCGTTCGATACAGTTCCCCACAGTCGTTTAATGAACAAAGTAAGAGCATATGGACTATCAGACCAATTGTGTGATTGGATTGAGGAGTTCCTAGATAACAGGACGCAGCATGTTATTCTCAATGGAGAGAAGTCTTCCGAAGTAAGAGTAATTTCAGGTGTGCCGCAGGGGAGTGTCATAGGACCGTTGCTATTCACAATATACATAAATGACCTGGTGGATGACATCGGAAGTTCACTGAGGCTTTTTGCAGATGATGCTGTGGTGTATCGAGAGGAGGTAACAACGGAAAATTGTACTGAAATGCAGGAGGATCTGCAGCGAATTGACGCATGGTGCAGGGAATGGCAACTGAATCTCAATGTAGACAAGTGTAATGTGCTGCGAATACACAGAAAGATAGATCCTTTATCATTTAGCTACAAAATAGCAGGTCAGCAACTGGAAGCAGTTAATACCATAAATTATCTGGGAGTACGCATTAGGAGTGATTTAAAATGGAATGATCATATAATGTTGATTGTCGGTAAAGCAGATGCCAGACTGAGATTCATTGGAAGAATCCTAAGGAAATGCAATCCGAAAACAAAGGAAGTAGGTTACAGTACGCTTCTTCGCCCACTGCTTGAATACTGCTCAGCAGTGTGGGATCCGTACCAGATAGGGTTGATAGAAGAGATAGAGAAGATCCAACGGAGAGCAGCGCGCTTCGTTACAGGATCATTTAGTAATCGCGAAAGCGTTACGGAGATGATAGATAAACTCCAGTGGAAGACTCTGCAGGAGAGACGCTCAGTAGCTCGGTACGGGCTTTTGTCAAAGTTTCGAGAAGATACCTTCACCGAAGAGTCAAGCAGTATATTGCTCCCTCCTACGTATATCTCGCGAAGAGACCATGAGGATAAAATCAGAGAGATTAGAGCCACACAGAGGCATACCGAAAATCCTTCTTTCCACAAACAATACGAGACTGGAATAGAAGGGAGAACCGATAGAGGTACTGAAGGTACCCTCCGCCACACACCGTCAGGTGGCTTGCGGAGTATGGATGTAGATGTAGATGCAACAGAGGCCGGCGCCAGGTTGTCACAGAATTCAGTGTTGCGGCCGGTGGCTGTGTGCATAGCTCGCCGCAAAACTGTTAATCCGTTAATCGTTAATTGAAGAATTTAACTTTTCGAGTAATTGATCAGCTTTTAATTTAATTTTACAAAACGTTAACGAATTCTTTAACTTCCGGTAACTTTCTTAGATTCCGTTGATCTTGAATTAGGTACTTACTATTTGTGTCGGAAATGACGCCACGCTGGCAGCGGGAATCGTGTTGTCGCAAATTCCGTTCGTGTAAGTGTGAGTACACCGGGGTGCGGTCTAAGGCGTTGCAGTCATGGACTGTGCGGCTGGTCCCGGCGGAGGTTCGAGTCCTCCCTCGGGCATGGGTGTGTGTGTTTGTCCTTAGGATAATTTAGGTTAAGTAGTGTGTAAGCTTAGGGATTGATGACCTTGGTAGTTAAGTCCCATAAGATTTCTCACACACTTTTTTTTAAATTTATTGTTACGTGGGACCAAATTAAGGAGAAGTCTCCATGGTCATTGAACGAGTCAATACATGAAATTATAACACGATAGTAGAAACAGATAAAATGAAATATAAGAAACATATTCAGGCGACAAGTCGTAAGTTTAAATAAAGAAAATAAACAATGTAACACTGGAATTTGCTTAATTTTTCAGCTCTTCCAGGAGCTCCTCGACAGAATAGGAGGAGTGAGACATGAGGAAAATCTTCAATTTAGAATTCAAAGTGTTTGGACTACAGCTAAGATTTTTGTGTTCTTGTGATAACTTATTGAAAATGGATGCAGCAGAATACTGCACTCCTTTCTGCACAAGATTCACATTTGACCAATTTTGAACCGGGGTGCGTGCAATTGATGGAAACAATCGAATGCGAGCGAGAATAACTGGGGGTCGGCCGTAGTGGCCGTGCGGTTCTAGGCGCTACAGTCTGGAACCGAGCGACCGCTACGGTCGCAGGTTCGAATCCTGCCTCGGGCATGGATGTGTGTGGTGTCCTTAGGTTGGTTAGATTTAATTAGTTCTAAGTTCTAGGTGACTGATGACATCAGAAGTTAAGTCGCATAGTGCTCAGAGCCATTTCAACCCAATAACTGGGTGTTGGCTGTTTATTGGTTGTTTATTGAGTTGGCATTCAAAAATGTTCAAATGTGTGTGAAATCTTACGGGACTTAACTGCTAAGGTCATCAGCCCCTGAGCTTACACAGTACTTACCCTAAATGATCCTAAGGACAAACACAAACACACACACCCATGCCCGAGGGAGGACTCGAACCTCCGCCGGGACCAGCCGCATAGTCCATGACTGCAGCGCCCTAGACCGCTCGGCTAATCTCGCGCGGCTGAGTTGGCATTAACTACTACTTTCTGTTAATGGGTTGACTAGGAAACTAAATCGTGGAATCGGACAACGGTCGTAAGAGAAGCCTAGTAGTACCACATCTGTAAAAAGTAAAGCCCGGGGTCTAGTCAAAATGTGGCTAGACATGAAATCAGAAGACTCATTCTGCGATGCGATATTTGTTGGGGAACAAGTTTTATCAAATTTATTTATTGAATATAATACCCCTTGGAAGTGAAATGTGGACGATAAATAGTTTGGACAAAAAGAGAATAGAAGTTTTCGAAATGTGGTGATTCAGAAGAATGCTGATGATTAGATGGGTTGATCACATAACTAATGAGGAGGTATTGAATAGAATTGGGGAGAAGAGAAATTTGTGGCACAGCTTGACTACGAGAAGGGATCGCTTGTTAGGACACATTCTGAGGCATAAAGGGATCACCAATTTAGTATTTGAGGGCAGCGTGGAGGGTAAAAATCGTAGATTCAGAAGGATGTAGGCAAGAGTGGGTACTGGGAGATGAAGCAGCTTGCACAGGATAGAGTAGCATGGAGAGCTGCATCAAACCAGTCTCTGGACTGAGGAACACACCACACCACCACGACCAACAACAACAACAATAATAATAATACCCCTATACCCTCAATTGATGCAGTCAATCTACTTTTTTCTGTGGGTAAAGACGTTTTCTCTCCTAAATGGGTTTCGCTCTCAGATGAAAACTTTATCATGTTGCTGTTCATGAAGGAAAATAAGCACTTTGTCAGACACTATCTGATTTCCCTGTATTTTGATTCTCCCGTAATTTAACATTGATAACTAATCAATTATAAAACTGATTAAATGATCTAACTGTTTTTTGTTTATCTGCGATGTGCTACCTGAACTTTCCCAACCAAACCATTTTTATTGAAGCGATGGTAGAACTTCCTGATTATACTACACGCACAGCATAAAGTTTTCAACTGCAAGTTAACAATTAACTTTAACGTCCAATGAAACTCTTATGAAAGTTTAACGAAGTTAACGTTTTTAGTCACGGACTAAAAGTTGGCAAATCAACTTTTTTACTAACTTTGCACAGCCGTGGCCTGTGTGCGCCTGCTGACACATTTAACTGCAGTTTTCTCATACTGACGTCTGGTGGTGGGAGCTAGATACGTTCTATCGCACCACACTTGCTAGCTATTCATAAGAATTCGTCCGCTTCCACATTGTGGCAGCTGACGCACCAACAGCAGTCGCTTCGCAACTCCTGTAAGCCCAGTCAACGAAGGAAAAATTAGGGGGGAAAATTCGTGCACTCCCAAATTTTTGCACAGTGCTAGGACAGAGTGCCACGTACAACATACTAAAAGTCCTGAGTTTGAGCGATGGTGTGGTGCGTCGTTTACAGGTCACGTTTTTATGTTTCTCTCTGGAAAAACTCGAAACCCCGACTTCTAGCGAAAATGTTGCACAGTACAGAATTAAAATACATTAAACTTCCTACAGAAAGATCCTGTGCATCTTTTCTCCAGCGCTAATCGCAGTTACTAAAAATGTTGTTTTGGCGTTATAAAACTAATTTTATCTTTAAATTAAATGGCTTAAGAACAAATATTATATGTGTGTGTGTGCATCAAGTCTATGTGCAGTAGAGCCTTATTAAGGGGTAAATTGTGATCGTTCAGTGTAACGGGGTGAAAATAGGGGTGGGGGTTAGGAGGGCGAGGGAAGGTAGGTAGCCAGATGGTGTCCATGCACTACCCTCCTTCATAAGTCTGCAAACTGAAGATCGACCAAGTGATTGCCCACTACGTCACAAAAAGAAATTGCAGTGTGTTTCAAGAGTTATACCGACCTCAGTAGCGCGCCTTACGAATCACTGGCGACGCAGCGTGTAGACATGCCCCGTGTGGGAGGCAATGCTTTAACAGTACGTGACATAACATTAATGTAAGATATGCATATGGACAGAACTTACGTAAATCTCTGCGCACTGTTGTGCACCGCTAGAGGGGAAATTGACTCTCAGTTGCAGTGTTCATACGGAAAAGGCAACTTCCTCCATCACGAGCGCCGCTTGATTTTCAGTTTACGGACAGATTATACCTCGTCAGCATTTAATGGCTAGTAAGTACGGTTTTGCAATTGTTAAGTGATGTTATATGTAAAATTATTCCTGTAAACAAAGACTGAGAAGTGTTTAATTTTAGACTATGACGTTGTCAGTTACCTACGTAGTGTTGGTGGGAAAAGTGTTGGATTGGTGTATGTAGCACCTTGCTGCTGTCTGTCGTTGACAATGTTTTGTAAAGCCGTGTAGTTGTTATAGTGACTTGCAGATTAATTAGTGAATGACCAAGAAGTTAATATAGTTCCCTCACCAGTGTGATAATGGTAAACTTCATAAATATTTCCCATTCAGTAACAGCTGGCACCCAACAGGGTGGGCTGCTCTTACCGCACATCCACAATGTATCTTCAAAAATGGTTAGTATGTCTGACGGAATGGGACTGGCCTTGTTCAAGTCTAGGACAATGATTTGCTGTAATGCACTGCTTGACTTACGTTGAAATATCTGAAGTTTCATAACTCCTACGTGACATCTTTCCGTTGTAGAGAGAGACAATATAAGCTCCTCTTCGGGTATGGCAGAGCTGAGGCTTATGTCATGCATCTGATATGCTGTGAAAATTATTCGGTACAGTGGTAGTGGAGACAATAAATCGACGTTGTAGAATATATACTGGCAGCATGGGACACTCGGGACAGACCCTTAAGTGACTTAGACAGCTGAAAGCTCCAGCTGTTTATCATTTTCACAGACTAGCGCAATTACAAACGACCAGTAAATACGTAATAATCTGAAAATAAATCCACTGTATAAAAACGAGTTTAGTGAAGTTATTCCGTCCACTCACATAAGAGAACTGGACGGCCAATCATGTCGAGATACGGTCTATCTGTAAACTGAAAAGCGATTAGTGCTCGTGATGGAAATTGCTTTTCCCGGAAGAATGCTACAGCTGCCGTGCAGTTCGACTAAGAATAAATTTCCTCTCTAGTAGTGCAGAACAGCGCACACAGATTTACGTAGATACTATCCACATGCGTTTCTCGCATTAGTGTTATTAGTAACTCATATCTTCATTCCATGTAGCGTGAACGCGTTTTGTGGAAAATAAAACACCCCGGGCATGTGTGCGCACAGTGTCACCATTGATTCATAAGGCGAGCTGCGGAAGGTAGGTGTACATTTGTGAAAGTCTCCGTAGCTGCTTTTTGCGACGCAGTGATTAGTGGAGAATCAACTTCCCGATCTTAAGTTTGAAGACGTGTGAAGGAGGGAAGTAGGTGAACAAGATCCATGGACCTACATTCTCGCTGCTCCTATCAAACACACACTCCTCCTCCCACCCACACCTCCACCCTGTTACATCCGCTGAACATAATTTATCCCTTAATGTGTGTTTTTAACATACCTCTTTTAAAGATAAACATTAATTTCCTGCCGATAAAACAATATTTTTAATAATCTGCGATTTTTTCCGTCCCGTACAACGCACAGATAATTAGTCGTAGAAGCGTCATCCAGTATATGTCTTTCTCCTACGTAAGATCATGAAGGTAAAATTAGAGAGAGATTCGAGCTTGCACAGAGGCTTACCAAAAATTGTTTTTTGCCGCGGGACATGGCGGAAGGGAACAGGAAAGGGGGGAAGTACACACTGTAGCCTCCGCCGCTCACTATAAGATAGCCTCAGAAGTAATAGATGTAGCTGATTTAATAGCCAAGCTTTAACCAATAATCTACCTAGAAAATTGGCGTCCTATGTAACCAATCGTGGTTAGGAATTTAAAATTTGCCTAGTTTTGTCTGTTCAACTGCTAAAACTACCTTTAGGTAATTCAGTTAGTATCGGCAGTCTTTAGCATAACATTTATTACCTGAAGCAAGTTAAGAGTAGTTTAACACACACACACACACACACACACACACACACACACACACACACGAGAACTTCCACGCACTCATCGCTAAAGGGCTGTCGTTTTATGGCCGTAGCTTCAAAAGCTTTTGCGACCTATGTCATTAGGAAAATATTGCTTGGTTCGACGTCCCATACCCTGCTCTGACCTTAATGTCAAGTAGTCTTTCTCCACCTTGTATTCGCTGCGTGCCACTGCACTGCGCTGTGCGTGGCGGAGCCCACTGGACAGATTGCTTCACTGAAACTGCACTGGACTTGCCGTATATGCGACCATCAGACAGAACCCTCTTACTGCCAACCAATGGCTACCCAAGCGTGTCTTGGAATGCTTCCTGTAGGAACGCTCTGCGTTGTGGTGCTCAGTGTTCATTTCAGTTGTACCCAGCGTTCCCCTGTCGGTGGTCCGGACGGCGCTAATGTTGCGGTGCTCCCGGCGTAGGGATGGGAAAAACTGGCGGGTCAAAAGCGATACCGGTATCTCAGTTCTAAATAACTGATATTTTTCGGTATTTGTACGGTGTCGGTTATAACTTTTTGTTCCTAATGACCGGGCAAAGAACGAGTATATCAATTAGTCATAGCAGTGGTGCTAACATTTGTGATGTTTAAATAATATTTTTAAAGCGAATAATACGTTAGGTTATTATAGAAAATGGGAAAAACTATCAGTTACTTTAATAACAGTCCCAGCAGTTAGAAACGTAGGAACGAGCAAGAAACAAATGACATAAGAATCGGTACAGCGCTGTTGAGACAAAATGTACCTGTTGTCCTTTACTATACATGGTCGATCATTTTTTTTTTTATCAGAGCAGAGAGGAAGGTGTATGCCAGGCTTGTACTTCGCAGCACAAAAATGTTTATCATTGGTGAGAAGTTCTGTGGCTTCTGAAACATTGTATCGTCTTCGAATGATACTGTTTCTGAAAGAGATCAACTTACAGAGCAAAACATTGTAGAGCGACTATTTATAAACACATTGGACAATAAATATTGACCAGTGGATTAATTCGTTATTGAAATTTTAATTATTATGAAGTAATTGAACCTGATAAATATTATGTTTTGCATACCATCTAAACTGGTCATTCGAATTTTTTGAAAGAGCATTTTTAGATTTGTCATAAATAATAATTGTAATCAAATTCATGTACGAAAGTAAACAAAAATATTGGTCTATGTATGTGTTTCCATTCAAACTAATGAAAGTACAAGAATGGCAACAGTAATAGAGTAAAAATTTAACAATTCATTTATTATTTATAATAGAAATATAAAGTAGCTGATCTGGCCTCTGTGTACATATCTACCTTTATTTGTTTGCAGCCCATGGAAATGGCCAAATTAACACGAAAACAAAGTTCTCCAACCTAAGTATTCATCCTTTAACGCAGTGGTTCACAACCCCACAACAGGCGACAGCAGTCCACCCACCCCACTGCCGCCCCCACACTGAACCCAGGGTTATTGTGCGGTTCGGCCCCCAGTGGACAACACCCCTCGCCCCACTCCCGGGACGTCTCATACGAGACGAGTGTAACCCCAAATGTTTGCGTGGTAGAGTAGTTATGGTATACGCGTATGTGGAAACCATGTTTGCGCAGCAATCGCCGACACAGTGTAGCTGAGGCGGAGTAAGGAGAACCAGTCCGCATTCGCCGAGGAAGATGGAAAACCGCCTTAACAACCATCCACAGGCTTGCCGCACACCGGACCTAGACACATCCTTTAACATTGTTAAAAAGTTTTGTGATCCTCCATTACAATATGATTCTTGAGCATAGTTTCAAAAAACTATACTCAATAGTAGAACAATAGTTATTTCGTGTATTATTCAACTCTTCATTACTTTACTAGAAAAGCAGTGAACAGTATATAGTCTAAATTTCTTTTTATTTATCGGTATTGTTTGACATTTTGAGTCTGGGAATGCTGAAACGTATAATGAAAAAGACTGAGACACAATGTTTGAGTCTTTTTTCTGTGTCTACGTTAACTACCGGAAAACAGCAACAAGATGCCCAGAATCAGTTATTTCAGAAACCTGTTGTTTTGAGCGGCAGGTTAACCCGGGAATAAAAAAAAAAGAAAACACGCATAACCGGAAACCAATTGCTTCGGCAATAGCCGCCATCCCTATCCCGCTGATCCCGACATTTGACCGGTGCGATTTTGGGAACTCTTGGATAAACTAAATCTGCTTGGCTATGTTGTTTTGGTCTTCAGTCCAGAGACTGGTTTGATGCAGCTCTCCATGGTACTCCATTCTGTGTAAGCTTCTCCATCTCCGAGTAACGACTGCAACCTACATCCTTCTGAATCTCTTTAGTGTATTCATCTCTTGTTCTCCCTCTATGCTTTTTACCCTCCACGCTTCCCTCCAGTACTAAATTGATGATCCGTTGATACCTCGGAAAGTGTGCTACCAACCGATCCCTTCTTCTACTCAAGTTGTGCCACAAATTTCACTTCTCCCCTATGCTGTTCAGTACCTACTCATTAATTACGTGATCTACCCATCTAATCTTCAGCATTCTTCTGTAGCACCACATTTCGAAAGCTTCTGTTCTCTTCTCTACACTCTTTGTCGTCCATGTTTCACTCTCATACATGGCTACACTCCGTACAAATACTGTCAGAAAAGACTTCCTGACATTTAAATCTATACTCGGTGTCAACAAATTTCTCTTCTTCAGAAACGCTTTCCTTGCCCTTGCCAGTCTACATGTTATATCCTCTGTAATTTGACCATCAGTTATTTTGCTCCCCAAATAGCAAACCTCATCTACTGCTTTAAGTGTGTTTATTTCTAATCTAATACCCTCAGCATCACCTGATTTAATTCGATTACATTCCATTCTCCTCGTTTTGCTTTTGTTGATTTTCATCTTATATCCTCGTTTTAAGACACTGTCCATTCCGTTCAACTGCTTTTCCAGGTCCTTTGCTGCCTCTGATAGAATTACAATGTCATCGGTGAACCTCAAAGTTTTTATTTCTTCTCCATGTATTTTAATTCCTACTCCGAATTTTTCTTTTGTTTGCTTTACTGCTTGCTCAATATACAGATTGAATAACATCGGGGATAGGCTACAACCCTGTCTTACTCCCTTCCCAACCACTGCTTCCCTTTCATGCCCCTCGACTCTTATAACTGCCATCTGGTTTCTGTTCAAATTGTAAATAGCCTTTCGCTCCCTGTATTTTACCTCTGCCACCTTCAGAATTTGATAGAGAGTATTCCAGTCAACCTTGTCAATAAACGCTAGAAACATAGGTTTGCCTTTCCTTAATCTCTCGTCTAAGATAAGTCGTAGGGTCAATATTGCCTTATGTGTTCCAACATTTCTACGGAATCCAAACTGATCTTCCCCGAGGTCGGCTTCTACCAGTTTTTCCATTCGCCTGTGAAGAATTCGCTTTACTGTTTTGCAGCCGTGACTTGTTAAACTTATAATTCGGTAATTTTCACCCCTGTCAACACCTGCTTCCTTTGGTATTGGAATTATAATTTTTCTTGAAGTCTGAGGGAATTTCGCCTGTCTCATACATCTTGCTCACCAGATGGTGAGTTTTGTCAGGGCTGGCTCTCCCGATTTTGTCAGTAGTTCTAATGGAATGTTGTCTACTCCCGGGGCCTTGTTTCAACTTACGTGTTTCAGTGATCCGTCACGCAGTATCGTATCTCCCATCTCATCTTCACCTACGTCCTCTTCCATTTCCACAAATATTGCACTCAAGTACATCGGCCTTTAAATCCTGTATACACTGCTTCCACCTTTCTACCTTCCCTTCTTTGCTTAGACTGGTTTTCCATCTTAGCTCTTGATATTCATATAAGTGGTTCTCTTTTCTCCGAAGGTCTCTCTAGTTTTCCTGTAGGCAGTATCTATCTTACCCCCTAATGACACATGCTTCTACATCTTTACATTTGTCCTCTAGCCATCCTTGCTTAGCCATTTTGCACTTCATGTCGATCTCATTTTTGAAACGTTGGTAATTCTTTTTTCCTACTCTATTTACTGCGTTTTTATATTTTCTCCCTTCAACAATTACATTCAATATCTCTTCTGTTACCCAAGGATTTCTCCTAACCCCCATCTTTTTACCAACTTGATCCTCTCCAGTGTGTCAAGAGCTGTACCGCCTCACTCGATGTAGAAGAACGTAGGTGGTAACAACATCCCAGTCATTATGGAAATTTGCACTGACATGACATCAAAATAAAATAACAAAACAGACATTAAGAAGACACAAAAGTACTATTTCAATTACTCTTATGAGGAGGAGTGCGACATAAATAGACTGACGGAAAAAAATCGCTCCGTCAAGGAGGAGTTCTGCGAAATAAACGAAAGTAACGAAAGTTGGTAGCGTCTTTCTACATCTGATAAAAGATGTGTGTTAAATTTCCGCGGCAATCGCGTAAGAGTGGCGCTAGTAACGTCATTATCACGGTGCAAATCAGCGTTGCTTTAAATACGCACTGTATAGGTCGTGAGCGTTAGTTACCTTCGAGATTGGGCGTGGTGAGTTGATAGTTGTCAAGAATGTCTTTAAGGCGACAAAGACGCCGTTACGAAAACCTCACTGAGTTTCGACGAGGTCGTGTACTAGGGCTAAAGACGTTGTATGTTCGTCTGCGATACTGCGGAAATACGTGGCAGGAATGTAGCCACTGTACATCATTTCTGGCAGCGGTGGTGACGAGAATGTGCGGTCGGAAGAAGACAGGGCTCCGGACGGCCGCGTGTCCCTGCTGAGAGGGAAGACCATCGTGTGCCTCTGTAGCAGCAATCTGAGCAGCAGTTAGCACCACCGTGACACAGTGAACCGTTTCAAATTGGTTACTTCAAGGGCGGCCACGAGCCAGACGTCCTTCAGCGTGCATTCCACTGACCCCAAGCCACCTCCATTTTCAACTTAACTGGTGTCAAACTAGAGCTCATTCTAGGGTAGGGTCGAGGTCTATGGCGTTTCCTAAGAAAGCTCGGTGACATTTGCGAGTGCTAGACAATGTACCCGTACTCCTTTGTTCTTGCAGCCCAGTTCTATTCCACCCAGTCCTTTCATTCTCTATCGCTACTCTCTGATCACCTTATCGAGGACACACAGAGCAAAGGGGAGGTTCCGTCTTCTCCCTGTCTCACTCCAGTTTTGGTCTTAAAGGCCTCAGACAGCTTTACTCTGAACTTGACCTTGGATGATGTGTTGCGTAAGATCTGTTTAACCAGTTCACTGGATGTTCTATCCAAACTCATCTACTTTAAAATCTGGAACAGTGTGTGTCTGTGTACAGAATAAGAGGCTTTCTTGAAGTCTATTAATGTAAGCTCCTCTGTTTTTGATAAGCGAAGCGATTATCAGTTTTAGATTCAGGATCTGTTCTGCGCATGATCTCTTCTTTCTGAAGCCCCCTTGGTGCTCATCAAATTGTGGATTTATTTGTTCTTCCTCTCTGTTTAGCAGTGCTTTTGAGAATACTTCAAAGGTCACAGGTATTAAAGAAATTTCCCTGTAGTTCCCAAGTTCCATCTCCTCGCTTTTCTTACGGATAGGATGTATTATTGCCGATGTCCAACCTTCTGGAAGCTGCTCTTCTCCCCAGATTTTTCGTATAACTTGTGTTAGTTCTATGATCACTTTCTCGATCGCATACTTCAAAGAGTCCTGCGATTATCCCGCCTTCCGCAGGTGTTTTGTTATCTTTCAAGGTTCTTATAGTGTTCTTAACCTCTTCTATAGTTGGTGGTTCCGAGTTAGGGTTTGGTTCTTTCTCATTGTAATTGAATGTCTCGGATGGTCTTCAAAGTATTTCGCCAAGATCTGACTGTTTTCCATGTTTCCATACACTATCTTTCCCTGTTTACTCTTAAAGCTGAGGTTTGGAGGATCATATCTACTTAAGTTGGTCTTCAATGTTCTATGGAAGTCTCGCGTGTTGTTCTTCCGGCGACTACAATCATTGTGAAATACGTGAAATCTTTTCTCAGCTGCGAATGCGAAAAACCGTCAACTGTATAAGGGAATGACGACAGTGAAAATCTGTGCCGGGTCGGGACCCGAACTCGTATTTCCCGCTTTATGCGAGCGATCGCCTTAACTGCTTTAGCTATCCATGTACGGTTTACGGCCAGACGCAAACTTCCATAGTCGTCGTTCTGTGACACAACCTGGATTAGTATACTCATTATGTAATTCTCGTACAGGGGAGGACATTTTAAGTCAAAGTCGCTGCCTATTATCGTCGGATAAATGCGAAATTGCAGAGCGTTTGTTAAGAAGATCGATGGAAGGTTCTTTCAGCCGTGCATTTTCGTTGTCGTTATTCCCTCATACAGCAGGTGGTTGTTCATATTCGCAATTGTGAAAACTTTTCATGTAATTCTGACTGTATCTGCCACATTTAGTGTCTCCGGGAACGAGTCATACATCCGCTTGATGGTGGAGTTGTTTGGTGCATCCCTACCATACTTTCCTGTGGAGGCATTCTGAGTCGTAGCCCAAGTGGAACGTCTAATGTACTTAGCTACAATGAATGCTGTTTCTGTAATACGCAACCCATTCCTTCCTATTACACAAGATTCAAACCTGCAACAAAAAAGAGATATTCTTCCGTAGGGCTGCGTCATCTTTTGAAGTCATTACTTCTATACCGAACAGAGTTTCTGATTGGAGAACATATTTGCTGAGTCAGTTCCAGCTTGTTATCCAATGGACCAGTAGGCTGCACACAGTGCAACGGTGAGCTCGGATTCCGGCTGGTTTTCGCGCTGTCTGCAGAGCAGGCAGCGGAATCTTGTCTTCCGCCCCCACCCAAGCCGTCACCCCTTCCCTGCTTATTAAATTCCGCGTCCGTTTCTGCGCGACTGCGTCTGGCATTCCCCCGACAGGGGGAGACATACCTTTCCGTTCCCTCTATAGCAATGCCCGGCGTCTGCACCCAACACGAAAATCATCTGCAGACAACAAAATCTCGTAACGGAAATATTCAGTTTCCGTGGTGTAACCCCTCCCTCCCACCGTTCTCTCTTTCTCTCTCTCTCTCTCTCTCTCTCTCTCTCTCTCTCTCTCTCTCTTATTTGTGACGTCAATATTCGTCGTTGTCCTACTTTTTGTACGATTTCCGTGATATTTACGCGCATGGAGTCATTCTGCCACATATGAAATTTTTCAGAATAATAATAGGAGCTATAGAATACTCAGGGAGACGACAGCCAGCAACAAACACTGTGCAAAAAAACCTGTATTTCATTGCCAGGATTGGATTCGGGCTACTGTGCCCGTTTTCACATGGCTGCACTGGTTGTATTACACTGCCAGTATCTTAGCATACGTAAAAATATGCTAATGTGCATGCAGTTGTGTGCACTGCCAGTGGTTTTTTTTTAAGGCGGCGGAGGGTGGGATGAAGGGAAGGGGGAGGGAAGCAACCGATGATATCAGCGGCAATGAGTAAAAATGTGGGCCAGACCGGGACTCGAACCCGAGATCTCCTGCTTTCTAAGCAGTTGCGCTAACCACTGCGCCATCTTTTTTTGTTTTTTTTTTTTTTTGTTTTTTTTTATTCGCAACATCGCTTCCTTTGCACCATACATTATTTTGTTCATCAAGAACTGTCAAAAGCTGTTTGCCACCATACTTGAGATACATTTTCATTCTCGAGGACTGTTGTATTTTATCTCACACCTCTTATAAGAAGTACAGACACTGTGCCACTATATAGAAATGTAGAAATAATTTTTCATTTTATATTTCATTTTAAATTTCATATTAGTTGTTTTGTTTCTCTGAGCTCGACTTTTTCTTTTATTCATTAACAGCGTTCACGTTTTTTCGAATAACTGACTCTTACGTTCGTTGTGGAGTTGACTGATCACTTTCCAGAGGCTAGTTCCCTATTCAGAAAGTTGTACACTATCACACAAAGCATTAATCATATACATTTTTTTATTTTTTCTTTTTTTCTTTTTATTTTTTGTTTTTTTATTTTTTCTTTTTTGTTTTTTTTATTCTATTAAAAATCCCAGGCAGTCACCGATCCGAATACTAACGTTGTTGCTTAACTTGGGTGATTGCACGAGAACGGTTGATTTTTTTTTTTTTATTTATTTAGTTAGCTTTCGGAATTTAGCACTGCTATGTGACAGTAGGCTCTGGACACCGTTCACTGCACATGCGCTTAGTAGCTCGTCACGCTCCTCGACCGACTAAGATCCCAGCCAGCGCCACCTAACCGCAGCCCCTGTCGATGTCCTCCATGCCCGTTAATTTTAGATTCCCGCCGGAAGCCGAACGATATCGTGCATCAGCACTGAAGGTGATGGATTCATAGCCCATAGAGGCGAATCAATTATATGAATGAAAGATGTGACTCATCCATATCATTTTTCCCGAAAGAACAGACTCCACGCGTTCTCGTCATTTGTTCTTTTTGAATTTTTGGGATAAGCAGGAAACATTTAAATGTAAACAACTTTCGCAGAGTGGGCGTTCGACTGTGGCACACCAACACCTGAAAACAGCAGGAGCGATAGACCGGTGCTTTGCAAGTAGTCTTTTTGTTTACAAGGAACTGAACCTACCTTTTATGTGCTGCGAAATGAAATGTTTAAGAGGGTTTCTTTCAGAGAGGGGTGGGGTGGAGAGATTATTTCGTGGACTAACTTCCAGTGTTTTTTGACGTATCATCATAGAAACTTAAAGTGCATCGATAATGGTAATGAGATAACATTGATAACATAACACTGATAGAAGCTGTTTACTAAAACATCTAAAGCTTTCGTGAACTATTTAATGGTACTGGTGTCAATCACCAGTTTTTAGTAACATTAAAGATTTCTGACCATCTCTAAATGCAGGTATATAAATTCGGCTTACGTTTAGCAGATGATTTTTTTCATCATTTGATTAGGCATCTTCAAGGTAGTAAGTTACATACCCATTTTCACTTCAATGCAGCGTATTTAATTTCCATATTTTTTTTAAATACACATCCCGAGGATGGATAAAATACTTTTCTGTATTGTGCCATTGTTCCTATACGCGACGCCGGCCGGAGTGGCCGAGCGGTTAAAGGCGCTACAGTCTGGAACCGCACGACCGCTACGGTCGCAGGTTCGAATCCTGCCTCGGGCATGGATGTTTGTGATGTCCTTAGGTTAGTTAGGTTTAAGTAGTTCTAAGTTCTAGGGGACTTATGACCACTGTAGTTGAGTCCCATAGTGCTCAGAGCCATTTGAACCATTTTCCTATACGCGACAAACAACTGTGGCCCGGGTACAATCTTGCTGAATCATAGGTTTTATCACTTAACAACATGTGTTTGTCTTTATCTCTGTTTTGGTTTATGTTGCCAACTAATATATATTAATATTTACCCCCAGTAGTTAGTTTTTGTTTACTTGGGTTTTGTCATTCAGTTGCTTGCTGTCGTCATGCTTTTGGATACGATACTTCTCTTACATTAGCAGGAGATATTTATTGTGCCTTTGTTCTGCCTGCTGTTCATTCCTACATAATACACTGCATAGCACTATAAATCAGTCATCGGTGTAACTGTCAGTCATTCACAAACTTCGAGATGTGTCTCAGAAATTGACATTTAGGTATGTAGGCAGAAATTTGCATGCAAGTGTATAACAACAGTAGTTGTTAATTTTTGTGTGTTTTTTATTTTATTAGTGAGACACTGTTACAAGAATATCTTTAAAGTAACAGTCCAAGCTGCTCTAAATTATTTAAAGAAAATAATTTTCCTGCTTAGGCGTATGTGTTACATGGAAATTTATTTCATTATTTAGTAACAAGCTAATTTCGCCCCGTTGGTCATTGTGAAGCTAAATGACGATAAAATCGTTATGGCAGCCACATGTTATGTACCACACAGCAGTGCGTTATATGTGATTGCGGTTTTTTTCCTCCACATGTGAGCTTAACATCTGTGATACTTTTGTCCGTACCAGCTATGGTGGTGCTAAAACCTTTATGGACGCCATGACATGTTGCTTTTCCCCCTCATGGATATGTTCAGAACACCATATTGTAAGCCTGTTGTTGTCTTCACTCTGGAACTGAGTTGATGCAGCTCTATATGTTAACAGCAGAGCTACATGTCCTCGGGAAATATAACGGGTGTAATTTCCTCTTTGCTCTCAGTCGTTCCTAGTACCAATACACAAAGGCATCGTGGCGAATGTTAAAAGGCCAGATCAGTGAGTCATCCAGACTGTTTCAGTAGCAGCTACTGAAAAGCCTTCTGCCCCTCTTCACGGACGATATATTTGTCTGGCCTGGTTGCACCTATGGTGCGGCTATTTGTATCGTTGAGGCACGCAAGCTACCACACCTCGGCAAGATCCTTGTTTGTTGGTGGGACGAGTTGTCTGTAAAGCATGCTCTCCAATGGATGTCTGCAGGTGTTTGTCTTTCTTCAATCAAGAAAAGCGTAACATCATATTGATCCTGTTGGGACGCTTTTGATAGTAACGTCGCCACAGTGCACCTTTCCGCACTTGCCGCACGCACGTCTGAAAGACACAAATCCACACTAACCCTTTGCCTAAATGCCGATGCTTGTATACACGCATAGCATACGCGCTACGTTGCATATACTCCGCAGCAGCGCCCTCAAACGCAAAGTTTTTGATCGCCTCCTCGTATCTTTATGGATGATACATCACTTTCCAACTGAATGGAGAGATTTCTGCATTACACATTTTTTTTGCAAGTTGTACAGAAGACATTTTTATTGTGTGTCTATATATAAAAGGAAGTGTACTGACTGACTCATCATCGCCAGTCCAAACTGCTAAGGATACAAACGTTGAAATTTGCAGATGGTGTTGGTTTGTACTTTAGTTATGGTTTAAGAAGGGATTTTCAAAATTCCAGCCCTAAGACGGTAAAATAGGAGAAAAGGTTTTTTGAAAATAAGTCGCTATGAAGATGATCTTTAAGCTAAAACTACGAAAATTGTTATTTGGTTTCTCAGTCAGAAATAAATACGTGTTTTAGTATTTTTGGAAATTTAACTCCTATGGGGTCAAATAGTGAGTGAAATTTTTTTGGAAGCAAATTACTATTGAAGAACTACTGAAGCATTTTAAAACTGAATCTATGAAAATTGCTTTTGACTCAGTTAGAAAGAAAAAATTACATGTTTCAATGTTTTTGGAAATTCAGCGCCTTACGGGGTGAAAAGGGGATGAAAATTTTTAAGAAAATACTTCATTACGAAAGCACTTGGAAAGCTAAATCTATGAGAATCAGTATTTGGTTTCTCGGCTAGAAACTAAAAAAAAAAGTATTTCATTGTTTTAGGGAATTAACCTCCTAAGGGGGTGAAATAGGACCTGATTGGCTCACGCTCCGCAAGCTCAAACCGCTCAGGATAGAAACTTCAAATTTGGGGAGGGCGTTAATTTTAGAAATTTCACTCCTAAGGGATGAAATCGGGGATGAAACGGTAAATGTGTTGTATTCCAGTCTTTGATCACAATATCAATTCTTTAGATGACCGGTTTCTGTCCGTAATGACCATCCTCAGATCTTTTTATTTTGATGATGCCACTATGGCCTTATCACTTTACGACATGGTGTAAAAAAAAATCTGAGGAGGGTCATTACGGACGAAACCGGTCATCTAAAGAATTGATATTGTGATCAAAGACTGGAATAAAAAACATTGTACAATATTGGATCACTGTGTGTTCGCGACTATGTCGCAGTTGAATGAAACGGTATTTGAACTACGAAAATTTGTATTTGGTTTTTCAGTCAGAAATTTAAAAATACGGGTCCTGCTCTTTTTGGAAATTAAACCCCTAAAGGGGAGAAATAAGGAGATGAAAAATTCTAGAAAATGTTTCACAACATTGAAACAGTTTTAAAGCCAAATCTGTGAAAATCGGTATTTCAGTTCTCGGTTATAAATAAAGAAATATATGGTGGAAGATGAAAGTTTCTGTGGAAATATCACTGCAAGAACTCAAAGGCTAGGATTAACAAAAACCTCTGACTCCAGTTGCCAGACTCGCTTTTGGTCCGAAGCACACGGCTTATGTGGCCATAATTAGCTTGGAACAACATAAAAATTCAATTACAGAAAAAAATTGTGCAGACCAGACGATTTTACAATTAAATAAGTATTCAGAAAGTAACGTTAGATTGAAAAATTTGAATGTAAGTTATGGCTATGTTATTAGGAACAAAGGAAAAAGGAAAGTGGGATAAAAATTCTAAGGTTCCACCACAAGTGTCGATCTAAGTGCAAGGATTTCGGTGGTACTCTTAGAGCCATTCACCTCTCAATGGCGTACTGATTCCGTATGCTATTGTTAACGAAGGTACAAAAATACGGGATAGGTTCCCAGGTGTGTGAGTGGCTCGAAGACTCCTCAAGTAACAGAACCAAGTAAGTTATCCTTGACGGCGGTATTCATCAGAGACAAGGAGTGCCCCAGGGAAGTGTGATTGGACCGCTGTTATTTTCGGTATACGTAAATGATCTGACGGACAGAATGAGCAGCAATCTGCGCTGTGGTGAATGGGATCGTGTCACCGCTGAACGACTCTACGAGGATGCAAGACGACTTGGACAAATTTTCTAGTTAGTGCGATGGGTGGCAGCTAGCGCTAAATGTAGAAAAATGTAAGTTAATGCAGATAGTAGGAGAAACAGACCCATCATGTTAGAATACAGTATTTAGTAGTGTGCTTCTCGACATTCACGTCTGTGAAATGGAATGAACATATAGGGATTGTAATAGGGAAGGGGTGTTATAAAGAATAACTAAACTCTTCATTATTATATCATTGATTAATGTTTGGTGTTTTGATCCGTAATTCTTTTATGCTGTAGCATAAACGAATGTGAATTTCACATGGGTGCGTATGTGCAGCCCTACAAAGATGTTTATAGGCCTCTGGAGGTATTGTCTTGTTGGATGGGACATTGGATAAGACAAACGAAAGACAAAGGTGAATACATTATCTCTGTGGAGTCTGACGCGTAAAGAACCAATGTACGGTGCTTAAAATGGCCACCACCAGAGTCAACACAACCTTGCGAAGATTGCTGCACACCTCCTAGCATTTCAGAGGAAATTACACTGCAAGCAGCAGAAATACGTGGTTTTGTATCATCTATAATTGTTTGAAGAGGTTGACGTCTATTGGCATATCTTCCGGCGTACACGAGATACGAAACGAAAGTTATACTTCCTACATTCGCTTCAGCCTGTGAGCATGTCCACTCTTTTCGCATTGGTAAATACCATCTGCCAAGCATGTCCTACTACGTCCAACACCACACAATAAGTGACAGGACAGGGGTTTATTGGGAGATTTTTACAAAAGTATGGCTCATGGGCATACGAGACCGCATATGCGATACTAGTGCTATGCGTTGTTGGGTAGTGTTGGAGTGTTTGGAATCCGCACCGGGTCGAATTAGAGGAAGACATCGAAACAATTCAGAGATGGGCTGCTAGTTTTGTTACCGGAGGTTCGAACAAGACGGAGATATTACGCTAGTGCTTTGGGAACTCATACGGGAATCCCTGGAGGAAAGGCGACGTTGTTTCCGAGTACCACTACTGAGAAAATTTAAAGAACTGGTATTTGAGGCTGATTGCTGAGCGATTCTACTGCGGCAAATATACTTTTCGAGTTAGGACCGTGATAAAAAAATTAGAGATAAGGGCTCTTACGGAGGCGTATAGCTAGTCGTTTTTCCTTCGCTCTATTTGCGAGTGGAACAGTAAAGGAAATAAGTAGTACTTGTACAGGGCACCCTCCGCCATGCACCATACAGTGGATTGCGCAGAATGTGTGTAGATGTAGCGATTGAGTATATGGGAAGCATTTCCGGATGAATGTGGAGTCGCTGCCGTAAGTCTGTCTCCTATTCTATTCTGCCAACTATTCTGTTGTAGTTTGCTTCTTGAATGTAACTACCCAGTGTAGGTGTCACTTTGTATTTAAACTCTTAGTCTTTTATCAGTGTAGCGCCACAGGTTATCGTTTCGTTAATGATACAACAGGAACGCAAAGCCATGACCAGAAGTTTTCGGTCGGTTTCTGAATGACGACAGTCAAGGTGTGTTCTGACTCGGTGTGTAACGAAGCCGCTGGGGAAGGTTGTTAAGCTCTGAAGACGTGTGGAATGCGTGGCATGGCGTGTCGCCGCTAAGTATAGCGGGAAACACAGCACACGAGCGCTCACCTAGAAGCTGCGCCGGCGAGGCACCTGGCCCTGTCTCACACGACGTGTGGGCGCAGGTCCGCAGCGAAGGCACATCGGCAGGTAGACTGTCGCTGCCGTCTAGATGCCCATGTCACAGTATGCCACGAAAGTGGAGAAAGTACACACACACACAGGTCTTTCAGATAGTGTGTTCTTCTCTGTAACTTAACAAATTAGATAGGTATACGTAAGAAGTGCTACTCGTTCTGTGGTGCTATAAACAGTCTGTCTAGTTATTTTGCAGAGAATTACAGCAACGAGCTATTATTTTTGAATAGAACACTATTTTTTTCTATCAAACAACTGTGCACGAATCGATTTAAAAATATTATAAATGATTATAACCCTTTCCACCCTGAGAGGAAATCTCTTAAAATTTTACCGGATATGTACCAACTACCATGCATTATTACGTGTAGAATCAGGTAAAAATACTGAAAAAATTCACATAGTGGTAGTTTGTTCAAGAAGTCACCAGCATTATCGTGCTACTCAAAATTCAAACGTGTATAAAACGCAAGTAGCTTTTCATGGAAGTGTCTAGACACCTTACACACCTTAAGTGAAAGATTCTCAGTCTAAAATGATACAGGAACTTCCTTAAACTAATGAAATGTAGGAAAACAGAATGCATTTATCTCGGTAACGCATGGCTTTGTCTTGTCGTTGAAGTTTTAAATCATCTGTTGTACTCCGGTGGTCATAGCATGAAATAAAACAGCTGCCAAACGGAAGCTGGGTGCTCGCACCATCGCTGCAGTCTGGAGTGACGCAGAAACGTGATGTAGCTGAAACACGAAAAATTTATAATCGAACCCGCACGATTGTGCGAGCCAGAGTGGAAATGGATATAGAATCCGCCTCGGTTGCAAATAGAAAGCGGATGTTGACCTAGGTTTCGGCGCGGATAACCACGCCTTCTTTGGAACACACTGAAACTGCAAACTGTCTAAAGAGGCGTGGTCAAACATTAATACAGAACGCCCAAAAGGGCAAAAGACTCGCGTAAAATGTAAAATAAACGGTACGTGTGTACTATGTCAATAGCTGTACTTGGCTCAAACGTCAGAAAGGTCAAATAATGTAACGGGCTTAATATACATGCGTGAAAGGACGTATATTAAGCCCGTTACATTATTTGCCCTTTCTCGTCAATAGCTATTAGAACATAAGGGTAGTTTGTCTGTTCCACGCTATATGCGTTCATAGACCTCACTTGCTTAAGTTTCGTGGTTCAGTACCTTAAGTACCTGATTTTAAGAAACTAGTCTAGCCTTAGGTTCTTTTTGCACTATCTTGGTACGTATCCGATACCCTATTCAAAATGACCTCTGTCGGTCATTAGATATAAAGGGCGATGAAGGCGATGTTATACGTCCGTTCACACAATTACATTAAGCCTGTCATACTAATTTGACCCTTTTCTGGTCGATAGCGCTTAGAATTTAATATAGTAACTTTACACGCTTACCGAAGCGTAGTCATCAGATACTATCACCGACCCCAAGTCATTGAAAAATGGGTTATTCATCCCCCATATTTTAGCCTGGTTCTAGCTGATGGTATTTTGTCTGTCGTGCGTGCATGCGTTTTGACCATCCTTGGAATTTGCTATCCCACATATATATTTTCAGCCTGTCCACATTCTATAGTTCTATAAATCCGTCCTCGAGCTAGGACACTGTACATACACACGCATTAACTTCTTGCGCCTTCGACCCGGTCATCGGATCACATTCGTAACACATTTTTTGCCAATCACATGGAAGACGACGATTTCTCAATTTGTGCAGGCGCCTCCCTTTCTGACTTTCTCACAGCCTAGCTGCCGGCGCCACCTCAGTTTACAGCTATTGACATGGTACACACGTACCCTTTATTTTAGATTTTACTCGAGTTTTTTACCCTTTTGGGCGTTCTGTATTAATGTTTGCCTCTTTAGGCAGTTTGTAGTTTTGGTGTGTTCCGAAGACGGCGTGGTTATCCGCGCCGGAACCTAGGTCAACATTCGGTTTCTATTTGCAGTCGAGGCGGATTCTTTATAATCATTAAATTATTCATGATTGACGACCACGGCGTCCTAACCTCCTCCTAGGAAATATATTGTTCGATTCTTGGACATCAACACGCACACAAAGGGTCTTCGTGCCTGCGATGTCTACACTGACATTTTCAAGGACAACACCTAAACAGTTCACGGTAAAAGATCGATGCAACTCACCTGTCAAGAGTACCCGCGAAGAAGCGCGGATCGACGATTTCATGTGAATGGATTCCATACCACAAGTAGTGGACCACCTCCTTTGTCGAGCGATACGACGTATCCTCTTAGGGCAGCAATGCGTATTACAACGGTTCCTTGTTCCGTAATTTGTGAACGTGGATTCATCGGGGAACGTAACACTTTCAAAGGCATCCAGAGTGAAATTATTCAGGATCCATTCGCAGAAAGTAACTCTCCGATTGAAATCGTGCATATGGAGCTCCTTTCTCAATGACAGGTGATAGGTGTGAGTACTGTTAGTCACACCGCAGTCGGGGTGATACCAGTGGCTAAAGCGACTTCTTGTACGCGTACACGCTGATCATGATGTATTGCAGCTAAAAGGCTTCTGTAGCCTGCCCTCACCTCTCGCTGTTGTTCGCTTATTACCGCTGGCCCTTCTCAAACTAGTTATTTCTCAATGTCATCGTTCAGAATGAAAGAACGTAATGGCGGATGGAGCTCTCCGCCCGGGGTATCTCACGAGACAGGCCACGGTATCGGTATCGTGTCGGCATTCACCGAGCACGAGCAACATGTCAACGCACTCATTGGGTGTGTTCGCCACATTTATTCCACATTTATGCGTGACAGGCGAACCCCATCTGTTAATGCATTCCCACCTGTCCGTATACGGCCGTTTGAGGATACGGTCAAACTGAACATGACTTTAGATCATTGGTGACTTCATGTACAGCATGTTGCATCCATCCCTTAAACTTTGAATGTTCCTTCCGCCCTAACTAAAACTGATAGAAATTTGATTTAAATTGATTTGTACACAGTTGATTTAAATATTGTATATCGCCTTTTTTGGGTGATCAGTCTTCTCACTGCTTTGATGCGGCCCCCCACGAATTCCCTCCTGTGCCAGCCTCTTCATCGCAGAACAGCACTTGCAATCTGCGTCCTCAATTATTTGCTGTATGTGCTCTAATCTCTCTTTTCCTCAAGTTTTTACCCTCTACGGTTCGCTCTAGTACCATGGATACAGTTCGCTCTGGTACCATGGAAGTCAATCCATCATGTCTTAACAGATGTCCTATCATCATGTCCGTTCTCCTTATCAGTGTTTTCACAATTCTCGAATTTTTCAGCTTTTGCAGTCTCCGGAATTGTGTGGATGATATTTACCCGAAAGTCAGATGGTATGTCGCCAGACTGATACATTCTACACACCAACGTCAATACTCGTTTTTTTGTTGTTTTTTTTTCATTTACCCCAGTGATTTTAGAAATTCTGATAGAATGTTATCAATCCTTTCTGTCTTATTTGATCTTAAGTTCTCCAAAGCTCTCTTGAATTCTGATTCTAATCCTGGATCCCCTGTCTCTTCTAAATAGACTCCTGTTCCTCCTCCTATCACATGATGCTAATCTTCCCCCTGATAGAGGCTTTCAACGTATTCTTTCCATCTATCCGCGCTCTCCTCTGCATTTAGCAGTGGAATTACCGTTGCACCTACATGATAGAAAAAAAATTTAAAAGTTTTAAATTTTTCCCCATGTTTTTTGCGGTGCAAAAAACTCGAGCTTCTTCATTAAATCCATTGTATCCGTTTTTTGATGCTTCTGAGTGGGTGTCAAGTGCTTTTTGTATGTGTTGCCATAGCTGATTTTGTGAATTAGTTACATGTGCTAACAGTTGATGTGTTCAGTGTATCTGATTTCAAAGTTCGTGCTAGTTT
Source organism: Schistocerca cancellata (assembly GCF_023864275.1). Taxonomy (NCBI): domain Eukaryota; kingdom Metazoa; phylum Arthropoda; class Insecta; order Orthoptera; family Acrididae; genus Schistocerca; species Schistocerca cancellata. The sequence goes on from NC_064626.1 coordinate 1,121,020,333, forward strand.
GCGTATACTGGATGAAACACGTGGCACTTACACCGCAGATATTTCGGACATGGAAGGCACTATCGAATACGGTTTTCGCAGTACTGAATGGTAGGAAACTGCGTGTATTTCCAGCCAATACTCAGATTTTGAGAGCTTGACGAAAGTGCAGTTTTTGTACAACAGTTACAAATTTTTAAATGGGGACAGTGCCTGTTGACAGTAAAGAGTTAGAGGCGCGTAAATCTACATCTACATGGATACTCTGCTAATCACATTTAAGTGCCTGGCAGAACGTAAATGAGGATGTCAGTGGTAGTGCAAGTAGTTTACGCGTTGTATTGTGAAATTGTAAACACAGATAGCTGTTTGTTCCATCCTGTTGACGACGTTGTGTTTGTTTACATTGTGTTGTGTGCACACTGCGAATCCGTTGCGACGGTCCTGTCACTTATTGTGTGATAGTGGACATAGTAGGACATGCTTGGCAGATGGTATTTACCAATGCGAAAAGAGTGGACATGCTCACAGGTTGTAGCGAATGTAGGAAGTATAACTTTCGTTTCGTGCCTTGTGTACGCCGAAAGATGTGCCAATAGACGTCAACCTCTTCAAACAATTATAGATGATATGAAACCACGTGTTACTGCTGCTTGCAGTGTAATTTCCTCTGAAATGCTAGGACGTGTGCAGAAATCTTCGCAAGCTTGTTTTGACTCTGGTGGTGGCAATTCTAAGCACTCTCTTTGAGGGTACAGTGGTTCTTTACGCGTCAGACTCCACAGAGATAATGTATTCACCTTTGTCTTTCGTTTGTCTTATGAAATGCCCATTTAACAAGACAATACCTCCAGAGGCCTATAAACATCTTTGTAGAGCTGCACATACGCACCCATGTGAAATTCACATTTCTTTATGCTACAGCATGGAACAGACAACTGTCGTTGTACGACATCTCGAAAACTACTTTCACTAAATTTCTGCAACGAACACCATCGAAGTTATAATTTAGTCTCCTTTGATTGTAGTCATGTCAGTAGGCATTGTTTCATGTAAATATTAGTACCTTTGTAAATAAACACGCATTTGACACTCAAAAGAACATGTATAGGGCCTGTAAAGGCGTGCCCCTGCGTACCATTCCAAACCGTGAAATTCGCATATCAAAGGGACCTTGAATTATTGAAATACTTGCGATTCGTGTTTCAAGCGGTTCATCCTGTATAGTAACTTGAAATTCTAAGTGAGAAACAAGATGGTTTAGTTTTTCAGACGTTTCTCCTGTATATGATAACGGTATTAATTTCCACAAATAAGTTCGTTTCCACATAGACTGTCTTTGATATTTACGACAAAAGAGATTAAATCGTAATCTGTAATTTAATAGTCAATAATGATTAAATAAATTTTATAATTGACAACTTTATGTAAATAATATAATCTACAAAAATTTAATATTACTAACAAACTCTGTCGTAATATCTCTGTAATAGGACTTGACATAGAATGGCAATCTGGAGAGCGATCATATGATTTACGTAATTTTTTTTATTTGATTGTTTTGGTCGCAAAGTGTTTTGAACAGAAAGACCGATTTCTGCTATGCAGTAACCATCTTCAGAATATCTGTTTTTGCTGCCCTGCAACACGTCGTAGCCATGTAAAAATAGCTCATGGCTATGACTTTTTGAAGTGCAAAAGAATGACCGATTCTGTTCTTTTCGACCAAGACAATCGACTAAAAAATTATGTTTGTGACATGTTATGATTACAAAACCAAACAGTTTAAATGATGGTGTGCGTGTGCGTGTGCGTGTGCGCGTGCGCGTGCGTGTGCGCGTGCGCGTGCGTGTGCGCGAGAGAGATTCTGTGCAATGGATGTGTACAATACTCTTCAAAGTAGACAGACAGTAGTTCAATTACTAACATCAGCACATAAAAAGCTCTAAAGACTTATTTAGTCTCATATTATGATTGTAGTATAACCTCAAACTACAGTGCAAGAGGGGCTTGAAAGTTACATATGCAATTACACCAAAAATATTTATGTAAGAAATGCACTTAAAAATGAGAATAAATTCTCAAACGCCTTGGGCAAGACATAGAAAAATATATAACTGGTGCACTTTTTCATTATTTAAATCGTGAGTGATATATTTGCAGGATTTACAAAAACGTGGATTATGATTAATAAAGTTTTCTGCTGTCTTGGATATTTGGGCCGAATTACTAGTAATATTTAGTTACAATATTCGCAAAATTATTCTCTTTTTCATTTAATTATCCGAAACAATCTGTATTTATTCTTGCGAATTGAATCCGGCGAAAATAAAAGACTAGGCCAGACCTGCTAGGGAGTTTTTCCTCCAAGAAAGATTGTTATGTGCAGGATGATGTCGTTTCAAAATAAAAACAGTCTCAGTTGCGAAATTATTTAATGTCAGTGACGCTTTTCATCATTTTCGGCGAACCATCAGATTGTGTAAAAGTGCCGGCCGCGGTGGCCGAGCGGTTCTAGGCGGTTCAGTCCGGAACCGCGCGACTGCTACGGTCACAGGTTCGAATCGTGCCTCGGGCATGGATGTGTGTGATGTCTTTAGGTTAGTTAGGTTCAAGTGGTTCTAAGTTCTAGGGGACTGATGACCTCAGAAGTCAAGTCCCATAGTGCTCAGAGCCATTTGAACCATTTGTGTAAAAGTATCTGGATATGAAACTCGTCCGTCATGTAAAATGGAAAATGGACGCAACAGTAACTGGGTGCGTTGCGTCCTTTTGCACTTTATATGGCCGTATGATTGATGGGTTTCATATCCCGCTACTTTTACACAGTCTGATGATGCCCCAAAAGGGTCAAAAGAGTCATTGACAGTAAATGATTTTGCAACCAAGACTGTTTTATGCTAAAATAATTTCAAACTGGTTGCTTTAGCACCCTGTCACGAGGAAATGGAATAATTTGTAGCCTATACTTGGCTCTGCTGTACAGAACGTACGTACTCTTGTTATATACATAACAAATGGTATAACCAGTGAGACAGCACGTTACGTCAGAAGCTCCATGGCGAGCCGCCTACGGGCGGGCGCCCGTCGTTACGCGAGCGCATTCTCCTCTGCGATGCAGTGTTGCGCAACCCGACGCCGCTGCGTGCATCAGCAGCGAGCTGTGAGCGCGAGAGGGCCGTCCGTGTTAACGGGGGAGCACGTCAGCGACACGCAGGCGCGCCCCCTCACCCACAGCCGCCACGTCTGTCCGGTACACGTTCTCCGTCAGCTAGCAGACGCGTGGACATCACGCTCAGGTGACAAGTGTCTTCGCCCACCAGCGGGCACACGGTTCTTTCGTGAGTTCGTGCTTGGCGCGCACACAGTCTCCCTTCCCTGCCTGCGTTTCCTTCACTGTGCTCCTCCCTCCCTATCTTCGCTCCCTCGCTGCTGTCCCCTCCTTACCCCGTCTCGGTATTCTGATTTATGTCGACCTGTCTATCCACCTGGTTCCCTTGTATGGCTTGCAATTTTGTTCCTCCTGCCTTTTCTCTTTCATTCTTTTTGGTGTTCAGGTCCCCGATTGGGGTTTGATCACCACTACTAAATTCTGTGTTTTTAGAGTGAGCCATCTGGGAAGAACTCACTTCCTAGCGTCTACGGCGTGGATTGCTCCTACCCTTCCTTCCCCACCGTAAGCCCTGTGGTGTGCGTACTGTAAGACCTTCGGTACACACACCATCAGATTATTTGACTTGTCGCGCTAACGAAGTAGGCGAGTGTCAGCAATATGTGTCGTGGTCTTACCGTGGCGTGTTTATCTTCTGCCGTTAGGTCAGACGATATAAATGCCACTTGCACGCTTGGAATAGCAAATTGACGGTACCAACTTTAAACAGAACTTGATTAATTTTCACACACATTTATTAAAATAACAACAAGCATAAAAATTGCTTAACTTGGTTCTGGATGCTATTTACAATTGACAGTCTGAAGTTCCTTCGGTATTGGTACGTTAATCTTATTCTCGCATATATCTCTGATACTTCACAAAAGTGTCTGTACATTTATCTTCATGGCTATGTACAGGAATACGGTAATCTTACTAGGCGCAGACTGAAACTTGACTATAGACTGGTACAGACAAATGTAGAACTCGTACAGACTGGTACAGACTAATGCAGACTGGTACAGACAAATGCAGACTGCCTAATCGGAGGTCTGTACACTCGTTATAATACCTCGCGCGTTCATGTATCACTGCGCGAGTGTGATCCGCGAGGAGAAAAGGTTCAACGTTAGCAGCAATCTCATTAGCTGCGTTACATATTAATACACGGATCGGCGGAAGCAGAATTTGGTCAGTCTCTATGGCAGCGCCATCTCGTAGTACGGAGACGGACGAGCGCTGCGCCTGCGCTGTTGGGCTTAGCGGGGCGCGCTCTAGTGGGAAAGTTGTGTACGCGCTGACTACGCGGAACTATGTACACAAGAAGTCCCCTCCACGCCGCTAGGTCGCCAGCGTGTGTGCAGTCCATGTGGTGGGGCCAGTCAGTGTGCACCCGGAAGTGCCATCTCCCGCCTTGCAACCTGAGTCTGACATTTATGGATTTCACGCCATCGTTGTCGGCGACTACCGACTGAGTCGTCGTCTGTATATCTAACCTGTGTTCTCACCACACGACAATCCAGTGGAATAGCAACAGATATTATCGTCACCTGCGGGAAGTACAACAAAATGTTTCCTATTATTCTGCTTTCTCTCATCCTCTTCATGAAACGCACTTCCGTGTGTTATTGGGCGTTCCGTCGAAACCGGTCTGCCCCGAAACACCATCTAGAGGGGTCTGCACTTTGGATCCCCCTTCGTACCAACCTGGAAGCAATAGTGCTTAGAGTCCACCTTAACACAGCAGCTCGTGCCCCCGTGTCTCCTCCTCTGGGACTTCAGTGCACATCACCTCCTGTGGGGGAGGGCCACTTCGACGGGTGTGGGTCTTCTAATTGACAAACTTATTACAGACACATTTGTGTCTCCTCAGTGACGGCTCTCCTACCCACTTTAATTCCCCTTCCTCCATCCTTCCGGCCCTCTTCTTCTACCCCTTCTTGGTCCCTCCCTCGCTTGCGGCTTTGCTTGGACTTGTCCTGCGAGTCCCAAGTCCTCCGTTCCACCTGCCAGTCTTCGTCAACAGTTCCTGGCTCTTCTTGTCTCGTTTCGCGATGCAGATGTAGTCTACACCGATGGTTCCGTGGTCGATGGACGCACTGGGTTTGCTTTCATCCACGGCGACTACGTTGAGCAGCATTCCCTGCCTTGTGGGATCAGTGTTTTCACTGCGGAGCTAGTTGCTCTCTATCTTGCACTCGCTCACCTTCCCTCCTGCCCTCGAGGGTCATTTGCCATATGCAGTGACTCCCTGAGTGGGTTGCAAGCACTCGACCAGTGTTTTTCTCGGGACCCTTTGGTGCGCGGTATTCAAGATGTTTTTGCTCTCGCCGAGTGTGGTCGTTCACCGACGTTTGTGTGGACCCCGGGCCACATCGGCAATCCAGGAAACGAACGTGTCGATCGGTTGGCCAACCAGGCCACCACTTCGCCACCCCTGGGGCTTGGTCTCGTGGAACGAGACCTCCGGTCAGCCCTATATCGCAAGGTCCGCGATGTCTGGAGCTCTGAATGGTCTGTCTTGAACACGCCAAATAATCTCCGCATGGTCAAGTCGCCCACGGCCGTATGGAACTCATCCTTGAGGAGCACGCGTAGGGACTCAGTTGTTCTCTGCCGTCTCCGAATTGGACATAGGCAGTTGACCCACAGCTATCTCCTTCGTCGTGAGAACCCGCCCAAATGTCACTGTGATGCAGGGCTGACAGTGGTCCATCTTCTGATGGACTGCCCCTTTTAGCCCCCTTGCGGCAATCCTTTAATTTACCAGCTGCACTTCCTTTAATTCTCGGTGACGATGCCTCTATAGCTGACTGTTTTACGTTTTATCCGTGCAGCTGGGTTTTATCACTCTCTCTAATGTGGGCGCTCTCGCATGATTTCTCAGGCTATACCCACTCCAGCGACTTTTAATTGTGATGTGGATACCAAAATATTGTCTTTTATGGTAACAAGTTGTGTTAGTACCTCTATCAACGCTTTCCAGCTGGAGGTTCTTCGTTTGTAGTTAAGTGGTTGACCTTTTACCTGATCCATCAACCACTGTAGTCTGTTTTACTCTAGTCAACTATTTGCTCTGCTCCTTATAAGTGTCCTCTATTTTGTGTTACTGCGGTGTTCATTTTAGCTCTGTACCCCCTGGTGTTCCCTCCCTCTGGTTGCAGAAGTTACGCTTTTACTGTATAGGCCTTTTACAAGTATGTCTGTTTGGAACTGGGGACTGATGACCTCGAAGTTTAGCCCCCATCAAACCCCAAAACCAACCAACCAACCCACTTTAATGCCATTCATGGCTCCTTTATTGGTATCGATCTCACTATCTCCTCCCCTGCTCTCGTGGTTTACATTGGCCAACCAATGATGACCTTTGTGACAGTGACCACTTTCCAGTGACTCTATCGTTCCCCTGCCGCCGCCAGGCAAATAGGCCCCAAGTTGGGCATTCCACACGTCCAATTGGCCTTTTGTGCGCCTACTGGGCATTTCGACTTCCTGCTGGCACTGCTGTCCCCCTATCCACAGGGTCGACCGTGGTGGACCAAGGACGTAGTGTCGCTGCCCAGGACCGACGACTGGCGCTGCAGCGATTTAAATGACACCCTGCACTGACAACGCTCTTAGCTTTTAAGCGTCTCCGCGGTAAGGCTCGCTACCTTATTAAGCGTAGTAAAAAGGAATGCTATGAGCGCTGTGTGTCCTCTCTGGGGACGTATGCTTCTTCACCGTAGTTTTGGTCGAAGTTCCGTAGCCTTCTGGACCGCCAGCGACAATCAGCTGTCAAGGGTCTGATCCTCCAGGGTGCTCTCTGTACTGATCCATTGGTCGTCGCAGAACACATCGCGACGCACTTTGCGACAGCATCAGCGCCCACTTCCTATCCCACTACCTTTCTCCGGCAGAAACCCGGAGTTAAACAGCCCCCCCCTCCTCTGTTTCAACGTGCACCAAGTTGAACCCTATAATGAACCCTTCATTGAATGAGAATTCTTGCAGGCTCTTACCACTTCACATAACACAGCCCCAGGCCCGGGATCCATGGCTATTTTTGGCCCACATCTACAAGAAAGTCTTCTGCAAACTCTTTAAAAAAATTTTCATTAGAAAGACCATGTCCTAAACGACATATAAAACTACATTTAGTTTTGCAGTGAGTGCATTAAAGGCCCTGAGAAAAGAACAAGGTCGAGTCCATTGAAAATGGGTCCGTATTCCGCTAGTATTCAAATCTGACATCTTTTCTTTTGTCCTACAATTGTTCAGTATTCTCTGTGTAAGGTAACAGCAAAAGTCCTGATAAGAGCTAGAGTCAGAAAAAACTGCAAGTAAGTAGTCTTTTTTCTTTTTTAGGCATGTGTACACCATTCGTCTAAACAAAATCCTTTTTATAAAGAAAATGAAATGTGATAATGAGCCCTGTAAAAACCATAGTTTTCTCTTTTTTGTGGCTCTAATAATTTTAGGTAATCAGATTTGAAAAGATTTGGGGTTTTGTCTTACCAAAAGTTCTTCCCAAACAGTCCCATTACCGAAATCATGTGGCCGGCTATATAGTTTTCCTCGTAACATTCTGCAGCAAAATAATATAACTTGTAAAAATTCAAGTAGCTTCAAGTGGACATACGCATAGGATCCTAAAAGAGATTTCTTCTACCTTTCTTTTCTGACGCTTATAGAAATATATTATCAGCTTGGGATCCTGTGTAAAGAAACGCTTATCACGTTTGGGAACCTGTGGTAAAGAAACTCACCTATGACTACTGTTGCACAGCTATCGGGCGCGGCACCTGTGGTGATAGGGGTGGCAATTTTTTCACTGTAAAAGGAATCAGCAGTGGTTAAGTCACCATGGACCATACCCCAACATAGTCACACATTCTTTCTTCTGTACACTAATGTTCCAGATGTTTACGGGCGAATATACGTGCAACCGTTGAACAGGTGACCGCCCAGATGAACCCAGGGGCTACCAAAGAGTGTCTTCACAACGAGCGTTCAACGAAGTTGCTGCTTATTGTCTCCGCAGCAGGGGAAAGGCTCACGTACCCATGCCGACTTCTGTTCATCGGTGACGAAGGCTGGAATGTGCACAAAATTACCGCGAAAGGACGTCCACTGACGGGCGAGAGGCAGCCTTTTCATGTGAATCACGTTTTTTTGCTCCATCGGACAGATCACCGTTGTCGCGTACGAAATGTTCAAATGTGTGTGAAATCTTATGGGACTTAACTGATGAGTTCATCAGTCCCTGAGCTTACACACTACTTAACCTAAATTATCCTAAGGACAAACACACACACCCATGCCCGAGGGAGGACTCGAACCTCCGCCGGGACCAGCCGCACAGTCCCTGACTGTCGCGTACGGCTTGAAGCTTCAAAAAGCAAGCTCTCTGCAGTGATCGTGGGATGGGCCGGGGCCGGAGGAGGAAGCGTTATGATCTGGGGAATATTTCGGAGCGTACCTTGAGTAATTTCTTCTTCCTGTAAGGTACAATGGATCACCAAAACTATGAATCTATCCTGAGGGAACCATGTCCACATATACATGCTGTTTGTTTTTTCCTCGGCACGATGGCTTCTACCAGGAGGGCAATGCAAAGTGTCATACAGCTCGTAGTGTTCATGCGCAGCTCTAAGAGCACTCTCACGAGTTTACCTTACTCCCCTGGTCACCAACCTTCCAGAATTTAAACCCATTTGAGATCCTGTGGGACCACCACGTTCGCTCTGTTCGCGCCATCGACCCTCAACTGGAATTGGCATGGCTCCACATCCACCTCGGTACCTTCTGGAACCTCACTGACACAATTCGTGCACGTCTCGCGGCGGTCCACTCTGCAAAGGGTGGCACTGCAGTCCGGAACCGCGGGACTGCTACGGTCGTAGGTTCGAATCCTGCCTCGGGCATGGATGTGTGTGATGTCATTAGGTTAGTTAGGTTTAAGTAGTTCTAAGTTCTAGGGGACTGATGACCTAAGATGTTAAGTCCCATAGTGCTCAGAGCCATTTGAACCATTTTTGCAAATGGCGGTCATTCGGGCTTTTGGTAGGTGGCCACATTAATGGGACTGGTAAGGATGCAAGCTGTGGAGCTCTGTTGCTGCCACAATTAGGAAAACATCACGCGGCACCTCTGCTAGCATCATCTATATTGATGGTCGTTGAGTTTTGTGTCTGTTGATTGAATTACTTGAAAAATCAGCAACCACTCATTATTTTTGTATGGCTATATTATGGAGCAAAATAAGTTTCGAGCTTTTTTCATCCACTGTCGAGTGATTATCAAGAGATCGCGAAAATTTGTTTTCCGAGGCAACTTTAACAATAAATTCCGTCTTTACGCGGAGTTGCACTTTACACACTAGGTTACGTGTTGCCACCTCGAAAAGCGATCGTAGTCTGCTTTGGATTAACACAGCATCACACAAGTACGTCATCCGAGGCAATTTTTCAACGGTTAGTTCAGTCTTTGCACGAGATCAGATTTGACACACGGATTCATGTATTGCCTCCTCGGAAGCCGATCGTAGGCGAGTAGTGAGCTATCGTAGAGTAGCGCTCTCAGGGTGCACTTGAGATTAGTCCATCTTTTCCATCAATAAGCAGGACCATAAATTAAGCAGACCAAAAAAATTTGTAATTCTTATTTCCTGATGAACTGACTGACATTCAAATTATTGTTAACAAGTTCTCAGTACAAGTAACGTCATCAGGACGGTTGGAGCTGTATATTAATATTAAAGATTCGCCTCTTGGCGCCCAGCGTTGTAGGTGAATTCTCTCTCTCTCTCTCTCTCTCTCTCTCTCTCTCTCTCTCTCTCTCTCTCTCTAGTATGATTCGGCTCTTGCTCACCCGGCCGTTCTCACGCTGTGTGACCATCCGGCGCGTCGTTCGATGAATCTGCCTTGTGATCCTACCTACTCCACAGCCTCCGGTAACAAAGCCTTCCTGTGCTGTGCATTAAAACATAGGAACAAATATATACTAACGTGAACTGGGATCTGGCATAAACGTCCAATACTGACGAAGAAATAAAAGTATTATACGACTTCAAGACAGATTAATGGTCGAAACGGTGTCCCCCGCCGTCGTCGATAGTGTGATTCGTTACAAGTAGCATACACCAGCTTTTAATGAACTTAGTTGTCAGTGCCATACGAGAGTGTAAAATTCGCCACATGTTACATTACATAATTGACGACGTATAGTTTTCTCATCGAAGTGTGCTGGACTGGCATTTGTATGGTGACCACTGATGATGTAAGCGATATATAGTAGTAGTAAATACTTTTTCTATTTAATTGGCAGCTTGAAATGGTAATACGATAATCCTTAACTGCAAAGAATCTTTCATGGAATTTAGGTGCAGATGGATAGGACGTAACTGATCGTTTAGAGTACGGCAGGTAGCATGCCTACGCATACACTATGTGATGAAAAAGTATCCGGACACCTGGCTGAAAATGACTTAAAAGTTCGTGGCGCCCTCCATCGATAATGCTGGAATTCAGTATGGTGGTGGCCCACCCTTAGCTTTGATGACAGCTTCCACTCTCGCAGGCGTACGTTCAAACGTGTGCTGGAAGGTTTCTTGGGGAATGGCAGCTCATTCTTCACGGAGTACTGCACTGAGGAAAGGTATCAATGTTGGTCAGTGAGGCCTGGCACGAAGTAGGCATTCCAAAACATACCAAAGGTGTTCTATAGGATCCAGGTCAGGACTCTGTGCAGGCCAGTCCATTACAGTGATGTTAGTGTCGTGTAACCACTCCGCCGCCGGCCGTGCATTATGAACAGGTGTTCAATCGTGTTGAAAGATTCAATAACCATCCCTGATTTGCTCTTCAACTGTGGGAAGCAAGAAGGTGCTTAAAACATCAATGTAGGGCTGTGCTGTGATAGTGCCACGCAGAACAAGGGGTGCAAGCCCCCTCCATAAAAAAAACAACCACACCATAACACCACCGCCTACGAATTTTACTGTTGGCAGTACACACGCTGGCAGATGACGTTCACCGGGCATTCGCCATACACACACCATGCCATCGGATCGCCACGTTATGTATCGTGATTCACCACTCCACACAACGTTTTTCCACTGTTCAATCGCCCAATGTTTACGCTCCTTACAACAAGCAAGGCGTCGTTTGGCATTTACCAGCGTGATGCGTGGCTTATGAGCAGCCGCTCGACCATGAAATCCAAGTTTTCTCTCCTCCCGCTTAACTGTCCTAGTACTTGCAGTGGATCGTGATGCAGTTTGGAATTCCTGTGTGATGGTCTGGATAGGTGTCTGCCTATTACACATTTAGACCCTCTTCAACTGTCGACGGTCTCTGTCAATCAACAGACGAGGTCGGCCTGTACGCTTTTGTGCTGTACGTGTCCCTTCACGTTTCCACTTCACTATCACATTGGAAACAGTGGACCTAGGGATGTTTAGGAGTGTGGAAATCTCACGTACAGATGCATGACAGAAGTGACATCCAATCACCTGACCACGTTCTAAGTCCGTGAGTTCCGCGGAGCGCCCCATTCTGCTCTCTCACGATGTCTAATGACTACTGACGTCTCTGATATGGAGTACCTGGCAGTAGGTGGCAGCAAAATGCACCTAATATGAAAAACGTATGTTTTTGGGAGTGTCCGGATACTTTTGATCACATAGTGTACCTCTACAGGCACATCCTAGGGCAGGAGTGCTCAATTTTCTTAGTCTTCAGGTCTACTGCAAGAAATTTAGCCCATTTAAAGATCTGCGGTCTTAAAAATTCATAGAAGTTTACCTACAAAGCCAAAATTAACCATTTTAATTATAAAACATACATAAAAGGTAATTTTCTCAGCATCAAAAGCCTAGTACTCAACTGTCGATTACACATGTGAAAAAAATGAAAATGTACACCGCCATAAATGTTGAAAAAGGTTTAGTGAGATACTTGGCTTTCCATATAATTGGCAAGTTTATTCTAATCTGGTAAACATTTGACACAGTCCGAAAGATGAGGATCAATCAGTTTAATTCTACATGTATATTTCACTATGTTAAGCGTTGAAAAAGCTGCCTCACGTAGAAAAGTCGATCCAAAAAACAATAAAACATAGGCTGCCACTTTCATAACGTTAGAGTAGGTTTTTACAGTATCTAATTTCCAAAAGTTATCTTCGTTCTATTTTAACTTTAAGAAAATCTCATTTTGAAATCAAGTTATTTTGCCTTACAGTTCAGTCTCATTACAAGAGAAAAGATAATCATTTTACTTACGATATCTTCCGCACCTGTTTTTAAAAATGTTGAACTATGAAAGCCAGAACAGGTTCTGTTGCCTCGAAATCTGAAAAACGGTTTTCAACGTGCTATCAGGTAGGCCGTATACTTCTTTGCTGCTTCATGATCCAGTGATGTTTCTTGATCCGACTGTTTTTACTGTATTTGAGGAAAGTGTTTCGCATTTAATTTTGATAGAAATAATCTGCATTGGCTATCCTCAGGTGATAAAGATTCTTTTTAACAAGTCATCGCCGAAAGGTGACTGACTGCCTTATAGCCACTCCCCACCATTCGCGTGAAGTTCCAAAGAAATGGCGCGCTAAAAGCAGTAGTCAATATTTAAAACCAAGGGGATGGCAGAAGAATGCCACAAGCAGAAAGGCGGTGTAGCGGCTCACATTTAATTTCTGTAGCTGTCTGGAGGGAAGAGCGTTGCTTGACGCAAGCTTTAAAGGCGAGTGAAATGCAGAGGGAGACGAAAAGGCGCAGTCAGTGTTTTAAGATTTACTGCCTACAAATCGCGTTAGGTAAGAGAATTCTTTTTCCAAAAGTCAAAGTAATTAAGAATTATCTTTGGCCCACTATGAGTCAAGTATGACTATCTAATTTAGCAGTCAGTCAGTTTAAAAAAAGGCTAGCGTAAGATATCGATATTGACGAGGTAGTTTTAATATTTGCAGACGAATATGAACACGCTTTTAGGTTTTTCCATTCCGGAATATTTTCCACAAAATCCCGTAAAAGACTGACGTACGTCTCTCTTTTGTTTGGCAATAACGCAAAGGCAGCTGAATAGATATGCGTCATATTTTGTACTCCCAAAGTTGGCGTGAATGGTGCGTGTGTACACTTGAAGGTACCATTAGTCAGTCTTGTTTACTTCGTGAAGCACCTCTACCTGCTCCTTCGCTAAAAACTATTATCCTTTCTCCTAATTTGTCGTGGCTTAACAGAAAACTGCTGCCATCACTCATAACTAGTAACTCTGCTTTGAGCTAAATTTCTTCTGTTGTTTGTGGATCTGTCATTTCACAGTGATTTTACCCGCTGGCAGTAGAAAGTTCTCTTCGTTGCTTGCTGCTTCGGCATTTTAGTGATAGAATCATATAATCTGGATTATGCAGGCAACACAGCTACTCTAAATATAGTTCAGACATAGAAGTCTCGTCCTTTGCTACCCCTTTCTTTGCCTGGTTCAGAGTCCTCCTTACTTGAACCGAGCGTCATCCGGAGCGCCATATTGATCCCCGAGTGAAAAAAGCACCGTCGAGTCCTTGGTTTCAAGTATTCTTCGGCAGTGGTTTGCTTTCTTCCGTTAAGAGCGCCACGTCACAGTTCGGTCTTCTTTCGTTCTCTTCACTATGTACGAATAACCTTCGTAGTGCCAACGTGGCTTACCGTGAATAGTCGTAGAAACGTCCAGATCTGATAGTAGAAACTACCATATCGGAATTATTGTGACAGAAATACACAAGTCACACTATGTTACTTCTACGACTGCTAGAGCGGTACTAAGGCTGTTCGTTCAGACAGTCTGCTATTGTGGTAGAGGTGGTCTATAGGGGCGCATTTCGGCCGTGTTCAAATGGCTCTGAGCACCATGGGACTTAACATCTGAGGTCATCAGTCCCCTAGAACTTAGAATTACTTAAACCTAACTAACTTAAGGACATCACACACATCCATGCCCGAGGCAGGATTCGAACCTGCGACCGTAGCAGTCGCGCGGTCCCGGACTGAAGGGCCTAGAACCGCTCAGCCTCCGCGGCCGGCTTCGGCCGTGTCTGAGGAGTAAGTAATTCGACAGTCCGGGCGCAGATGGGACGTGACACAAAGGGAGCAAGGATTGGACGCAGATTTCTGGTAGGGCGCAGATTTCAGTGGGCGCAGTTTTTGTGTATTCCTTACAAATACCGTGTGAACACTCGTTGTTAACAAAGTGGTAGAGTACAAAAAATTTATTTAAACAGATTTAGCACAAAGAATTTGAAAGACCAACTCATAAAGTCTTGACGATCGACGGGTACAGCACAGCACTCTTATCCTGGACTATCGATCTTCCTGAAATACGTTGGCTCGGCATTTCGTTCCGCGGCGCCTCGTAGTTAGACACAGACAGTCCCATACCTCACTGGGAAAAGTGACCTAGTATGCGTGTGGCAGCCGTCTGCCGCATTTCGCGAGCTGGAAATATGAACGGCCGCCTGAATGTTGTAGGTACGCGAGCTGTCTGGTGGTTTTATTCCCCGGGAATAATGCATGGGCCGGCGACATCGCCGCGGTAATGGCCGGCGTGCATAAAACAGCAGAGGCGCTGGCTGCGGCTGCCACGGGCTAGGTTCTCGCTGCCGGCTGGCTCAGACCAGAACAACCGCCGTCCATTAGCGGCCGTGTCCACCCCAAATATTGATGGCGCCGCCCGCTGTGACGTCACGGAGTGCGCGCTGGCTTTTGGGAAGCGGCGGGGGCAACCGCCGCTGCCGAACTCCGTGCGTCAGAGAACTTCACTGAACATGTTGCAGAGTTAGTTCGTTTAGTAGCTCATTGTTATCGAAGGCTCGCTCGCACAACGCGTAGTCCCGCGTGCCTGTCAAACATCCGATGCATAGAACTACAGATTAATATAGGTGCCCTCCGTCTGTTGCCGGATTATAGAGAATATTCTTAGCTCAAAAATGGTGAAATTGTTGGAAGAAAAAAACTTCTGTCAAAGAATGGGCATTCTTGTTAAACAGAGATTACTGTATTTGCGGCCAACTTCAGACTAGCAGGCAGGTGCATAAGTTCGTAACGTTTTTCTTTTGCATGTTGGTATTTCGGTTACTATGGGTTTATATATAGATTTTCATTTTTTATTTGTAGTTCACTGTTGCTATTTGAGATTGCACATTGGCATTTGAGATAATGAGTTCTAACGTCCCCTTAGAAAAATTAAGAATGACTGTGCTGGTAAACTTCTACGTTATTTGGTTTTCAAACAGCTGAGCAAAACTCAACGTATTCAGACAGGTTTCTCTTTACTTATCTGATCATCACTAAACTGACACCCAATATTTTTAGCGCAGCGCAATCTGACTTCCAATAATCTCTACAAAAGAATAGCCCTGACTAACAATAACAATATAACTAACTACAAATAACTAACTATAAATAACTAAACAAACTAACAATAACCTATACCTTTCATGAATCACTTACGTCACAAAAATCTTCGTTACTCGAACTACTGCAATACAGCGAGCGCCAATACTGCCAGCTAAATAAAAGATTCTAACTAGTGAAGGCACTAACTACGGATAGACATAGTTAGCAAATGAAAGATTTTGATAGAGAGCAAAGTATTTACGTTAATAGTGTTCAAAAGCCATATATATCTATCAATTCATGACATCCATCTCTACAAATTTCCATTTTTTGGCGGACACACGTCCAGATCGTCCTCTTATAGCAACCTCTCAAAACTGTCGCATCTCTCTCTCTCCACATCCTCCACTGCTGTCGGCCCACCTCCAACTGCACAACGCTACGCGCTGTTCGCATCCAACTGCCCAACACTACACTAGTGAATATTTCAACAGTGAGTCCAACCAGCCACAGACACAGCGCAGTCAGTGATTTTCATATAGAGCGCTACGTGGCGTTACCAACATAAAAACCTAAACAGCCTACTTGCAACGTGAATGAGGCTCGAACCGGATCACACAGGTAAGATAGAACTCAAATGACATCAGCCTACAGAAGTGTGCTGATTGTTGAAACACGGCGACTGGCGGCGTGGCCGGTCAGCAGCGCCTTGTGAAGGCCCCATTAGATGCAATGTTCCGCCAGCGGTGGCCCAGTGCGATGATGGACGGTAGGGTGGGAGAGTAACAGGTGCGAGCGAGTACACAGTTCGGTTAAGCGGTCGTTCGGTTGACCGGCGTTCGGATAATCGACGCTCTACTGTACTGCGTTTTACGGCGGGCGATAGGAAGCTTGCTGCGGTGAGGTGGGTCCCTGTGATGTTCCCAGCGGTGACGCAGAAGTGTCCAAGCGTTCCGGAGGTGGCCAACCGGCAACGGGCTGGCCTTCACGGCCACCACAATCGACCAGCACGTGTAGTCCTTGACTGCCGCAATTTGTCCGCTGCTGTCCGGTCAAGGTGGCTCAACTGCTGCTGCTGCTGCTGCTGCTGCTGAAGACCCCACGCTCCCGAGACGGCTGGAGGACATCGTCTCGCATTAAGAGAGTCCTGCTGAGCAGCCACAAGTCGTCGTTTTGTTCCGAAGCAAGCCCAAAAAATATTACGCTGCTGGTTTTCAGCACCTAGTGAAATAGTTGTTCAAATGGCTCTGAGCACTACGGCACTTAACATCGGAGGTCATCAGTCCCCTAGGCCTTAAAACTACTTAAACCTAACTACCCTTAGGACATCACACACATCCATGCCAGAGTCAGTATTCGAACCTGCGACCGTAGCGGTCTCGCGGTTCCAGACTGAAGTGCGTAGAACCGCTCGGCCACAACGGCCGGCCTGAAATAGTGGCACCAAGCCTAAATTAAATTTGGTAATGTTCTGTAAAGAAGACTGATGTACAGTTTGTCGTAGCGTATTAGAGCCTCAGGCTGTGACGTAGGCGTACGCTGATAAAATTTACGGTACGTCAAAGTAAAAAAAACATTGTTGTAGTGCCCGAGCAGCTTACAACACGTAACAATCTCAGTTGCGCCCTGTGGCACAAAGGAAACGAGGTATACTGCCGATGCACCATGTGATCGGAAGTGTCCGGTAACGTATTAATATGGGATGTGTCTACCGTTCGCCTTTATTGCGTCTTGAACTCCGCTGCGGACACTTTCAGTGTGCTGTCCGAATGTCTGTGGAGGAATGGCTGCCTATTATTCTAGAAGAGGCGATACCAGAGAAGGTAGTAACATTGGGCGCTGGCGTCTGGAGCCAAGTTGGCGTCGTAACTCTTCCCAAAGGCGTTTAATTGGGTTCAGGTCGGGGCTCTGCGTGGGCAGTTCATTTCAGGAATGTTACTGCCTCAAACCATTGCTTCGCAGATGCTGTTTTACGTCAAGCTGATAAAAACAATAATCGTCTCCGTCTCCGAACAAGGAACAAGAACATGTCATATCAACAAGACATCTTTCGCCTCCAGGCACTTCGGAGCCCAGTCAACATACTGACATTCCATCTCGAATGTTTAGTAACTATGACTTAAAACCCTGGTTATTGTCAATATCTTGCTCCCTGGTCTGCTGCCGGATCGCATTTTGTGTATCCCACAATATATCGACTGCCCTAATCGTCAAGTGATGGCTGCTGCTTGAAACTGGCAGCTTCCGCTGCCTGGATTGTGACGGTCTGCTTCTCGGGGACCTCGTCCAGAAGTTGTGCATGTGTGCCCGAGCTGCTTACAGAAGATACCGGTAGCATGTTTAGAGCCCCCTATAGGGAAATAGAGCTGTGGCATGCCGCGCATGCGCGTGGCCTACCGGTCCTGCTGCCGAATGTCCCTGTGGCCAGGAGCCAACCAAACATTGGTAGTAAGATGGACCATCTAGTATGCTGCCGCGCAATTGTTTTTCTCTGTGTCTAATGGCAACAAGCACGGAGTTGCACCCGCACATTGGTCTTCCGTGGGAAGTCATTAAGTGCTCCGCTAAAAACTATTAATAACACCGCGATTTTACCGTCACTTTTCTTACTTTCTAGCCGCTCGGTCTCAGGCGCCTTGTAACGGTCCGTGCGCCCCCCCCGCCCCGCCCCCCCCCCACCCCCGTCGGAGTTTCCAGTCCTCCCTCGGGCAAGGATGTGTGTGTTGTCCTTGGAAGTAAGTTAATTTAAGTTAGATTAAATAGTGTGTAAGCTTAGGGACCGATGACCTCAGCAGTTTGTTCGCGTAAGACCTTACCACATATTTCCAATTTACATTATATTTTCTAAAATTTTATGATTTGTTATTTGTTACGATTTGAAATTGAATTAATTACCGAATAAAACAAGTTGTTCTCATTTTTAAACTTTTTTATTTTATTAACCTTCCAAATAAACAAGGTGTTCAAATTACCAGGATTATCAAAGCGTTCTGTTAGAGGAAAAGTATGGGAAACTCCTGTGATTAGATTATCCGTCTGCGAATATGTATTGCCTCCTCCATCACTCAATCTCACAATGACAAAACTAAGGATATAATCTTACGAGGAGAACAGAAGTGCCATAACCTGACATCACAAACTTCGCTCAGTGAAAAAGGGGGTCCGAATAAGCGAACACGTGACTCAGCTTATCCGTAGATACTCAACGGTTTCTGCAACGACAGTCAAAACTTTCGAGGTATTTTTCAGGCACTTTATGTGCCTGTTACCGGACGGTATACTCAGAGGAAATGGTGGCATAGTGGTTAGCGTCGCGGCTTTTAACATTTTCCGCCTCGTTCTTGAAACCCGATTGTTATTTTAATTTTTGTTTTTCATTTATATACCCATGTCCTTGCAAAATTACTACAAGAATGTTTTTCAGTGTATATTGATACAACGTTGTCCTTGTTCATCTACTAATTGTATGTCAGATGAAATAATCTAAAAAAAGAATAGAAAAGTCTTTGAAATTGATTTCGGTGAAATTCTTGTAGTGTATCTTGATTTTAATTGCAAACGCCAGTTTTCGGAAAAGTGATAAGTTTCGCATGGTTTGCCGCGAAATTATTGCTAACGCGCGAAATCTTCACCAATTTTAACGACATTTTTTCCTGAGAGATTCGTATGAAGAAATGACACTGTGGCAGACTTTTTGGGGCGCGATGATCGTGGTTTCTGGAATATCTGTGCTTCGAATGTTTCTGTTCTGTGATCGGTATCATCAAAGGCAGTGTACCAAATTTTCCTGAAGAATAAAATTTAAGAATTAAAATAACAACTGAAACGAGAATGAAATACCAGAATATGAGAAGTTAAAAAGATTATAACCCCTGGACGTACCATACACGCATACGTATATTATACAATAAACGTGTGATGCTTATTGTGGAATGCTGTTCTAATTTTACAAATAATATGACTCTGTATCCCATAATTTGTTAAGAGACATTCATGTAGTAACCTTTCACGGACAAGGGTAGATCAATAAAAACAATGAAAATAAAATAAATAAAAGAATAATCGGGTTTCGAACTCGGAGCGCAAAATTAATAAAGCACGACGCTGACCACCGAGCCAGCATTTCGTCTGAGGATATCTAGATCTACATCCATACTCCGCAAGCCACCTGACGGCGTGTGGCCGAGGGTACCTTGAGTACCTCTATCGGTTCTCCCTTCTATTCCAGTCTCGTGTTGTTCGTGGAAAGAAAGATTGTCGGTATGCCTCTGTGTGGGCTCCAATCTCTCTGATTTTACCCTCATGGTCTTTTCGCGAGATATATGTAGGAGGGAGCAATATACTGTTTGATTCCTCGGTGGAGGTATGTTCTCGAAACATCAACAAAAGCCCGTACCGAGATATTGAGCGTCTCTCCTGCAGAGTCTTGCAGTAGAGTTTATCTATCGTCTCCGTAACGCTTTCGCGATTACTAAATGATCCCGTAACGAAGTGCTGCTCTCCGTTAGATCTTCTGTATCTCTTCTATCAACCCTATCTGGTACGGATCCCAACTGGTGAGCAGTATCCAAGCAGTGGGCGAACAAGCGTACTGTAACCTACTTCCTTGGTTTCAGACTGAATTTCCTTAGGATTCTTCCAGTGAATCTGTCTGGCATCTGCTCTACCGACGATTAATTTTATATGGTCACTCCTTTTCAAATCACTCCTAATGCCTACTCCCAGATAATGTATGGAATTAACTGCTTCCAGTTGCTGACCTGCTATATTGTGGCTAAATGATGATCTTTCTTTCTTTATATTCGCAGCACATTGCACTTGTCTGCATTGAGATTCAATTGCCATTCCCTGCACCATGCGTCAATTCGCCGCAGATCCTCCTGCATTTCAGTACAATTTTCCAGTGTTACAACCTCTCGATATACCACAGCATCATCCGCAAAAAACCTCGGTGGACTTCGGATGTTATCCAAAAGGTCATTTATATATAATGCGAATAGCAACGGTTCTACTACACTCCGCTGCGGCTCACCTGAAATCACTCTTACTTTGGAAGACTTCTCTCCATTGAGAATGACATGCGCGGTAAAAGGCACATAAAGACCTGGGAAATACCGTGAAACCTTTCACCGTCGCTCTTTTAGAAACGGTCTGTATCTACGGATGAGCAGAGACACGTGTTCGCTTGTTTTGACTTCTCTTCCACTGAGCGAACTTACGGTGAAATCGGATGACTGCATTTGCCGTGTGCTGCTCGTTTGTCTTCCCGTACATCATGCGGCGTCCTGGTTCTGCTATTTCAGGTTTATCAGGTTTTGCACCGCACGATATGTCTGGGCAGTACACGTTCCAGAATCGTCAGGATTTTTTGTATGCACCTTGTTTCCTGATGACGAGATAGTTTTTGACCAGACACATGAAACTCCTCAGTTTCGCAGGGTGGGAAGCGGGGTTGGGGAGGGGAGCGTATCTAATAAGTGCTCCGATGGCTCTTAGTATACTAGAGGAAACAAAGTGTGTGTGAGATTCCTTGTGGGCGTGAAACAGTGTATATTGGCCAGAGCGCTCGGGCTGTCCGCTGTTGTCCCGGGTGTGGTGGAGTGGCGGTGAAAACGGCAGGAAGCTGCGCTGTATGTCGCGCCTGCGTGCCGCTGTCTTTGTGCGCACCGGCACCGCCGCAGACACACGGACTGGCGTATCCTGCGACCCAGCCCCCAGTGGCCGCTTTGTAGGCGTCCGCCGCTTCCGCCCTCTCTGTGTGGGTGGCTGGGTGCGGCTCATCCCATCCCAAGCCCTGTGTGTGTGTGTGTGTGTGTGTGTGTGTGTGAGGTAGCTTGCGAAACAGCCGCCGCGGGGGACCTGGCGTGTTTGTTATCTCGGGAAAGGGACACGTCCAATATCGGTGTAAAGCCGTCGGCACACGGACCCTGCAACCGAGCGTTGAACGTGCCGAGTTTCTGACGTCATAGCGTGTAATAGCACGTTCGGGAATCTTTCCGAACGTGCAGAGCAATATCTGGCACGTCAGATATTCTGATCGTGCGTCTGAGCGTTGACCAATGAGATGGAACAACGCCATCTAAGTCACACGCACGCCGTCTCCCTTCAGTACGGAGTTACGAGGCGCCATATTGGCATTCATTTCAAGCTTATATGTATATATGCCGTTCCTGAGCACCAGCAAATTGAGAATCACTGGAAAATTCGTTGTTAACTGTGTGATTCGTTCCAATAAAATAATGAGAAACATCATATTCGTAGCAAAAGAATTATTGTAACTCGCGTATTGTTAGAGTAGGCTATTTGAAGGTAGCGACACACTGAAGATGCTCCCAAAACGCATTCTTCTTGGTACAGTTTGTTATAGTTAAATTTCAATTAGTAACATAATTATCTACGATTAAAGTTTTCAGTGTGAGGTAACATGTTTACATAATGAGAGCATGTTGTTGGTTTAGCGTAGTGAGTAGCGTCTGTGTCCAATAAGGAGTTTTTATTGAGGCAGTGGTTCGCGTCTTAACACTTCCAAATTTTTTTCCTAACATTCGCGTTTTTATTAGATTCTGATACTTTATTATTAGTTTAATATAAGTATATGCTATAATATTTGATGTGATGTTAATATAAGTTCACCTTGTTTTGAGGGGTGACTTTGTTCGATTAGCTTAATCTACAGGACAGCTTGCACTAATTGTATAAAGATATTTTGCTCCTTTTTCTTTTACGCTTCGTAATTCACATGTTGCAAAGATTTTGCTACTGGGTAGCAACAGTGATCAAGTAAGACTGACCTTGGGGTTTTACTAAAATGTGGGAATGATGAAATAATGTTTATCTTATGCGGAGAAATATTCCAAATTTGTACCGCACTGTTTGTAATGGAACGTTTATAAGCCTGTGTCTTTATTGATTGGACATGGTACTTTCCTTTTCGTGGACGATGGAGGAAATGTGCGTTTTAATAGAGCTAACGTGGTAATTTTATGCGCGCCCATTGAGTAAAAAGTGTGATTTACGAACTAGAAACATCCCTCAGCTGCCGCTGGAGTGCGTTACGATCGCGTATACCACGTTGGGGCGCACGTACCGTATGCACAAGTATCATCGTTCCTGAGCGTTCAGCAGTACGTTGAACTTGGCTCGCTCAACGTTAACGTTCGACAGCACGGTCGTGTGCCGACGGCTTAATGGCGGTTTTAATAGCTGTTAAGACTTCACAGGGTCCCACGAGATTCCAGTGAAACCCAGTTGTGTTATACGTGTTAGGGATAACGAGGGATGCAGTGAAACCTCTTTAAGGGGAGGATTACTATCTTTTGGTTAAAAAATCGA
Organism: Schistocerca cancellata; assembly: GCF_023864275.1. Taxonomy (NCBI): domain Eukaryota; kingdom Metazoa; phylum Arthropoda; class Insecta; order Orthoptera; family Acrididae; genus Schistocerca; species Schistocerca cancellata. Next base: position 1,121,043,150 of record NC_064626.1, read on the forward strand.
TTTTTTTGCATTTTTGGATCCATAAACGTGTTCAGAATCCATCACTGAAACGGGTATTCCAAATACGGAAAGGAAATGTTTGTTATTCACGGTTGAACAAAAAAATGCATCTACCTGAAATCGAATTTTTTCACGCACCAATTTTTTTCTTTCGGAGGACGGGTTACTGTACCGGTGCTTGGGAGGAAACACACAAAATTCAAATGAAAGTTTGAACTCGTGTTTTTGGTTCAAATGGTTCAGAGCACTATGGGACTTAACAGCGGAGGTCATCACTCCCCTAGAACTTAGAACTACTTAAACTTAACTAACCTAAGGACATCACACACATCCATGCCCGAGGCAGGATTCGAACCTGCGACCGTAGCGGTCGCGCGGTTCCAGACTGAAGCGCCTAGAGCCTCTCGGCCACTTCGGCCGGCGCGTGTGTTTGGAAGTTGGCCCCCCAGCATTTGTACTCTGGTGCTAAAACTGTGGAGAAAGCGACTTTCCTGGCAGTGATCAGCTTCGGCGAAGGGTATTCAGCAATTCTGAAGACCATGACAACGATGGACGTCACCCTGGGACTCTACTAGTGGCAGTTGGCCAAGCATTCGGATGACCACCGAATGCAATCGGCCGAAAACGGCTTGTCACCGGCCGTACGAGCGGCTCTGAAGCAGCGTAGTACGGCCCAGATCGAGCAGAACGCCCTCTGTGAGGGAGAGGAAGGACAAGTTTACGGACCCGGAATAGCAGATTGAACGTAAGTTACATAATATTGCGTTTATATGTAGGCAAAGCTTCAAACGCGTTTTTTTATTTTTTTTATACGCGCGGTATGGTAATTTCAATTCTACTGAACCGATTGGCATGATTCTTTGTTTCCGACAAAGCTAACTAAATTGTCTAGGAGTTGTACCACTTTTATACCGATCCAGCAACAATAACTATTTTTACTTGGCCGACGAAGTCGAAAAATCGATGAAGGAAACCGTATTTTTTTCCCAAATGGCCGCTATTTTGTTTCCTATGGTCCAAATAACTCAAGCGAGGTACGACTCCTAGAGAATCTTACATACTTCGCTAACGTCAACTCAGTTTTGTTTTCAGATGAGCCGGATGACCTGTGACATACCGCGAGTGGAGGTCTACATCGAAATTTTGTTTCGTTCCGACGGCACTTCCGCCTTTGTTTTCGACATTTCCGGTCGAAAAAACTCCAGTCTGTAGAGGAAATATCAATAAACACTTTGACCAAACTTGACATCGATATCTATAACACAACCCGAGAAATAAATTCTCGAAGAACATACTTTTTTTCGGGCCAAAGGTCATACAGGAACGTAGCGTTGTCTGTTTTCCCAATAGGAAACGCCGGAGCTTATTTCGGTAATTCAGTTTAAAAGACCGGACTACTACTTGGTCAAGAGGCTGAACACACGATGTTGTGTTGGCAGAGAAAATTTGAGATCCAAATTTGATAACATTTCGCTGCAGTCACATGGTACATTATGTAGAAAAATTAGGAATTTACATTTATGACTGCGCATTTAAGTTATTCAGCCCACAACGGAAAATATCACACATCATCCATCATCCATCCATTTCTGTTTGCATGCCAAGAGAGACAAAGCAACGAAATGTCATTGTAGTTAAAGCACCGTGGACGACATGCTAAATGTATCACTAGCGGTTCTTATTCTTCACCGCAGAGGTTAGCATAAACACCGATCGTTAATCTTTGTTTCGACAGTTCGGCGCTTTTGCACTGACCATCCTCCACAGCTAGTGTTTATACTGGACTAGCTTTAAAAAATAGAGCAGTTTCATTCGTACTGTAGATGTCACTATCACAAAAGACACTTACTTTTAAGTGTCGTCTTCCAGTAGGATACATCATCTTGATTAACATCAGCAGTTTTTCCATAGACTACTCGGAAAGCAATACTACGTCTAAAAGGAAATCGTTCCAACTAGCCGTTTCTTGCGTTATTATTAAGAATTTCAATATCAGAAGCAAATTTGAGGTTTTTTCTTATAGCCTCGCTCCATTAAAAGGTATTTCTTTGGCACTTGCTCTATTAAACCGCTCTAAAACAGCATTATTAACGTCTAGAAATGGTTGCCTTTTTTATTTTACTCTTTTATTTTTTGTTGCCGCTTTCTTCCCATTCCTTAACATACTTGCCGCGATTTGCAACTGTATTGTATTTGGCTTTTTCCACAATTAAACTCACTCGCTAACTGACACTGAGATTTTACTTTTTCACTCTTTGTAATAACAGAAATTAGCTGTTGTAGTGAAAGAACAAAAAGTTTTCTTTTATTTGAAATAGCCATTACTGTTTAACAGAGGAATAATCAGCACTGTTTTGCTACTTGAAGTACAAATGAGAGTTAAATTTAAGAGATTGTTGTGCCACATTTTCGTCGAGAAACTTTACAGTAACACAGTAATTCCCTTTTATATGATCGTTTGTGGTTGTTTTAAGGGGAGGGCATCGTTATTTAAAGATTGGTCATTAGTCGGGAAAAGTGGTGGTCATCTTAAAGTGAATAAAGATGCATTGGTCTTGTAGAAGCTTATTCCCGTTCGTTAAAAATGTGGTCGTTTAGCAATGGGGTCGGCTTACAGGAGTGGTCTTCCCGACAGGTTTCAGTGTACAGACCAAAACAAGACAAAATTGCCCAGTAAACGTGGGTTCTAAAATGGCTACCATGAGATCTATGAGCGCTTTTTCGTCTTCGCTACTGTCAAACACATCTCTCCTACTGCACACACTTCGCTATTACCGACGACCTACAGAGTGTAGTAAGTAAATGAGGACACATTCCTTTGTCATTTTCCATGTATACAGCATGCAGTAAACATTTGTTAGTGTCCTAGCTGTAAACTGTATTCACAGTTCTGGGTAAGTGCACTGCATGCATTAGTTTCTAATGGAACCAGTTTGTGTCTTGATAAGTTTGTGAAACATCTTTACGTCGTAGTTTTATCTTTGCACTTAAAGACATAATGGAAGCCTACTATTCCACACGGGAAATGGCAGACAGACTCTTCCGTTATTATCTTGCTCGTGGAAGATTATCTGCTGTTTCCTAATGAAAGAATAGGCTTCCATTATGCTTCTAAGAGGAAAGATGAAACTAGATTGTACAAGTATTTCACAAAATTGCTTTTGTTAAACAGGAAAATATCGAGATATCGCGACATAAATGGGACGAAAATAACGTGAAGAAAGCTGTAGAAATAGTTCTTGAAATGACAGTCAGGAAAGCTAGTGAGAAATATTCAGTTCCACTAACTACATTACTTGATAGACTTGAAGCTTTATGTTAAATCAAAGATGCGGAGGTGGCTATGAAACCTGTTCCATGAAATATCAAATTCTTCGCAGAACATTCAGTGATGAATAGGAGAAACATTGTAGGACCAATGAGATCTTCGAGGAAAACTGGATTTAGTGCCACAATTGTGAGAATTCGGGCCCATGAGTATTATACACATACAGTGATGATCAATCTTTAACCCGCCAGGTTAGCAGAGAGCGCTAACACGCTGCTTCCTGGACTCGGGTAGGCGCGCCGGCCCCGGATCGAATCCGCCCGGCGGATTAACGACAAGCTTGGTCGCGGTTTTTAGGCGGTTTTCCACATCCTGGTAGGTGAATACCAGGCTGGTCCCCACGTTCCGCCTCAGTTACGCGACTCGCCGACATCTGAACACGTTCGCACTATTCCATGGATTACACTAGACGCAGACAGCTGGGGTACACTAATTCCGTCCCAGGGGGTAGGGAGTGGCGGCAGAAAGGGCATCCGGCCACCGCTTCATCGTAACCTTGCGAAATAAGTTCCTAACAATGCCGACCCTGCGTTATTGCGGGAGATGGTTCCAATGAAAGAAAGTGATGATCAGTGTTTACTGCACGTTGGATATATTTTTTTCTAGAAGTCAAACTAATATTTGATTCACGCCCATCCTGTTCAAAACTAAACTTCATTATGAATTATTGTTCATACGAGTCAACTTCATGCCCACTTGGATACTTAGCACCAACAAAATATCATATGTTTTGCAGTAGACTCAGTTTAATGTTTATACCATATACGGTCCACTTAAGTTTTTTATAATAAAAGTTACTTTTTTGGCATTACAGTTTCATTTCCGATAGAACCCTTCGAAAATTTAAGCGGCTAAAATGCCAGGGGTGGATAAATATAAAAAAAAATCGAGGAATGTATATTATTATGACAGAGTTTTATAATACTACTAGCGAGGCCGGCAAAGCTTCTCAATTGCTAAATATGTAAGGGCCTTGGATATAGATTTTAAACTCTTTCCCCCTATTTCACTCTGCCCTCCCACCTCTATCTGTGCGTTACTTCACCCCCTCTTTCTGTATATTCCCTCTACTAATTCGGCGTTTAATACTACTGACATATAAATAGAAGGAGCTGAATATAAATATTCTCTTTAAATCGAACAGGAAAAATGTCCCAGTGTCCTGGTTTTTCTCGTGAACACTGTAGGCTCTCCGACTCAATCTGCGTGCGAGAAACGTAGCAACGCACATTATAAAAATGTTCCCACAGGCTGTAGCAAAAATGCATTAAGATTTTTCATATTAAAAATTCCTCAAAAAAAGAATTGTTCTCTCATGTTTATGGACGAAGCACGTCATTGAGTATTGGTTACAATATGCTAATATCAAATTGCCGTATTCTGCATGATACCACCGGGAAAAAAATTATTTCATTTGGACGGCCGTCGATTTTCATCCGATGCGGCGTACGCCACCAGGGGATAGCAAATGTACTGATAATCGTTTTAACAACGTCCGCAAACAGATAGCGTAGTAGCATAGCTACCAAAGCGCCATCTGTGTTTACACTCTAATAGGGAATTCTCACAGTCGGAAGCAAGCAGGCCACGCGAACATTCTCACACCCGCAGACAAGGTGCTGGACGTCCACGCAGCACAGATGGTCGTATTGTAAAGGCGGCAGTGGCAGATAGTACAGCTAACAGAGCACAGACAAGAGCGCTGGTGAGCCCTGGCGTGCCAACACGAACTGTTGCGAACCGGTTATTAGTTGCGGGACTAAGGGCTCTCACATTTCTAGTCCGTATCCATTCACGCCACAGCATCGACGTGCACGGGTAGATTGGTGCCGTCAGAAGATCATTTGAATGATGGAATGGCGCGCCGGGGCGTTCCGCGATGGAAGCAGATTTTGCCTGCACGCAAGTGGTGGTCATTTGCGCATACGGTGAGCACCGACTCGTGGAGTGCAGTCGTCCAAAACACAGGCTGTATGGTCTGGGGTGCGATACGCTACAACTCTCGTTCATCTTCGGTATTTCTGGTAGGGACACTAATCAGCTTTCGGTACGTGCAGAATGTTGTTAGACTCGTTCTTTTGACGTTCTTGCACAGGTAGGTGTGTTGCGTTGTTTCCACATACGTGGAGCAACTTCCGCGGCCAACATGATCTTCAGACTTGTCTCCAAATGAGCAAGGGTGGGACGTGATGGGACGAGAAGTCACACATGTGACTCGTCAACCAACAACTCTTATAGAAGTACGTGAACGGGTCGAGCAGGTGTGGCATGACTTATCGCAGGACAGTATTCTGCCCCCGCGAAGGGTTTTGTACTGATACGGATGTTTCACTATGGGTCGATACCTGGTACCTCAGAACCGCTTGTGCTATTGATCTGTATATGTAATCATTTCATGTACTCTATATACACTGTTGCAATAATAAATCTTTAGTGAATTGCAAACTGTAGAAGTGTGTGCTACTTATTTGCGACGTTCTATGCGCGATTTATATTATTTTACAGAAAAGTTAAATGTAAAGCACACTGCATACAGACACGGAGAAATCAACTCTGTACGACTGGCAATTAGGGTTCAAGACAATGATGCGCAACTGAATGATTTAAAAAAAAGTTATTACGCAAATATCTGTAATGCTTTGTTTTACACAATCACTGTCACAACTTCCTGAACGACAGTCGAGTTTTAATGTAATGAGGTTATTTCGGTACATTGTTTAGTTACCGAGGGAAGGAGGGAGCTGTTTCCTTGAACTTGGTTGAACCCAATTCCATCTAAGACTACCTTAAGACGGCAGGTACCCTTTCCTGAAGACGGATCGATAGCTGCTATCAATAGAAAGCTGCACGCCCAGTCAGGACTGCCACCGCCGAAACACTTTCTTGTTCTTCCACATGAGCGGTGTGAATCTCCTCGTTTTAGCTTGCTGACTTTTACCACCGATGATCTTCACCGACGCCGTACCAGCACTGAAATACGAGAGTTCCAGTCTTGACATTTATCGCTGTATACGGGACATCACAAACTTCAGGAGCGGTTTCTGGATCCAAGAATAGAAAGAATTTTCTAAGTTACTTTTTAATTTGAGGCTACAGAAGGAAGCTGAAGATCAGATGGGAAGCTCGGACAACTAGTGGCCATATACTGAACCGAATCGGGAAGAAACAAATTTATGGTACAACTTGACTGAAACAAGCGAAAGGTTGGGTGCTATACGACATTTAATGTTTTAATATCTCCTGTGAGTTGAGAAGCCAATGAGACAGGGTTGCAGCGTATCCCCGATGTTGTTCAATCTGTACAATCAGTAAGTAGTAAAGAAAAGAAAAGAAACATTTGGAGTACGAATTAAACTTTAGAGAGACGAAATGAAAACTTTTGGGCTTGCCGATGACATCTTAACTCCGTCATATATTGCAAAGGACTTGGAAGAGCACTTGAATGGAAAATGACAGTGTCTCGAAAGGAAAATATAAGATCAACATTAAAAAGCAAAACTAGGATAATGGAATGTAGTAGAATTGAATAATTGAATCAGAGGATGTTAAGGGAATTAGAGTAGGTAACGAGATACTTAAAGTAACAGATGCGTTTTGTATTTTGGCAACATAATAAATTATGATGATTTAAGTAGAGAGGAATGTAAAATGTTGGCTGTAAATGGCAAGGAAAACGTTTCTGAAGAAGAGAACTTTAACATAGAGCAGAGATATATGTGTTAGGAAGGCATTTTCTGACTGGAGGTATTTGTCTGGAATGTAGCGATGTATGCAGGTGAAACATGGACGTTAAACAGTTTAGGCAAAAAGAGAATAGATGTGTTCGGAAAGTGGCGCCACACCAGAATGTTGAAGATTAGATGGGTCGATCACGTAACTAATCAAGTGCTGAACAGAATTGGGGAGAAAAGAAATGCCGGCCGAAGTGACCGAGCGGCTCTAGGCGCTACAGTCTGGAACCGCGCGACCGCTACGGTCGCAGGTTCGAATCCAGTCTCGGGCATGGATGTGTGTGATGTCCTTTGGTTAGTTAGGCTTAGGTAGTTCTAAGTTCTAGGGGACTGATGACCACAGATGTTAAGTCCCATAGTGCTCAGAGCCATTTTAACCATTTAGAAAAGAAATGTATGGCACAATTTGACCAAAAGAAGGGATCGGTTGATACGACGCATTCTGAGACGTCAATAGATCACCAGTGTAGTATTGTAGGGAAGTGTGGGAGGTAAAAGTTGTAGAGGGAGGCAAAGAGATGAATAAAGTAAGCAGATTCGGATATAGGTTGCAGTAGTTATTCGGAGATGAGACTTGCACAGGATAGAATAGCATGGAGAGCTGCAGCAAACCAGTCTTCGGACTGAAGACAAGAAGAAGAAGAAGAAGAAAAACGTCTTTTGGGAGACGTGATAGTAGAAGTAGTAGTAGTACATTTTTGAAACGTCTTAGGGGAAGCTCCATCTGTTGGAGACTTACGCAGTAATGCAGACAACCTCCGCGTAAGGAAGATACGTCTCGCGATCGGACCAACGCTACTCATAGAACTGCATGGTGGTTTGTCCTCTATGTGTTGCTGGCACAGGATAGATAAGCCGCTTCTTGGTTACTTCACTGAAGGCAGCGTGAAAGAGGCTCAAGAAATGAGACCGGGTGGTTTTGCGCTGTAGCATTTAGGTGTAGTCCCCCCTCCCCCGAAACACACACACACACACACACACACACACACACACACACACACACGAGAGAGAGAGAGAGAGAGAGAGAGAGAGAGAGAGAGAGAGAGAGAGAGAGCGCCAGCCAGTAGAGACTGGTGCGGCGGTGGGAACACGGCAGGCGGGCAGGCAGCGAGCGAGTAACAACGCTGGCGCGAGCAGAGCTGCGGCGGGGCGAGGCGAGATGTAGGCAACGCACGACTGGCGGTGCTAACTGCGCGCTTCCGGCGCACACGTGCTGTCTCTGTGAGTGTGATGGGACCACGGGTACAGCAGAGTTTTCCTGGAACAGCCCACGGTCTATCTTTCCGAAGTTTGCAACACTGTGAAAGAAGAGTTGCTGTTGTTGTTGTGGTGGTGGTCTACAGTCGTGAGACTGGTTTGATGCAGCTCTCCACGCTATTCTATCCTGTGCAAGCTTCTCCATCTCCCAGTACCACCTACTGCAACCTACATCCTTCTGAATCTGCTTAGTGTATTCATCTCTTGGTCCCCCTCTACGATTTTTACCCTCCACGCTGCCCTCCAATACTAAACTGGTGATCCCTTGATGCCTCAGAACATGTCCTACCAACCGATCCCTTCTTCTAGTCAAGTTGTGCCACAAACTCCTCTTCTCCCCAATCCTATTCAGTACCTCCTCATTACTTATGTGATCTATCCATCTTATCTTCAGCATTCTTCTGTAGCACCACATTTAGAAAGCTTCTTTTCTCTTCTTGTCCGAACTATTTATCGACCATTTTTCACTTCCATACATGGCTACAATCCATACAAATACTTTCAGAAACGACTTCCTGACACTTAAATCTATACTCGATGTTAACAAATTTCTCTTTTCAGAAACGCTTTCCTTTCCATTGCCAGTCTACATTTTATGTCCTCTCTACTTCGACCATCATCAGTTTTTGCTCCCCAAATAGCAAAACTCCTTTACTACTTTAAATGTCTCATATTCTAACCTAATTCCCTCAGCATCATCCGACTTAATTCGACTACATTCCATTATCCTCGTTTTGCTTTTGCTGATGTTCATCTTAAACCCTCCATTCAAGACACTGTCCATTCCGTTCAAGTGCTCTTCCAAGTCCTTTGCCGTCTCTGACAGAATTACAATGTCATCGGCGAACCTCAAAGTTTTTATTTCTTCTCCATGGATTTTATTAATTCTTACTCCGAATTTTTCTTTTGTTTCCTATACTGCTTGTCAATATACAGATTGAATAACATCGGGGATAGGCTACAACCCTGTCTCACTCCCTTCCCAACTGCTGCTTCCCTTTCATACCTCTCGACTCTTATGACTGCAATCTGCTTTCTGTGCAAATTGTAAATAGCCTTTCGCTCCCTGTATTTTACCCCTGCCATCTTTAGAATTTGAAAGAGAGTATTCCAGTCAACATTGTCAAAAGCTTTCTCTAAGTCTACAAATGCTAGAAACGTACGTTTGCCTTTCCTTAATCTATTTTCTAAGATAAGTCGTAGGGTCAGTACTGCCTGACGTGTTCCAACATTTCTACGGAATCCTCACTGATTTTCCCCGAGGTCGGCTTCTACCAGTTTTTCCATTCGTCTGTAAAGTATTGGCGTTAGTATTTTGCAGCTGTGACTTATTAAACTGATAGTTCGGTAATTTTCACATCTGTCTACGCTGCTTTCTTTGGGATTGGAATTATTATATTCTTCTTGAAGTCTGAGGGTATTTCGCCTGTCTCGTACATCTTGATGACCAGACGGTAGAGTTTTGTCAGGGCTGGCTCTCCCAAGCCTGTCAGTAGTTCTAATGGAATGTTGTCTACTCCCGGGGCCTTGTTTCGACTTAGGTCTAACCGCGCGACTGCTACGGTCGCAGGTTCGAATCCTGCCTCGGGCATGGATGAGTGTGATGTCTTTAGGTTAGTTAGGTTTAAGTAGTTCTAAGTTCTAGGGGACTGATGACCACAGATGTTAAGTCCCATAGTGCTCAGAGCCATTTGAACCATTTGAGATTTGACTTAGGTCTTCCAGTGCTCTGTCAAACTCTTCACGCAGTATCGTATCTCCCATTTCATCTTCATCCTCTTCCATTTCCATAATATTGTCCTCAAGTACATCGCCCTTGCATAGACCTTCTATATACTCCTTCCACCTTTCTGCTTTCCCTTCTTTGCTTAGAACTGCGTTTCCATCTGAGCTCTTGATATTCATACAAGTGGCTCTGTTTTTTCCAAAGGTCTCTTTAATTTTCCTGTAGGCAGTATCTATCTTACCCCTAGTGAGATAAGCCTCAATATCCTTACATTTGTCCTCTAGCCATCCCTGCTTAGCCATTTTGCACTTCCTGTCGATCTCATTTCTGAGACGTTTGTATTCCTTTTTGCCTGCTTCATTTACTGTGTTTTCATATTTTCTCCTTTCATCAATTAAATTCAGTATTTCTTCTGTTACCCAAGGATTTCTACTAGCCCTCGTCTTTTTACCTACTTGATCCGCTGCTGCCTTCACTACTTCATCCCTCAGAGCTACCCATTCTTCTTCTATTGTATTTCTTTCCCCCATTCCTGTCAATTGTTCCCTTATGCTCTCCCTGAAACTCTGTACAACCTCTGGTTTAGTCAGTTTATCCAGGTCCCATCTCCTTAACTTCCCACCTTTTTGCAGTTTCTTCAGTTTTAATCTACAGGTCAGAACCAATAGATTGTAGTCTGAGTCCACATTTGCCCCTGGAAATGTCTTACATTTTAAAACCTGGTTCCTAAATCTCTGTCTTATCATTATACAATTTAAGTGATACCTTCTAGTATCTCCAGGATTCTTCCATGTATACAACCTTCTTTTATGATTCTTGAACCAAGTGTTAGCTATGATTAAGTTATGCTCGGTGCAAAATTCTACCAGAGGGCTTCCTCTTTCATTTCTTAGCCCCAGTCCATATTCACCTACTATGTTTCCTTCTCTCCATTTTCCTACTCTCGAATTCCAGTCGCCCATTACTATTAAATTTTCGTCTCCCTTCGCTACCTGAATAATTTCTTTTATCTCATCATACATCTCACCAATTTCATCATCATCATCTGCAGAGCTAGTTGGCATATAAACTTATACTACTGTAGTAGGCATGGGATTCGTGTCTATCTTGGTCACAATAATGCATTCACTGTGCTGTTTGTAGTAGCTTACCCGCACTCCTATTTTTTTATTCATCATTTGATTTTGTATTTATATCCCTGTATTCACCTGACGACAAGTCTTGTTCCTCCTGCCACCGAACTTCACTAATCCCCACTGTATCTAACTTTAACCTATCCATTTCCCTTTTTGAATTTTCTATCCTACCTGCCCGATTAAGGGATCTGACATTCCACGCTCCGATCCGTAGAACGCCAGTTTTCTTTCTCCTGATAACAACGTCCTCTTGAGTAGTCCCCGCCCCGATTTCCGAATGGGGGACTATTTTACCTCCGGAACATTTTACCCAAGAGGACGCCATCATCATTTAACCATACAGGAAAGCTGCATGCCCTCGGGAAAAATTACGGTTGTAGTTTCCCCCTTGCTTTCAGCCGTTCGCAGTACCAGCACAGTAAGACCGTTTTGGTTAGTGTCGCAAGGCCAGATCAGTCAATCATCCAGACTGTTGCCCCTGCAACTACTGAAAAGGCTGCTGCCCCTCTTCAGGAACCACACGTTCGTCTGGCCTCTCAACAGATAACCCACCGTTGTGGTTGCACCTACGGTACGGCCATCTGTATCGCCGAGGCACGCAAGCCTTCCCACCAACGGCAAGGTCCATGGTTCATGGGGGGGGGGACAAAACTGGATAACACACAGTAAATTGGTTGAAACCGTGGATGACTTTGAAGAACGTTGCATGGTCGGTGAAGTGACTCCAAAAGTGAAAAGAAAAAAATATTAACCTTCTTTCCAGAAGCACATACTTAACATTGCGGCAAGCGCAAGCAAAATTCACTTTGAAACAGCTGTCAACGCAAATTCGACGCATTTGGAAGTCTCATCCACGTAAGTATGCGTAAAACGTGATTTCAAGCATGCCTCGTAGATCTCAAGCAATTACCTACGTTGCGGCTGATGGGGCGTATTATTAATTGTAATTGCATTTTTCTTTTGTTCATATAAGTGTTTGAGTTTGTTGTCAGATACAAGTTTCTACTGATTAACCCGACCACGAACTCATTTAGCAGACTGTACATGCGAAGGCACACGCGGTCGTTTTTCCAACTTCTCTTCTCGTGGCTTGTTTTGGATTTTATTTAAAGAAACAGTTCTTGATCATCTCGCTATTTAGTTCCTTTTAACCCACTAACCAATCGGCCCAGATTACCGGGTGATCAAAAATTCAGTATAAATTTGAAAACTGAATAAATCACGGAATAATGTAGATAGAGAGGTACAAATTAACACACATGCTTGGAATGACATGAGGTTTTATTAGAACGAAAAAATACAAACGTTCAAAAATGTCCGACAGATGGCGCTTCATCTGATCAGATTAGCAATAATTAGCATAACAAAGTAAGACAAAGCAAATATGATGTTCTTTACAGGAAATGCTGAATATGTCCACCAACATTCCTCAACAATAGCTGTAGTCGAGGAATAATGTGAACAGCACTGTAAAGCATGTCCGGAGTTACGGTGAAGCTTTGGCGTCGGATGTTGTCTTTCAGCATCCCTAGTGATGTCGGTCGATCACGATACACTTGCGACTTCAGGTAACCACAAAGCCAATAGTCGCACGGACTGAGGTCTGGGGACCTGGGAGGCCAAGCATGACGAAAGTGACGGCTGAGCACACTATCATCACAAAACGACGCGCGCAAGAGATCTTTCACGTGTCTAGCAATATGGGATGGAGCGCCATCCCGCGTAAACATCGTACGTTCCAGCAGGTGTTTATCAACCAGGCTGGGGATGATGCGATTCTGTAACATATCGGCGTACCTCTCACCCGTCGCGGTAGCAGTTACAAAACCAGAATCACGCATTTCCTCGAAGAAAAAGGCCCGATAACGGTAGATGCAGTAAATCCAACCCATACCGTTACTTTCTCGTCGTGCAATGGAGTTTCCACGACAGTTCTAGGATTTTCGGTAGCCAAAATTGTGCAGTTGTGAGCGTTGACAGACCCTCGGAGCGAGAAATGAGCTCAACCAATCATCTTCCGCCATCTTTTGAAACGCCCACACCGCAAATGCCCTCCGCTTCACTAAATCGCCAGGTAACAGATCATGATGCCTGTGGGTTTTGTACGGATATCATCGGAGGGTACGCCTAATTGCCAACCAAACAGAAGTGTATGGAATGCCGGTACGACGTGCGACTGCACGAGCGCTGACTTCCCCGTGCATAGACGAACCCGCTACAGTCTCCATTTCTTCCTGAACTGTCCCAGCAGCATTTTGCCTTGTGCTCGATCGGCCACTACGGGGTCTATCGTCTAAACAACCCGTGGCTTCGAACTTCGAAATCATTCTCGCCACAACTGCATGTGTCAACGGACCTTTACCCGTTCGAATCCCCTTCCTATGGCGATAGGATCGTAACGCTGAACTAGCACATTCCCCATTCTGATAACACAGCTTCACTAAAAGCGGCTTTTCAGGTAACGTCAACATGCTGCGACTGCTGGCGCATCTGATTCAGTTCAGCTCCTTTTATACACGATTGTCATGTGCAGTCACTGACGTTTTGCTGTCCAGCGCTATCTGTCGGACAATTTGTGTACTTTTTTTTTGTTCTAATAAAACCTCAAGTGATTCCAAGCATGTATGTCAATTCTTACCTCTCTATCTACATAATTCCGTGGTTTATTAAGTTTTCAAATTTATACTACCTTTTTGATCACACGGTACTTTGCACTCGTGTCACTTATTAGCGCATCCCAGTGTTGTGAGGACACCTTGCGGTGTACTGGTTATCGTCGTAGTTCATATTTGGTGGACCTCGGAGATTGCTTAGCCATTCGAAATGAGTGTTTTAGTTGAATCCACTGTACGCGGGTCTCCCTGTGGCGCACAGTAGCTAGCAGCGTGTGTTAAGTGAGTCGTGTTGTACGAATGAAGGGCTGCGAGTTGAGGTGTCCGGCGTAGTTAGCAGGTGGATAGTGCCAGAGCGTCTGTAGCTCCCACGGCACGGACTGCTGTGGCGTAGCGGTTTCTGTCCCTCGCCTGCTCCACTCGCTGGCAGCACCACTGTCATTTCTCACGGCCCAGAAGCGCGTCACAGCGTCCGCAGCAAAGCCCTCTTCATAACGGTGAGAAATTTAAGCGTGCACAAGCGATTGCGCGTTCAGGGATAGTTCTCCACTGTTCACTACCATTCGCTTGTATCTACACTGACTGGAAAAAAATCACAGCACGAAATAACAATTGATACACAGTAATGAAATTTCGGCAATACATTTAGCTAGGTCAGGGGTTCCCAACAAAATTTTCTCGAGGACCCCCTCATCGAGCATCATTGGTACCTTGTCATATCACAGTATCAAGTACCTAAAAAAGCCAAATTAAAAGCCTTTTTATGCGTTTTCTATTTTTGGTACTTCGAAAAAACATTGACAATTGACATTCATTATTGAAAAAATATTGAGCCTAAAACTCATTTTTAACTACGCGAACTGTAGCTTCCGCGAAAAACAACGGTTTACAAACACTTCTGTTAATACAGAATATTGAATATGTAATACAGAATACTGAATATGTAAACAAGAAGGTCTGTGAAAGCACTGGCAATAAATTAACAACGGCCGATTGTCGTCTGAAATGCGAGTTTCTCTGTAAAGTGACTGTCAGCAGTCAGGTGCAAAGAGGCAGCGGGCGCAGTCTAACCGCATACAGCAGAACTATTGGCCTATATCTAATTCTAGTTTTGCGCTAGTGTGTGCTAGTGTCAGTTGGCTCTAGGAAGACGCTAGACGCAGAAGTTAGCGTTCGCTAAAGCTCTGCTCATGCAGGAAGCGGCCAAAACAAAAAATCTGTTATCATACGAAATATATTTAATATATTTTTTATTCTCGTAGCATCTTGCGGACCCCACTGGCATAGCTCGCGGACCCGTGTGGGTCCGCGGACCACCTGTTGGGAACCACTGGTCTAGGTAATACGCATCAGTGACTAACATGGCAAGATCATCGGTTTATGCAAGAGCGAGACAACCCATTGCAAATGTGAAATGCTTGTACATTAATAAATGGTGTAACAGCCAGAATGTTGAATGCAAGCATGCATTGTGTTGTACGGGCTGGAGTTACATGCCTGTGGCAGTTACTTGATCATACGGAGACGATTAATACGTTTTGTGGATGACGCTGGAGTTGTCGTCCAGTAATGTCCTATATGTGCTCGAGTGGAGAACATTTGGCGATCGAGCAGGCTAAAACCAACATTTGACACTCTGTAGAGCGTATTGGTTTGAAACAGCAGTATGTGGGTGAGCGTTATGTTGTTGGTAAGCACGCCGTGGAATGCTGTTCATGAATGGGAGCACAATAAGTCGGATCACCACACTGCCGTACAAATTTGCAGTCAGGGTTCGAGGAATAACCACAAATGTTCTCCTACTGTCATACGAAATCGCATCCCAGACCATAGCTCCACTGTAGGCCCAGTCGTGCGGTTACAGGTCCAGTCATCTTGTGACCCTACCTTCCCGTGACCACCGCTGACAAGTCTTTCTGTAATATCGGAAAAGAAACATCCAGCTTGTAAACCCTTTTGCATGAGATCGTTCAAACTCAGTGAGGTGTTATTAATGGCCTGTTTGTCGCCTTAAAGGCATTGTTGACTGACATCAAACTCAACAAGTCCAGCTTCAAAGGTAACTAACGCTCAGTGCGGTTACAGCGTGTATTTAAAACAAACCTGTGTTGTCCAGAATGAGATTTTCACTCTGCAGCGGAATGTGCGCTGCGCTCCCAGGATGTGGCGAAGCCATGTCTGCCGGCCGGAGTGGCAGAGCGGTTCTAGGCGCTACAGTCTGGAACCGCGCGACTGCTACGGTCGTAGGTTCGAATCCTGCCCCGGGCATGGATGTGTGTGATGTCCTTAGGTTAGTTAGGTTTAAGTAGTTCTAAGTTCTAGGGGACTGATGACCATAGATGTTAAGTCCCATAGTGCTCAGAGCCATTTGAACCCTTTTTTTTTAATATATATATATATATATATATATATATATATATATATATATATATATATAGCAGCGCTAGTAGCACCACTCTTCGGGACTTGCGCGAAATTTGAATAGACATCGTTTCATGTGTAGAAACGCGCTAACTTCGATTATGTCTCTGACAGAGTAGATGGAAGGTAAAACACACGTCGATCATAGCCTATGAAGGCTGGGTTATTATTTCTTGGCGCCAATAACTGGCACACGGGACAGAATGATGTAGAGAGCCACGACGCATAAGGTTGATATTTAAAGAGGGAGTTTGTGATGGAGTTCGCTAAATGGAGTAGGAAAGTAAGTATTTGGATGTCTCAGCTTGTACGTAGACGTGAAACGCGTGGAGGTAGGGCACGTAATACCGAATTGCAGTTTAGCTTTCGTTAGCATTAGTCTGTAACTTCGCACAGGTGTCGGTTAACTCTTTTCTAGACTATTCATAACAATTGAGGAGGAAATTTGAAAGTAGAACACTGATTACCGTCAACCAACATAGCCAGGAGAAAGTGTAACATTAACAGTCTGGTTATTAACAGCTGTATGTATATACATTAAAATGGTTTGACATTTGAATAGGTGCTGTATCTCTGACAGTTTCTGATGCCACTTCAGTTATTTTATTAAAGTACGTATAAGCAAGATAATGTCAATAAATATGATTAATGAAATGCGAAATACACAGACGGCTGTCACATAGGCTACTTGATAACATCTGCTATATAGTTTGTTAGTGGGCAGATAGCGTGACACCGGATAAACTGTTCTTATTTGTGATAAAAAATCTCTAACATAACTGTGATACATCAGTCATGGAATTTGCAGATACCAATGACGTAAGCGACGACAACGGAGTGTAAACAGAGTAGCCGGACAGTGTGGCCGAGCGGTTCTAGGCGCTACAGTCTGGAACCGCGCGACCGCTACTGTCGCAGGTTCGAATCCTGCCTCGGGCATGGTTGTTTGTGATGTCCTTAGTTTGGTTGGGTTTAAGTAGTTTAAGTTCTAGGGGACTGATGACCTAAGAAGTTAAGTCCCATAGTGCTCAGAGCCATTTTTTTAATCAGAATAACTGATAAATTTTCGTACGTTTTCACTTCCAGAGAAATGTAGTGCACTTTTTTTAATGAGAAGTAGTGCACTACAACAAAGCTTATGCTTACTAATTCAGTTCCAGCGTGATGCAAGCAGATGTTGATTTTTTTTTTCACGTCTCAGACTTAAAAGTGGGTCGGCAATTTTGTGAGAATCATAGAATCATATTTGTGTTGCTTCGACTTTTTTCTCGTGGACCTCTTGGATTCCAGAAGAATGAATCAGTATTCTTGTATCAGTAGCGCTCAGGCAACTCATGGCAACAGCAAAAAAAAAAAAAAAAAAAAAAAGAAAGCAGAAGACTTCGTTACTGTTGGCGCCGATGGCGTGAGAACCCGAACTTACGTAGATAGTTTGCTAAAAGCCCGACAACCAGCTGAAAACGAGTGAACTTAAGCAAATGCGAACCGTACAAGATCGAATACCGTTTCCTCATGCGCTCCTAGAGCTTACACCACTCTGGTGTTTGCTGTTGCACTGCTCGTTCGCTTCCGTGTAAAGGGTCAAACCACTGCGAACCTCCCCCTCCCATAACACTCTCTCTCTCTCTCTCTCTCTCTCTCTCTCTCTCTCTCTCTATATCAAGGAATCTATGTATGTTTCAATGTTACCGACAAAAATTTTAGTTTTATTTTTTACCAAAAACGTGGCTTACTTATTGAAGTATCAGTCTGGACAGAATATAAAACAAGAACTGTATTTCACAACGATGCTACGAATATTTTCCTCAGATCTTCGTGTCAATCCGGTTGATACCTATACGATAAAGCTCAAAAGCAAGCAATCTTTCTTGCCGCACGCCATTCGAGAAATTCGAGAATTGGCGCGGGAGCAATACGTATTTGGTGCAATAAAAAGGTATCTCCTTCCACGCACTTCGTAGCGACACGAAAAGTGTCGACGTATATTGAACGTACTGTACTCCATACTACAGACAAAACTGAGGTGCGGTATTCAGGCACTAGCCAGCGTACTGGTAAAGCTTACGTGTCCTTTTCTGTAAACCCACATGCAGCTTTGAGGAAACCGATAGCCAGCCGGAGTAATTAAACCCATATGCTTCGGAAATCAGTAGGAGCAACTAAGATCTATATCGTGTAGGTCACAGACGGTTAAACGACCCTACACCGTGTTCTGTTCGTAAATACAGCGTGTTTCAAAAGTGTGGAAACAGTTTAAAAATTTATTTTAGCCTAATGAGTAGCATCAGAAAGTAACAATATACTTAATTTGAAAGAGTACACGTGTAAGTTTTTTTATCAACAACATCATTCACTTCACATGTCCTACATGTGGGAACCATGTGTGACCCTACAAATGTCGATGCCATAACTAAACTTTTATCCCACACGGTCCGACATGTATTCCGAGACTGTGGCTGTCGCTTATCCGAGTCTCCTTTTCAATTCCATATCATCATCTGGAAGAGGACGGACATAAACAGGGTTCTTCACATAACCCCATAAAAATAAATCACGGTAGGTAATATCTGGGGACGTAGGAGGCCATTTTAGCACACACTTGCTGCACCACGACGAAAACACTTGGGTTAGCACTATGTTCATGTACGTCCTAACATCACGGTCAAAATGTGGGGGTGCACTATCTAGCTAACAAACAACGTTCTATGATTGCATATACAAAAATTGCATTAATCAGTACTGCAGTATCGGAAGGAAGGTCTCTCCAGTTACAGCTCATTCTTCAGAGAAGGAAGGCCCAGAGAGGTCCTTGCGAGAAGTAGCATAAAAACACTGACATGCGGAGAATCTCATTCGTGTTCTACAATATTATACGGTTTTGTGTTAAAGTCCTACATTGCGCCTATTTACTTTGCCATTTGTATGAAATGTTGCCTCGACGGAAAAATTATCGAATTCACAAAACCGTCATCTTCGACCTGAAATTCACAGGAAAATTCTAAGTGCTTTTACAATAATTGGTATCTTTGCGATTTCAGATTTAATTTTTTACGCAAAGCTCACTACACAGTCTTTTCTGACATCCCCAACTCACGTGAAGCACTGCGTAGAGATTTTTCCGGACTCCTTGTGAAAACTTCTCCCATTTGTTAAATGTCATTTTGCATTGACTACTGGCCGACCACTTCTTTTCTGATCACACACACACACACACACACACACACACACACACACACACACACACACACACACAGTTTCAACGAACTGTTCATGCCAGCTGTAGGCTACCTTTCTGATTGGTGTTGCTTTCCCGTTTTTTGTTGGAGTCTCTTTGCACTCTTATTGTTTTGTCAACTTCTAGGACGCAGAAAGCGTTCTCAGTTCGAGAAAGCGCCATCCTGGTTATACCATCACCTAGCAACCATACATCAAACTACACGTCACACCTGAACTAAGGAAAAAAGCTTAAAAGCTTACTCTTTCAAGTTATGCACTTACGTATTGTTACTTTGTAATGCTACTCATTAGGTTACAATAAATTTTTTAAAGTGTTTCTGTACTTTTGAAACACGCTGTATAGCGTTCCTATGTCTTTTACAGATGTCTGGTCGCGCTTGTTGGCGATGCCACACTCTTGGCAGTCTTCCGTAACGTGTAACTTCGGATTCGCGATAAAAAGCAATAAGATCTTACGTTAACCGCGTTTGTACCCGTCTTAATATTAATTAGGCCGTCATACTTCCTCGAGAGCGTGTAGTTGGGAAACTAGGAGTCTTTGTATCCAAGAACAAAGTAGAAATTTCACTTCACCCTTGCATTCGATTACCGTTCTGATAAGTGTTTGCCACTAAAGCGCAGAGTCAGCTTTTGTTTCTGAGCCAGGAAACAATACAAACTCATATATGAAGATAGTAACTGTTCTCGAAAGAAGTGATACCATTGATGACCGTGCAGCTCCTCTAGAATAAATGATAATTAATGGAAACCCTGAGATGCCGACAGGTGTTGTTGATAGACCTCGACGGGGACAGCTGAAAATGTCCCACTCGAGGTATATCAACAATACCCGTCGGCAGCTGAGGGTTTCCATCAATTGTCGTTTAATACAAACTCACCTTGAGAGCTTTTCTCCTGATAATCAATAAACCTACTTACTGTACCGATCGCTACGTCATGGACAGCGAGCCGTTGAAGTCAGTGTACTCATTAAACTTATAACAGTTGATGGCTTTAAATTTAAATAAATGCACTGTAGTTATTTCCGTTTTATACCAGAATGAAACTAACAAGATTTTGAATGACTTCCTTTTCAAACGTAACTTTATGAACTTCGCAAAGAAAAAATTAAAGTAGTAACTGTCATTGCACTGAAGTTACTTTAACCTTGCGACATTAAACAAATGATTTTAAGCATACGAAATTTGAGCAAGTACTGTTGCAATGCGACCCATCAAAGTGTCTCCATGGTTTTGCTTTAATAAACCACGCAAACTTGTCATTCACTGTTCTTTCTTTTCCACACAATAAACAACAATATCAAGATAGGATTTGGAGAAAGTGAAGTGAAGTAATAGGTACTTGCAATGAGATGGTAATACTTTTTAGAATAATTGTCAATGTATTAAATCAAAAGCACTTTTCGTAAGGAGTTTTGTTAGCATAAGTCTGCTTTTCTTTTACAAGAATAGTTTGCTTTGTGAGTAGAGGTGCAGTTGAAATGTGGGGGAGATACACTTCCGCAGATTCTTCACGTATATTAATTAGATGGATCAACAACGCCGTACTGTGTACTTCTGAGAAGCATTCTTGCGACACTATATTTTAGCCTCCAAAAGTCTTGCATGCACAGCTACACGAGGTGACTTACTAATGCAAAAGTGTTAGTATGGCCTTCTTTCGTAAACTGTATCAATGCTAGCACAAAATATTGAATGTCTTGCAGAATGAGCCAATAGATGGCATCCCTCAACCAGTGCTGGCTGACCATTTCCTACAGTTCAGTCTGTGAGCTGTCTGCAGTGAGGTGACAAAAATCGTGGGATAGCGATATGCACATCGACAGATAGCGGTGGTATCGCGTGCACACGGTATAAAAGGGCAGTGCATTAGCGGAGCTGCCATTTGTACTCCGGTAATTCGTGTCGGTAATTCGTGTGAAAACTTTTCCGACGACGGCCGCACGTAGAGAATTAAGTCCTTGAACGCGCAATGGGAGTTGGAGTTATACGCATGGGACATTAGTAAATCGTTATAGAGTTAATTTTCCGAGTTCTAGAGTGTAAAGAGTGCGCTGAGAACACCAATTTTCAGGCATTACCTCCCATTACGGACTACGCAGTGGCCGACAGCCTTCACTTACCGACAGAGAGCAGCTGCGTTTGCGTCACTGCTAACAGACAAGCAAAACTACGTGAAATAACCGCAAATATCGGTATGGGACGTACGGCGAACATATCAGTTGGCACAGTGCTGCTAAATTTGACGTTAAGGGGCTGTGGCAGCAGACGACCGACGCGAGTGCCGCTGCTGCAATGCCTCTCCTGGCGTCGCGACCGTATTGGTTGAATCCTAGACGAATGGAAAATAGTGACATGGTCAGATAGGTCCGGATTTCAGTTGGAAAGAGCTGATGGTAGGTTTCGAGTGTGGCGCTGACACCACGAAGCCGTAGACCCAACAAGGCGCTGTGCAGTCTGCTGGTGCCTCCGTAATGGAATAGACAGGGTCATCCCCGTTTTCAAGAAGGGACGTCGAACAGATATGCAGAACTATAGACCTGTATCTCTAACGTCGATCAGTTGTAGAATTTTGGAACACGTATTGTGTTCGAGTATAGTGACTTTTCTGGAGACTAGAAATCTACTCTGTAGGAATCAGCATGGGTTTCGAAAAAGACGGTCATGTGAAACCCAGCTCGCGCTATTCGTCCACGAGACTCAGAGGGCCATAGACACGGGTTCACAGGTAGATGCCGTGTTTCTTGACTTCCGCAAGGCGTTCGATACAGTTCCCCACAGGCGTTTAATGAACAAAGTAAGAGCATATGGACTATCAAACCAATTGTGTGATTGGATTGAGGAGTTCCTAGATAACAGGACGCAGCATGTCATTCTGAATGGAGAGAAGTCTTCCGAAGTAAGAGTGATTTCAGGTGTGCCGCAGGGGAGTGTCTCATATAATGTTGATCGTCGGTAAAGCAGATTCCAGACTGAGATTCATTGGAAGAATCCTACGGAAATGCAATCCGAAAACAAAGGAAGTAGGTTACAGTACGCTTGTTCGCCCACTCCTTGAATACTGCTCAGCAGTGTGGGATCCGTACCAGATAGGGTTGATAGAAGATACAGAGAAGATCCAACGGAGAGCAGCGCGCTTCGTTACAGGATCATTTAGTAATCGCGAAAGCGTTACGGAGATGATAGATAAATTCCAGTGGAAGACTCTGCAGGAGAGACGCTCAGTAGCTCGGTACGGGCTTTTGTCAAAAGTTTCGAGAACATACCTTCACCGAAGAGTCAAGCAGTATATTGCTCCCTCCTACGTATATCTCGCGAAGAGACCATGAGGATAAAATCGGAGAGATTAGAGCCCACACAGAGGCATACCAACAATCCTTCTTTCCACGAACAATACGAGACTGGAATAGAAGGGAGAACCGATAGAGGTACTCAAGGTACCCTCCGCCACACACCGTCAAGTGGCTTGCGGAGTATGGATGTAGATGGAGATGGAGAAGTTTGGCTACTTAGAGACCATTTGCAGCCATTCATGAACTTTATGTTCCAAAACAACGCATGTCATCGAGCCACAGTTCTTTCACGATTGGTTTGAAGACCATTCTGAACAATTCGAGCGAATGATTTGCCAGCCAGGTCGCCCGACATGAATCCCATCGAACATTTATGGGACGTAGTGGGGAGGTCAGTTCGTGCACAGAATCCTGCACCGGCAAAACTACCGCAGTTGTGAACGGCTGCAGAGGCAGTATGGCTCAATATTTCAGCAGGAGACTTCAAGCGACTTGTTGAGTCCACGCCACATGGAATTACTGGACTATGCCGGGAAAAGTAAGGTCCAACACGATTTTAGGTGGTGTCCCATGAATGTTGTCACCTCAGTGTTTTTTTCGTTTCACATAAAGGGTTGACAAAATCGAAAAGACCCCCACCTCGCGTTGTCCAGAGGGCAAGACGATCACGGAACGGCAAGGGAAAAGCTTCAGCGTGATCACTCCTAATAGCTGCCTCGTTTCTTTACCAGAATACTGTTATTTCCGTAATAATAAAATACTGCATCTTCAGAAGAATTTATTCTTCCAACCCAAATGATTGTTATAAATGGTTCAAATGGCTCTGAGCACTATGGAACTTAACTTCTGAGGTCATCAATGCCCTAGAACTTAAAACAACTTAACCCTGACTACCCTAAGGACATCACACACTTCCATGCCCGAGGCAGGATTCGAAGCTGCGACCATAGCGGTCGCGCGGTTCCAGACTGTAGCGCCTAGAACCGCTCGGCCACCCCGGCCGGTTATTGTTATATATCCGTAGGTGTATAACAGCGAAATAAATCTGCAGGTATTAATCGAGTTTCCTTTCAAAAGGGTTTGATAATACCTCTTCCGCATAATGATCTTTAAATAATTACTAATTCATGTCAGTTGTCGAAAAGACACTACGTAAAAATGTGTTCCTATACAACGTTGCACTTTTGACGCTTCGACCATAGTTTTCTCAAAACACTTTTTTTTTATTTCTTCGGAGAAACCTTTAATAGCCAAGAT
Organism: Schistocerca cancellata; assembly: GCF_023864275.1. NCBI lineage: Eukaryota > Metazoa > Arthropoda > Insecta > Orthoptera > Acrididae > Schistocerca > Schistocerca cancellata. Next base: position 1,121,067,147 of record NC_064626.1, read on the forward strand.
CGTGTTCAGTACTGTTTATTCGCTATGACCGGCATTACACATGCCATGTTGACATTATAGTGGATAGTTATTCTGTGTAGCAGGTTTGTTAAAAATTAGAAAATGGTACGTCACAAATGAAAACAATACAGATAAAAAGCGTTCTAAAAAGCCCCTAATCGTACAAGACGCGTTTTAAGTATGTTGTTCGTATTTGTGTCAGGCCTGTTCTTATTTTAACAAACATGTGTGGGCTGTGTTACTTAAAGGTACAATCTCCCATGACGTCAACATAGCATATGTGATACAGTCAGAACAGTACGTACAAGTTTTTTGAATATCAGAAGTTGACAGTCTTGGCTGTTGACACGGGTGATGGCGAATAAAGGGTACTGAATGCCATCGTCACTATTAAACGTTTCTTCAGAGCAAGTGCATATCACACGTTCTAGTCTCTTATAATAAGAAATTTCAGTTTTCAATTTGTACCACACTTGTATTCGTTCGTATGTCTCCGAATGTTCGTCTGGTGTACCCCATTGTATTGAAGTGAATGTTGGGCTCAGGGGAAACCCGGAAAAAAAAGAGTATAGAATCGCTTGACATGTGTTACAGGTGGATGATGAAATTTTAGGAGACTGATAAGGTAAGAATCGGCGTGGAGAGGAATAATAGAACAGTAAGAAGAAGAAAGGATCGGAGTAAGTACCACGGTATGGAGTTATAGAGGGCAAAAATTGTATTGGAATACAGATATTAGGAGGTATCCACGTTGGACGCAGGTGCGACTCTAAGATGGCACACGTTAAGAAATCGTGACCGACAACATCAGACCTGATTAGATTAGTTTTTCGTTCCATAGATCCGTGTTGAGGAGATCCTCGTGGATGTGGAACATGTCATTTTTTTATGCTGAAATAACAGTACTAATAGTATGACTATATACAATACATCATTTGTTTCTATTAAAAAATTCGTCAATGGAGTAGGAGGAGTTGGCCACTAGTAAGTCTTTCAGGCTCCTTTTAAACTGATCTTTATTTTTTAACTAATTTTTTATGTTTGCTGACACATTATTGAAGATGAGTGTTCCTGTGTAGTGGACCCCTTTTTGAACTAAAGTAAGTGCTTTTAAGTCCTTGTGCAGATCAATATTATTTAGGACAAATTTCATTAAGGAGTAAATATACTGAGAGGCAATAGTTAGTATACCCAGTTCTTTGAAGAGGTTTCTACATGACGTTCGTGAATTTACTCCACAAATAATACGTATTACACGCTTTTGAGTTCTGAAAACTTTGTTTGACTCGAAGAGTTACCCCAAAATATTATACCATATGTCATGAAAAGAAAGTAGGCAAAGTATGTAAGCTTTTTCATTTTTATGTCGCCTATGTCTGCTAACACTCGAATTGCAAATACAGATTTGTTAAGGCGTTTCTGGAGTTCTGTGGTGTGCTCCTCCCAACTGAATTTATTATTAAGTTGTAATCCTAGGAATTTAAGACTGTCAACCTCTTCTATCTGCTCTTCTTCATACTTTATGCATATGCTGGGTGGAAACCTCTTACAGGTTCTGAATTGCTTATAGTGAGTCTTTTCGAAGTTTAATGTCAGTGAGTTGGCTTTAAATCATTTATTAATATACATGAAAATATCATTAGCAGATCTTTCTAGAACTACACTCGACATACTATTTATTGCAATACTTGTGCCATCTGCAATCAAAACGAACTCTGCTTCTGGCAGTGTAACTGATGAGACATCATTAATGTACAGAAGAAAAAGCAATGGCCCTAATATGGGTCCTTGTGGGACACCGCATGTAATTACTTACCATTCTGATGATGACTGATGACTGTCAGAAGGCCAATGGAGGGGGGGGGGGTGGGGGGAGGGATGAGAAGAAATATTCGGCGAGCCTCGGGGGCATTATGCCCGATTTCAGCCTGAGTACGACAATGTTGTCTGTCGCGCCATAAGCTTGCGCAGTGTACCATAGGATGCGTGTGTCACGGTTGGCATTGCGACTGCGCCGTGAAGCAGCGCGCAGCGGAGGCTGGTGGCGCACAGGAAATTAAATGCGTCACCTCTGGCCCAGGCGTGCCATTCATCCACCTCATTCAGCTCAGCACCGCACCGCCCGGCTCATTCACGCAACTGCGACGCGGCCACCGTGGCGACGAGATACAAGAGCCTCTCTCTCTCTCTCTCTCTCTCTCTCTCTCTGCCGCTGCGTTTTCTATCCGTTTGCTCTTAGGCTAATAATTCTTGTACCGTGGCTCGTCTACTCGAAACAGTCGAGACGGTTAATCACGAGACGTGGAAATTGTCATGATAGCCTGCGGCAAAGACCTCCCGCCCGCACGCCATTGAAATGAAGGCCTGTTGGAAGCAGCTGCTATACTTCCAAACACTACACCCACCTGTAATCTAAGAGTATACATAAATTCGTATGGCATATAACACTTTCTGCTCTACTGTACGTTATTTTCTTTTGCGGCGGCGCGGTTCTTTCCGTCCCTTTTCGACGAACCTGCACCTACCTGTGAACATTGTCTCAGCAGATCATCAGTAGGAAAGCCGAGTCAAACCTACTGTACTTTGACGTGAACGAGGCTGCAATTTAAGTCACTAATCTACGTTTAGGGAGAAAGTTTTAACACAAATGAAAGGTTGGAAATTTTGTCCTCAATATTTTCCGAAACTTAGGTGAACAAGTATCACTGCCAAGCCCGTGCTAGTCTTAACACAGTCACTCACAATCCCTTTCACTCACGTTAGCAAGTTTATGGTGATGCATTTCCCGAAAACGTAATAGCTACCAAAATACTGATTGTTTTTGATTGATAATGCTCGCCAAATATTAAGTCTATCAGTACCAAATGCAGTCACCGTTTTTGCCACCGACCTGCTCAATACGCCACGCGGAATATATGTCTTTTCTCGTCACAAAATTCACTTAAAAATTCCGAAATTTCTACACACACATCGTAATAATTACGCCGTCACTTTCCAACACGTTTGATGTATGAAACACTGCTGGATCCGTCAACTTATCATTTTCATCGGAACTACTACTGCACACGTCCGATCTCTTTCATGACTAGGCTTCGACTCTTCTTCCCTAGAATACTCTAAGTCTTCTTTACCCGCAGAGAGAGGCGCGCGAAGAATATTGTTTTACCATTGGTCAGTTTACTCAACAGCCAACAGCAAAACAACATTCTCCGCGTCAATCCGCGCTTTTCATCAATAAGCAATCGCAAAATAGTAAACGTAACGACTGCACTTTTTACCGACGTAATTATCTAATATGTTGAAGTTTTGCTTATGCATAAAGTTATTTACTATTGTTATTTATACCTGAATTAACTTTTCCTTTACCACAAACTTACTATACAAATCTATTATACAAAAATCCCCTTTGTCCATATCCATATTTCTTCGAAATGTTCCCACACTAAATCCCACTATATAACTCGTTAAACAATTATCTTCATATAAACCTTAAACCACACTCACGCATCATTCATTCTGCTAAAACACATTTATAACATTTTACATACACAAAAAGACACTTTATGATAATACTAGAACAGTTTATGAAAAAACATTCTATTACTTTAGCGCACTCTAGTGGGCACAATCGAAAGTAAAATCACAGTCCCCCTATCCAATATTGTTCTCTACCGGCTGATGCATAAACTACGTGCGCGTCCAGTCTCGCGTCACCATCTGTCACTATCCAGCTCCGAGATACATCTCCCACTAAACCACCTCCAAGGCGGGATCGTTATAGGGCGTTACGCCTCACTTTCGTGGATGTTGTGTGGAAATCGAGAATGATTATCAGTAGAAATAAACTGACGGAAGCATGTCGCAACACTAAAAAATAATTAGTGTAGAATAATGAAATTTCGTGAATACATTAGTCTGTGTAACACATGTAAGTAATTAACATTGGAAGATCACAGGTTGATGTTAAGCGCGAGCTAAGCCATTGCAAATGTGAAATGCTGGTACATTAGTGGCTGTTGTAACTGCCAGAATGTTGAATGCTAGCATTCAATCCGTTGTACAAGTGCCGCATATCAGATTGTGGGATGGAGTTCCACACCTACTGTACTTCGTCGGCCAGCACAGGGACAGTTAATGCTTTTTGTGGATGACACTGGATTGTCGTCCGATGATGCCCAATATGTGCTCGATTGGAGACAGATCTGGTGATCGAGCAGGCCAAGGCAACATGTCTTCATTAGAACATATACTGTATTCGAACATTGTGAAGCACATGGAAGAAAGCGATTTATTACATATAGTCAGCACGGGTTCAGAAAATACCGTTCTCGTGAAACACAACTAGCTCTTTCTAGTCATGAAGTAATAAGTGCTATCGACAGGGATGTCAAACTAAATCCATATTTTTAGATTTCCAGAAGGCTTTCCGACCCGTTCCCCACTAGCGTCTTCTAACCAAACTGCGTGCCTACGGAGTATCACCTCAGCTGTGCAACTGGATTCGTGATTTCCTGTCAGAAAGTTCACAGTTCGTAGTAATAGACGGAAAACCATCGAGTAAAACGGAAGTAATATCCGGCGTTCCCCAAGGAAGTGTTATAGGCCCTCTATTGTTCCTGCTCTATATTAACGACATAAGAGACAATCTGAGTAGCCATCTTAGATTGTTTGCAGATGATTTACCGTCTTGTAAAATCATCAGATGATTAAAACGACTTGCAAAATGATTTAGATAAGATATCTGTATGGTGCGAAGAGTGGCAATTGACCCTGAATAAAGGAAAAATTTGTAGTTATTCACGTGAGTGCTAAAAGAAATCAGCTAAATTTCGATTACGCGATAAGTCACACAAATCTGAAGGCTGTAAATTCAACTAAATACTTAGGGATTACAATTACAAGTAACCCAAATTGTAACGATCACATAGATGATATTGTGGGTAGAGCAAACCAAAGACTGCGATTCATTGGCAGAACACTTAGAAGGTGCAACAGGTCTACTAAAGAGACTGCTTACACCACGCTTGTCCGCCCTATTCTGGAGTATTTCTGTGCGGTGTGGGATCCGCTTCAGGTGGGACTGACGGATGACATCGAAAAAGTACAAAGAAGGGCAGCTCATTTTGTATTAACGCGAAATAGGGGAGATAGTGTCACAGACATGATACGTGAATCGGAGTGGCAATCATTAAAAGAAAGGTGATTTTCGTTGCGACGGGATCTTCTCATGAAATTTCAATCACCAGTTTTCTCCTCCGATTGCGAAAACATTGTGTTGGCACCTGCCTGCATAGGGAGAAGCGATCATCAAGATAAAATTAGATAAATCAGGGGTCGCACAGAAAAATTCAAGTGCTCGTTTTTCCCGCGTGCCGTTCGAGAGTGGAACGGTGGAGAGGCAGCATGAAGGTGGTTCATTGAGCCTTCTGCCAGGCACTTTATTGTGAGTAGCAGAGTAGTCACGTAGATGCAGATCTAGAGCATGTTGGGTTGCAACAGCAGTATGTAGGTGAGCGTTATCCAATTGGAAAACATCCATTGGAATGTTGTTCTTGTTCATGAATGGCAGCGCAACAGCCCGAATCACCAGATTGAGTTAGAAGTCTGCAGTTAGCGTGCTTGGGATAACCGCGAGAGTGCTCCTGATGTCGAACAAAATCGCACCGGAAACTATAACTCCACGTGTGGATCCAGTGTGTGTAGCATTGCAGGACGCAGTCAGGTTGGTTGCATGCCTAACCAACACATGGCTTCACTGCCACCTAGGCAGAACAAACTTTCATCAAAAAACACAACAAACTTCCACCGTGTACTCCAGTAAGCTCTCGCTTGACACCACTGAAGTCGCAAATTTGGGATGGTTTTGGGTCAGTGTAATGTACGCGAAGGGCATCTGCCTTAGAACTCTCCTTGAAGTAAACGATTTATAACCGTTGTATAACTGCAGTGGCTGTTGCTGCAACAGATGCAGTAGGATGCGACACAGCCGTATGCCGAACACGACGGGCTTCCCTCTCGGCAGTGCCACGTGGCCGTCCCGAGCCCTGTTCATTCTGGTACACTCTCGTGACCACCTCTGTCAGTAGTCATGTTCATTGGCTACATTCCTGTCAAGTCTTTATGTAATATTGCAGAAGGAACATCCATCTTCGCATAGCCCTATTCGACAAACTTGTTCAAGCTCAGCGAGGTGTTGATACTGGCGTGCGTGTTTTTCTCCTTAAAGGCGTTTTTTGAGTAACATCAAATCTCCACGTCCAGTCTCAAAAGTAAGTAACGCTCACGACTGTTAATGCGTGTTTTTAAGGTAAACCTGATTTGCATCATCATAGTGGTTCTCTGCTCAGGGACTGGGTTTCGTGTTGTCCTCATTATCATTTCATCATCATCATCATCATCATCAGTGGAAGGCAACAGGAAACCACCACTGCAATCACTTCCCTAGACGCTCATGCGGTGACCTCTCTGTTGAGGCTTCCACCATGACAAAATCTGCTGTAAGACAGAACACAAAGTTTTTTACCGTTTGTGCCTTTCGCACATCCTGCCACGAATGAAACAACAAAACGCCATTACCCTTCCTCTACTCATTCTCTTTAAACTGTGTCATTTCGCTGTTCCTCTGACTAGATATTTAAATTCACCTAAGTATATTTTTGTTGCATAAAAATCAAAAGAAATTAAAACTAATGTACAAATTTACTGTATATGTTACATGACATATAAGTGGCAGTCAAATGAAAACAAGACAGATGGAAAAATTAAGCAAACTTTATTAATTAGTACATTTATCCCACTGACAGATAAGGTCAGTGACTTCATGGTAAAATGTTACTTTTGCAACCATGAGTGTACCCAGGTTATAACACTAACGCCTCATAGTTAAGCCTCGAGTATTACACCACAATGCAGTTTGCCCAGTGACAACATTCTCAATTCTGCCCAAAAATGGTCCAAATGGCTCTGAGTACTATGGGACGTCACACACACCCATGCCCGAGGCAGGATTCGAACCTGCGACCGTAGCGGTCGCGCTGTTCCAGACTGAAGCGCCTAGAACCGCTCGGCCACAGCGGCCGGCCTCAATTTTGTCACTATGAGCCACGTACAACATTATAACTGGCTGATAATTGCCAAATATGGACTAAACGTGCAGTAAGTGTTACCCCTCTGGGAGGATTTTTGTATCGACCGTGCATTAACCTAACGGATAGAGGGAATGGAACCTGAATTTCGTAACTATGGCTGTTGGTAGAAATTAAAAGGACTTGAATTTTTGTAAGAAATTACAGTTACAGATTTAACGTAAGTGAAATAATAAACGGTCGCCGGCCTAATTAGGCATAATAATGTGAGAATATTATTTTCAATGGATTTGCACATACTCTTGCAAAAGTGACTTTCATATATTGTTTCTCAGAAAAGTGCAGTGACCACCTACAATAACCAGACGAAACTTCACAGTGGGTAGCAGTAGCACTCTATTGCATAGACTAGCATTCCCAGAAAGAAAGTATAGACTTTATCCCTGCCGACTACAATCACTACTTCAGTCTTTAAATAATTCAGAACACTAACACGAGACTAAATAGCATCTGACCAGAATTCAATTTAGATTAACACACTTACACATATCACAAATGCGATAAAATTCACAATACTCAAATTTCATATGCATTCCACTTTGTCAATGTTTTAGGTTCATTAACAGAAACCTGCTTCGAGTATGACTTTTTCTGTTATTAAATATTATAGTGGAAGCCTACAAACTGACCACTCCTTTATCCACAAATAAGCAGACTTCACAGAAAATCCTTGCATTATAATGAATACTGAACTACAACACCACTTAAAACATTTAGCCCTCAAAGATTGTAAACAATATACACTAGCATTACTTTTATCTAGGTTGGTAAGAAAGTTGAAATTAAAGCAAATATTCAAAAGGTTTCAAATCTTTGTTTCTTTCGTCATATGTGAAGCAAGTGATTTTAACCAATCACATTTCAGTTCATTAGTACTAACCATTTGGCACTTTCCTATTGAAGTATTTCATAGCAAATTAAAAACTTTTCATCAGATAAGTATTATGTGCCCCTTATATTACTCCTGAAGTAACTAGTTTTAACTGACAATCTTAATGTTCCTAAACATCAAGCAATGACACTGGTAAATTAGAAGCTATTCAGAGTAAATCGGAGCTTTTCATAAATTCAACCTAAAATAAAATACATTAATATCAGTCTTTCACGAACAGGATACTAGGACTTACGTATTTTGAGGAAAGGACCCTGCTTGGTTGATTCAAGGGGAAAATTTCATGGCTCAAATACCAGTTTTTGCAATGCTTGGATTATTATTGCAAAATTAAACGCACAAAAATACACTGGTTCATACTGATATACATTTCTAACCTCTTGAAGTTGGCCGGCCGGTGTGGCCGTACGGTTCTAGGCGCTTCAGTCTGGAACCGCCTGACCGCTACGGTCGCAGGTTCGATTCCTGCCTCGGGCATGGATGTGTGTGATGTCCTTAGGTTAGTTAGGTTTAAGTAGTTCTTTTAAGTTCTAGGGGACTGATGACCTCAGTTGTTAAGTCCCATACTGCTCAGAGCCATTTGAACCATCTTGAAGTTGAAACTTCCTGGCAGATTAAAACTGTGTGCCCGACCGAGACTCGAACTCGGGACCTTTGCCTTTCGCGGGCAAGTGCTCTACCAACTGAGCTACCGAAGCACGACTCACGCCCGGTACTCACAGCTTTACTTCTGCCAGTATTTCGTCTCCTACCTTCCAAACTTTACAGAAGCTCTCCTGCGAACTTGCAGAACTAGCACTCCTGAAAGAAAGGATATAGCGGAGACATGGCTTAGCCACAGCGTGGGGGATGTTCCCGGAATGAGATACTGGCAGAAGTAAAGCTGTGAGTACCGGGCGTCAGTCGTGCTTCGGTAGCTCAGTTGGTAGAGCACTTGCCCGCGAAAGGCAAAGGTCCCGAGTTCGAGTCTCGGTCGGGCACACAGTTTTAATCTGCCAGGAAGTTTCATATCAGCGCACACTCCGCTGCAGAGTGAAAATCTCACTCTGGCATCTTGAAGTTGTTGGAGCAGTGGCGCAATAGCGGCAGCGAGCACATGGTGGCTACATCGTCTCTCCTCTAGCGGATTACTGCTGTATTTCATTTCTTCTTGACGGCGTAAATATTAATTTTAGAGCACCCTTTTACAGCCGTGACCACATCCGAGGCCGTTCCATCATAGATGAGGATACCGAACGCCTCACTGGGCACTTGCGTTTTTGACTCCACAACTCCTGGCCACTTATACAATACAAAAATCCCTCAGTATGAACTAGATTTTAAATTGCAGTTTCTCATACATAAACAAACATATTTAATGAAATCCCATTATTTAAGTACACAATTACGTTAAACAATTTATATATCATAAAGTACGAGCCCCCTCCAATGATCCAAAGAACTTAACCAGTAACGAGTAAACACTTGTTAAATAAAGTTGCGCTGCACCGATTGCTCACAATCGATTCAGGTGTTACAAGGTGTGTACCTCTTCGTCCGAAGCAGATCGACGTCCACGAATGTCTTTCCAAATATCGAAGCGCGCCATCAAGTCCTAATGCCCAGTAGTGTTGACGGGCGGCATCATCATGTTGTAAGATAATGCCTCTTGTATACTGCCAACGTTGTTTCGAGTACCCTGCAAAAGTTTCGTTGAGAATCTCGTACACACCCTCCATGCAGTCCCGATCTCTCCGTCGTGAGATTTCCATGCTTGTGGAGCCTTGACGTAGACGTTCACGGCCGGCTATCTGCTTCGGAAGAAGAGCTGCACCTGTGGGTATAATAATGGTGCCATGGACAAGCACAAACATGTTTCGATGAACGCACTGATATATATTATCAGTTACGGAGATTACTGTAGAAATAATCCATCTGTTTGTTTTCGTTTGGCTGACCCTTTTAAAGGGAAAAAGTGGTTGAGCGTAGAAAATTCGTAACAGCATGCCGCCAGCAGCCCGTGGTTATTAGTCAGTGGTGGAGTTGCGTCACAGTTCCAGCGGCGGTTCGCATAACAGCCCAGAGGTCGCCTCCCCCTCCCCCCCCCCACCTCTTTCCTCTCCCTCTCCCCCTTCCCCTCCTTCAGGCGCCTCCGGTGGGCACTTGCAGGCGCCATGCCTCGGCTGGAGCTGTCACTCGCAGCTCTTTAAAGCGGTCGCACTTTGCGCCGTTACTTCACCCGTGCACAAAAACCGCGACTAGCAAGTGTCGTGTTTCTTGTCACCAGAGGCCCAGCACCGGTGGAGTGTTTCCTTCCGATGCGTGCGCCCACGATGATGCGACGTAATGTATTGCCTGGACGAGTCTGTTCCGCGTTCTTCCACCGACAAGCTGTTTAATTGTTAACCTGATGTTTCGCCGGCTCGAGTGAATGGCAGAAAACGACGGACGGAGGTAGCAAGAGCGAAGGTGCACAGCCGCTCACATTTTCTTGATGTGTTTGGTATGTGGCACCATGTAGCTGAAGGACCATTCTTCAGTAAGTTTTGCCACAAATGTTAAGTAACCATCAGTTGTGCAGTGATTTGTAAAATATCTCCACAAATCACTTTTAGAAGCCATGCATAACCACAGTAGCTTAGTAGCTCACACCATGAAAGATACTTATACATCGTTACTCTGCAATTCACACTTAACCGCCTGGCAGAGGCTTCATCGAAATATTTTAGTACTACTTCTCTACCATTCCACTCTCGAATGAGCCGTGGGAAAAAGGAACACCTAAATCTTTCCGTTCGAGCTCTGATTTCTCTTATTTTATTATGATGATCATTTCTCGCTACGTAGGTGGTGTCAACAAAATATTTTCGCATTCGAAAGAGAAAGTTTGTGATTGAAATTTCGTAAATACATCTCGCCGCAAAGAAAACCGCCTTTGTTTCAGTGACTGCCACCCCCAACTCGCGTATCAGTGACACTCTCACCCCTATTGCGCAATAACTCGAAACGGGCTGCCCTTCTTTGCACTTTTTCGACGTCCTCCGTCAATCCTACCTGGTAAGGATCCCACACCGTGCAGCAATATTCCAGCAGAGGACGGACAAGTGCAATGTAGGCTGTCTCTTTAGTGGGTTTGTCGCATCTTCTAAGTGTTCTGCCAACAAAGCGCAGTCTTTGTTTCGCCTTCCCCACAATATTATCTATGTGGTCTTTTGCTCGTAATTGTAATTCCTAGGTATTTATTCGAACTGACAGCTCTTCGATTTGTGCGATTTATTATTTATCGGATTTCTTTCTGTATGTCACTTTATTTACTGTGAGCCATTTCACCCCCCCCCCCCCCCCACGCACACAGGACAGCTTCAGTTTCATTGAAAAGTAACAGAGTTGCCCAAAAATCATATGTATTGAGTGAGGAATACGATACATGTGAAATATCTAGAAAACGAATGTATTACAAAAACGATTCAGTAGAAGAAGGTGGAATATATTTATTCTTAGCGCAATAGTAAACGTAATTTTCAGTCGTTTTTCTCTCTCTAGGCGGTTTTCTGTCCTTCCCCAAATCCATGATTTAGAAGATGTGCGTCCGGGTGTTGTTTCAGTTTGGATACCAGAGTTCTAATGTTGAATTTAGATGAACCTATCATGAATTTTAGGTATCTTTGCGAACCTCTCATAGTCAGTGCAGACTAGCTACTCCATTTCCTGCCGCGCGGGGTTAGCCGAGCGGTCTGGGACGCTGTAGTCATGGACTCTGCGGCTCGTCCCGGCGGAGGTTCGAGTCTTCCCTCGGGCATGGATGTGTGTGTTTGTCCTTAGGATAATTTAGGTTAAGTAGTTTGTAAGCTTAGGGACTGATGACCTTGGTAGTTAAGTCCCATAAGATTTCACACACATTTGAACACACTCCATTTCCTTGAAGATCGTTACAGCCAATTCCAAAGACAGGCAGAGATGATCAGGGAACGCTATCTTTGAAGACAAAGCTGACATTATTCCTGTGGACCGTTTAGGGATTGCATATTACATCTAGATTGCATCAGTTTTATGGCTTCTCGTTTCCTCCGGGCAACGATCAGAGGCCGTTCACTGGTGACGCAGCAGCGTTCGTTAAAGTATAACCACTGACTGGCTTTAAGATGATTCTAGATGACATGGACACAGTCTCTATTTGGTGCAACCAAACTACGGAGGACACCTTGCTTTAAAGTAAGTTAATGAGGATATACAGAAAAAACTTTCCTTTCATATTCGAATACAGTAGTAATGGTCATATCGATTAAATACCAAAGCGGAAGATTATGGATCGAAATAAAATGGAACGAGAAAATAAGGGTTCTAGGGAAACTACTGCAAAAGTGTGTGCATCTGTAGGGGAAACCGCGTGCATGAAGATTATGCGACCCACTGTTTAGAACAGCTCGTGTGTTTGGGACTCCCACCAGGTCGGACAATGGAAGCAATTTAGACGCTTGCTTTTAAAAGGTGCAGAGTTAAGGATACGGTCCGCGAGTTTAAATGGGAATGTGTTAAAGGAAGACAAGTTTTCGCAGAACTCTAATCAGGAAATTTCGAGGAGCAGCTTTTGTGGCCGACTGCAGGAAGATTGAGCTTACTAACATTCGCGAATGGAACAGGAAGGGGAGAGAGGAAGTAGACGAAGCACGCCCCCGCCACATACCAAACGATAGTTCACGAAATACAGCTATAAATGTCAGTTGGTACCGAGAAGCTGCCATCGTTTACCAAACTCTGGTTTGCGGATATAGCAATTGCAGGTACAACAGTAGCTCTTCAGTTTCTGGGTACTCGATATGGAGCGTGCAGACTTTCTCCCAGCTGCGCATCGGCTGGACGCATGCTGAGCGTGGGAGAGACTTTACTAGTGTAGCAGCCAGATCCTTCCTGCTGGAGGACGATTATTCAATTGGTCGCTGCGTGACGCAATCTGGCCTGGGAGCCACCGCCACCGTACCTGCCGCGTCCTCCAGTAGGCTCCAGCTGGAGAGCTCTGGAAGAGAAAGCTGGCTGTACCGAGAGACGGGTCTGCAAGTGTGTGGAGAAGAGACCACTGTGGCCGGATTCCGCGCCGGCGCACTGTTCCGGCTTTTGCGTGACGCACCTAAATCACTCCACTTCGTTAAAATAATTTCCACTTTTGCCTATGAAGTGAAGTGTTGAACCAGAGAGGAGTAGCGTGCAGGAAGAAGGTTATTGTCGTCTCTTAAGAAACGGAATCAGAAGACTAAGAACAAAGGTGAAATTAAGGTCAGATGTCAGTCTTTCCTAAGCCTTCTGGACAGGAAGAGAGCCTTGCACGAAAAAATTTCGATCCAAGTATGTGTGGATTTTGTCGCAGGTCCTTCTTTGAACAAAATTTCAGTCGATTTTGTGACTCGATTCAGTGAGAGAAATATATTCAATATTCTTCAGAGCACCGCAGGTCTAAAATATTCCAGCCGAAAATCTTAGATAAAAACGGAGAGTGGGTTTAACGTCCTATCGGCGGAGTTGTCATTAGAGACGGAGCACAAGTTCGTATGGAAGAACCATAGGCGCCTAGCTTGCCTTTAATGAATGTCTCTAACTGATTTTTGATAACGCACGGAGTTGCTTCTATATTTCAGTCCAGGAAAAGATATTTATCAATTAATTTTGTTTCTCCCTGCTATGTTTATTGCAGTTTAAGAGTGTTTCACAAAATACATGTTTCTCTTTTATTTACAAAGCATCTTCAGCGGTCTTTGTAATATTTTTCTACATTTTGCTGCTTCACACATTCAAAACAGCATTTCTTTAAAACTCCGGCTTGCGATTTACTTACGGTGATTAGCAATCTTGTTTACATGTTTAAGAGTCAACTGCTTCTTTGCTCGTTGTCGGCGGAGGTTTTAAGTTCGGAAAAAAAACTTTTTGGACATACACCTTTCTTCTGCTTTTATGGGCCAGGATCTGTTGGTTTCTTCCTGTCTTTTTTTCCCACTTCGTAATAGGTATACAGGATGGTTAGAAATAGTCTGAAAACCTTCCAAGGATTGGGCAAGGTAGATAGGACTGAGAAATAATTGTTAAGAAAAAGGTTAGATACGTTGCACCGTTTATGAGGTAATGGGTATTGAAGTTAGCCAGTCAGGTCGTTGCACGCACAAATTGAAGCGTCCCGCTAAATACAGTGAATGTCAGTTGTTGTCACAGCGTAGGTGACAGCGCGCGACGCTGTTCAGGATTCGATCCTTACTACCGCCCCATGTACAATTTTTGTATCGTTCTCTTGTTCGGTTTCAGGAAACACGAAGAACACGTTTGATGACACCGTCTCTGGCGGTCCGCTTGAATCTGCACGCGCAGCGGCCTCAGGGCTAAGTTCAATCCTAATTAACTCCGGAACGGCGCAACGTATCGAAAATTTTTCTTAATAGTTCTTTTTCAGCGCAACGTCACATGCAGAACCTTACAAGCTTTTGCGAGCATCTCAGAAGCCTTCTGGCCGCTGTGTGTGACAGCTGCTGCGGAAGATGGCCATGCATTACTAAGATATAGTTTTTAGTTTATGTTAGGTAGATTCTTTTTACATATGGCGTATGTTACTGCAGGCCGTACTTCACTGTTGTGAGAACAATGAACGCAGCAAATAAGATCAATATGCTAAATTTGCTATATTGACGGTAGTCGGACAGTTCCCAGGCGTCCAGATTTGAGTGATGAATCAGCGGATAATTCGTGCAGATGGCTTTTTGTAGCTGGAAGATGTGTGTGTGTTTTGAAGTGTCAGCTGAGATCTTTCGGCATTACACCCAGTGCGCAGAGAACCACTGCTACCACCCTCACTAGTTTACGCCAGGTGTTGTTACGATTATAATTATCTATAGCAAATTAATAATTTATTTCCTACGACTATAAATAGTTTAGAATAAAAGGTGTTAAATATAAAGCAAGGGGCTACCAGTAATAGTTTGAATAAGATAAAGTAATTGTATAGTGTCGGACGTAGTTTTCGTTATAGATACCTTTAGGGTTTAATGTAATGGAAGATGGACTGACGATATAAACACACACAAAAAACGTAGATGCGATAAGCTGATTCATCTTGGGGTATGAAGAAGTCTGGAAGAGGCCTATACCCAGCGGTGGACGATAAAGAGCTTATATGATGATAAACGGGTGCTTTTGATGCTGATGACGAAAAATGTATGACGACAATGAACGGCAACGTATCAATCACACTCTGCTAGAGCGCTGCTGCACTCACAAAACGAGGTCTGCTTCATTCTGGTAGATGTTCACACTGATCGTCAGGTTGCTTGGCACGTGAAGTGTCATGTTCCGGGAGTAGCTGGTGTTCTCCCGGTTGCCGGACACTGCGATACAACACAACACCGGCAGAACAAGGGGAGACAGGACACCATAAAACCGTTGACGTGAGGAGTGCTGATCTGTTTGGTGTACGGGGCGTAGCTACGTCAGGTGTAGGCGGGCGTGCCGTGGCATTTGGCCGCGCTGGTCTGGGCGTGGTCCCTAGGCGCCTGCCTTTCCCCGCAGGAGGTCAGCTTACCTTACCTTACCTGTCTCCGTCTTGATGCAGCGCTCTACTCCCAAATGTCTTCACCGTTCCGTCACGGCAGTGCAAGGAATGGCTGCGCATGAATGCCTTAACTATTCCACTGTCAGGTCCCGTCGAAAATTCTTGTGATTATACCACACTGTCGGTCTCCTCCTGAGATCGCGTAACTACTCGTGGTTCGTCTATGTTTGTGTCACTAGTTGAAATAATTGCATAAATTGAGGTCGCCAGAGCGTTGTAACTCTAAGATGCCTCTGAAAGAGTAACTGCGCATCGAAACACACATGCTCTGGCCGGCCGCTGTGACAGAGCGTTTCTAGGCGTTTCAGTCCGGAGCCGTGCTGCTGCTGCGGTCGCAGGCTCGAATCGTGCCTCGGGCATGGATGTGTGTGATGGCCTTAGGTTAGTTAAGTTTAAGTAGTTCTAAGTCTAGGGGACTGATGACCTCAGAAGTCCCATAGTGCTCAGAGCCATTTTTTAAAAAACGATGAATGCTAACCCATTAGATGTAATCTTTACATGAATGTTTTGGGTAATGTAGGATGATTCTTTCAAAGAAAAAGACAGTAACCAGCCACTATGAATCTTTTAATTACTGAAGTAAATAGCGCCGTAACCGATTTCGAACCGACAGTTTCATTTTCAGATGGCTGTTGACAAGATGCACATTTGTTTGAAGTTGACATCAGATTTTTGCTCTTTATTCCCCCTTATGGCGAAAGATTCTTAGGATGTTGGTGCCCTACAGTAAAAAACGATGTTAAAAGCGACTTCTATAAATCTAACTATTGTACATGACGATCGAACGCAATACAAACATTGTGGAAAGCCCCCCCCCCCCCCCCACACACACACACACAGACAGACAGACAGACAGACAGACAGACAGAGAGAGAGAGAGAGACTGACCGACCGTAAAGTTGTTGCCACATGGAAAATGTACACAAAGACGGCGGTGTCAAAAGTACAAGTTTCAAAGATATTCTTTCTCGGAGATATTACTATATTTACATTGATTTGACAGTAGTAAATGTTTCAAAGAATAAACGTTACATTATGTGGATTTAACATTCAGTGAGCATAAATTACAAATAAAATCAACAGATGTAGCAAGCAATTTGTTTGGAAATGTTACTTAAATGATATTGTGTAAACATTGTGGTACACACAGGGAACATCATAAGTAGTGATAAATAAATAAATAAATAAATATTACGATGTTAATGTCTGACTGGGCAGGCTGCTATATTTTAGTGTAGTGTTCTTATTGGATTGCTGACTTCATGTTGTAAAAAGGAGTAGTGGTTCTTTATGTTTTGAACTGGAAAGTAGGTGAGTGACATTTTGTAGAAACGCTGCGTTGGCTACCACTGTGTTTGTTGAGCACATGATCTGGTCATTTGCTTATACGTACATACATTTCTACGGTTACGGCGTTATTTATTTAAATAATAATGGCTAGGTGCTGTTTTTTCTTTGAAAGAATCAACTTACATTTTGTACACAGTTATGGTCTCAAAATCAGCTTTCGATAAAGTAGCCTTTTTGGGTAACTTTTGGGCGATCTGTAGTCGAAGATGCCTGCATGACCATTATGCTGCCACCCATCAACATAGATACAAACTTCCAGCATGTTGGAGTAAGTTCTGTCAGCAACTTCCGTTAATCGAAAGAACGAAAAACCAGCCCAAGTTGCAAACACTTTATTTTTAATTCGATGACTAGTTTCGGCCAGAGACCTATTTTCAAATCAATGTATAGGGCAGAAAACCAAGTTTGCACTCGTGCATAATACATGATTGCCAAATTCTTAAGATTATGTCAACGACACAGGACATATCGATTTAAGCTTACAGAACAAAGTCGGAAATGACATTTCCAAAATGTGTAATGTGCGCTTACAGTGCATACAGATAACTGGCAGTTTACTCCTTTCTCTGCCGTACGGAAAAATCTGGAAGGTGGTGCCTTATCAGGATGCAATCCACAATAAAATATGGATTACATATTATACAAAAGTTGTTTTATCTGCACGGAATTTGTAAAGTGTGATGTGATACAAATTTTTATGCTTGTAAAATAGTCGGAAGTGATGAGTATTTTTAAGCTCCTAATGTTTTCTTTTAATAATAATGTTGCTGTTCCTTTTTAGAGATTTTTACGTGCCTAAATGGCATAAAACTTTGTAATACGCGCCGTAGATTGCGCTGTTTTGTTTTATTGTTCAGTGGATTTAAATAGTTGACTGTTTTTGGTAATGGATTTAAATGTAATAATTTTATTGTTGACAAACGGTTTGACGATTATGACTTTTACGTGTCAACATGGTATACAGTTTTGTAATACGCGCCGTATATGGCTCTGCTGTGGTTCTAGGCGCTTCAGTCTGGAACCGCGCGACCGCTACGGTCGCAGGTTCGAATCCTGCCTCGGGCATGGATGTGTGTGCTGTCCTTAGGTTAGTTACGTTTAAGTAGTTTTAAGTTCTAGGGGACTGATGACCTCAGAAGTCAAGTCCCATAGTGCTCAGAGCCATTTGAACCATTTTTTGGCTCTGCTGTGTACTACTGGTCAATGATTTTAAGTTTTTAACTCTTTTGGTTAAGATTTTAAAAATACTAATTTTACTGTGAACTTTTACAGTTATCGTATGAATTGTTGTATTCTTGAAGGTTCGAGAACATTTTAATAAATAAAAAACCTGTTTACAGAGGGGGTGAAAGTACGGATACATAGCATTACAGACCAGTATCTTTAATGTCCATTTGTTTTTGCATCCTAGGGCACATTCAAAGTCCGAACATTCCACTGTACTGGAGGAAAATGAACTTCTGTCAAAAAATCGGTGCAGATTTAGGAAAAACTGCTCCAGTTAGTATATTGCATTCACACGTGGTACCTCGTAAATAATAGACAGCTTGACAGTTTGATCCTATATATGAAGATAGTAACTGTTCTCGAAAGAACAGATACCATTGACGACCATGCAGCTTCTGTAGAATAAATGATAATTAATTGAAACCCTTAACTACCGACAGGTATTGTTGACTTACCTTGATGGGGACAGCTGAAAATATGTGCCCCGACCGGGACTCGAACCATCAATGTATGTGAACAACACTTGTCCACAGCTGAGGGTTTCAATTAATTATCATTTAGTTTGATGCTGTTTTCTTAGCTTAACGAAGGGCTCTCGCACCTGTGCTACAATGTTGAATACTAACTACCGTATGATCATACGGACTATTTTTATACACAACATAAGCTAAGATGTACATGTGTGTGTGTGTGTGTGTGTGTGTGTGTGTGTGTGTGTGTGTTTGTGTGTGTTTGTGTGTGAAGTGTTGTGCACTGAATGGCGCTTCCCGTTTGTCTTATATGTGTGTTCCTTCTTGTGTTGCAGGTGAGTGTGACGTCACACAATCCTCTACTGCCAACTGCCGTCCATTCTTCCTGGAGCAGTGCGAACGCAAGGGTGAAGTTTATCGCTTAACCGTAAACTGTTCCAAACCACCATCTTCATACAAGGTACAATTGGAAAGTTTTAAGGCTCTTGTCTTAATTGTTATTTTCGAATTTCATACTTTTTACATATAACCTAATTTTAGTGGTGATGGGTGACTGGAAAGACTTACAGGTGATACTCTAGCCTGGAGAGCTGCATCAAAACCAGTCTTCGGAATGGAAGACCACATCAACATCACGTCTTTCCAGACTACCCCCCTCTGTGTTCCATGCACTGCAATGTCCGTGTAGACCACTCGAAAGTTCATGGGTAGATTTATTTATGGAGGTGTTTTCGGTGTGGTTGCTATGCTAAGTTCATCTGCCCGTTTACAACGCTGCGTTGACTTATTGACCTCTCCATTTCGTAAAGAAGGCCATATATTTAGATTTTCAGTTATAGATAGTAAATTATAGCAGATGCAAACTAGAAACCTTAAAATGACAATTTAAAAGCAAGAGCGTCTATAACATAAAAACTGATAGTTACTTATGGTCTCAAAACTGTTAGTCGCGCTTTCTTTTTCCCTTTTAATGTAATAGTGAGAGGAAGATCGACATTAAAATCATAGTTTCAGTGGTTGGGTAGATTCACTTGATGATATGTTTTACTTCATCCCCTAAACAATTCTAGACCTTGCATCTAGAATATAACCTTAATGTTGGTAGCATAACTTCTAATTTTTTAGAAACTGGTTTTATAAGTGTGTAGCATTACTTGCCTTCCTTTCAACTACGGCTTCGTTTAAATTTATGTTCCCGAGACACTAACACGTCAAGCTGTCAGTTTAGGTTTGTCCGAGGTTTCCCCAAATCACTTCGGAAGAATGCTCGATAAATCAAATATGTCCCCGTCTACAGTGAGGGTCGCCGCTGCAAATACATCGCCTCAGACAAGAGCGATTTGCTTATTGATTATTTTGTGTTGCAGTGACATCAGTTCACTTTTCGAATTTGTAAGATTTAGTCACTGCTTTTCCTTTCCGTACGTCTAATTTTCCGTGTGTAGTATTTGTCCTCCAACACCACATACTTCAGAAAATGCATAACGCAGAGCTATGTTAATCTATTATTAGTAACGCTTTCCTTAAAATTCCATCTTCTCGTTATGATAAAAGACTAATATCACTGATATACAGCCGGCCGCGGTGGCCGTGCGGGTTCTAGGCGCTGCAGTCCGGAACCGCGGGACTGCTACGGTCGCAGGTTCGAATCCTGCCTCGGGCATGGATGTGTGTGATGTCCTTTAGGTTAGTTAGGTTTAAGTAGTTCTAAGTTCTAGGGGACTGATGACCTAAGATGTTGAGTCCCATAGTGCTCAGAGCCATTTTTTTTGAACTGATATACAATTAAAATTACTTACATGGAAAACCACATTTCAACTAGAAACTCACTTTAATGCGTCATTAAAACAAAATATGGTAAAACAATGTGTGTTAAAACATTTTCTACGTTGCTAAAGATGCACAATTACGAAGCGTTTGTAGTTAAAATATATTAGAAATTATGAGTTTTTCTTGATAGTGGTATAATGGTATACTCCCGAAACCGACAGTAATAATAAAGAAAGATTAATACTGCTCTTTGTGTTGGATTTCCTAAAGATCTAGAATCTTACAGTGATGCATCATTCGACTGTACATTTACGTGACTGATAATTATTTTGGAAGTTTTAACATACACAGATATAGGCTACTTTTGCATTAATTCGTTTTAAATTTCGTGTTTGTTTGAACCAATATAATGTTTCAGTAGTATTTGGAAAATATAAACTGAAGTAAACTAGACAAATTTTGCAATGACATTTTCCTATCATTTATTAATATTTTTTCTTAAGCGCGTAAGGCTTGCCTTTCAACGTGCAGAAGTCACGGTATTTTTCCTGACTCTTTTATGATTCTTTAAATAGTTTGAAATTTACTTACTGTATTCTATATTGTTTTATGTTAGTGGCTCACTAGTCACGTATAACATCAAATTCTGTTCGGTATATCCTCTATTTCGTTCATTAAAAGGTGAGTGCAGGAAATGGATAGCAGCAACACATATTTTGTTCCTTCTATAGTCCGTATGGGTAAGATAGGAGGCAGTAAACTTACACAGTAGCTCATTTCGGATCACACCACCGCATTCAATGGAGATATTTAACGAATTAATTGTAAAACGTAGTGTAAAATGTTGTTCTCGTTTTTCTCAAACTTCGCATTTCCTTGTTACCCAGTTGTTGCAATCAGATCTTCAGTTGTTATCGCCGCTTCGTTAAATGATTTTATGTCGTTTGTTGATGCAAGTATTGTCAGTGTGGTGTGGCGCGTACGTACATTATACGTCACAGTGTAATCCGACGTATAGTATAGGACCCCCCTGCGGGTCCGGGGATTAGAATAGGCCCGAGGTATTCCTGCCTGTCGTAAGAGGCGACTAAAAGGAGTCCATCCCCCTCACGGGGGTAGTTAGCGCCTGCGTCCGGAGACGGACGATCTTCACGACCTATAATCGTGGTCTTTTTGGTTTTAAACTTCTCGTTTCTTCCTTCCTTTTGTTGGTCCCTTTCTTTGCTCTTCTCCACCTCACTGTCTTCCTTACTCTTTCCCTTGACTTCTCCTTGCCTTCTCATTGCCTTTTTCTCCTTGCCTTCTCATTGCCTTTTTCTCCTTGCCTTCTCATTGCCTTTTTCTCCTTGCCTTCTCATTGCCTTTTTCTCCTTGCCTTCTCATTGCCTTTTTCTCCTTGCCTTCTCATTGCCTTTTTCTCCTTGCCTTCTCATTGCCTTTTTCTCCTTGCCTTCTCATTGCCTTTTTCTCCTTGCCTTCTCCTTGCCTTCTCATTGCCTTCTTCTCCTTGCCTTCTCTGGTCTCCGCCTCGGCGTTTGAGACAGTCTGTCCTCTTTCTCCCTCTCTCTCTTCTTTTTCCTCTTCTTCCTTCCTCCCTGTGCGTGTCTGAAGGCCGACCCACGCGTTCGCACGCGTAGCCGGTGACGGGGTAACGCGTAAGTCCCCGCCCTGGGTAGACATGTAAGGCACGCGCGTACCCCCTGGTAAAGGCCAGGCCCGGGGAGGGGTGATTGCCTGAGCTGATACCTTCTGACCATGCCGATTGGTCCCTCCGTCTGTTTCTCGGGAGGTGTGACCTGAGGTGTAAACATTCACCTAAGGCGGGAGTGCCCTCTGAGAGGGTCCCCACAAGGAAGGAGCGCGCCATCGGAGACGCTGGCAATCATGGGGGATTCCTCCGCAATGGATTCTACTCCATCGCTTTCGACTTCGACCCAAAAACGGAAACGTGACCAGCCAACAGTGACAAAAGTACTACCGCCTGCCCCACAGTTCCTCGTAGTTTCTCGCACTGAGGACGGAAAGGATTTTTCCTCTGTCAACCCTTTTGTTATTCAGAAGGGCGTTGATGCCATAGCCGGATCTGTCAAATCTTGTACCAGGTTGCGTAACGGCACCTTATTACTAGAAACTGAGAATGCCTTTCAGGCACAAAAACTGCTTCGGGCCACCCTCCTGTACACGTTCCCTGTCCGGGTGGAGGCCCACCGAACTTTGAATTCGTCTCGTGGTGTAGTGTATACTAGCTCCCTCGACGGATTGACTGACGAGGAGCTTCAATCTTTCCTCGCTGAGCAGGGCGTGACGGCTGTCCATCGGGTCATGAAAAAGGTCAACAACGACCTTGTACCGACCCGGACACTCTTCTTGACCTTCGATAGTGTTAAGCTGCCATCGCGCATCAAGGCGGGCTACGAGGTTATTTCTGTTCGCCCCTATGTCCCGACACCTACGCGCTGCTACCAGTGTCAGCGTTTCAATCACACTCGACAGTCTTGTTCCAATGCGGCTAAATGTGTCACTTGTGGCAGGGATGCCCATGAGGGTGACTGTCCACCTCCGTCTCCTCATTGTGTGAACTGTCAGGGTGACCATGCCGCATCCTCCCGCGACTGTCCTGTCTATAAGGACGAACGTTGCATCCAAGAAATTCGTGTCAAAGAGAAAGTGTCAACCTCGGCTGCTCGCAAGCTATTGGCTAGTAGGAAGCCCACGCTGCTCCCAGCGGGGAAATATAGTACTGTCCTCGCCTCTCCTCGGACTACCCGGGAGGTCGCAACCCAGACATGCGATCTGACCTTCAGCACCACGGTCGTCCGTTCGGCCAGTGCTAAGATCGCGCGGTCGACGTCTCCTCTTCCTCCCATCACACCACAGACACCAGCCACTTCCTCAGCTTCTGCTAAGTCGAAGACACCGAAGTCAGATGCACGGTCCTTCAAGAAGGAACCATCCCGTGCAGACTTCCTCCGTCCCTCGACCTCCCAGCCTTCGACCGATACTTCCACCAAACGTCCTTCCAAAAAGGCGCATAGGAAGCACAGTTCTCCTTCCCCGCCACGGCGCATCTCTTCTCCTGCGCCACCCAGCGGTTGCCGCCCCAGGCCGTCATCCGTTTCGCCTGGCCGCACCGCCGGTAGCCGTACATCTGGCCGTTCACCGGCGGAGGAAGCTCCCCCTCCCGGCCATCCTCCCGAGATGGCCGATGACCCTATAGACCCCATGGACGATGACTGTCCGCCTACTGATAGCGGCGGCAGTGCTCGCTCGAAGCCAGGCCCTAAGCGGCCTTCGAGGTGACCCCTTCTCTCATCTTCCTTTTCTTACGATGGCACTTATTCACTGGAATGTTCGCAGCATTCGCTCCAACCGAGAGGACTTGAAGTTGCTTCTCCGCTTGCATCGTCCGTTCGTCGTAGCCCTCCAGGAAACGAAGCTACGCCCATGCGATCACATTGCCTTGGCACACTACACCTCTGTGCGTTTTGACCTACCCCCTATGGTAGGTATCCCAGCTCATGGAGGGGTTATGTTGCTGGTCCGGGATGATATTTACTACGATCCCATCACGTTGCACACCGGCCTGCAGGCAGTTGCCATCCGCATTACTCTCCCCACTTTTACGTTTTCCTTTTGTACCGTTTACACTCCATCGTCATCTGCCGTTACCAGGGCAGACATGATGCAACTTATTGCTCAGCTACCTGCACCGTTTTTGTTAACTGGAGACTTCAATGCCCACCATCCCCTTTGGGGTTCTCCAGCCTCCTGCCCGAGGGGCTCCTTGTTAGCAGACCTTTTCAACCAGCTCAATCTTGTCTGCCTTAATACTGGCGCCCCTACTTTTCTTTCGGACACATCTCATACCTATTCCCATTTAGACCTCTCTATATGTACTCCCCAACTTGCACGCCGGTTTGAGTGGTATGCACTTGCTGATACATATTCGAGCGACCACTTCCCGTGTGTTATCCATCTCCTGCAGCATACTCCCTCTCCGTGCTCCTCTAGTTGGACCATCTCCAAGGCAGACTGGGGGCTCTTTTCTTCCAGGGCGACCTTTCAGGATCAAACCTTCACAAGCTGCGATCGTCAGGTCGCACACCTCACGGAAGTCATTCTCGCTGCTGCTGAATATTCCATCCCTCACCCTACTTCTTCTCCACGTCGTGTACCGGTCCCCTGGTGGACTGCAGCATGTAGAGACGCTTTACGTGCTCGTCGACGTGCTTTACGCACCTTTAAACGCCACCCTACAGTGGCGAATTGTATTAATTATAAACGATTACGTGCTCAGTGTCGTCGTATTATTAACGAAAGCAAGAAAGCCAGCTGGGCTGCTTTCACAAGCACCTTCAACAGTTTTACTCCTTCTTCTGTTGTCTGGGGTAGCCTGCGCCGGCTATCTGGCACTAAGGTCCACTCCCCAGTTTCTGGCTTGAAGGTCGCGAATGAAGTCCTTGTGGCCCCTGAGGCTGTCTCCAATGCCTTCGGCCGCTTTTTCGCCGAGGTTTCGAGCTCCGCTCATTACCACCCTGCCTTCCTCCCCCGAAAACAGGCAGAGGAGGCTAGGCCACCTGACTTTTGCTCCTCGAATTGTGAAAGTTATAATGCCCCATTCACCATGCGGGAACTCGAAACCGCACTTGGCCGATCACGGTCCTCCGCTCCAGGGCCTGATTCTATTCATATTCAGATGCTGAAGAACCTTTCTCCTGCGGGTAAAGGTTTTCTTCTTCGTACATACAATCGCATCTGGATTGAGGGACATGTTCCCGCATGCTGGCGCGAGTCTATTGTTGTCCCGTTTCCTAAGCCGGGGAAGGACAAGCACTTGCCTTCCAGTTATCGACCTATCTCACTTACCAGCTGTGTCTGTAAAGTGATGGAGCGAATGGTTAACTCTCGATTGGTTTGGCTGCTTGAGTCTCGACGCCTACTTACAAATGTACAATGTGGATTTCGTAGGCGCCGCTCTGCTGTTGACCATCTGGTTACCTTGTCGACCTTCATTATGAATAACTTCTTGCGGAAGCGCCCGACCGCGGCTGTGTTCTTTGATTTGGAGAAGGCTTACGACACCTGTTGGAGGGCGGGCATTCTCCGCACCATGCATACATGGGGCCTTCGCGGTCGCCTCCCTCTTTTTATTCGTTCCTTTTTAATGGATCGACAGTTCAGGGTACGTGTGGGTTGTGTCCTGTCAGACACCTTTCGCCAGGAGAATGGGGTGCCACAGGGCTCAGTTTTGAGCGTCGCTCTGTTCGCCATCGCGATCAATCCAATAATGGATTGCCTCCCAGCTGATGTATCAGGCTCCCTTTTTGTGGACGATTTTACCATCTATTGCAGCGCGCAGCGTACACGTGTCCTGGAGCGCTGTCTTCAGCGTTCTCTTGACCGTCTTTACTCCTGGAGTGTCGCCAATGGCTTCCGTTTTTCTGCCGAGAAGACGGTCTGTATTAACTTCTGGCGCTACAAAGAGTTTCTCCCACCGTCCTTACGACTTGGTCTCGTTGCTCTCCCAATCGTGGAGACAACCAAATTTTTAGGCCTTACCTTTGACAGGAAACTTAGCTGGTCTCCACATGTGTCATATTTGGCCGCCCGATGTACCCGTTCTTTAAATGTCCTCCGTGTTCTCAGTGGTATGTCGTGGGGAGCGGATCGAACCGTCCTACTTCGTCTATATCGGTCGATCGTCCGCTCCAAGCTGGATTATGGGAGCTTTGTATACTCCTCTGCACGGCCATCCATCTTACGCCGCCTCAACTCCATACAACATCGGGGTTTACGACTTGCGATCGGAGCATTTTATACCAGTCCCGTAGAGAGTCTTCATGCTGACGCTGGCGAATTGCCGCTCACTTACCGGCGCGATATACTGCTTTGTCGGTATGCCTGTCGGCTACTGTCAATGCCCGACCATCCGTCTTATCGTTCCTTTTTTGACGACTCTCTCGACCGTCAATACGGGTTGTATGTCTCTGCCCTGCTACCCCCTGGAGTTCGCTTTCGTCGCCTCCTTCAACACCTTCATTTTTCACTCCCTGCAACCTTTCGAGTGGGCGAGAGCCACACGCCACCTTGGCTCCAGGCTCAGGTCCGCGTTCACCTTGACCTCAGCTCGCTCCCAAAAGAGGTCACCCCCAGTTCGGTCTACCACTCCCGTTTTTTGGAACTTCGTTCGAAGTTCATCACCATGACTTTCATTTATACAGATGGCTCTAAGACCAATGACGGGGTTGGGTGTTCCTTTATAGTCGGGGCACAAAGTTTCCAATACCGGCTCCATGACCATTGTTCGGTCTTCACAGCTGAGCTCTTTGCCCTCTACCAGGCTGTTCTTTACATCTGCCGCCACCGACATTCTGCTTATGTCATCTGCTCAGATTCCCTGAGCGCCATCCAGAGCCTCAGTGATCCGTACCCGGTTCACCCTTTCGTACACCGGATCCAACGCTCTCTTCAGCGGCTGGTGGACGTCGGTCCGCCGGTTAGCTTTATGTGGGTTCCCGGCCATGTCGGTATCCCTGGGAACGAAGCTGCAGATGCCGCGGCCAAGGCTGCGGTCCTCCAGCCTCGGACAGCTTCTTGTTGTGTCCCTTCGTCCGATCTTAGCAGGGTCATTTGTCGGCGCGTTGTGTCGCTGTGGCATGCCGATTGGGCTGCACTTACCGACAACAAGCTTCGGGCCTTAAAACCTCTTCCCGTGGCTTGGACGTCCTCCTCACGCCCTTCTCGGCGGGAGGAGGTCGTTTTAGCAAGGTTAAGGATTGGACACTGCCGGTTCAGCCATCGCCATCTGCTGACGGCTGCGCCGGCGCCGTTCTGCCCATGTGGGCACTTGCTGACGGTTAGACACATTTTAATGTCCTGTCCCGATCTTAACCAACTGCGCCTCGATCTTAACCTGCCTAATACTTTCGATGACATTTTAGCGGATGACCCACGAGCAGCTGCTCGTGTTCTTTGTTTTATCAATTTGACACACCTCGCTAAGGACATTTGATGAAGTTTTTTAATCCTATGCCTGTCAGTCTGTCTTTTATCGTGTTTTTCCTTTTAGTTGTTGTTGTCAACTTGTGGCTCGCGGTGCATTTTTAGAGTAGTCAGGGCGCTAATGACCATTTGAAGTTGTGCGCCCTAAAACCACAAAAAAAAAAAAAAAAAAAAAAAAAAGTATAGTATAGGTTGGAGCAAATGACGCATCTGTTTAAAAGTTGTGGTTGCCGCAGCGAGGTACACCCACAAGACACGGAGTGAGTGCGGGAAGCGGGTGCAGAGTGCATCGTAAAATGATTGAATACAGTGGCTGGTGTGTGACGTGTGAGGCAGTGTGCGGGCGTCCACCCCGTCCCATGCTTTCTCCGTTCCTTCCTTCCGCCCGGCGGCGCTTTTAATTCAGCATTTGGCCGCTGATTGTGGCGCGCCAGAACAAAAGCCGCATTGTGCGCTGCTCTGCTCTGCCAGAGGACGGGCGAGTCATTTATTCAGCACCGCCAGCCAGCTGTGTGACGCCTCAGCCGTCTGACTGCCGACTTCTGCAGCGGCCGTGACCTACAGCCAGCGGGAGGGGGGACTGAGGGAACAGACGCGAACACTACTGTCAGCTTCATGTTACACAGGGTAGTCGCAGGAGCCAGGGGGTTGAATGGAGCACGTCTTATCTTGCTGAGAGAGGACAGTGGTCATATGTAGGATGAACAATGATAGTGGGCTGTGGAGAAACTGATGAATGGGAACAGGAAGATACACGTAGAAGACAAATGACCTTCTGGGATGTGGAAGCAGGGGGTGGGGCCAGGAGTCGGGGACGACACAGTAGACGGAGTGTTTAAGATGTCGTGTTTCCTTTTGTTTTGGAGAAAGGAGGTTCATATGACGGCCTTGCTACGTACAAAAATAAATGGTCTGACGGGTAAGCTGCAATTTGTGACTGCTTATAACGCTGTAGTGGATTGGAAAGTTTCGTCTTTGAGTGGCTGTGCCGGCCGGGGTGGCCGAGCGGTTCTAGGCGTTTCAGACTGGAACCGCGCTGCTGCAACAGTCGAAGGTTCGAATCCTGCCTCGGGCATGGATGCGTGTGATGTCCTTAGGTTAGTTAGGTTTAAGTAGTTCTAAGTTCTAGGGGACTGATGAACTCGGATGTTAAGTCCCATAGTGCTCAGAGCCATTTGAAATTTGAGTGGCTGAGAATTGTAGTGAAATATAACTCATCTGTATAGGAGACCGCGTACAGAAAGCTTTTGCGACCCATTCTCGGGTATTGCCAGAGTGTTTGGGATCCCAACCTGTTCGGATTCAACGAACACATCGAAGTAATTCTAAGGAGTGTTGCTGGATTTGTCACCTGGAGATTAGATCAGTGTGGGAATGTTACGGAGATGCTTCGTGAACTGAAATGGGAACCCGTGGAGAGAAGACTATTTCCTTTTCTTGAAACTATTGAGAACATTTGGAGAACTGGCATTTGCGACGGACTACAGTGCGATCCTATTACCACCAAAATACGTCTCGCTTAAGGATCGTGAAGACAAGATAACAGCAATCAGGCATTATATGGAGGCACATAACCAGTCGTTTTTTCCTCATTCCATTTCCCAGTGGAACAGGAAAGGAAATTAGCATTGGTACAAGGTACTGTCCCCGTGCACTGAAAAGTGACTACTTAAGTACATATGTAGAGGGAGGTATTGCTGCGCATGTACATTACAACTTGTCTCGGGTGACTATTTCCTCTTTGCCCATGTGAAGAGGGATTTGATGGAGCTCTGTTCGAGAAGCCGAAGTTAGTTTTTCAGTCAAGGTAGCATCAGCTCAGGGCAACTTACTACCGTGATGGAGATCGTCCAGAGATCGCAATGCCACATCGAAGTCGACAATGCGAATCGATGCCACAGGCACTAGGGAGGGCTCGTTGCAGTCCGCAACGACGTATGGGAGCCTCTCCAGACGACCACACATTCGGCATGACGACAGTTCAAACCCGCGTCCGGCGACGTTGATCTAGGTTTTCTGTTATTTTCCTAAATCACTTCACGCAGATGCCGGGATGGTTCCTTTGAAAGGGCACGGCCAACTTCCTTCCTCAACCTTCCCCAATCCGATGGGGCCGATGAACTCGCGGTTTGGTCCCCTCTCCCAAATCAACCAGCCAGATGACCACGCGTCCCTCCCAGAAACATCGGCGCTCTGACACTGAGGTCAATATTGTGTTGAGCGTGCAAGAGATCAGCCCGGGTTGTCACTTCAGTTGGAGGAGCCAACATCAGTGAACAGGACAGATAGTTAAAGATTCTGAGAGACAAGAACTTTCGCTTATATTAATCAGTGTGCCTCAAAATAACAGCTTGCTACTAAGTACATTAAGTGATACTTTGCCAATCTATGACAATCGTTAGTTATTCAGTGCCCCTGTGTCAAGGAAGTGTGTGAAAGTTTAGTAAATCTTTTATTCATTTACGTAATGAAACATGCGTTCCAGTTTGATAAGCCTTCTCCCAGAGCAATCAAAGATCCCACAGTTCTGGTTGACGAAGGTGGTTCCGCATAGTCACAACACGTGCTATCACCATAAAATATTATCGTCACACCTCCAGTTGTACCATGTGTTCGAGCAAGATTGTCAGTTTACGTAATTTGCTGACCTCGCATTAGTACGGGATAGGCCACCACCATGTTGACCAAGAACGTACCACTAAGGCACATGTGAGTTTCGTTGCACACACCTAGGAAGAACAATTTTCGCAAATACAACTCGCACTTGCCCGTCCACAGAGGCAGTTTGAAGGAAGCCAGATCATTTAGTGGATGCGTACTAGTAGCAAGTATACCCAGAGTCATGTGTCATGAGATGTGTAAACTACTTCTCCATTTGTCACGAAACTAGGGTGAGATCCCCCTTACCTTAGTCCTGATCCTGGGTACGCTTTTACAAGTGAACTCCCCAACGCACCCGTCCCCCTCAGATTTAATGCTAAGAGGGCCCAGTATAAACAGCTCGTCAAAAACTTAACACAAATCAAGCACGGAAACAGGAAGATGGTGTACTGGACTATGAAAAAAAAATCGAAATAGAAGCAGTGAACGGGCCAAGAACAAGAAGTGCAAGATAGAACAGCCGGGAAGAGCAGTGGCGTAGTAGTGGTTTAGTGGTTATGGTGTTGGAGTGCCAAGCGGGCTAGCCGTGTTCAGACATCCTTCGTGGCTTTTTTTTCCCGTGCTGTTCGCTTTATTTAAATTTGTGTCTGTGTCGTGGTATAACGTCCGTTTGCAATAGCTAGGTGTAAGGTATGGACCAATAATGGCAGTCGCTTCTGCTCAACTACTCTGTTAGCAGCCGGCCGTAAGGAAGTGGCTTTCGAATGGGAACAGCAAACGTTTGATGACAAGGCGACAGGTCAACTGAATCCACCATCGGAAAACATGTCTGATGTGTCACAGACGGCATTAGTGACAGTACGTGTGTTATATGATAATTCCTATCGTATCGACGCACCTAATTTGTACGCCTGGTGACTGAGATACGCCTCCTTGCCCGATACAGGCGTTCGTATGAATGTGAATTAGTCTCACTATTCATCAAATTTTCTTGCGACGGTAACATTCTTACCACATGACTCATATCCTATAACCAATGTATTGTATGACAGCTGCCAAGACTGTAGAAAGAGAACAAACATTTCAGTGACCGGACGGACTGTTAATAAGATTGTGGAAAAAAAAGCCACAAGGGTGTTTTGAACACCGCTCGCCCGCTTGGCACTTCACCACTATGACCACTTACCCACGATTCCGTTGGCATTTCGAGCTGCTCTTTATTGGACTTCTTGTTCTTGAACCGATCACTGTTTTTATTTTCCTTTTTTTTCCACAGATCAGTTCGCCTTCTTCCTGCTTTCATTGTTGGTCTACTCTCACGCTCACAAATTAAGGATAAATGCAGAATGTGGACACAACGTGACACTACACAAAACTGGCGCTAATAGCATAGGCACGTAGGACACACACACACACACACACACACACACACACACACATATACACACACACGGTATTGGTGATAAGTTAAGAAAACCGTCCCGAAACACATGTGCTACAAAACACCAGTCTTTCCTGCGCATGTACCCCGACATCAGTATGGGATATAATCACCATGCACACGTACACAGGTCGCACAACGGGTTGGCACACTCTGGATCAGGTGGTCGAGCAGCTGCTCGGGTATAGCCTCCCATTCTTGCACCAGTGCCTGTCGGTGCTCCTGATGTGTCCTATGGATTTGATGACGTGCAGCGATACGTCGACCGAGAGCATCCCAGACGTGCTCGATTGGGTTTAGGTCTGGCGAACAGACAGGACACTCGATTCGCCTGATACCTTCTGTTTCAAGGTACTCCTCCACGATGGCAGCTCGGTGGGGCCGTGCGTTATCATCCATAAGGAGGAAGGTGGGATCCACTGCACCCCTGAAATGGCGGACATACTGGTGCAAAATGACGTCCCGATACACCTGACCTGTTACAGTTCCTCTGTCAGAGACATGCAGGGGTGTACGTGCACCAATGATAATCCCACACCATACCATCAAACCACTACCTCCATACAGGTCCCTTTCAAGGACATAAGGGGTTGATATCTGGTTCACACCAAATGAAAACGCGGTGAGAATCACTGTTCGGACATTACCTGGACTCGTCCGTGAACATAACTTGGGACCACTGTTCCAATGACCATGTACTGTGTTCTTGACCACTGTTCCAATGACCATGTACTGTGTTCTTGACACCAGGCTTTACGGGCTCTCCTGTGACCAGGGGTAAGTGGAATGCACCTTGCAGGTCTCCGGGCGAATAAACCATGTCTGTTCAGTCGTCTGAAGAGTATGTGTCTGGAGACAACTGTTCCAGCGGCTGCGGTAAGGTCCCGAGCAAGGCTACCCACAGTACTCCGTGGCCGTCTTCGGGCACTGATGGTGAGATATCGGTCTTCTTGTGGTGTTGTACACTGTGGACGTCCCGTACTGTAGCGCCTGGACACGTTTCCTGTCTGCTGGAATCGTTGCCATGGTCTTGAGATCACACTTTGTGGCACACGGAGGGCCTGTGCTGTGTTTGACCAGCCTCCAGTCGCCCTGGTATTCTACCCCTCATAACGTCATAAATATGGGTTCTTTGAGCCATTTTCAACACACATTCACCATTAGCTTTTCTGAAAACGTCTGCACACTTACTCGCTGCACCGTACTCTGACATGCACCAACACACCTCTGCGTATGTGGACTGCTGCCAGCGCCATCGAACGACGACCGCAGGTCAAATGCACCGCATGGTCATACCCCGAGGTGATTGAAACCTGCAAACCGCCCACCAGAGCGTTGTTTCACTATGTATCACCATTATCCTTAATTTATGAGCATGAGTGTATGTTCAGTTTTTGACAAGCCATCTTAGCACTAAATCTGAGGGGGTTGCGATGGAGAGCTTCCCTTGTTAGTGGTGTGCCGACATAGGGGTCGCTGGATTTTACGTCAGACCGCGCCGGAAGCGCACCGCGCCGCCGATGCCGCTGGCGTCGATCCTACAGCCGTACTCTTCCTTTTCTGCCGCCGTAAAGCATTTTACTGCCTCCGGGGACCAGCTAAGGTAAACATAGCTGCCGCGCGCGGGAGGAAATAAAAGCGGATGGCAGTCACGTGTACCCACTAAATTGTGTCGACCCTCTCCGCTAATCAGCTAGCGGTGTTCCACAGGCTTAATAGATGCGATCAGCTATCTGCTCGAGAGCAGCAACAGTCTGTTACCAGAGTGTCGTTTATAGCACCCAGCTGAGACCATGACGGATGGAACGAGTCGGTAGGCTTGTATGTGGCATACATAACGGAGCCACACACACACACACACACACACACACACACACACACACACACACACGGCCAGTGCTTGTGAACCGTGCTTTGTCGTTCACAGAAAAACAACCATTAGACTCAACCGGTAGCTATTCTCGCGTCTGCCCCTACCATCCCCAGTCAGTTCAAGAATATATGCCTAAAAACAGAAATTTATTTCTTACGCAATTTTCGTTCGTTAAAACTTACAAGTAAACCTCAAAATGACCTCTCATTAGTGTAAATGTAAAGTAAAATCTAGGATTTAGTCGTTTGTCCCTTCTGTTCAATTCATAAATCAAAAGACCAATATCGAAAATAAAGTTCGAGAATAGGATTAAAATTCACGGTGAAAGGATATCAGTAATATAATTCGCTGAAGACATTGCTATCCCCAGTCAGAATGAGAGAGAATTACATGACCTGGTGAATTGAATGAATAGTCTGACTACAGAATATGGATTGAATGTGAACCGGAAAAAGACGAAGGTAATGAGAGCAACAAGAAACTTCACATCAAAATTGTTGATCACGAAGTAGGTGAAGCTAAGGAATTCTGCTAGCTTGGAAGCAAAATAACCTCGACGGACGACGCAAGGAAGCGAAGAAAGCAGACTAGCACAGGCAAAGACGGCATTCCTGGCCAAGCGAAGTGTGCTACGTTATACGGCAGTGAATCATGGACAGCGGGAAAAATGGAAAAGAGCGGAATCTAAGCATATGAGATATGGCGATGCAGACGAATTTTAAAGAGTAAGTGGACTGATAGGATAAATAATCAGAATGCTCTGGTCAGAAACGACGAAAAAAGGAACATGATATGAAAACAATGGCAGGAAGAAGGGACAGGATAACGGGACACATGTTAAGACACTGGAAGTGTCTGTCTGGTACTAGAGGGAGCTGTAGAGTGTCAGAACTGAGAGGGACGAGAGAAACGGAAATATACGCAATAAATAATTGACAATAAGGTAAGTGCTAATCCGGGAGAAAGTTGCTGGTAACGGGGAGGAATTCCAGGCGAATCACATCAAACCAGTCAAAAGACCGATGACCCTGGAAAAAGCCTTGAAGCAAATTACGCTCGATGGAATTAATTTTCCACCTCGTGTATTTACTTATTGCCTGTAGTGAATCTATTCCGTACCTGTTTTCTCATGTCTGTTTTATCATGTCACATGCAGTCATTAACTCATGAAGTAATCGGAATTTTCATTATTCTATTTTTTACTAGTGGACTCGTCAGTTTTTTCTGTTAATTTATGTATTACAAGAGCTTTGTGTTGTCTGCAGTACAGCATTCAATAGACAGAAACTACATTTTATACAAATTGAATATGCATTAAATGGGCACGAAACACTTACACATCACTATTTTGTTAAGAATGTGTACTCCGCATGAGACTCAGACGCTTCTGGCGGAACCGGAACTTCGTGGGCAGCAGAGGCGAAAATAGTTCTGTTGTTTACTAGCTGA
This sequence comes from Schistocerca cancellata, assembly GCF_023864275.1. NCBI lineage: Eukaryota > Metazoa > Arthropoda > Insecta > Orthoptera > Acrididae > Schistocerca > Schistocerca cancellata. Next base: position 1,121,101,931 of record NC_064626.1, read on the forward strand.
TGGGCAATAACTTCAGATATTAAGTCACCTAGCGTGCGTGACATCTTATCTTGGTTAAGCCATAAAGTATATGTCATTTAATAATATTGCAACACTGTGCGGGGCAAAGATGCAGTATAAAAATTCCCGCGCCAAAAAGAGAGGTGTAAGAAAGGAAAAAAATGTACATCAATATTCTAGTGTTTCGTTAAGTCGATATCAAATTTTTCGCTCTTCACGTATCTGTCTCTTCCCGTCCGTGTTTCTGCGTGGACGTGTTGCGTGAGTGTGGGACACCAATGTGTATTCGTGTAAAAGTTTTTTACACTATATCTTCTGGAAATGGGGACAGTTACTTTCATTTCTAAATTATTCATCCTAAAAATAATACCTGGGATCACCGCAGCCTACAATCTTAGAGCATAACGGCGACCTCATTTATGGTCGTAGCATACTGCATTCTTTATCACGACAATGGATGACGTCTTCTTTTCTTCAAGGAAGAAGAGGTAATTATCATTCTGTTAAAAAGAAGAATTAATATATTAATCAGTTAGACTTTCAGTGGTAATCGTAGCGAGAGACTGTGGGGATGCGAACTTCGACGCGAGAATTGTTGCTGGTGAAATTAACCTTTAGCCACACATCTGGAAATAATCTACATTATTCGCACCTCTCTTACGTCGTCAGTACGTAAATGGCCAGTAGGCCTGTGATGTCAGTGGTCGTTGTATTATACAGCAGCGTTCGTTTCAGGACTAAAGTTTTCCTTGGCCGACAATACAATTGCAAACATGAGACGTTAACTACACTGTATTGTGTGTGTGTGTGTGTGTGTGTGTGTGTGTGTGTGTTGAAATCCTCCTGGTGCGCTCTGTAACTAAAGGCCTGTAAAAATACTGGATCGGATAAATGGTAGAGTAGGAGAACAAATGCCGCCGTTTGCTTCTTTACGCACACTTAAATCCATTTTTTCCACGGGGGCACCCTTGCGCAAGTAATATTATTCGTATACTCTGAGAGATGCAGCGTTGCGAAATAGAAGTACGGTGGCGGGTCAGCAATGGAAGTAGAGTTTTTTTTTTTTTAATTTCCCCTGCAGCTGCAGTATTTGCAGAAATATTGCTGGGATGGGCGCCGGCGGAGTTGCACCAATTAACACTTGTGTGCGAGATCACAGCGGAGGCTGTGTCTGCAGAACGGGGTCTGCCCGCTCGTTACACACACACACACACACACACACACACACACACACACACACACGACCGAAACTGAGGCTGCTATTTCCTTCTTTCGCGTTTGCCTTCGACGTAGTTTCGTGGTATACGATAAGAAAGGAAGAACAGTGTACATTCAATTTAAAGAAACCATGTCAAATTCTTAGGTAATATTTATGTATAGTCAGACATCGTTTACCCTCTCTAGGTGGGACTGTTGTGGGTCATCAGGATAGTTCGGAAATTTTTATAAAAATAGATTGACATGGGTCAAACGCTATGAGCAAGCACATAAAATTTATTTTCGTGTAAAGACACAAATTATATATCATTTTCATATATATATTAATCTGCATACTGATAAAAACTTTGTATTTTGTACACTGACGTAGTCAGTATGTTTCTTCGGATAGAGATATAAATGTCATTTATTCGCAGCAGGAACATGTAGGCGTTACACCAGCAATACCTCGAAGTTTTTTCCGCCCGTCGTTCCAAATAAAGTTTTATATTGCTTTGTTGCCTCAGTATATGCGTCATACTGTTTTCAGGTTCAGCATCAGTGTCATTAGCTAATACACCATCACTTACATTGTGAGCAGACGAACAAACGTTGATAATTTCATCAGAAATGTACACATAGCCAGTGCCATTGCCATTTCACAGCCAGTTACGTACGTCTGTAGCACCTACACTATGGTATCAAAAGTATCCGGACGCCTGGCTGAAAATGACTTAAAAGTCTGTGGGGCCCTCCATCGGTAATGCTGGAATTCAGTATGGTGTTGGCCCACCCTTAGCCTTGATGACACCTTCCACTCTCGCAGGCATACGTTTAGTCAGGTGCTGGAAGTTTTCATGGAAATGGGAGCCCATTCTTCATGGAGTGCTGCACTGACGAGAGGTATCGATGTCGGTCGGTGATGCCTGGCGCCAAGTCGGCGTTCCTAAACATTCCGAAGGTGTTCTATAGGATTAAGTTCAGGACTCTGTGCAGGACAGTCCATTACACGGATGTTATTGTCGTGTAACCACTCCGCCACAGGCCATGCATTATGAACAGGTGCTCGATCTTGTTGGAAGATGCAATCGCCATCCCCGAATTGGTCTTAAACAGTGAAAAGCAGAAAGGTGCTTAAAACATCAATGTAGGCCTATGCTGTGATAGAGCACGCAAAACACCGAGTGTAAGCCCCCTCCATGAAAAACTCGACCACACCATAACACCATCGCCTCCGAATTTTACTGTTGGCAATACACACGCTTGGCAGATGCTCACGAGGCGTCGTTTGGCAGTTACCGGCGTGATGTGTGGCTTATGAGCAGCGGCTCGATCATGAAATCGGAAGTTTTCTGACCTCCCGTCGACGAACTGTCTGTCATACTACTTGCAGAGGATCCTGATGCAGTTTGGAATTCCTGTCTGCCTATTACACATTACTACCCTCTTCAACTGTCGGCGGTCTCTTTCAGTCAACAGAAGAGGTCGGCCTGTACGCTTTTGTGCTGTACGTGTCCCTTCACGTTTCCACTTCACTATCACATCGGAAACAGTGGACCTAGGGATGTTTAGGAGTGTGGAAATCTCGCTTACGGACGTATGTATTCACACGTGACACAATCACGTGGCCACGTTCGAGGACCTTGAGTGCCGAGGAGCGCCCCATTCTTCTCTCTCGCGATATCTAATGACTGCTGAGGTCTCTGATATGGAGTAAGTGGCAGTAGGTGGCAGCATAATGCACCTAATGTGAAAAACGTATGTTTCTGGGGATGTCCGGATACTTTTGATCACATAGTGTATATCTGACCATTGTGGGAACGTAAATGCTTCATCAAATTCAGTAGCAGTGTTTTTCAACAGTTCTCCCTTATCCATCCTATTCATTGCACCTAACTGTTTGTGTATGGACCCTACTACATCCTTTCTCTGACGTCGTTTTACAGTCGCAGCGAACGTGAGCAATAGAGTTGGTTACTAAAAAACAGAGAAGGAAAGGAAAAAAAGACCCGAATAAACCGACGATCTGGAGTAGTGAAGGCCAGATAAATGAAGTTCCATTGCACATAATAGTTCTCTTTCCACATTTAAGAAGTATACAAACGAAGAGTTTCTGCTAGTGTTCGCGAAGATATCAAGAAAGAGGATGACAATTATATAATCTTTCAAATTTAACTGACTCATTAGAAGTACGTGCTGGATAAGGACTCGAACCGGAACCTTATTTACCCGTCTTCACAGGTTCAGATTTTCCAGTACCTCTCTCCTACTTTCCAAACTTTCAGATGCGCTCCTGCATACCACACAGAAGAATTGCTTAACCATAGCCCAGGGGACTCTTTCCGAAACGAATTTTCCACTCTGCAGCGGAATGTCCATTTCGAAACCCTTGGACACTTAGTTGCAGCGTAAGAGATCCAGAATGAAAGTTCCAAGTTTATGCCCGCAAAATATCCCGATTTGTACTGTACTCTTGACTTGTCGACAGCGCTGAGAAACTTCCAACTTTCTTTCACTCAGAGGCATTTTGTATAATCGTTGGGTATTCAGGTGAACAGATGAGTCTTGAAATACAAGAGGTATTAATATGCAATCACTCGGCTTTCCCTTCCACAGCGACCATTCGCTTATGCTTCCGCCTGGCCTCCTAACAAGTCTGCTTTTTGCTTCTTCCTGAACCACATTCCCGCAGCCACGGCTGTCGTGCCCACCTGTCGATGCTGAGGCTCGTCTTGTAAACGCATTCTCCACCTTATCCTGTCTGTGTGTCGGGTAATTTGTGTCCAGTTTAAAGGCGTAGGAGAGACATACTGCCCAACTGCAGGCTGTAGTCGAGTCCTGGAGGTACTTTGACGGAGGACTCGGTAGTCATGGCTCCAGTCGGAGAAATCAGCTGCTGTGACTACTATCCAGCACCATGGTGTAAGACGAGGTTTCTCAATTTCCAAATGAAATGTGTACTATAAACAAAATGTAACTTTGTCTCTTCCCAGGGGATGCTGGGAGCGTAACTACGCTACAGCCGCGTTGTTTATGAACTGCTCCGGGGGAGAAAGAGAGATGTAGGGGAAACAAACTGTGCCAGTTTTTCGCAGGGCAGCAAGAACACTGGAATGAACATTGCATTACAGTGTCTACTGCAGTGCGGCGGAATGTTGCATAGTTCAGTAGCTAAGGTCGGCAACCGGCGGAAACATCCGTACTGGCCCGAAGTCACCCGATGCTCACAGATTACTTCGCTCCCAACAAAGCGCGTTTTTCCTCTCCTTGCAACAACCATCAACTATAAAGAGGGTCCAGTAATAGTTCAACTGCGGATTGCGGAGGCATGTACAATCAATGAAGACTAAAAATATGTAGCAAACACCCGCGTATGTTCTACCAGAAAAAAAAAAACACAAATGCGAACTCCATGGGTAAAAAAACTGTTTTAATAATACGGTAGCCACAAACTGTAACATTTCAGCTACATTAGTGTGTTTGAAATACTTTGCAAACTATCGCCGTGCTGCTCAGTAACAGCGTTTAGTAATTAGCACTTCTCTCATACGAAAGTCACTTTTCAGATATTCAGTTTTGCTCGTCGTAATTGGCACAGTTACTAGTAACACTGTCCGCGGTAGCGTTCTCGCTTCCCGAGCACGGGGTCCCGGATTCGAATTCCGGCGTGGTCACCTGACCCGAGATTACTGGGTGTTGTTGTGTCGTCTTCATCATCATCATTTATCCTCATTACGGTCGGAGGAAGGCAACGGCATGCCACCTCTACCAGGACCATGAGTAGTATGGCGGTGCGGGACTCCCGCATCTTCCCGTACGCTCTGTCAAGAAGCAAGGGACTTTTTTAATGCTAACACTGCTGCCGGTCTCTGTCAGCTGTGTACACGTAAGCGTTCAGGGGTGCAGTTGGTCGCTGACCTCACAACACAATACACGGACGGAAGTATCTTCATTCATGAATTTTGATTGCACACAGTCTTTCTCAAAAACAGAAAGTTCACTGACATTTTTGGGGGGGGGGTGAGGGTGGGGGGGGGGGGCGGTTCACGAGTGACCATTACCGATAGTTGCTTCGGCGACACTACGCACGAATACGCAACGTATACTTTTTCATAATGGCTTGTAAGAACTTGTACTGGCGAAGCTCTGGTCTGGCGTAACAATACATATGCAAGTGCTGTTGTAAAATTTCTACCCATCATTTTTGGAATCGCCATGCTTCCGACAATACTCCTGCCATCTTCAATGAAGATACACACTCGTCTCTAATAATGATTCTCCGCGCTCCCTAAAGAGGCAACCATCGCTTCTGAGGAGAGCAGCAATGCTGCAGTACGTTTACACAGTCCTCAAACTATCGTTCGTCACAATACAAAGAAGGGCAGCACGTTTGATCTCAGGCTTGTTGTATGAAGTTAATTCCTTTACTGATGCCTTCCTTTTCTTTTCATGACAACTACAAGAGATACGGAAATTATAAAATGACACTGAAATAGAGTAAGATTTCAGTTATGCACTGTCCTTTTTTTCCATGTACTTACAACCAATCGTTACGCACTTTCGCAAACGATGAACAAAAGCGCGTATGCCACGCTCCTAACATCATGCACCAGCTAAGGCTGGCTTTGATGACAGCATCTCAGTCTGAAAAATGTTGGCCACATTGTCCATCTTCCATAAATCCAAAAAGGTGGACGTCTGGAGATGTTATATCAGGACCATACAGCGGATGTGTTGGCCAAATATGGCTATGAGTTCCATGATCACAGAATTATTGGCGGGCGTGGCGAGTTGCAAAAGCGGAAGTTTTAGTTTCTGGCCTGACTCTGGAAATTCGGGCTTCGAGCCTACTCATTGTCGCCTTGCAGCGTTCTGAATTGACAGTTTCTAAGAGATCCAGAAAAACCACCCTCTGACTGGAATACTGTGCCCATCACTTGACTTGTAGATGGAGGTGTCTTGATCCACTTCTTTGATGGAGAATTCACATGTGGCCACTCCATAGACTGTCTTTTGAATTCCGGCTCGTAGTGGTGACACGACGACTTAGCTCTGGTGACTACGATATTACGAAAATCGTCACATTCAGCGTCGTGTTGGTCCAGCAGGTGCCGAAAAATATACATTCCATTTTTTGGGTTTTTTGTAAGCATCCCATTTCCATATACACTGTGCGATAACTGAGGTTGCACAACAACATGTCTGGGCCATTACAGCCACTAGCAAACTTTCCACGCAACTGCACGGATCAGTTGAGCGAGACGCTGTGTGTTGAAGCTCTCCTGCGAACCTGCAGAACTAGTACTCCTGAAAGAAACGATATTGCGGAGACGTGGCCTAGCCACAGCCTGGAGGATATTTCGAGCCATGTCTCCGCAATATCCTTTCTTTCAGGAGTGCTAGTTCTGCAGGTTCGCAGGAGAGCTTCTGTAAAGTTTGGAAGGTAGGAGACGAGATACTGGCAGAAGTAAAGCTGTGAGGACAGGGCGTGAGTCGTGCTTGGGTAGCTCAGAGGTAGGGCACTTGCCTGCGAAAGGTAAAGGTCCCGAGTTCGAGTCTCGGGCCGGCACACAGTTTTAATCTGCCAGGAAGTTTCATATCAGCGCACACTCCTCTGCAGAGTGAAAATCTCATTCAATTTAGGACCTATTAATTCGTGGCGAGCCGCATCATATCAGTCAGAAGAAAAATCCCATCGTCCACTCACTACTTATTGCTTGTACGAGGTGCATTGAAGTTCTAAGGCCTCCGAATTTACTCACCCGAAATCGATGAAACTGGCGTTACTTCTCGACCTAATCGCCCTGCAGACATACACATTTTTCACAACGCTGACGCCATGATTCCATGGCAGCGGCGAAGGCTTCTTTAGGAGTCTGTTTTGACCACTGGAAAATCGCTGAGGCAATAGCAGCACGGCTGGTGAATGTGAGGCCACGGAGAGTGTCTTTCATTGTTGGAAAAAGCCAAAAGTCACTAGGAGCCAGGTCAGGTGAGTAGGGAGCATGAGGAATCACTTCAAAGTTATCACGAAGAAACTGTTGCGTAACGTTAGCTCGATGTGCGGGTGCGTTGTCTTGGTGAAACATCACACGCGCAGCCCTTCCCGGACGTTTTTGTTGCAGTGCAGGAAGGAATTTGTTCTTCAAAACATTTTCGTAGGATGCACCTGTTACCGTAGTGCCCTTTGGAACGCAGTGGGTAAGGATTACGCCCTCGCTGTCCCAGAACATGGACACCATCATTTTTTCAGCACTGGCGGTTACCCGAAATTTTTTTGGTGGCGGTGAATCTGTGTGCTTCCATTGAGCTGACTGGCGCTTTGTTTCTGGATTGGAAAAACGGCATCCACGTCTCATCCATTGTCACAACCGACGAAAAGAAGTCCCATTCATGCTGTCGTTGCGCGTCAACATTGCTTGGCAACATGCCACACGGGCAGCCATGTGGTCGTCCGTCAGCATTTGTGGCACCCACCTGGATGACACTTTCCGCATTTTCAGGTGGTCATGCAGGGTTGTGTGCACAGAAATGCCAACTCTGGAGGCGATCTGTTCAACAGTCATTCGGCGATCCCCCAAAACAATTCTCTCCACTTTGTCGATCATGTCGTCAGACCGGCTTGTGCGAGCCCGAGGTTGTTTCGCTTTGTTGTCACACGATGTTCTGCCTTCATTAAACTGTCGCACCCACGAACGCACTTTCGACACATCCATAACTCCATCACCACACGTCTCCTTCAACTGTCGATGAATTTAAATTGGTTTCACACCACGCAAATTCAGAAAACGAATGATTGCACGCTGTTCAAGTAAGGAAAACGTCGCTACTTTAAGTATTTAAAACAGTTCTCATTCTCGCCGCTGGCGGTAAAATTCCATCTGCCGTACGGTGCTGCCATCTCTGGGACGTATTGACAATGAACGCGGCCTCATTTTAAAACAATGCGCATGTTTCTATCTCTTTCCAGTCCGGAGAAAAAAAATCTGAGGCCTTCGAACTTGAATGCATCTCGTACTGCCATACACTAACTGACCAGCAAGTCGCAACGCACTCAGAGGACACACAAGCATACTGTAAGCAAACGTAACAGGATCGTACCTAGCAACTACGCACGTAGAATAGCACAAACAAGTGTTGCTGTGGAAACTTTTAAAAATACGATATCTCGGGAACAACTCGCTCTAGAATCCTGCAATAAAAACCATTGAAGCTACTTTTATTAAGTTAATTTCAGTAGGCATTGTTCCCCAAAATGACTTGTAATGCGGAATTTTACCTGGGAGTTCGTTTGAGCGGTCCCAAATTAGTCTAGTGCGTTACTAGTTTCATCGATATGTTTCATCGGGGACGGAAAAACACGAAAGATAACTATTACTCTAGCAGAGACGATGCATTGCTACTGCATCTTGGTAACAGTAAGCCCGGGCCGGGGCGGTGCTGTCGCAACTGGCGTACTGCTTATTCTTCGTGTTACGCCGTCCCTGCCAATACATATCGATATAACGAGTATAGTACTAGACTAATTTGGGACCAGTCAATCGAATGACTACTCATAGGACAAACACGGTACATGTGTTGGAGGTGGTGGTGGTGGTGGTGGTGGTGGTGGTGGTGAGAGATGGGACAGGGAATACCTGGTGCCGGCACATAGCCCACACCTTTCGAATAGCACCAGGGGAGCCGCCGGACGAATCACCATCAACAATGTCGCATGCACTCACTCCATGAGATACTGCGGAAAGATCTGAAACTGAATGCAGGACATCGGGACAAAGGCTAGCGATCTGGGATTGACCGTCAACATCTGGCCGCCCATCGGCCGTAACGGCAAAGGGAAAGCTGCCAACGGCACGCGGTGTCGGGCGATTAGCCATCCCCAAGTACTCACCGGACCAGACGTTGCTTAAGTTCGGTGGTAAGGGACCTACTTCAGACATGTGTTGCCTTCCACTTAACGTTTCATTCAGTAACCAGTTGTGTGGACAGACAGAGTTGAGATGGGCCTGCGTGTCTTGAAGTCTGCGACATTGGAACCTGCTTGCTTTTTTTCGGTACGTAGACGATACTTTTGTCGCTTGGTCTCATAGGAGTGACACTTTGAACAGCTTTTCAGAACACATGAATTCAGTCCAACTGAATGCTGACTTTACTGTGGAGTTTGAAAAGGATGGTGGCGTTACCCTCCTTGATGTGTTGGTTCGAAATGTCTCTAAGCACTATGGGACTTGACATCTGAGGTCATCAATCCCCTAGATGTAGAACTACTTAAACCTAACTAACCTAAGGACATCACACACAACCATGCTCGAGGCAGGATTCGAACCTGCGACCGTAGCAGCAGCGCGTTTCCTGACTGAAGCGCCAGGAACCGCTCGGTCACAGCGGCCGGCTGATCTGTTGGTCAAAGGAAGGTTGTTAGTTAAGTTGGAACATGCATTTTTAAGAAGCCATCTCATACTGATTTTTGTCTGGAAGCTGGTAATTGTCAACACCTGGCTCAGCGTCAATGGGTACTTGGTTCCTTAATTCATAGGGCCCACATTTGTCAGCTGAGTTAGCCTACTTCGAAGTGGCTTTTCGCCAGAATGGCTACAGTGAAATACAGATCAGACGCCCGTTGTGATGTTGACTCATTGTTGATTGTATGAGTGATGAAAAATGTGTGGCACCAAGTGTACAACCTTTGTGCCTTACACAGGTAGCATTTACAGTAGGATTGGTCATATTCTTAGAAAACCAGGTGTCAAATGTGTTTTTCAGCCGGTCGGAGTGGCCGAGCGGTTCCGGGCGCTTCAGTCTGGAACCGCGCGACCGCTACGGTCGCAGGTTCGAATCCTGCCTCGGGCATGGGTGTGTTATGTCCTTAGGTTGGTTAGGTTTAAGTAGCTCTAAGTTCTAGGGGACTGCTGACCTCCGCTGTTAAGTCACATAGTGCTCAGAGCCATTTCAACCTTTTTTTTGTGTTTTTCAAACACCATGTAAGATTGGAATCCCTTTTAGGATTCGTAAGGGATGACCCAGTCTCTTGCAGTCGTGGCATTTCATATATACACACGTCAAAAAAGATTTGCATAACCCCGGTTCACAGAACTCCTGAAGATAAAATTTGACTGTGGATATTGTATTACAGACACAGTCCTTTTGACTGTTCAGAGATGTCACTAAAGTCCCCCAAAGATGTAAACAACCATGCATGAGCAGCGCCTGTTACACGGAGGCGGTCTGGCAGTCCATCAGTTCCAGTGATTCCAACAGGAACGATGTCAATACCGCGGTTCTATCGCGTCCGCGTTGTTACTTTGTGCCTGGAAAGGCTCTCAGCGAGGGAAGTGTCCAGGCCTCTCGGAGTGAACCAAAGCGATGTTGTTGGGACATGGAGGAGATGCAGAGAGACAGAGACCGTCGATGACGTGCCTCGTTCAGGCCACCCAAGGGCTACTACTGTAGTGGATGGCCGCTACCTACGGATTATGGCTCGGAGGAACTCTGACAGCAACGCCACCATGTTGAATAACGCTTTTCGTGCAGCCACAAGACGTAGTGTTACGACTCATACTGTGCGCAATAGGCTGCATGATGTGCGTCTCCACTCCCGACGTCCATGGCGAGGTCCATCTTTGCAACCACGACACTATGCAACGTGGTGCAGATGGGCCCAACAACATGCCGAATGGACCGCTCAGGATTGGCATCACGTTATCTTCGCCGCTGAGTGTCGCATATGCCCTCAACCAGACAATCGTCGGACACATGTTTGAAGGGAACCCGGTCAGGCTGAACGCCTTGGACACACTGTTCAGCGAGTGCAGCAAGGTGGAGGTTCCCTGCTGTTTTGTGTGGGGCCGACTTACGCCGCTGGTGGTCATGGAAGGCGATGTAACGACTGTGCGATACTTGAATGCCATCCTCCGATCGATAGTGCAATCATATCGGCAGCATATTGGCGAGTTATTCGTATTCGTGGATGACAATTCGCGCCCTCAGCTTGCATATTTCGTGAATGACTTCGTTCAGGCATCGCTTGAGTAGAGTGGCCAGCGTGTTCTCCAGACAGGAACCCTATCGAACGTGCTTGGGATAGACTGAAAAGGGCGGTTTATGGACGACGTGACCCACCGACCACTCTGAGGAATCTACGCCGAATCGACGTTGAGGAGTGGGACAATCTGGACCAACATTGCCTTGATGAACTTGTGGATAGTATGCCACGACGAATACAGGCATGTATCAATGCAAGAGGACGTGATACTGGGAATTGGAGATATCGGTGTGTATAGCAATCTGGACCACCACCTCTGAAGGTCTCGCTGTGTGGTGGTACGACATGCAATGTGTGGTTTTCATGAGCAATAAAAAGGGCGGAAATGATGTTTATGTTGATCTCTATTCAAATTTTCTGTACAGGTTCCGGAACTCTTGGAATCGAGGTGACGCGAAAGTATTTTTGATGTGTGTACATATCGGACGGTCAGGACAGTGGAGCATCGGTAAATATAGCATTAACCTCCTTGCAACAGCCGAGCAAAACTGCTATTGCACAATATTGTCTTGGTACTGGTCATCCTATGGAATCTAACAACACAGAGATTCTGCTGTGTACTTCCAGATATCGTATAGTGTTATTGGCTCAAATGGCTCTGAGCACTATGGGACTTAACATCTGAGGTCATCAGTCCCCTAGAACTTAGAACTACTTAAACCTAACTAACCTAAGAACATCAGACACATCCATGCCCGAGGCAGTATTCGAACCTGCGACCGTAGCGGTCGCACGGTTCCAGACTGAGGCGGCTAGAACCGCTTGGCCATATAGTGTTATTAAGGAAGCAGTTACATTAAATTTGTAAGGGACCTTATGAACAGAGGAGAATGTTTGTGCTTATATTCTGCTTGGAATACTGCTATGTCCGTAGTAAACCAACAGAGGGACAGAATTAATCCTGTATAGTCACCCGTCGGTAATAAGTATTCACTATCGGTAACTTCTGACGTTATTCATCTATGGTTGTGTGATGGCGTTAGTTCTTCACTGTGTGTGTGTGTGTGTGTGTGTGTGTGTGTGTGTGTGTTTTCATGGGATATGCCGGATTATGGACTTTGGTCCGCGAAACCGCAAATGCTGAAGTTTTAAATTTCGTGACCCAGAACGCTCTCTTGTGGTATTTGTTTGTGTCTTGGAAATGACAGGGGATTTCACCTGTCGAAATATGGACGCAGGTAGCATTTACAGTAGTATTGGTCATATTCTTAGGAAACCAGGTGTGAAATGTATTTTTCAAACACCACGTAAGATTGGAACCCTTTTAGGACTCGTAAGGGATGCTCCTGTCTCTTGCAGTCGTGGCATGTCATATACACAAGACACCAGAACACATTCGCGTAAGTTGTCTGGACCTTAACGAGGCCGCGTGCGGTGGTAGGTACCAGTCACACTGTTGTTCAGTGACGTCAGCGGCCGGAGTTGCGCGTCTCAGACGTGTCGTTGAGGAAGACTGTCCCAGTGAGGCACGGCCAACTTGGCGCCGCGTCCACCACTGTCGCGCGCCGTACGCACGAGGAGTGCGACCCCGGCCGGATCCTGGCTGTGCGCTGGAGGTGTCGCGCGCGCCGCCTCCCCCCGCTGCCTGGGGTGGCGCATCCTGTCTGGCGACCGGCGTGCCCCTGACCTTGTTCTGAGTGCTGTTCGAGGCCAGCAGGAAGCTGAGCTCGGCTGCAGCCCGCGTTTCCCCGCCCCGGGCGCTGCAGTGGACAGGCGGCAGCTGTGCGTGGCTGCGTGCCGGGCTGCAGGTCAGAGGTGTCACTCACAAACAGACTTACGCTCTGTCTTTCAATGACACTGAGCAGATGGACGTCCTCTGGCGATACAACCGAGAGGATATTAGGGCCTTCACAATTCCACCCAGATCAGACACCCTAGCTCTGAAGTTCAAGACAGCCACACCGAGACGGGTGATCATATACTAAGGAAAAAATCGCAACATACAAGCAATGATTAATTTCGGAAATACAGTTCTCCAGGACCGAGCTGGGTACCTCTGTTTTTGGCACACTGGACTCGCAGTCGGGAGGACGACGGTACAAACCCGCGTCCTGCCATCCTGATATAGATTTCCCGTGATTTCCCTAAACCGTTTAAGGCAAATTCAGGGATGGTTCCTTCGAAAGGGCACGGCCGCTTTCTATTTACATTCTTTCCTAATCCGAGCTTGTGCTCCGTCTCTAATGACTTCGTTGGAGAAGGGGCGTTAAACAATAATCTCCTCCTCCTACAGAGTGGCGCACGAAATGTGTTACCAATTGTTTCTTTCACAATTTACGACGCACATTAGATATCCCGCTGGGATCTCTACAGCAGTACCAGCAGAACTTGGAAAAACAAATGAGTTACGAGGTGACGTGTAATTCACAATACTGCCGCTAGGAGACAAGTAAGCAGCAATGGCTGACAACGGAAGACTGACGACATAGCAACGATCGGCAATTGTGTTACTTTTTCATGAAACGAAAAGCCTTGTTGTGACTCAGAGGCGTTTTCGACAACAGTGTAACACACGATGGGTCCCTTGCAAGAAAGACCATCCACAGGTTGTAAGATAAATTTGTTCAGGAAGGAACAGTATTAGAAGCGAAGCGGCCTCGGCCTAAGCCTGTTTTCTCGCCGGAGAATATTCCAGCCGTACGAGTTGCTGTATAGAGAAGTACCGGGAAATCGTGTAGAAAGGCAGCAGTGCAACTGGGAATATCCAGACGCTCCGTCCAACGCATTCTTAAAAGTGACCTCCATATGTACCCATACAAGATGATCTGTGCACAGCAGCTCACTGAAGAACACAAGCAGAAGAGACTACTGTTTGCTCAGTCGGCGGAGGATAGGGAAGAAACTCTCAACAACGTTTGGTTTTCAGACGAGGCGCACTTTCATTTAGACGGTGTGGTTGTTGTTGTTGTGGTCTTCAGTCCTGAGACTGGTTTGATGCAGCTCTCCATGCTACTCTATCCTGTGCAAGCTTCTTCATCTCCCAATACCTACTGCAACCTACATCCTTCTGAATCTGCTTAGTGTATTGATCTCTTGGTCTCCCTCTACGATTTTTACCCTCCACGCTGCCCTCCAATGCTAAATTTGTGATCCCTCGATGCCTCAGAACATGTCCTACCAACCGATCCCTTCTTCTAGTCAAGTTGTGCCACAAACTTCTCTTCTCCCCAATCCTATTCAATACCTCCTCATTAGTTACGTGATCTACCCACCTTATCTTCAGCATTCTTCTGTAGCACCACATTTCGAAAGCTTCTATTCTCTTCTTGTCCAAACTAGTTATCGTCCATGTCTCACTTCCATACATGGCTACACTCCATACAAATACTTTCAGAAACGACTTCCTGACACCTAAATCTATATTCGATGTTAACAAATTTCTCTTCTTGAGAAACGCTTTCCTTGCCATTGCCAGTCTACATTTTATATCCTCTCTACTTCGACCATCATCGGTTATTTTACTCCCTAAATAACAAAACTCCTTTACTACTTTAAGTGTCTCATTTCCTAACCTAATTCCCTCAGCATCACCCGACTTAATTTGACTACATTCCATTATCCTCGTTTTGCTTTTGTTGATGTTCATCTTATATCCTCCTTTCAAGACACTGTCCATTCCGTTCAACTGCTCTTCCAAGTCCTTTGCTGTCTCTGACAGAATTACAATGTCATCGGCGAACCTCAAAGTTTTTACTTCTTCTCCATGAATTTTAATACCTACTCCGAATTTTTCTTTTGTTTCCTTTACTGCTTGCTCAGTATACAGATTGAATAACATCGGGGAGAGGCTACAACCCTGTCTCACTCCTTTCCCAATCACTGCTTCCCTTTCATGCCCCTCGACTCTTATAACTGCCATCTGGTTTCTGTACAAATTGTAAATAGCCTTTCGCTCCCTGTATTTTACCCCTGCCACCTTCAGAATTTGAAAGAGAGTATTCCAGTCAACATTGTCAAAAGCTTTCTCTAAGTCTACAAATGCTAGAAACGTAGGTTTGCCTTTTCTTAATCTTTCTTCCAAGATAAGTCGTAAGGTCAGTATTGCCTCACGTGTTCCAACATTTCTACGGAATCCAAACTGATCTTCCCCGAGGTCGGCTTCTACCAGTTTTTCCATTCGTCTGTAAAGAATTCGCGTTAGTATTTTGCAGCTGTGACTTATTAAACTGATAGTTCGGTAACTTTCACATCTGTCAACACCTGCTTTCTTTGGGATTGGAATTATTATATTCTTCTTAAAGTCTGAGGGTATTTCGCCTGTCTCATACATCGTGCTCACCAGATGGTAGAGTTTTGTCATGACTGGCTCTCCTGAGGCCATCAGTAGTTCTAATGGAATGTTGTCTACTCCCGGGGCCTTGTTTTGACTCAGGTCTTTCAGTGCTCTGTCAAACTCTTCACGCAGTATCTTATCTCCCATTTCATCTTCATCTACATCCTCTTCCATTTCCATAATATTGTCCTCAAGTACATCGCCCTTGTATAAACCCTCTATATACTCCTTCCACCTTTCTGCCTTCCCTTCTTTGCTTAGAACTGGGTTGCCATCTGAGATCTTGATATTCATACAAGTGGTTCTCTTCTCTCCAAAGGTCTCTTTAATTTTCCTGTAGGCAATATCTATCTTACCCCTAGTGAGACAAGCCTCTACATCCTTACATTTGTCCTCTAGCCATCCCTGCTTAGCCATTTTGCACTTCCTGTCGATTTCATTTTTGAGACGTTTGTATTCCTTTTTGCCTGCTTCATTTACTGCATTTTTATATTTTCTCCTTTCATCAATTAAATTCAATATTTCTTCTGTTACCCAAGGATTTCTATTAGCCCGCGTCTTTTTACCTACTTGTCTGCTGCTTTCACCACTTCATCCCTCAGAGCTACCCATTCTTCTTCTACTGTATTTCTTTCCCCCATTTCTGTCAATTGTTCCCTAATGCTCTCCCTGAAACTCTCTACAACCTCTGGTTCTTTCAGTTTATCCAGGTCCCATCTCCTTAAATTCCCACCTTTTTGCAGTTTCTTCAGTTTCAATCTGCAGTTCATAACCAATAGATTGTGGTCAGAATCTACATCTGCCCCAGGAAATGTCTTACAATTTAAAACCTGGTTCCTAAATCTCTGTCTTACCATTATATAATCTATCTGAAACCTGTCAGTATCTCCAGGCTTCTTCCATGTATACAGCCTCCTTTCATGATTCTTGAACCAAGTGTTAGCTATGATTAAGTTATGCTCTGTGCAAAATTCTACAAGGCGGCTTCCTCTTTCATTCCTTCCCCCCAATCCATATTCACCTACTATGTTTCCTTCTCTCCCTTTTCCTACTGACGAATTCCAGTCACCCATCACTATTAAATTTTCGTCTCCCTTCACTACCTGAATAATTTCTTTTATCTCGTCATACATTTCATCTATTTCTTCATCATCTGCAGAGCTAGTTGGCATATAAACTTGTACTACTGTAGTAGGCATGGGCTTTGTGTCTATCTTGGCCACAATAATGCGTTCACTATGCTGTTTGTAGTAGCTAACCCGCACTCCTATTTTTTTATTTATTATTAAACCTACTCCTGCATTACCCCTATTTGATTTTGTATTTATAACCTTGTAATCACCTGACCAAAAGTCTTGTTCCTCCTGCCACCGAACTTCACTAATTCCCACTATATCTAACTTTAACCTATCCATCTCCCTTTTTAAATTTTCTAACCTACCTTCCCGATTAAGTGATCTGACATTCCACGCTCCGATCCGTAGAACGCCAGTTTTCTTTCTCCTGATAACGACGTCCTCTTGAGTAGTCCCCGCCCGGAGATCCGAATGGGGGACTATTTTACCTCCGGAATATTTTACCCAAGAGGATGCCATCATCATTTAATCATACAGTAGAGCTGCATGTCCTCGGGAAAAATTACGGCTGTAGTTTCCCCTTGCTTTCAGCCGTTCGCAGTACCAGCACAGCAAGGCCGTTTTGGTTAATGTTACAAGGCCAAATCAGTCAATCATCCAGACTGTTGCCCCTGCAACTACTGAAAAGGCTGCTGCCCCTCTTCAGGAACCACATGTTTGTCTGGCCTCTCAACAGATACCCCTCCGTTGTGGTTGCACCTACGGTACGGCCATCTGTATCGCTGAGGCACGCAAGCCTCCCCACCAACGGCAAGGTCCATGGTTCATGGGGGTGGTGTGGTTAACAAACAAAATGTGCGCTTTTGGGCCACTGAAAACCCACAAGTGCTTCGTGAACGACAACATTATGCTCAGAGGATTTTAGCGTGGGCAGCAATTTCCAGTCACGGACTTATTGGACGCTTTTTCTTTGAAGAAACTGTGAACAGCGAGCGTCATTTGAGCATGCTTCGCAATAGCTTCATTCCACAGCTTCTTGCTACTGCCTTGCCCTTCAACACGGAGTGGTTCATGCAAGATGGAGCAAGGCCACATACTGCAAACACTGTGTTGGAGTATTTACAAGAGCATTTCGACATGCAGATCATTTCACTCACAAGGGAACCTCGCCATCGCACCCCCCTCAGATTTAGTTATAAGTTGGCACAGTGGATAGGCCTTGAAAAACTGAACACAGATCAATCGAGAAAACAGGAAGAAGTTGTGTGGAACTATGAAAAAAATAAGCAAAATATACAAACTGAGTAGTCCATGCGCAAGATAAGGAACATCAAGGAGATTGTGAGCCCAGGAGCGCCGTGGTCCCGTGGTTAGCGTGAGCAGCTGCGAATGACAGGTCCTTGGTTCAAATCTTCTTGCGAGTGAAAATTTAATTTTTTATTTTCAGATAATTATTTATCTGTCCGTTCGATGCGAGATAACTGCGCCGTAGTATGGGGACGCTACACCTAAACAAACATCGAAACACACTTTTTTGGGAATGATTATCACATTCACAAGAAAACCTAAATCGGGCAAGGTAGAAGAATCTTTTTACCCAGTCGCCAAGTGTACAAGTTAGGTGGGTCGACAACATATTCCTGTCATGTGACGCACATGCCGTCACCAGTGTCGTGTAAAATATATCAGACGTGTTTTCCTGAGGAGGAATCGGTTGACCTATGGACTTGCGATCAAATGTTTTCGGTTCCCATTGGAGAGGCACGTCCTTTCGTCTGCTAATCGCACGGTTTTGCGGTGTGGTCGCAAAACATAGACACTAAACTTATTAGAGTGAATAGAGACGTGAATGAACGAACGGACAGATCATAACTTTGCGAAAATAAAGAAAGTAAACTTTTCACTCGAGGGAAGACTTGAACCAAGGACCTCTCGTTCCGCAGCTGCTCACGCTAACCACGGGACCACGGCGCTCCTGAGCTCCCGTTATCCTTGATGTTGCGTATCTTGCGCATGGACTACTCAGTTTGTATATTTTGCTTATTTTTTTCATAGTTCCACACAACTTCTTCCCGTTTTCTCGACTGATCTGTGTTCAGCTTTTCAAGGCCTATCCACGGTTCCAACGTATAACTACATCTGAAGGGGGTGCAATGGGGAGGTTCCCTTGTCAGATTTCCAGGTCACTTCAATGACGGACAAAATTGGCCCCCCCAATAGTCCAGACCTCAATCCATATGAGTTTTTTCTTTGGGGGTACCTAAAGGAAAAATTTTTCCCGAAATGTCCACGTGATTTAATGGAGCTCAGAAGACTTATTGTTCAAGCTTGCAGTGAAATTACGGAAGACATGTGCCGTAGGGTAATCACTAACTTCAGTGTTCGTTTGAAGGAAGTTAGGAAACGAAATGGACATATTGAGCATGTGCTGAGTTAGAACAAATCTCCATGGACGGCTCTTCATTGCAGTATATGTTCCTTTCAGATTGTATTGACCATAAAGTTTATATTCAAAAACAAAATGGTAACACATTTCGTGCGCCACGCTGTACATTTGTCGAGGTAACATATTTGAGTGATTAACATTGCACGACCACCGATTAATGCAAGTGCGAGATGAGTCATTACAAATGTTACAATGCTGGTACGTTAACAACCATCAGAAAGTTGAATGCAAGCGTGCGTAGGTGCAGGCGTTCTCTTGTGAATGTGCCGGATGTCAGTTTAGGGTATAGATCTCCATGCCTGTTGCACTTCATCGGTCAATGCAGGGACGGTTAATGCTGATTGCGGATGACACTGGAGTTGCCCGATGGTGTCCCATATGTGGTCTATTGGAGACAGATTTGCTGATGGAGCAGACCAAGGCAACATGCCGACGTTCTGTAAAGGAAGCTGAGTTACAACAGCGGTATCTGCGCGTGCGTTATCCTGTTGGAAAACACCCCTTGGAATGCTATTCATGAATGGCGGCACAACACGTCGAATCACGACATCGACGTACAGTTTTGAAGTCAGGATCTGTGGGACCACCACGAAAATGGTCATGTTGTCATATGAAACCGCACCCAGACCATAACGGTACGTGTAGATCAAGTATGTAGCATGCAGACAGGTTGGTGGCAGGTCCTCAACTTACCCCTCGCCAGCCAACACACGGCCATCACTGGCAACGAGGCAGAACCATCTTTCACCAGAAAACACAACACACCTCCACCCAGCCATCCAATCAGCGTCCGCTTCATACAAGTCGCAAATAGGGGTAGTGTGGAGTCATTGTAATGCACGCTGGCTAAAACTTTCCTTGAAGTATCCGATTTGTAACAGTTCGTTGTATCACTGTGATGCCAACTGTGGCTCAAATTGCTGCTGCAGATGGAGTACGGTGACCCAGAGCCACTGCCAAGCTAACTATTCTCTGATGGCTCTAGATGTGTCCTGTCAGTTGATCCCTTCTTTTGGCTAACTCGTGCCGTAAACGTCTTCCCAATTCAATTCAGTACCGCCTCACTTGTTATCCACTTCGCCTCATGTTTTTATCCGCTCTGCCCGTCCAATTTGCATCATTCTTCCGAAGCATCTATTTTACCACGTTCAGTAGAAAATTTGCGTGTTAATTTAAATACTTACAGCATAGAAGCAAGGGCATAATTTCAGTTGCTGCTGCAGTATAGATACTCACGTTCAGCCGACTAATACCCCGTCATTCCTTTAAAATTTATTAAAAAAATAATTTGTTGTTTTTTCGTTTAGCGGATGGGATATCTTAAAGTAAAGAAGTGTTTACATAAATTTATTCTTTATTTTAGAAAATATAGTAAGCTGTTCATAGGTAAAGGCACCAGCCAGATAGTCACTGCTGACGTTGCGGTTGATATTGGAAGCAATAGTTCATAGGACTTTTCGACCTGGAAAAACCGTTAGACAATGGAAAATGGTGCAAAGTTTTCGAAATTCTGAGAGAAATAGAGGCAACGTATAGGGAATGATGGGTAATATACATTATTAACAAGGACCAAGAGGGAACAGTAAGAGTAGGAGACTCAGAACGAAGTGCTCGGATCAAAAAGGATGTAAGACTATTCAATGTATACATCGAAGATGCAATGATAGAAATAAAAGGAAGGTTCGAGATGGAATGTTAAGATTCGTAGATGAGATTGCTGTCTTCAGTGAAAGTGAAGAATTACAGGATCTGTTGAATGGAATTAACAGTATAATGGGTATGAAATATGGATTAAGAGTAAATTGAAGACAGATGAAAGTAACGAGATTTAGGGGAAGTGAGAACAGCGAGAATCTTAACATCAGAATTGATGACGAAGTAGACGAAGTTAAGAAACTCTGCTACTTAAGCAGCAAAACAGCTGATGCCGGACGGAGCAAGGAGGACATAAAAAGCAGACTTCCACTGGCAAAAAGAGAATATCTGGCCAGGAAAAGTCTATTAGTATCAAACATAGGTCTTAATTTGAGGAAGACTAACGTAACTCGCGGTTTTTTTAATTGATCTTTTATCACCTGTAACTACTTCTGGCATTGGAATAAGCCCCTACTACCGTTAAACGCTTTGCTGTAATGAAAATTATAGCCCAAACATAGTGAGCACATCATGTTGCTTCAAGTCTGTATCACACA
Source organism: Schistocerca cancellata (assembly GCF_023864275.1). Classification (NCBI taxonomy): domain Eukaryota; kingdom Metazoa; phylum Arthropoda; class Insecta; order Orthoptera; family Acrididae; genus Schistocerca; species Schistocerca cancellata. The sequence continues at coordinate 1,121,123,157 of NC_064626.1, forward strand.
GGCTTTCCGGCTTTTACTTTCACTCCAGCGATTACACTTCTCAACAACTGTTTTGCATCTGGGCTGTGGTATATTAATCAGGAAGTATTTCGGTGTGTGGAACCCGAATCTACCTTTCAAAACGATCTAGCACGTAAGATATTTTAGTTTAGAATGGTTTTTTATTGTTTTGTCCTTCCCGTATTTGCTGTTGATTGTTCTTTTGTGTAGAGGTCTAAATTATTAGTTCTTGTTTTTTTGGTACTCGAGTGTTAGAAGAGTAGGAACAAAAACGAAAAAAAAGTGTAGCAGGTGTCATACAAATTCTAAACTTTACCCCACTGATGTCATTGTTACCCATTGTGTTGAAGAGACTACATTGATCTAGTGCACGTTGTACTCGTATGGTGCAGTTCTCGGAATACTTACCTCGCCCAACAGTATACTGCGAGTTTTTTTTTCCGCTTGGCCCTCCCTTATACCAAAACTCAAAGAAATCCACTGATTTCATTAAAAATGTATATAAACTGTAGCTTGATAGTCCTGTTGGTGATTAATATAACAATTTTGCGACACACATTGGCTGCATAACATGTACTACCACTTTAACCAAATGGTTGAAAGGAAAACAGAAAGCCATGCCATTCGCTGTTACAGTGAGTTGGTACAAGCCTAAAGACTGTTCCTTTTGTTTCACAAATATTGCAGGGCATTCAAGCCAAACTAGAAATAAAATAAAGTATCCAGATGTTCTTCGGCGCATTTTTCTATGCCCCGAGACGATGCGTTGCCTATTCTTATTTGTAGCTTTCAAGCCATGGTATCAATCCGAAAATTAGCTGCTTCATCTTCTTCCAAAACAACGGTGAAGGGGTTTTTGAGCATCAGAATAGATGAAAACCATATTTACATTGTGAATGATTTGTTATACACAACTAAAATAATACGGATACAGGTAGAAGAATATGGGGTGTAGAATGTCGCGTAAAATTCACCGCTACTCTTCGATGGTGGACGACTGCTACTGGGATCTTGATAGGAACAATTATGCAACTGTAAATAAAAGAAGTCACATTTTTCCAATACGAAAGGAAATTAATTTTGAAAACAGGTTATTAACTGCTGTAGACCTGCTATTGACGTCATCTCCACATGTCTTAAATGGTATTGAATTTAAAAATTATGTATTTATATTTCTTGTGTGTTTAATTCTGTCTGTGTTTGCCAGTACTGCTTTCGATTCTGCTGCGTTTCCAGGAAATACGACGTGATAGAAAAAAAAAAGATTTTACCAGTGATTCAACACCCCAGAATTTGGCAAATCTACCCATTTACGAACCAGATGCATTAAAATAGTTCAAATTTGTGGACTGCTGTTAGTGTTGTTTGCTACGTATGCAACGCCTAGTGTGTCCATTGACACTCACTAGACCAGATCGAAATATTTATTGTAAGTTTCGTGGAGCAAGACGGATGCTGTTAATTTAGCTTCAAAATGTGAGACACTTAGACTGTATACGCTACTAGAAAGCGTACAGTATTGTTAAGAGGGAATGCAAGCCCACATTTATCCCGTAAGATACGATGATTTATGAAGGAACGCGGCCAAGAAAAGCAAATGTAACGGAAGTGAGCAGTAGAGGTGAAGGGCAGGCACAGGTGAGTGCGTCCAAAAATACGTTGTGAGGCATTAATCAGGGGGAAAGCAAAGACTAAGAGCTGCCAGCTCGCGTTACACGGTGCAAACAGCTAGCTGGATATGGCGCGTGAAGTAAGTTATTGCGGCCGTTGCCAGTTTATTTTTGCTCTTCATTTTTAATCTTCATTGGCTTCCTCTATGAGGGCGGCCCATTCAGATTCCGGCTGGACTAATTCTAACCCCCACTCAGTTCTCCCCCTACCACCTCGTATTTCGTACCAGACGCCCTCTGCTCGTAAGAATCTTGCTGAATGCGGACGCTAGAACAATATTTCGAGAGCAGGGATACTGTTACATTATTCAGAACGCAGGAACAATTTTTCATGAGATAGGTGTTTCATTTATTCTGTTTTAGATTTTGTCACAGATGCAGCTGCGGAAGACCTCATTAAAGTTAAAGGAACTTTTTCTGCTGCGACGGTGCGTATCAAATTACGACCACTGTGCACTACCTGTGTCTGAATATGGCCGAAACCCATCGTGTTAATATAAACTCACGGAAAAAAAATCGCAATGCCAAGGAGGAGCTGTGCGTGTTTCTACATCTCCAGAGATGATGATGTATTCAAATTTCGCGCCAGTAGCATAAGAGTGGCGCTAGTAGTGCCACTATGAACATGCAAATCAAGCTTGGTTTAAATATACACTTAAGTGGTCGTGAGCGTTAGTTGCATTTGAGTCTGGTTGTGGTGAATTGATGTTAATCAACAATGCTCTAAGGCGACAAAGTCGCCATTATGAACACCTCAATGAGTTTAAACTAGGTCGTGCAATAGGGCTACGAGAAGATGGATGTTTCTCTGCGATATTGCGGAAAGACTTGGAGGAATGGAGCCACTCTACATGACTGTTGGCAGCAGTGGACACGAGAATGTACAGTCGCAAGACGACCGGGCTCGCGACAGCGACGTGACACTACCGAGAGGGAAGACCAAAGAGTTCGGCATACGACTCTGGCACATCATACTGAATCTGCATCAGCAATTTGAGCAGCAGTTGGCACCACAGTGCATAACAATCTGCTACTAATCGGTTACTTCAAGGACAGCTCCGAGGCAATTGCCCTTGCATTCCACAGACCCCTAACCGCCACCATTTGCGACTTCAATGGTGTCAAGCGATGGCTCGTTGGAGGGCAGGGTAGAGGTGTGTTGTGATTCCTGATGAAATTTGGTTCCGCCTCAGTGCCAGTGACGGTCGACTGTGGGTTATGAGGCGGCCAGTTGTGAGGACCTCCATCCAACCTGTCTGCGTGCTTCACTCAGTGGACTTTCAACTGGAATTACGATCTGGGGTGCGATTTCGTATGACAGCAGCGGCATTCTCGTGCTTATTCCAAGTACCTTGACTTCAAAACTGTACATCACTCTATTATGCTGAGATTCATAATTAGCATTACAAGGGGTGTTTTCTAACAGAATAACGCTCGTCCACATACCACGTTATGTCCCAACTTGGTCTGCAGTGTGTAGACTGTTGACTTGTCCAGATCGCTCACCAGATCTGTCTCCAATCGAGCACGGGGGGGGGGGGGGGGCGGCGGCATCATCGGACGACAATCAGGCGTCAGCCACAAACGGCGTTAACCGTCTCTGTGTTCGCAGACCAAGTGCAACAGGCGTCGAACTCCATCCCACAAATTAACATCTGGCACATCTACAACATGGTGCATGCACGTTTGCTTGCTTGCATTCAACGTTATATCAGTTAACTATTAACGTACCAGCATTTCATGTTTGCAGTGACTTATGTAGCGCTTATATTAACCTGTGATTTTGCAATGATAATCACTTAAATACGTTACTTAGGCAAATGTATTCCCGAAATTTTATTATTCTATAGTAACAGCTTTTTGGTGTTGTGATTTTTTTGCCCCCGTCAGGAAATTTCTTTCCATGAAACGAGCTATATTAAGCCATCGTGTTAAAATTGTGTACATAAGCTGTACATCTGTGCAGTTATGACTCTTTTTACTTATATTCCTTTACAGCAACCCGTATTATCAATAAAAACTACAGTTCATTAACTGAATTGTACAATACAATAGCTCTCGCTGTAGAAATCATAACAGTACTAAGTCTCAAACAGAACTGGATGTACCTCCATCAACACGCTCTCTCTCTCTCTCTCTCTCTCTCTCTCTCTCTCTCTCTCTCTCTCTCTCTCTCTCTGTGTGTGTGTGTGTGTGTGTGTGTGTGTGTGTGTGTGTGTGTGTGTGTGTGTGTCTCCAAGTAACGTACTAGGAATCCGCAGTGTATAACTGAAATCATAAGCTGGCTGAGAAGATTTTTGCCTTTGTATGAATGTAACTTTCACGAGATTGTACAGTGGCCACAAAGAAACCAAAGGAAGCTGGCTGCTGAGATACATGTAGATAAAATATGCTGTATTTTTTTTTTATAGATGAAACAAGCATTACTGTCATTTCGATCTTGAGGGAAAATAGTAAATAATGATTATGTTCAAGTTACTAAATGGTTTTCCACAAATGGCGTAGCTTTAAACTTCGAAACAAACGCATGTCGTCATCCAGTTACGTACTTCAGAAAACACCCCAAGTACTACGAATGTAGTTCAGAAACAAAAAGTACTACGAATGTAGTTCAGAAACAAAAAGTACTACGAATGTAGTTCAGAAACAAAAAGTACTACGAATGTAGTTCAGAAACAAAAAGTACTACGAATGTAGTTCAGAAACAAAAAGTACTACGAATGTAGTTCAGAAACAAAAAATAGTAAACAGGATAGAAAATGCGTGGATTTTGCAGAGTGAATCACCTAAAATGGAAAGTGCTATTGATGTGCGTATTTCACAGAATTGTTTGGTAGTGAAGGGCATGTATTGTTAGCCAGTTAACACATTGTAATAATACGTAAAACGTGTATTTTTGTGCAAACCATCTTTTTAAATGGAACATTGGCTGCTGACATTAACAAATTAAAATTTTATTCAACTTGCGTAGTTGCTAGGTACGATGTTATGTGTGCTTGAAGTGTGCTTGTGTATTCCCCGAGTGCACTGTGACCTGCTAGTCAGTGTGTGACAGTCCATGCAGTAGCTTTGGGTGGACGATGAAATTACTGAAGTAGAAAAAGCCAATATGCGTACGATGTATGGAGAATGTAGGAAGAATGCACGATAACATTTTGCGGTAACTCCTCACTTAGGCAAAAAGTAGTCGTTGCACAACAAAAAGTAACTAGAATCAGATGTGGAGTTGACACACATGCAAAGGTATATCTGCAATAGCTTCGAGTGACTCTACCATTAGCAATATTCATCTATGAAATTCTCTCATGTTTCGCCTATCGATGTAAAGTGCCCGACAGACAGCGAAAGTGTTCCCAAAACTAAAGTTATCTCATTTACAACTTACTCAGTACCATTGAGAAATTATTGAAGACAAGCCAGTAGTCAATTGCAAACCTGTAAGTTACCAGCGACGTGAATGTGATCTGCTTAACGTGGAACTGACTGACTTGGTGGATCTTCCTGTCGCAGGAGGAACCTGTGACTCATGGACAGTGTTGCATTCGTAACTTGGTGAGCGTCAATTCCTCCCATCGGAGTGGCTGGCATGAGTTCCGCCACGCCTGGGTGGTCGATTTGATCGACCAAAATTTGTTTTCAGCCTCTTCCAAGTACTTCTCTCCCCACTGACACGTGATCTTTTTATCCGAGATTGAGGTGGCAGCAGGCAGGGCGACGACACACTAAAGCGTTCTTCGGTCGCTGTGTACTCTGGCATCGCTCAGTGTTTATATCGGGAAAGATTTCCAGAATCAAGGTGCCCCGCATGAGATGTGTTATTGTAGTTGACAAACTTAGTGTTGGGCTAAGACAAGCAGCTGCAACAAGTAAAGTTGGCTGCACTGTAAATAGTGGTATTTTAGTGGTGGATCTTTTGTGGGACCGTGCCTCGGGATGCACACTGTAAAGTTACGTAGGACTTTTATTATATTTCGACATAGGTGGCGGATCAGTCAGATAATTGTAGCAAACACGTTCGTCGTATTACAGACCACAGAGGACGACGATATATCAGTGCTACCACTTCAGCCGTCTGTTGTAACGTGCTGTCTGGCTGTAACTCTTTACACCTGACCTTTCTGTCTCGGCCGTATTGTGCTATATTTGGTTCTCGCTGTTCGAAACCCCCTCCAGCGGGACACCTCGTTTTCTGTCTGGCCCAAGACGCCGTTAATCAGGACAGAGGTGCTTAATTGCCAGTGTGTCCCATAGCGCGCCTCTGTGACACGCAAGCGCCTGCTACCACAGCAGCGGAAGACGTTTAGTGCCACTTAAATAACCGCGCCTCTCTTCCTTTGAATCGTCTTCCCTCTGTGGCTGATGTTTACGACACACTCAGTCACCGGCATAAACGTACTTTGAGCATATGGAGTTAATTAACACCTTCAATGTAGGGTTTCACTCTTCAGCAATTAAAAAAAAACTGTGACAGACCACCTAACATACTAAATGAGAAATAAGGAACTGTTGACGCTTTCTTCACCGCTTCACGTTAATTCTAGCTGCTAGGTCAGGCTTTTGAACAAACCATATTTCAGTTCTACTCTCTAAAGACATAACACAATATTTTTCTTCAAGGTTTGCTCGGCTTAACTGTGACATGTTGTCGAGTCATACTGTCATCGCTTCCTAGGTGTGACATGCACATGGGTCTCGTTGTTGCACACCAAGTGGCAAATTTTATGGATAGAGGGATCAAATACACAGAGTCATTACTTGTTAACCAACATTTCTTTTTAACCCTAAGATGGGACTATACACATCAGACTTTAATCATTTTCTAATGTGTAAAACAATAATTACATACAAATTACCCTTCTAATACCGTATTTGAATAATTTTACACCAAGTCTTCACTCTACCCTGAACCTCATCACACGCTTGATATTACTGCAGCAATCACTGCCCAGCACATTTCTGTTGCGAAACGCACCTCTCAGGCAGGCAATCAGATCCACTCTTGTAGAAGTATTCACAGCACTTTCGACATACTCCCAATGAAAAATTCAAGAGGTTTTGAATCAGGCGTAAGCACTAGACACACAACAGCTCCTGGTCTTTCAATTGTTTAATCCCGAAAGCTAGCAGTAAATTGTGCTGGACAAACAATGAAATGGGCTGGGGCTCCATCATTGTATGGAAACTGGTCACAGTCGCCAGTTTTAACAGTCGACACATCATCTTTCGTTAAGAGCGGCTTAATCTTAATCGTTGTCCACAAATGCTCTAAAACTCAAGTGACAACTTAATGGCATCCGAATAAAAACAGCTGTGTCAGTTACATAATCCACCAAGACGGTTTATTCTTCAGTCTTGGAATCAGCGTTACTTGAATCAGTTATTCACGTGCAGTACAAAAAAGTGGCACAGTTTTCTCTACGGCACACTTCCCTTTAATTTTTTTTGCGCATACAATTTCACAGAACGGGAGTGAATCGCTTTTTTTCCCCCACACATGTATAGACTGCTTAGACAGGACACGACAGAGCTGAGTAATTGATCGAAACAGCAGGTGAGTGCTGAGACATTAATGTGGCGACGCAAATCTAGAATGACTGCTTTACGTAGCCACCAGGAGGTAGTGACGTCACAATACTTTCATTGCTGCGCACAGTAGGCAGTATTGTATCGCGCTATTTGATAAATGTGGTTTGCAGAAACCGGTGGAAAGTGGTGTGCAGGAAGGAGGACTACAGTTCGTATAGGAGTACCAAACGTTCTAACTCAAACATTCACGGAAAACCTTCGATGAACTCTGTCAAAAGTCAATGCAGATCACTATAGCCCTAATTGCTACTGTTAGTTACCGGGAGGAGTAACGTTGGCGTCATCTATAAATAACATGGGTGTGTAACCCATCGCGATTAACATATCGATGATAAACAACTGCAAAAACTCCCTACGAAATGCGAAATAGTGTGGTTCTAGTGTAGACATGTTCTGAAGGTGGTAAACATGTAAGCTATACTCCCGCAGTAACCCCCTCCCCCTCCGCCCCCCCCCCCCTCGCCACGCCCCGCTCCGCACAAAACGATTACGTATCCTTTGTCCATAGAATGTGCTACAGCACGCTTACCGAAGCGTTGGAAGTGCTTTACTAAACGTCTCCATCATGGCATACTGAAAATGCGGTGTTCTCACATCAACTACTCTGAACGAAGATCCCCGTTTCTTCTGCACAATAGAGCCACGAAGATGAACTACTATCGATTACAACGAGCCAGTTAAACGTAAAACAAGTGTCTTTCCAAGGCCTTCATGTAATTGATGCATGAATTCTACTTTTACCAGGCTTTTGTTTCACTTCTTGCGGAGTGTACCTCCATCTCTGTTTCGAAAGAGAAAGTGTAGCAGAGCAGATGCGGTGGTACACTTCCTACTTCTTCACTGTTCACCGGGTGCAAACATCTGAAGGTGTGGAGCAGTTGAAATATTCTGTGATAATGACAAAATGTGATCCTGCGACAGGCGGGAGAACTGCTTATTCAATGCAGATGGTCAATAGAATTTGCGTACTACATGATTCCTTCACGTTCCTTGTAGTCAGGAGATGGATGGACGTTTTCTCTTTGACGTTTATGAAAGAACAGAGCAACATTCGAGAACCATTGCTGCGTGAACACAAGAAAGTGTGGGCAGCGTTATGATCTGCAAAGTATTTTGGGTCATTGTTTGACCTTCACGAGATTCTCTTGACTGCTTTATCAATCCTGCCTCGAAAGTAGTGTGTATCCATGCACGATGACAGTCTTCCCTGAAAAGGGCGCCGGCCAGTGTGGCCGAGTGGTTCTAGGCGCTTCAGTCAGGAACCGCGCGACCGCTACGGTCGCAGGTTCGAATCCTGCCTCGGGCATGGATGTGTGTGATGTCCTTAGGTTAGTTAGGTTTAAGTAGTTCTAAGTTCTAGGGGACTGATGACCTCAGATGTTACGTCCCATAGTGCTCAGAGCTATTTGAACTGAAAAGGACAGTAACTTCAACAAGATTATACATACACCACCTTGCGGCTGGAGTTGTTTGTAAGAACGAGCTCGAAACATCAGGAGTACTTCCCTGCAGGGCATAAACCTCTTGGCTTGTAATCCAGTTTAACATCTGAGAGTGCACCTCGATCGTCTTGTGCCCAGTGTGAATCATCTGTCACTAATATGTAACTGCTGTGGGAAGACCTGCAGACAGCACGTCTCATAATAGCCGTAGAGAGCTATTAACACCTGAATGAGTCACTTCAAATACCTCTAGTTACTTTGTGTGCTTCAAATTGGGGGTAGTCTGAATACTTAGTCAATCACAATAATATGAATCGACTTTGTGCTGCGAACCTTCAGGAATTCCCAGCGGACACGACGAATTTAGGCTCGCTGTGGTCATGTTCTCAAGGCTTCGACTTGACGATAAATGCGTTCCGTCGTAGCAGCATTCGATAAGCACTTTTCTAAATAGAGATGGAGGTACACTCCGCAAGAAGGAAGCAAAAGCATGGTGAAAGTAGAATTCATGCATGAGTTACATGAAGGTCTTCGAAAGACACTTGTTTTACTTTTAACTGGCTCGTTGTAATCGATTGTAGTTCACCTCCTTGGCTCTATCGTCTAGAAGATAAACTGTTTCCACTAAGTTAGAAATAAATATTCGAGGTCTGCATCTGTGCATAATATTTGCACTTTTTGAACTTAATTATTCCATCTTGACTGAAATTTTACTCCTATACTGCTTCTACATTATTTTTAGCACACGCCGTAAAGAGGTTAGCTCAATACAAAAATAATTAAATAACTTAATACAAAAATTAACCAAAAGCGGATATCTTGAAGTACAGGATAATGATGCGTAAATATCTATCGTTAACAGTCACAGGAATTTGTCATAGAAAAGATTAATAGGTTCTTACAAATGTTTTGTTGATTTTCAAAAAAATTATGGAAAAAATTAAAACAATCAAAGTAATTTAACATATCGTGACTAAATTTTGAAATTCGTACAATTTATTGTATAACATTTTCTGTTTACAAACATATAGCACCTTGCTAGTTAAGAGGCAAAAACGGCACTTAACGCAAAATTACCTTTCGTATATTACTGAAACGTTCAATAAATTAATTCTGTGTATCATATTCTCGAGTACTGGACGTCGTAGGTCTGCTCACTCACTCCATTACAGAAGCCATTTTAGAGACCGGTCTTGGAGTGATTCGAACATCCGTTCTTTGTGGCGTACCAGATGTTTTACGTTTCCGAAATAGTCGTACTTCGCTGGAGCCGTAGTTTTTGATAAACTAAACCAGCTTTTGAAAATTTTCCCACTTTCTGATCCACCTGTCTGGCATCATACAAAACTTTTCAGTGGAAAGAGCATGCAAATCATTGAGTAAGCGAACTGTTGGGGCAGAGCCGTGGGATTAAATCCACAATTAATGCCGGTGGTCGTGTGAATGCTGAAGGTTTTGCATAGGCAAGTAACAGGGAGGAGTTGCTGCAACTCAGAAAGGACTGACAATTAGCCAATTAACTTCTCTTGGCAGCAGAGTTCCCTAGAAAAAGCGAATGAGCCGTAAGTTACCCGGCGGGAAGAAATAAACCTCACCGGCACCACGAGAGGAGCTTCCCGTCTTTTTGAAAGTGACGGGAATCTTCTCTGTGTGTAAACAACGAACAAAGAACGGGCGAAACCCAGACGTGAACGTTTTGTGTGAAGCCGTAGTGGGTCTGACGTGGGTAGGATGGACGCACTCGAGTTGCAGAAAGGGGGACTGCACCCCGTGGCAACGAAAACGACGTTATCGATTGGAAGTGCAGCAACTTCACATGCTGACTAGGTGATGTTTCTATCAACTGAACACACAACTCGCCGTCAAACTGCGAAAACTGAACGCCACCATAAGTAAAACCTTTTATTCTGACGAGACTTTCGTATATTCTTTATCATTCGTGTCAGGCGTGGTTTAATGTGGATGTCGTAGTGCTTGTAGATTCTCTAGTAATTTCAAACCAGCTACACCTGTCGAGTGGGAGGACATCGGCAGCTAACGAGAAGAGTGACTGAAAGCTGCACACTTTCTCTCAGACTGCCAATAGCGAACACTCGACATCCATAGACATTTTTACTTTCAGTTGTTCGTGTTGACTGACTCAGTTATCCTGTAGCGAAATGCTCCAGCAGTTAAATGTTATCAGGCGCGCAGTTTTACGTTTCTGTACTCCTCCTCTCCCGTCCGAACAGGCTTCTTGAAGGCGCAACATCACCGACCGACCGCCGTGTCATCCTCAGCCCGCAGGCGTCACTGGATGCGGATATGGAGAGGCATGTGGTCAGCACATCGCTCTCCCGATCGTAGTCAGTTTTCGTGATCGGAGCCGCTACTCCTTAGACAAGTAGCAAGTGCACACCGCTTGGCAACAGCGTTCGGGAGACTTGGACGGTCACCCAGCCAAGTGTTAGCCGAGCCCGAGAAAACTTGACAACATTGGTGATCTGACGGGATCCGGTATTAGCACTGCAGCAAGGCCGTATACTGCATCGTGAAAATAATGACCGTGCAACGTTCTCACTATGAAATGTGCCTGTGCAACGCTATGAATTCTAAAAGAATGTTCTGAAACTAATAGGAAATGTGAGCTAGCATCTGTCACTGATAACTTTCCAACAATGGAGATTTTGATACTGACTGACACCAGAACAATCATACGCAGTTGCTGATCTAATCATAATCTATGTAGAAACGTATAATTAATCATTATTTTCTGAATGATCCGATAAAATGTTTTGCCTTGGCCCTGGTTTTAGTTCTTACGTGCGCAAAAAAAAAAAAAAAAAACAGTAACGAAGCTGAGCTTCACTCTGCCACTGTACCTGTAATGGAACACTTTGCTGCACGCTGATGTGGAATAAATCGTGCAGCTTTTGCTAAAAGCGCTGATCAGAAATCCTTTTAAATAAGTCACGCAACTGTGCAATGTGAGCATAGCGTTACCCAGTAGGTTTTCAATCATGAAATGGAAATATGAAGGTGCGGGATTTAATAAATCAAAACCATATCTCAGTTTAGTTCCTGTTTTATAACCGAGAAAGCTTGGACGGTTAAAAGATTAGTCTTCGAAAGTATAAACATGTCGTTGTTAAACACTGTCCAACAATCATTTGCACCAACAATCACCCATCACTCGGAAACAAGCACGGGAACATAAAACTGTGTTAGTAACATGAACAATTTTAACTGGATATCGGTTCTGCATTAAGTGCGTTTAAAATGATGAAGAGTGGTCTAATGTTGTCTTGCATACATGCATGATAATGAACAAATAGCTGATCAATGTTCTGTTCACCAAGAATCGAATTTCTGCAGTATGAATCGCGAAATAAAAATATTTACTACTCATATCACTCAGACATTTGCTGTCGTGCAGTTGCATTAGCTACTGCAATTGTCCTGGCGGATATAACCTTACCTATGGTGCCCCGAGACGGAGAAAACGGCATCCCGAAAGAGATACTGCAAGACACCAGAAAGAGATGTCGCCTACACGTCTACACAGCATTAACTCTGGTATCCCAAGATGATCTCCTCCACACATATGCTTAGGAACCAAGCTCCTTGGCACAAATATTACGAAACTAAAGCGCCTTCCCCTCATACAGACACCTTCCACCTTAGGTGCGTAACGTTGCATCTGAGGTAACTTGATACATTTTTTCCTTCCATTCTGGTGTGATACCTCACAATAAATCAAAGTCCTTTAATCTGTCATAAGCCACAGTGCTTCAGCACAATATCAGCATATGTAAATTGAAGTTGGAGGGGGAGAAAGGAAAGGAAAATAAAGGAAAGGAATGGGATTACTGACGCCAGTTGCATCGGGGACATTACGCGGGATCAGCGGAGACGACTGAAAATTTGTACCGGGCCAGGATTGGAACCCGGGATCTCCTGCTTAGCAGCCAGGCGCTTTATTCACTGCGTCATCCGAGACACAGTGTTATCGCAACTGCACGGACTGACTCGGCATGCCTCACTGACCACCCACATCCCACCGAGCGCCACATATTCGTAGTCCCTGTCCATTTCTTCCATGGTCTCACTATGAGATTCCTGCAGGAGGTCGGACGCACTTGTGAATCCGCAGTGAACAAGGTGGATGCATTGCCCATCTAGGCGAATCAATTGTATGAACGCGTGGTGTCTGTCCATTCGGACAAGTCCTGAATAAAAGACACCATGTATTCACGTCGTAATTTCTTCCGCTAAAGTCCAGTAAACGAAGAGGTAAGTGACAAAGAAATTAACTTTTGGGCCGTAAGAGTGCCAATTGGAATAAAAGAGGTAGGGAAATAATTTCGACTACCCACTGGCAATGTACAGATGCTGCGATGGTTTGGTCCTTTGTAGTGAGAAGACAAGAGGCGGCGACAGGGTGCCGTGGAGCCCCTCTGCTGTCCACGCTAATGGCCGCCAACTGTGCCGGACGTAGCCGCCGGAACTTTCTGAGGAGCGCTTGTCCTGCTGTAGGACTCCCATCCTGAGGACGGCGCAGCCGAGGCGAAACACAACTACTGCAGCTGTCGACTCAAGCGTAACAACAGCTGTTAGGTCAATTGTTCCAGGATGTTGATAATCACGTTATTAGGAAGCAACAGAGTAAGGAGCTGAATGAATATTTGTATAGGAAGGTTGGTTACTATTGATTCGAACTACAGTGACTGGAAAAAAGTCACAGCACCAAAAAATAATTAATGTAGAGTAAAGAAAGTTTAGAGCCAGCCGCTGTAGCCGAGCGGTTTTAGGCGCTTTAGTCCGGAACCGCGCTGCTGCTACGGTCGCAGGTTCGAATCCTGCCTCGGGCAGGGTGTGTGTGTGTGCTGCCTTTTGGTTAGTTAGGTTTAAGTAGTTCTAAGTTCTATGGGCACTGATGACCGCAGAAGTTAAGTCCCATAGTGCTCAGAGCCATTTGAGCCATTTGAACCATTTCTTTTGTCCTTCCTCATTTTTTCCCCCGTCATAAAACTGCGCTCCCATGGAAACTACGCTCAGAGCACGCGCCACTGTGCCATACCCATACCCTAGACAAAGGGCGCAAAGTGTCGCACAATTACATGATGAAATTTATCGCGTCATAAAGTTAGGCGTGCAGCAGAAGAATAGACTGTTAAAAAGCTAAATAAACATAAGGTTAGAGAACTTAAAAAGGGAAATGGATGAGTTGAATTAAGATGCCGTGGGAATTAATGAAGTGCAATGACAGGAGAAAAGGACTTACGGTCAGGTCAGTGTATGAGACCGAGGCTTGAATATACACTCCTGGAAATGGAAAAAAGAACACATTGACACCGGTGTGTCAGACCCACCATACTTGCTCCGGACACTGCGAGAGGGCTGTACAAGCAATGATCACACGCACGGCACAGCGGACACACCAGGAACCGCGGTGTTGGCCGTCGAATGGCGCTAGCTGCGCAGCATTTGTGCACCGCCGCCGTCAGTGTCAGCCAGTTTGCCGTGGCATACGGAGCTCCATCGCAGTCTTTAACACTGGTAGCATGCCGCGACAGCGTGGACGTGAACTGTATGTGCAGTTGACGGACTTTGAGCGAGGGCGTGTAGTGGGCATGCGGGAGGCCGGGTGGACGTACCGCCGAATTGCTCAACACGTGGGGCGTGAGGTCTCCACAGTACATCGATTTTGTCGCCAGTGGTCGGCGGAAGGTGCACGTGCCCGTCGACCTGGGACCGGACCGCAGCGATGCACGGATGCACGCCAAGACCGTAGGATCCTACGCAGTGCCGTAGGGGACCGCACCGCCACTTCCCAGCAAATTAGGGACACTGTTGCTCCTGGGGTATCGGCGAGGACCATTCGCAACCGTCTCCATGAAGCTGGGCTACGGTCCCGCACACCGTTAGGCCGTCTTCCGCTCACGCCCCAACATCGTGCAGCCCGCCTCCAGTGGTGTCACGACAGGCGTGAATGGAGGGACGAATGGAGACGTGTCGTCTTCAGCGATGAGAGTCGCTTCTGCCTTGGTGCCAATGATGGTCGTATGCGTGTTTGGCGCCGTGCAGGTGAGCGCCACAATCAGGACTGCATACGACCGAGGCACACAGGGCCAACACCCGGCATCATGGTGTGGGGAGCGATCTCCTACACTGGCCGTACACCACTGGTGATCGTCGAGGAGACACTGAATAGTGCACGGTACATCCAAACCGTCATCGAACCCATCGTTCTACCATTCCTAGACCGGCAAGGGAACTTGCTGTTCCAACAGGACAATGCACGTCCGCATGTATCCCGTGCCACCCAATGTGCTCTAGAAGGTGTAAGTCAACTACCCTGGCCAGCAAGATCTCCGGATCTGTCCCCCATTGAGCATGTTTGGGACTGGATGAAGCGTCGTCTCACGGGGTCTGCACGTCCAGCACGAACGCTGGTCCAACTGAGGCGCCAGGTGGAAATGGCATGGCAAGTCGTTCCACAGGACTACATCCAGCATCTCTACGATCGTCTCCATGGGAGAATAGCAGCCTGCATTGCTGCGAAAGGTGGATATACACTGTACTAGTGCCGACATTGTGCATGCTCTGTTGCCTGTGTCTATGTGCCTGTGGTTCTGTCAGTGTGATCATGTGATGTATCTGACCCCAGGAATGTGTCAATAAAGTTTCCCCTTGCTGGGACAATGAATTCACGGTGTTCTTATTTCAATTTCCAGGAGTGTAGCATGCAGATTCAACTGGATGCAAGTTGCAGTGCAGAGATGAAGGGGCCTGCACAGGACAGATAAGCGTGGAGAGCTGCATCGAATTAGTCCGAAAGCCACATCAGCATGACAGTGCTGTGAGGGATTTGAGTGGATGAACGTTTGTGCATATTCTTGTGTTGACATTCACTGGGGTTAAAATGTCGTGGGATACCTTCAAATGTCGAGTCTGACCTCCTTTTGCCTGGCGAATTGCAGCAACACGACATAGCATGGACTCGACAAGTCTTTGGAAGTCTCCTGCCGAAAATATTGAGCTATGCTGCCTCTATAGCTGTCCATAATTGCGAAAGTGTTGGCGGTGGAGGATTTAGCGAACAAACGGACCTTTCCAATACGATTGATAAATATTCGATGGGATTCATGTCGAGTGATCTGGGTGGCCAGACCATTCGCTCGAATTGCCCAAAACGATCTTCAAACCAATCGCGAACAGTTGTGTCCCGATGACATGACGCATTGTCATCCATAAATTTTCCATCCTTGTTTGCGAATATGAAGTTCGCGAATGGCGGCAAATGGTTTCCAAGTCGCCGAACATCCAGAGGACCCAGTTCATTCCATGTAAGCACAGCCCACACCATCATGGAGCTACCACCAGCTTGCACAGTGCCTTGTTGACAGACTGGATTCATATCTTCGTGGGGTCTGCGCCACACTCGAACCCTACTATCAGCTCTTAACAACTTAAATCGGGACTCATCTTATCAGGTCACCGTTTTACAGTCGTCTAGGGTGCAGTCGATACGTTCACCAGCCCAGGAGAGGCGTTGCAGGCTGTTACCAAAGGCACTCGCGTCGGTTGTCTGCTCGCGTAGCCCATTAACGTAAGATTTCGCCGCACTATCCTAACTAATATGCTCGTTGTACCTCCCGCATTGCTTTATGTGCTTATTTCACGCGGTATTGCTTGTCTGTTAGCACTGACAAATCTGCGCGAAGCCTCTGCTCTCGTTAGTTATGAAAGCTGTCGGCCACTGCACGGTCCATTGTGAGAGATAATGCCTCGAATGGGTTACTCTCGGCACACTCTTGAGACTGTGGATCTCGGAATACTTTATTCTATAGCAATTTCGGAATTCGAATTTTCCAGACGTCCAGCTCCAACTACCATTCCGCGTTCGGAGTCTGCCAATTGCCGTCGTGCAGCAATGATCAAGTCGGACACCCTTTCCCATCAATCATCTGATTACAAATGCCAACTCCCCCAAAGCACTACCTTTTATACCTTGTGTACTGCTCAGTTTATTTTGTAAATTTGAAGAGAGCCGACTTCTTTCTGCTAAATCTAAATTTTATTCCAATTAAATGCTTTTTAACGAAAGGGGACAGCCATACGGTTTTCATTTAAATGTGACAAACGTTCGCGATATTTTTTTGTAGTGAGATCTAGCATGTAATGGTACAAATTGATTTTTAATTGTGTGTCTGAGTCTATTATAGGGTGGTGTGTACCTTCCCCCCTCTCCCCCCACTCCCCCCTCTCCCCTTCCATCCATAATTTTCTTCCATTGAAGTAGGGAATATTAAAAAAATACCAACAAATGAGGGATTAAAAATGTTCCATGTAATAAAAAGTTAATCGATATTTCCTATGTTTTGAGGAGTACATTCCGACGGATGATACTTGTTATAAAAACAATCAAAACATTTGTACTTCTGACACCACGAATATTGTACGAATGCACATTCATATTCGTCGCAATCACATATGTATCTTCTCAAGTCCGCAGGAAACGCCACTGCATTCACGTTAGGGAATACTGTTAAAATAAAAGAACGCAAAAGATTGAAACAAAATTTGACATTCAATGTATAATTTAGATTTATATAGGCTTGTAATTCTTTTTAATCGATTCCTTGTGGAATTTTCATGATTAATTATAAATTAAAACAGGCATTTGAAAAAAAAAGGAAACAAAAGTGGCATACACGGGTCTCGAACCAGGGTCGCCCGGGTGGGAGTCTCGCTCGCTTGCCACTCGGCTACTCACTCACTTGTCTCAACAGTCAAACACTCAGTTGTCACAAGAGTGAAACTTTTCTGTATATAAAGAGCTTCTGAAACTTTAATAGGCAATATTTCAAAAATGAGGCCGCATTGGCACCTACAATTTTAGGGTGTGATAGGTGCGTACCCACACTGCAAGCAGGTGAAGTGGGAGCTCATAACTCGATGCACCTCCCAGGTCCGTTTGTTAGTGGCGGGTCCTGCGCTCCCTCCTCCCTCCCCCGCCCCTCTACGTCACCCTTCTCGTCCCTGGAATGGGTGGAACGCAGTTACTGAATGCACGTACCATCGAAACGCATAGAAGTTCGTGGTTTTGCGTTGCAAGTGGTTGAGCGTAATTTTGGAAAAATGTTTTGTGAAATGGTTAGTCTAGAAGTAAGAAATAAAATAGAGTTCTGATTCACAAAACATTTGACAGTTTTTGATTTTTGATTTTTAGTGTTTTTTGAGAAAACACTATGTTTAGTAATGGATAGGTATTGTATTACTATTGAAGAGTACACAGATCAAGAGAAAGCGGGGAAGTTTCAATGTATGCTGTAATTCAATATCTATTTTCTTTTTTGAATGCGAAAGAAAGAATTTTATAAGTTGCACACCAATGCAACCTTTAATGCGCAAAATAGTTGAGCCTTGAAGAGATTAACTTTGTCATTTGAATAGCTAGCAGCACCGGAAATGGCAAATGGTTCAAATGGCTCTGAGCACTATGGGACTCAACTGCTGTGGTCATAAGTCCCCTAGAACTTAGAACTACTTAAACCTAACTAACCTAAGGCCATCACACACATCCATGCCCGAGGCAGGATTCGAACCTGTGACCGTAGCGGTCATGCGGTTCCAGACTCTAGCGCCTTTAACCGCTCGGCCACTCCGGCCGGCGGTTCGTGAAATACTTGAATTTTCTCTGAAATCAGTAAGTTATATTGAATCCAAGCATTTTTTTTTTTTTCTAAACTAGACCTCATGCCGATCAATTTAATATCTCATGTGTCCGTTTCTCACTCTTCGTTTGACTTTGAAAATTTGGACAGAAATCCGTATCTATGGGGAGTCGTTGTTTTCTTTCTCGCCAACATCTGACCAAAAAAATACGACCTTAGATGGAACCCTCGATGTGGCTTACGAGGGGACCGTCTGGGAGACGAATCGAGTCATGAGCTCCCACTTCGCCTGCTTGCAGTGTGGGTAGGCACCTATCACACCCTAAAATTGTAGGTGCCAATGCGGCCTCATTTTTGAAATATTGCCTGTTAAAGTTTGGGCAGCTCTTTCTATACAGAAAAGTTTCACTGCTGTGGCAAGTGAGCGAGTAGCCGAATGGCAAGCGAGCGAGACTCCCGTCCAGGCGACCCTGGTTCGAGACGCTAGATCCATCGCAAAAAGAAGTATTCCATAACATTAATGCAGTGGTGTTTCCTGCGGACTTGACAAAATACAGATGCGATTGCGACGAAAATGAATGTGCATTCGTAAAATGTTCGTGGTGTCGAAAGTACAAATGTTTCGATTGTACTTATAACAAGTATCATCCGTCGGAATGTACTCGTCAAAATTAAATTAAGTTAAACATATTTTAATCCCTCATTGGTTTTTTTTAATGTTCACTACCTCAACGGAACAAAATTAAAAATACAGCAAAAAAATTGAACAATAATAAAATATTTCAAGAAATTACATTACGGTTGATTTCCTGTTAAAATTAATAAAAAAACGCGGAAGATTGAAACAAAATGTGACATTCAATTTGTAATTTTGATTCATAGAGGCTTGTAATTCTTTTTTATCAATTCCTTATGGAATGTTCATAATTAATTATAAATTAAAACAGGCATTTGAAGAAAAAAAGGAAACAAAGGTAGGATAGACGGGTCTCGAACCAGGGTCGCCTGGACGGGAGTCTAGCTCGCTTGCCACTCGGCTATTCGCTCACTTGCCACAATAGTGAAACTTTTGTTTATATAGAGAGCTGCCCAAACTTTAACAGGCAATATTTCAAAAACGAGGCCGCATTGGCACCTACAATTTTCGGGTGTGATAGGTAGCTACCCACACTATAAGCAGGGTAAGTGGGAGCTCATGACTCGATGCACCTCCCAGACGGTCCCCTCGTTAGTCTGACGTACATAGAAACCGATGGAGGTGATGTAACGAATAAGTGGTTCAAAGGTGTGCAATATGTGAACAGGCATGAGCTGAGACAAATGCACAAAGAGCGCATCATGTTTTTCCGCACTGGGTAGCAGCGTTGTGTTCGTTGTTATCAACACAACACAACACAACGCGGTCCGGCTTTGGCGAGAACTCCCCCGTCGCTATGCTCCGCGCGCTCCCCCCACTGTCAGGGGTAGAGACAGACCCCGCCATGGAGGGTAGGCGGCGCGCCCGCAGCATGCGCCAGTGCAGCCGCCTCTAAACATAGCAGCAGCGGCGGCCGACGCAGTGGGCTGCCCTCGGCCGTGAAATCCCGCGCTGCACCTGCGGCCGTGGGGCGTGAGCGACGCGCCACACCCCTCCCCTCTGACGCACAGTAGTTGCGTCGCCCAGGCTACGACTGGGCACACCTGCCTCTGCACAGAGACAAGTACAGCGAGAAATTCTACTACATCGCCGTGAAACCTTCAGCACCACATTTAGTGGCATCCTAAGTGTATTCCTATCTATGTCCCCTAAACTTTTATTTATTTATTTACTCGTCAAGTTCCGAAGGACCAAATTGAGAAGCATAGGTCATGGAACGTGTCAGTACATGAAATTACAACATAAGCGTAATAAAAGCTAAAAATAAATGTTCATAAACCTTTAAAAAGTCAATTCATAAGTTTAAGTAAACGTTTACAATAAAAATCATCCTAATTTTTCAAGGAATTCCTCGACAGAATAGAAGGAGTGACCCATGATGAAACTCTTCAGTTTCTATTTGAAAGCGCGTGGATTACTGCTAAGATTTTTGAACTCGAGTGGCAGCTTATTAAAAATGCATGCAGCAGTGTACTGCACACCTTTTTGCACAAGAGTTAAGGAAGTCCGATCCAAATGCAGGGTTGATTTCTGCCGAGTAGTAACCGAGTGAAAGCTGCTTGTTCTTGGGAATAAACTAATATTGGTTACAAGAAATGACTATAAGGAATGTACGTATTGAGAGGCCAATGTCAAAATGCCCAGACTCGTGAACAGAGGTCGACAAGAGGTTCGTGAACTAACACCACTTATTGCCCGAATCGCCCGTTTGTGAGCCAAAAATATCCTTTTAGAATGAGAAGAGTTACCCCAAAATATAATACCATACGACAATAGCGAATGAAAATAAGCAAAGTAGACTAATTTTCGTGTCGAACGATCAGTCACTCCTGATACCGCTAGAATAGTAAAAATGGCAGTATTAAGTCTGTGAACAAGATCCTGAACTTGGGCTTTCCACGACAGCTTACTATCTATCGGAACACCTATAAATTTGAACTGTTCAGTTTCGGTAATCATATGCCCGTTCTGTAAAATTAAAACGTCAGGTTTTGTTGAATTGTGTGTTAGAAACTGTAAAAACTGTGTCTTACTGTGATTTAGCGTTAGTTTATTTTCTACAAGCCATGAACTTAATTTATGAACTGCACTATTTCGAACCGAGCCAATGTTCCACGCAACATCCTTTAGTACCAAGCTAGTGTCACCAGCAAACATACATATTTTAGAGTTACCCATAATACTAGAGGGCATATAATTTATATAAATAAGGAACAGGAGTGGCCTCAGCACTGCAATAAGAAAAAATTCTGCCACCTGTTGACTGAAGAAAAACTAATGTACTAGAGACTAGTCGTGCACTTAAGTGGAAACAATTTACTTAGCATATCACTGTTGCAATTCCAGAAAGGTTGCTCGGCTGAAAATGCTGACATTAAACTGTACAAATTTTAAATAATACTATGTCCCCAGTTTTATTTTTTGTGATCTCTCCAAGGCCTTCATTGTGTAGATCATGACACTCTATGAGAAAAATTCAAGTTTTATGGAATTCGTGGCTTCACACACAGCTGGTTTGAATCATACTCGGCAAACAGAATGCAAAAGGTTGTGCCGAGTAATTCAGAAAACGTCGGCAAGGTAGAAAGTTTTAGTGACTGAAGTAAAATAACGGTGTCCCACAGGGTTAAATTTTGGGTCCATTCCATCTAATTACGGATGTGAATTAGCTCCCACTTAAAATTCAACAACAAAATTCTTGCTTTCTTCAGACGACACTAGTTTTATAGTACATCCTATTAGAAAGCAACAGAAGAGTTAGTAAATGATATTTTCCAAAGAATTATTAAGTGATTGTCTGAAAATGGACTGTCCCTATAAAGAAGCATACACATTCAGTTCTGTGCAGCAGATAGTCATACCAACAACTGATGTACCACGTGAGGTGTCAATAAGTAGGGTAGAATGCTCCAAATTTTTGAGTGTACGTATTGATGAAAACTTGAAATGGAAGAAGCATATTATTGAGATTCTCAAAAAAATAAATTCAGCTACTTTTGCTCTTCGTGTAATTGCTAGTCTTGGAAACTATCATATCAGCCTCCTGACATATTTTGCATATTTCCACTCAGTAATGTCTTATGGCATAATTTTCTGGGATAACTCATCACTTAGAAAGGAAGTATTGATTGCACAATAGCAAACAGTAAGAATAGCATACGGTAACAACCCAAGGACATCCTGTAAGCAGCTCTTAAAGGAGCAAGGTGTTTTAACTGCGCCGTCATAATACATATTTTCGCTAATGGTGCACATGGCTCTAAGCACCATGGGACTTACCATCTGAGGCCATCAGTCCCCTAGACTTAGAGCTACTTAAACCTAACTAACCTAAGGACATCTTATACATCCATGCCCGAGGCAGGATTCGAACCTGTGACCGTAGCAGCAGCGTGGTTCCAGACTGAAGCGCCTAGAACCGCTCGGTCACAGCGGCCGGCTTTTCGCTGATGAAATTCGTCACTAATAATCCATCACAGT
Source organism: Schistocerca cancellata (assembly GCF_023864275.1). NCBI lineage: Eukaryota > Metazoa > Arthropoda > Insecta > Orthoptera > Acrididae > Schistocerca > Schistocerca cancellata. The sequence goes on from NC_064626.1 coordinate 1,121,145,631, forward strand.
TTGAAGTAGTAGTAGTAGTAGTAGTAGTAGTAGTATAATCTGTTGTAACACTGCTAATAGTCTTAAATATAAAGCTGTAAAATTAGTCAAGATAATTAGAAATAACGAAAACCTCTCTGCCTTTTTGTCACACTAAGGGAAAAAACATTTGAGGGGTTGAAGAAGCAGCCGTAGGGAAACTTCTTAAACGTCAGAGCGATATTAGTAGAAAAAGATAAAGATAAGGAAAAGTATTGTTGTAGAGAATAAAAAATTTGGAAATTTGTGGTAAGTTCCTAAGGGACCAAACTGCTGAGGTCATCGAACCTCCGACGGGAGGAGCCACGCGAAACGTTGCAAGGCACCGTGGACCACGCAGGGTTGGGAGACTAAACTTAATTCAATCTCAGAACAGAAAAAAAATATGGAAAGAAAGAGACATAGGTTGAAACGTTACCAATAACGCCACGTAGCGCTCTGTATGAAAATCACTGGCTGTGCTGTGTGCAGTCTGTGGCTAGTTTGCATTGTTGTCTGCCATTGTAGTGTTGGGCAGCTGGACGTGAACAGCACGTAGCGTTGCGCAGTTGGAGGTGACCCGCCAGCAGTGATGGATGTGGGGAGAGAGATGGCGGAGTTTTGAAATTTGTAATACTGGATGGCATGAACTGCTATATATATTATGACTATTAAAGTAAATACATTGTTTGTTCTCTATTAAAATCTTTCATTTGCTAACTATGCCCAGAAGTAGTTAGTGCCTTCCGTAGTTTGAATCTTTTATTTAGCTGGCAGTAGTGGCGCTCGCTGTATTGCAGTAGTTCGAGTAACGAAGATTTTTGGTGAGGTAAGTGATTTGTGAAAGGTATAGGTTAATGTTAGTCAGGGCCATTCTTTTGTAGCGATTTTTGAAAGTCAGATTGCGTTGCGCTAAAAATATTGTGTGTCAGGTTAAGGACAGTCATGTATAATTTTTCTAAGGGAACGTTTCAAGGTTTATCATGAAAATTCACGTACATGTCATTCTGCATGTAATGTTCGATTGATGTCATCATGAAAGTGTACTATGATAAAAAAGGTCACTCTGGCCATGCCTCTTTCATTACGACGAACACAGTGTGAGCGTCCCGTCGTCTCCAGTTACAGAGTCAGTCTTACGGCCCCCATGTTATAACAGCACCCAAGTCCAAATCCGAAAGCAGGGTCGTCAATGAAGCATAAAACTTAGCACTGAAATCAAGTTTCGTACGAACACCATTGTACAGCCAGAGTAGAACTCATGGACGGAGAGCGCTGGTATTTATACAAACATCGAATATTCCAGAATATACAAGCATGAGAAATTTCCAGAACCTTCCAAAAATGGTAAGTACTGAATTAAATATTTGCCGTTGGTCCGGATTTAGCTGGTAACCCACAGAACGCCAGCGAGACACACTAACCGCTGCGCCACACTGCATGCACTACACATCGGTGTAAAATAGAACAGTTAACATATCCGTAATATCTATTCTTGCTTCAGATTACTTAACCTTCAGATACTGCATTACGTTGCATCCCTTATTGGTGTGATATGCATAGGTTTCAAATGCATGGTGGTGATGAAGTCCCATACTCCTTGAGCGTAGGGGAACGATGCGGGAGACCCGCACCGTCGTACTAGGCAAGGTCCTAGTTGAGATGGTTTGCCATTGCGTTCCTCCGACCGTAATGATGATGAATGATGATGAAAACTACACAACACCCAGTCATCTCGAGGCAGGTGTAAATCCGTGACCCCGTGCTCAGGAAGCGAGAACGCTACCGCGAGACCACGAGCTCATCATCATGCATAGATTTCAAATTCATGGTATAGCGTGAGATTTTTCACGCACCAAGTGTAGTGAGAAGTGGAAGGTATCTGTAGCGTAAGAGGAAAAAGACGTAAGACTAATGCAAATCATTGGTATATAAAAGCTGACAGTGGCAAACGAAGTGTGTGCCATAGGTGGTTCATGTCGTCATGTGGAGTGTGTCTTTTCAGTTCCGTAAAATTTCTCATAGGAATGGGAAGATGTCCGAGCAAGGACAAATTGGCTGCTGCGCCCAGTGATGTGCAACGGAGGAGCAGTTTCACAGTCGGGATGAAATGCCGTCACGGACTTCCGGTAGAGCGTGGCACAGCCGCCGGAGCGTGGCGGTCGCCGCGCACGGGTCGCTGGCGTTTTGTGGCGGCCGGCGCGCGCTCGGCCGGCTCCGCGCACAATGCGTCTCATTCCGAGGATGCGCGCCGAGTCTAGAAACGCTGGAATGTGTCGTGGCGGCCGAGGCGAGAGAGGTCCCACTATATTGTGCGTGAGCCTAAGTGATCGTATTATTGCGCGGTAGTGCTCCTAACGTAGAGAAATGGTAAGTTGTGTATTTCAGAAAATACACTACTGGAAATGGAAAAAAGAACACATTGACACCGGTGTGTCAGGCCCACCATACTTGCTCCGGACACTGCGAGAGGGCTGTACAAGCAATGATCACACGCACGGCACAGCGGACGCACCAGGAACCGCGGTGTTGGCCGTCGAATGGCGCTAGCTGCGCAGCATTTGTGCACCGCCGCCGTCAGTGTCAGCCAGTTTGCCGTGGCATACGGAGCTCCATCGCAGTCTTTAACACTGGTAGCATGCCGCGACAGCGTGGACGTGAACCGTATGTGCAGTTGACGGACTTTGAGCGAGGGCGTGTAGTGGGCATGCGGGAGGCCGGGTGGACGTACCGCCGAATTGCTCAACACGTGGGGCGTGAGGTCTCCACAGTACATCGATGTTGTCGCCAGTGGTCGGCGGAAGGTGCACGTGCCCGTCGACCTGGGACCGGACCGCAGCGACGCACGGATGCACGTCAAGACCGTAGGATCCTACGCAGTGCCGTAGGGGACCGCACCGCCACTTCCCAGCAAATTAGGGACACTGTTGCTCCTGGGGTATCGGCGAGGACCATTCGCACCCGTCTCCATGAAGCTGGGTTACGGTCCCGCACACCGTTAGGCCGTCTTCCGCTCACGCCCCAACATCGTGCAGCCCTCCTCCAGTGGTGTCGCGACAGGCGTGAATGGAGGGACGAATGGAGACGTGTCGTCTTCAGCGATGAGAGTCGCTTCTGCCTTGGTGCCAATGATGGTCGTATGCGTGTTTGACGCCGTGCAGGTGAGCGCCACAATCAGGACTGCATACGACCGAGGCACACAGGGCCAACACCCGGCATCATGGTGTGGGGAGCGATCTCCTACACTGGCCGTACACCACTGGTGATCGTCGAGGGGACACTGAATAGTGCACAGTACATCCAAACCGTCATCGAACCCATCGTTCTACCATTCCTAGACCGGCAAGGGAACTCGCTGTTCCAACAGGACATTGCACGTCCGCATGTATCCCGTGCCACCCAACTTGCTCTAGAAGGTGTAAGTCAACTACCCTGGCCAGCAAGATCTCCGGATCTGTCCCCCATTGAGCATGTTTGGGACTGGATGAAGCGTCGTCTCACGCGGTCTGAACGTCCAGCACGAACGCTGGTCCAACTGCGGCGCCAGGTGGAAATGGCATGGCAAGCCGTTCCACAGGACTACATCCAGCATCTCTACGATCGTCTCCATGGGAGAATAGCAGCCTGCATTGCTGCGAAAGGTGGATATACACTGTACTAGTGCCGACATTGTGCATGCTCTGTTGCCTGTGTCTATGTGCCTGTGGTTCTGTCAGTGTGATCGTGTGATGTATCTGACCCCAGGAATGTGTCAATAAAGTTTCCCCTTCCTGGGACAATGAATTCACGGTGTTCTTATTTCAATTTCCAGGAGTGTATAAAAGCCTGGTATTGTTTGATTGCCAGATTAATGAATCACAGCTACATTCAGTCGTGTGTACCTATAATAAACTGTAAAACCGTCGTGCATGCCTGCTTGAACAGGCTAATATCCAAAACTACATCACCAACTATCAGGCAGACACGTGAGGGCAGCCGACAATCATCTGTTCGAAAGATGCAAGGAAACTGCAGTTTATCTGTAAAATTGTGGAGCACCCTGTAGCGCTGCTGAAGTGTGTGGGACCCTTATCTGATCTGACTAACAGGAGACGTGAAGTGTACACAAAGAAGGGCACTGCAAATGATTGAGTTTTGTTGGACAGGAGACAGGTGGTTATAGAAATCGTGCAAAACTTTCAGACGCACGAAGAACGAGGCCTTACACCCCTCGAGAACGTGCTTGGGAAATATCAAGAACTGTCTTTTAGGGCAAAAGCGCCAAATCTTCCTCAACTCCTCCCTGCATGTACCTTAGAGATCCAGTGGCTAGCACACTGCATTCGGGAGGACGACGGTTCAATCCCGCCTCCGACCATCCTGATTTAGGTTTTCTGTGATTTCCTAAATCGCTCCAGGCGAATGCCGGGATGGTTCCTTTGAAAGGGCACGGCCGACTTCCTTCCCTAATCCGATGAGACCGATGGCCTCACTGTTTGGTCTCCTCCCTCAAACAACGGAACCGTACCTTAGAGATCTTGCAGATGAAATGAGGCAAACAAAGAGAGTACAAAGGCATACAAGCAGTCATTGCTCTGACTTTCCAACTGTGAATGGAAACAGAAGAAAACTTAAAAGTATAGTATGACAAAAAAGTACGCCCTGCCCCCAAATCAGTGATTTGTAAAGTGTAGATGTAGGTACCAAATATTCCTATTCCGCCGGGGTACTGCCTTGTGCTTCAATTATCCAAATCATCTCAGAAGTTGTCTTTCTACCTTGTCTTCTGTTGCCATAATGTTTTTCAGAGTGGTACAAGTGGTGACCTGTTCTCCAGTATCGTGCTGCCCAGTGCCATCTTCCGAGAGCAAAACCCTTATAAGCTTAATGAGGTCGTATCCTATAGTGACTGGTGGATAGCTTGTTGGGTGTGGAGGCTGACTTCCTCAGACCATCCTTCCTCATTTCAGTTGCTTACCTTTTGAAATTTTCTTTCCCTCCCTCTGCTTTTCACCTGGCTCTCTGTCTCAGACAGTGCAAAGAACAATTGGTAACCCATTATTTTCTTCTAGAAATCTTAATGCTTCAGTAAATGAAAGAAAAACGGGATGACGACGTAGCTTTCAACCTCCCCAAAAATTAACTAAGTATATAATTTATTCCTTCTTGGTGCTGAATATTATTATTCTGCCTGGGACAATAGTTTGATGAAAACGGATTGGGAGTACGCCACGCAAAAGCTTCAAGGTATAGGAGAGTCAGTACAGTTTCTGGGCGATTCTATTCTTCCACCATCCCTTCATCTACAGTTTTCAGAGTGACTCATGACGTAATATGGCCAATCCCTCTTCGTGACAAAAAAGTGAGTCGTTCAGAAAGGGAGGAAGAATTGAAACCAGTTAAGGGTTGAGGGAGTATGTGATTTTATTTCAGCAATTACAAAATCGACTAACATTTACGAAGAACTTGGCAGTTAGAATCCGTTTATGGGCTGGGAAACGTATCATAGAGTGGGCGTGTCTTCTCTTGAGGCAAGCTGGCTCACAGCTGTTGTAACTGGTCCTTCATTCCCTGTATACTGTGAATAGGACGGAGTTGGTGCCATCCATGTTGATCGGGGACAGATATGGGAATCCTGCTGCCCGCAGAGTACCTCAATATCACGCAGACAGGCACGCACCATGTGTGGTAGAGTATTGTGCTATTGAAAAATGGCACCACGGTACTCTAGCACGAGAGGTAACACACGATGGACGCAGTATGTCCGTCAGGTACCGTTGTACCACTCGAGTTCCCTCTATCACTACCACTGTGACCTGAACTCATACTCGATGGCTCCCCCCACCAACACACCAGGAATTGGAAGGGTGGGAGGTCTCCCTAGGTCGCCACCATACTCGACGATGATGCTCATCCAGAGTAGTGCAGAACTGTGATCCCCGATGAAAACCGTCATCTTCCTGGTCACGGCATCACTCCAAACGCAGTCATTTGTCTTATGGTCTTAACGGCAGCCTACGCTTGGGATGGTAATTTCCTAATCGCGCTGCTGCTAGTCCTCGAGCAATGGTCCGGCATGAGACACTTTGCTGCAGGGAGTTCATTAAGTTTTCGTACATACTGTTGCCATCAGTAGAAAAAAGGAGGAAATTTGCAAAGAGAGTGAAATTACAATCAGAAGAAATAAAAAGACTTCGTTTGCTGATGAAAGGGCAACTCTGTCAGCGAGCGCGAAGGACCTCAAAGTTCATTTGAATAGAAGTTATAAGGTGGACATTAAACAACTGTGAAGTAATGGTAATGGAAGGCTGACGAATGAAATGTTGACGGAAATAGTTTAGGTAATGAGCCACTAAAAGTAGCAGACGAGTTTTCCTATTTAGGCAACAAAGTGATACGATGAGAGATGTAGAGCGCATATAAAATGCAGACAAACAATATCAAGGAAAAAAGTTATTGAAAGGGAATTTGTTAAATGATACTACTACAAGTCGTTGTTTAACTTTGTTGCCACAAATTTTGAGAAGTTCTAGAATGATTTACTTAAATTTTTACGTTATATTTTTTAAACGTTCGTACGGACAAAGGCCAAATATTTTTTAATGTACTTGGTATAAAGAGTAAACATTGTTAGCATAGCTCTGGAACAGTTGTTGACGCATTTACTTCAACTTTTTGCACGGTATTTTAATAAACGTACGGACAGATATAGGCTATATATTTTTAATATTTACTATCCTCACAGGTGCAGTAGCATACCCTGTATAATTCCAAGCGATTAACTCATTAATTTTAAGCGACATCAGTTCCCAATGAAGGCTTCTTTGGCAATAAGAATGAACAAGACTCAACGCCAGAGAGATGCGGGGAGAGAAAATGGACGTAGAGAGGGGAAACTAGGAGATGTATGGAGAGAGGGTAGAGGGAGAGGTGGATAGAGATAGTGGGATGAGATTGACAGAGAGATGGAGGCAGTGGGGGGGGGGGGGGAGATGGACAGGGAGAGGGGAAGACGGAGGTAAAGACGTATATTCAATTTCTAAACATGTTTAGCAGTTGATGAGCATTGCTGAGATCGTTGGTGGAATATAAATTCAAGGTTTAGTAAGTCTTTTCTGAAGATACGTGTCTTGATTGTAGCCTTGTCCGGAACCGAAACGTGGACGATAAGCAATGCAGGCAATGAGAATAGATGGTTTCAAAGGTGCCCAATCGGACTGAGGAGAAAATAAATGTGTGGTACAACCTGACTACAAAGGGGGATCGATTGAGAGAACGCATTCTGAAACGTCAAAGTACCATTAATTTGGTAATGAATGGAAGTGTGGGAGTTACAATTGTAGAGGGGAAACCACGCGGTGAGTACAGTAAGCAGGTCAATGTGGATGTGAGTTGCTGCTACTACAGCATAGATGAAGAGGCTTGCACAGCATAGAGCAACAAGGGAGAGCTGCATCAAACCAGTCCTCGGACTGAAGACCACAACAACAGTAACGACATACCCGGCAGCTGGTCGATAATAGATACTCGTCAGCTATAAATGTTTTGGTGCCTCCTGGACGGGTGAGCCTGCAGATGTCCAGGGCACAAGGACCGTCGCAGTGCGGTCTCCAGCACCTGCTATGACGCAGCGGGGGTCGGCGCCCACGCCGTGACCTCTGACCCCGCCGCACTGTTCTAGGCGACCGCTGACGTCACTCGGCGACCTGCCCCAGCGGCTGCGCGTCAACAGTCCTGCAGGCCGCCGGAATAGACGTAGCTGCGGCCGCCATTCCCCCAGTCTGGGAAATGGAGTGACGATGAACGGTCCCAACGTGGTCACTTCATAGTTGGATAAAGATGTTCTAGGGAAGACTGGAGAGTTAGATATCGTGGCCACTAGAGATTGGAACACCCGCTCTTAATTTGGACAATGTCTACCGTCGTCTGAAGTGATGTGGACAAACGATCGTTACAGCTAAACGAGAGATGCTGGACAGGAATGCGAAACCATTTCCTCCATAAGTCGAATGTGTAATCTTGATAATTTCGCTGCCTTGCTCCGATCCGATTCGGGGCCCATCGAGCAAGCAAAAAGAAAAAGAAAGCTGCTGTCGACGGTGTCAGCGTTTGCCTGAGGATATTTTTGTACTGGATGCTGAAAAGGCGGTAAGAAGGGAAGACATGGAGATATAACAACGTCGTGGGCAGCGTGATCATAGTCGTAAAGTTATTTGCTAAAAGAAAGGAAAGTTCTGCTTCAGCGTCCCGTCGACGACGAGGTCATTAGAAATGGGGCACAGTACCGCATGGGGAAGAAATTGACCTTACCCTGTCCAAGACACAATCCCGAAATTCCTTACAGTGGTTTAGGGAAATCACAGGAAACCTAAATGTGGATAGTCTGACTGGGATCTGAACCGCCGCCGCCCTGAAAGCGAGTCCAATGCCCTATCTCTGCGGCCCCACGCTCGGCACACCAGTTTTCAAATAGCTGTCGCATTTGCAGTGAGGCGCACTGAGGGATGAAACCAACAGTGTATAATTAGATTTTGTGGTATTAAGCTAAGATTTTTCGTCTTATGTACAAACATAAACGTACGTTAAGTGTAACCGAATGAGGCAGTGTAGCCACTGGCCTCAGATTCGATAGGATGGATTTAGCCTTTCCTTTTAGGCAAATGGTTTCGAACAACAACGCCACAGCCTACTACACGTTCTATCCTCTGCTCACTAACCCCGTGTATGTGTACATTTCAGTGTCTGTATGTGTGACTTTTTCTTGTATTAACAAGACAAATCCTGTATCACTGTAAAAGGACCCTTGGATGAATAAATTATTAATACCATATAGTTGTTGCTGTTCAGTCAATGCGAAGACCAAGTGCTTAAGTGGACAGCATCCCAGAATTTGACTTGGGTGACAGATCATGGCGGACACTGATTTGTTTTCACACGAGGCCGAGCTAATTTAATAACATTTTCCGGGGCTCCGAAAGTTGACACTTCGCCTATATTTCTGTAATATCGGATACTCTCCTCTCATTGACAAGTGGTAACTTATGAAGCCCGTGTAGCTTAGAAAGCTACACTTCATAAATAACTCAACTAGAAGATTAGCATCTCTCATTAATAACAAAAATAAAGCATCCGATTGAAAGGTTAGGAGAGGTTAGTGGTGAACATCAAGAACACGTAACATCAGATTATTAATTAGATATAAAGCCGTATGAAATGGGACGAGCACTTGGAATTTGCAACACGGAAGACTTCTACAGCTACATGGTTGTTCTACAAAAGGATTCATAGAACAACTTCGAGACTATTTCTTGACTTCCACTCTCGAATAGAATGTGGTGAAAAATAAAAACCTAAATTTTTCCGTGCGAGCTCTGATTTCTCTTATTTTACTACGATGATCGTTTGTTCTCTGTAGTAGGGAGTACACAAGATATTTTCGCATTCGGAGGAGAAAGCTAGCGACTAAAATTTCGTGGGAAGATCTCGCCGCAAAGAAACGCCTTTGTTTTAGTGATAGTGATAGTTATAGTGATAGTATAGGTTAGTGGTGAACATCTAGAAACGTCAGATCAGGTTATTAATTAGACCGCATCTCCTTATCGTATCCGTAACTCACTCTCCCCTATTTCGCGATAGTATAAAACGAACAGCCGTTGTTTTGACTTTTTCGATGTCTTCCGTCAATTCTCTCTTCTAAGGATCCCATACCACGCAGTAATATTTCGAAAAAAGACGGAGAAGAGCAGTGTAGGTAATCTCTTTAGTAGGTTAGTTGCATCTTCGAAGCGTTATGCCTATACAGTGCAGTCTTCGATTCGCCTTTCACACAAATTTTCATTCGCCTTCCTAACGAATTTCCTATGTGGGTTCCAGTTAAAGTTGTTCGTAGTGATAATCCCTCGGCATTTAGCTGAATCGAATACCATTAATTTCTTGTGATTTATCGCGTAACCAATAATTAAGGTTGTTTCGTGCGCATGTGGAGGTCGTTACACTTTTTTATTGTTAAGGGTCAACTTCCGCTTTTTGCATCATACAAATAACTTGTCTATAATATTTTGCAGCCGAGCGGTCTAAGGCGCTGCAGTCATGGACTGTGCGGCTGGTCCCAGCGAAGGTTAGAGTCCTCCCTCGGGCATGGGTGTGTGTGTGTTTGTCCTTAGGATAATTTAGGTTAAGTAGTGTGTAAGCTTAGGGACTGATGACCTTAGCAGTTAAGTCCCTTAAGATTTCACACACATTTGAACATTTTTGAATATCTTTCAATTGGTGTTGATCTTATGATAAATTGAGACGACGGTATCATCTGAAAACCACCTAGGAAGACTGCTCAGATTGTCTTCCAAATCACTTTCTCTAAACCCCGTAATAGCCTGCTGTTGCGACGTAGAAGTTTGAATTTTTTTCTCAAAGCTGCCTACAACCTTCCTTTGTAAAGGTGAAAAAGGGTGACGCCCTGCGACGGCATCCTCTGGCTCGGTGACCCTTCAAACACATGGGAAAAAGACCACATCTCTGAAGTTCGTGTGAGCTGTAAGGTGGGTTAATGATGTCACATTGGTCCCAAACTGCACAACGACTCTGGCCAACTCACCGTGACCGTGTCACACGATGAGAAGGTCGTCACAGTCCCTCTCACCCACTTTTAACTCCTTCTTTTGACGTCTCGGCGACGGGGGTTATAGCTGCGACACGCAGGCGGGAGTGCAACACTGACATGTGCGTGGATAAAACGGCAAAGGCTTCCTCTAAGATCCTCCAGTTCGGCCGCTCCTTCGGTGCCACCAAAGTACCTTTGTTGAGCACGTCAGAAACGTACCTTAGTAAATTACGACACTAATTTAGCCTTGCGGCTGCTCTAACGCCTGAAGCAAGGCAATCCCCACCCAAGGGTAGTCGAAGAGGTTGCCTAACGCGCAGGCGCTAGAGTAGCCACGAGGTTCAATTGGTGTCGGGAGTTTCTGACAGGCATGTTTTTAACGTGCTGAATAAAACTGCGTGGGTGGTCTTAGCGTCACATGTTAATGTTGCACTCCCGCCTGGTTATGCCACAGATGGTCGGTAAACAGGAGGGTTGAAAAAGCGTAAGTACCATTTGCTGTTTCGGATCACGTTCAACTTTCGTTGAATGCTTTTGAACGGTCCTTACTGGATCCAACGTATACACGAGAGAAAAAAATTACAGTCGCGCTGCACTTCAAAGTAGTGCGATCGTGTTCAGTGGGGCTGCAGCCCCACAGCGTCCTTAAAGAAAGGTTGAAACGTCCGAGGGAGTCAGCAGTTTGATAAGTTCTCGAGAACATCTTCCTGATGCTCATTGCACTGCGAACTGTCACTTTCGACCAGCAAAATTTGCGGGAATCAACGCCCCAGGGAAAGGGTTGGTTTAATTGACACACTTTATGTCGCCCCCGGAGGCCATTTCGTGTAGATTCTGAGCGGCAATTTGTCCGAAATATTTTCCTCGGTCACCCACAAGAAAACGTCGTTATTTCAACGCTGGGTGTCGCAGATCTGACCAGATCTGACGAACACCACCTCGGTTTACGAGAAGCAACAGGCTCAACCCACTTAACCATACTAAAATTCTAAGCAAGTCACTGATCATCCACCCAGATAATCTTTACGCAATGGTTGAGTGAAGGAAACTCCCTTTGAAGTACAAAATGTCATAAGTACAGTAAAACAGTAACACCAGCAGCACATGATTGTTCTTTAAATATGAACACCGTGCTAAATTACAGCGAACTGAAGCCAAGACATTTCTTAACGAGCGAAAGAAACGTGAACGGTAAAGGGCAAATTACTAATATCAAATCACTTGGACCAACCAGATGTTTCATAACATATACGCTACGTAGTACAATCTGGTCACAGAACTGCGTATAATAGCGTAACTGCCGGCCGCTGTGGCCGAGCTGTTCCAGGCGCTTCAATCCGGAACCAGGCGGCTGCTACAGTCGCAGGTTCGAATCCTACCTCGGGGATGGATGTGTGTGATGTCCTTAGGTTAGTTAGGTTTAAGTAGTTCTAAGCCTATGGGACTGATGACCTCAGATGTTAATTCCATTAGTGCTTAGATGATGATGATGATGATGATGATGATGTTTGGTTTGTGGGGCGCTCAACTGCGCGCTTATCAGCGCCCGCACAAATTCCCAATCTTTGCTCAATCCAATCTCTGCACTTTCATGAATGATGATGATGATGATGACAAAACAAACACCCATAGTGCTTAGAGCCATTTGAACCATCTGACTAGCGTAACTGTACTCATACTTTACTGTAACCAGGCTGTGCTACATACTGTTCTAAGCAGCCCTTTAGCCACCAAACCAACCAAGCTAACAAACGGTTGCCGTTTGTTTGTGAACAACAGTGAAAATTGGCCCCTGAGACCAGGGTCTCTCATTGGAAGACTAAACCACTGACGAACCAGAGACGCACTATTCCGGCAGCGAAGCCAGCGCGCACGGCTCAGATAGCATTCTTCACTTCGTGGGAATAAGGAACCAGTTGGGTTTCTCAAGAACGACATTTTCTTGTAAAAGCGTATTCACCACTCTGTAACGTCAGAGCAGCGGCTGACTACGATAAGCGCGTGCCGTACGATCCTCACCTTGAGTCGGCCGATAAACAGAGTGAGTGACCGCGTGACGTAAGTGGGTGACGCGCAGCTGCGGTTCTATTTGTGCGCCAGACGGCGCGGCGCTCGTGCCGGAGGCAGGCGGGCGGGCAGGCACCTGCAGACGTCTCGGCCGATGCCAGTGGAAAGCTCCGGCAGATGAGGCGTCACGCGCCGTGCCTTGGTCACCGTGCCACGGTCGCGCGCACGATGCGGGTCCGCACTCGCCCCCAATACCTGAGCACCGACGGCGGCAAGGTCGGTGTGTGCGCTACTCGAGGCCTTACACGGAACCCTCCTCCACAAGACTCATCTACTCTCGGCGCCCTGGTTGTGATCACTTGCCTCTGTGACGCGCCGGGGACCACTCACTGTATTACTGAGAAAGTTTACCTATCTGACATAAGTCTACATGTGAACATCTACATCCACACTCAGCAAACCACTGTACGTGGCAGACGATACGTCCCGTTGTGGCAGTGGTACGGCTTCTTCTCGTTCTTCACCCTCGGTGCGCGGAAGAAATGACTGATGAAATTCCTCTTGTGCGCTTTATGACGTCCCTTCCCTCCTCCTTCACTCGCTGGGAGGAGACGCGACTCGTAACGATGTTCGTCCCCGTCGGTGTGACGTGGAACAGCACCTGTAACTCTCGTAAGAACACAAACTCCTCGCGTGGTTTACAAATATTCTGTTATCTGTCCGGAACAGTCTTCTCAGTTTGTGCGAACTGGTAAACTGCAATCGTTTATTTTTATCTTTATGCCCGATTAGTTCCATGATTAAATAAAGTCTTGATTCGTGATTTCATCATTACGGTCATTTTTCACATCATAAATGGCGAGGATGAAAACTTGCTGTCTTTTATTCCGTTGCTACGTCCAGTTATTAACAACGGTCCGACATAACTCCAGAGATAACTTAAGATGGAGTAAATGTTTTAATATGCCGTAGTACTGGTTTAAACTAACCACTTCTCACTGTCCATTATTCATGTACTCACTTAGTCACTTAAAATGTATAAAGTGTTAGGCGACACGTAAGATTTGCCTTTTAACTCAGATTCTATTGTTCTTTCTGTAATTAATTGCTCGTCCCTGCAACACTCGCACACCGATATGTCATTAAAGATTAACTTCTGTTCAGTTCACTAATCGTGGCGCTGACGACAACGACAACGTTTGACTAATCGACGTACTTGTCTTACTTCGTCTCTTCGTTTTATTGTGTCCTACTCAAAACTACGAGTTGTTTTTCTATCGTTGATCCATTGCTCTCAAGATTTGCAACTGTTAATCACCATGAAAGCTATGTCCGATAAACCAATATCACTCAATCAAAGTCTAACACTCGTCTTACTATAACGTCGCGTTGAGAACGGTAAACATTAACTTTCATCAGTCGAATGACTAAGCAATACTTTAGTGTCTACCTCACGAATTGTCAGACTTCCAAAACTGAGACAATCTAATAACGTTTGCGTCCAGACAACTATCGCAAAAATACTCTAGAGCGATTCAAGAGCAACTAACTAACTGAACATTCCCATATGCGAGTTGCATTGTAGTAGCATTGAATTTCCTTTTCGATGCGGCTACAACTCTCTTCCATGGTAAATATTATCATTGACTGAATTACTTTCTTGGATTTAACCTTCGTTCATATGATTCTCAATTTATTCTATGGATGTTTGATAAAGAATCTATGATAATCCTTTCCTTTTATCTCCCCTTTTTGTGTGCCGTTCTCAGTATTTGAATAATATAGGTGTTAATCAAAATATTACGAGTGTAGATTTTATCGTCAATAGTTTCTGTCACTGTCAAGATGACTCACTTCTCTACTTCAAGTTCCCATGAAGTTTGTTAATTGGAGTTTTCTGTCCTTGGGAGTTACAGTTACAATTATTCTAATGGCGTCCTCGCATCCTTACGGAAGCGACATTTAGGAGGCTGTAATATACGTTCTTCCTGGAGTCATAATCTAAAGGTGGTAACTGAAGCTTTGTAAGTAGGTTTTCGCGGGATAGTTTCACCTATCGCCAAGTGTGTGCCAGTTTCTTATCTTCGTAACAGTCTCCCACGAGTCACACCAGCCTGAAACCATTCGTACTGCTCTTTTCTGTATGGGTCCACAGTTTCTCGTTAGTCCCATTTTGGTAGGGGTCCTACACACTGGAGCAGTAGTCTAGAATACGTCGGACGAGTGATTCGTCGGCAATCTCCTTCGTAGACTGATAACATTTCTCTAATATTCTACCAATATACCTGTTTTACCTATGAATAACTACGCGATCGTTCCATTTGATGTCCATGCCAACTGTTGCCGATTTCAGTTGTGTCTCGTCGGTATTAGAGTAACAGTGAAGGGTACAATTATACAGTTATCAACACTTGAAGCAAGTTACCAGTCTTTGCAAAAATTTGAAATCTTATTAACATCCAGCTGAATATTTGTTCGTAATTTTTCATGCATTACTTCGTTGTAGATAGCGGCATTACCTACGAACATACATATTTTGGCTATGTGAGAGGACCCCCATGAGGAACGAGTGATCACGTTTTCAAACAAACAGCTCAATTCATGGAATCAATACTAGAAATAAGAATAATCTTCACAAGGATTTAAAGTCACTTAGTCTTCTACAAAAAGGTGTGCATTATTCAGGAACACACGTTTTCAATAACTTGCCAGCAGCCATACAAAGCTTAACAACCAATGAAAGTCAGTTTAAGAGAAGCCTAAAGGATTTATTGGTGGCCAACTCCTACTCCATTGATGAATTTCTCATTAGAACCAACTGATTTGTATATATAGAAGTACAATCTAACTTCTGCACCATTTCAGTGCAGTAACGTGTTCATTGTAAATAAGTATTATAGTAGTTGTATTAGACGTTTATTGCCTTATAAATAAATAAAAATTTCTATTTTAAATTCAGTGAATTAGTATTTGTAAAATGATTATTTCATATAGTGTTCATTAAAAAATGACGATCATTCCGCTTGCGACCTGTGGAATGCTACATTAGCTTATTTGTTTGAGTTGTAAATATTTGTCATGTATTGTTGTTTTTCTGACACATTCTGCATCCTGGAGGACCTCCTCACTACGGATAAATTTAAATGAAAGTAAATCTAATCTAATCTAAAATCGTAGGACAGTGAAACTATGTGGAAACAGTAAGGACATGGAGAAGAGAAATAACGACTAAACCAGTGAAAAAAGAAGTCTTACTTCCCACATAAGAGTTTAGCATTTGTTAATTGCGTATCATGTTTACGTTTCAGCTTACAAACGTTGCTCAGTGTGACTACCATCTGTATCTGCGACAGGCCTGGAATCGCACTAGAGATTGTTCACAGCACTTTTCGAACGGTGGACCATGGAATGTTCAGCTGTTGTGACACAGTTAGTGCACTGCTTAAAGATCACGTATTGCGTGTAAAATTGTCAGCCAAGGCAACAGTTACTTATTTTTCACTTTGTGGCATAATTCGCCGTCGGCCCCTCCCAGGAGCAATTCCCAAATCACTAATTTATTCAAACTCCCGAATCATGTTCTCCAACCCCTGTACGTAAAAGATCACGTTGATACTAGCAAAGAGCCACAGCATTAGTGTTGTTGTTCTGATGAAAAAAGGACCGCGCGGAGTGGCCGCGTGGTTTAAGGCGCCATGTCACGGATTGCGCGGCCCCTCCCGCTGGAGGTTAGTCCTCCCTCGGGCATGGGTGTGGGTGTTGTTCTTAGCATAAGTAGTGTATAAGTCTAGGGACTGATGACCTCAGCAGTTTGGTCCTTTAAGAATTCACACACACACACACACACACACACACACACACACACACACACACACCACACACACTTTTTTTCTTTTTATGAAACGGCTTTACTAGTAAAACCTTGCTCACCTTGTCCAAACCCATGGTGACTCTCAAATCCTGCAGCGTATGGTCTAAACATCATTCCCATAAGTTGGATACCCCTACAATTTAACAGATTCCCGTCTGCACTAGCTCAAGCAGCAACAGTGTAAGTGTAACCACCCTGTACAACATGAATAGGAAGGGTCCGTACACACTTCCCTGAGGCACACATGAAGTTAGTCTGTCGATGATTTTCCATAGATACTGCTTCTTAAATGGTGTTTTTCTATACAACTTAGAAAATAATAAGTGCTAGAAATACTTACTAATATAAGTAAAAATAAGGAACACTGTTTCTGCTGTGCTACGAACATTATTTAGTTTTTCCAGATAGTTGAAGCAACGAGGTATAATTATTTAAATAGGGCATGGTTTTTTTCTATCAAATTTAGTTAAGAACATAGAAACATTCAGAGCGTAAGAGGTGGACGCAACACCCTTGTGCATAAAGTTGCTGGTGTTGCCGAGCGACGAACTTCCTAGAAGAACTGAAGTCATCTTGGGTTGTGGGATCAGAGTCTTCCAAGTATTAGGCTCTTGCCTGTTCCGAACTCATAAACAAACAAAATCGTGTCCATTTTTTCGAAGTTTTCCGATCTCATTTTCCCATTCGGTTTCTAGTTCAGGAACTTCTGGGGGATTCTCTGACTAGAAATTTTCATGAGAGGTCTGCAATCTCCACCATATGTTTGAATTTTTTCATTCATGTTGAAAATATTTAATTCTGTTCTTATATCGCCATCCTTATGGAACTGATCTATACTGTTTGAATTACTTTTATTTTTGTGGTAACCCAGCTTTCGCTTCCATAGGACAACAGAGGAAGTGTCATAACGTTATAGAATTTCATGATCGTCTCTTTGTGTACGTTATGGCCCAATGTTCTTTGGGTATCCCTACAAAAATAAACCTACTGGTGGTGAATCGGGTGACTGTACCTGTAGTGTACAGAGCTGGCTGGGTGACCATCGTGCTGCATTCACATACGGCCTCTAATGTCCAAATTGGCATTTTCAGGACAGCTCCTGAATTGATGACGTTAAACGCTTGATGTAATTCGTCACAGTACTTGCGAAGTAGTATATATCAATGATTTCATCTGCAAGGACTCTACACCACACGTTAATGGACCACCACTTGCATATTCTGTGGCTCAGTAATGCATTTTATGATGGTTTACTGTATCATAATTTGTGAACTTGGATTTATCAGAGAACATAACACTTTGTAAGGCGTCCAGAGCGAAATTATTAACGGCTCATTTCGCGGGAAGTAGCTGCGATAGAGACCGTTAATATGAAGTGCCTTTGTCAGTGATAAGTTTTAGATATCAAACTTGTGACAGTGTATTATTCGCCCTCAGAGACGTCTTACACCAGTGACTCGAGCAACTTATCGTAGCCTGATATTCAGATCGTAGTGAACTGCAGCTAAAACACGAAAACTTCCTTATCCTAAACCCCTCTGATCTTCATCCATTACGACCGCGCCTTCTCATACTGCTTTTTTCTCAAAATCGTTGTTCAGCACGTAAGAAAATAATGGAGATTTTCGACCAGGACACCTTACGGCATAAGCCACGGCTGCTTCATTGGCATCGTGTCGGTATTCGCCGAGCGACAGCAACTTCGCCGATATCAGTGGCAGACCGAACCTCGTTTGCTTGTGCCTTACGACATTCCACAATCTGAGCGAACATGACTTTAAACAGCATGCCGACGAAGCTTGCCGTTCCACGACGCCAGTAGCTTAAATCTCGTCCGCAAATCGTTTAGAAAACTTCTTACGCTGTGCTTTCAGGAAGATGGGCAGTCGTTTGAATACCTCACTTAAATGAGCATTCCACCACCGGAGAATCCATGTGAACACAGCTAGTTACATGCAGCATGTTGCATCCTCCAGTAAAACGGGTATAAATCTGATTGAAATTAATTTATACACGATCATTTGAATACAGCATAGGAAAAATAATTTTGTATTTAAAAAAATTAACTCGTTTTTATACCTCTCTGGAAAATTGCAAAATAAATTGTTCATAACTCCGCAGAAAGAGCAACGTTTATTACGTTTATCTGTTTATACAGGGTGTCCGCCGAATGGTCAATGTTTAGGGATATGACACGTCTAATAAACAGTGTATCCATTTTAAATCCCCTTAACAGGAATTGGCACTTCCTCATCTTTGATACTGGGAAACAAATCTCTTCTGTTGCTACATTTTTGCTGTCCATATTGTGGGAGGATGTAGTATGGACCAAAACAAGAAAAAATTGTCGAGTAAACATGGGCTGTAAAATGCGTACCTTACGTGCTTTGAGCACTTCTTCATAAGGATAGACGTGTTTCACTATTTCGGAGTCGCATGCTTTCCATTCTGTGTTCCGTTTCCTGTTCCAGTTACCTTATTACGTAGTCTCAGTGGTAGGTTCCAGCAGCGTGCGCTCCATCGTCAAGCATCTGACCTTACCGCCGTCCGCTTGCTTGTAGTAGCGTAGTCGTGAGAGTAGTGAGCACACCTGCTTGGAAGATAGAGGTAGGCGTCAGTGGTATGAATCACGGCGTGGCTGCGTTCTTGACAGCAGCAGCCAGCAGCTAGCGGCGGACGTCAGCTTCTTCAAAGGAACACTGCCGCAACGCGCTACACCACGAAAGAAATGTGCGAAACTATAAACCTTGCGTTTGCTGCTTGCTCTAGGTTTAGCGAAATGCAGTAACTGTAATACATGGAAAAGTCTACAAGGACTTCATCCAGCAGCTAATCTGAAGTGAATGATGATGACGATGACGACGAGATAATTCCGACATAGTGATTATCATGTTGACATAGTTTTTATTTTTTATATATCATGTTCCGTAGTACAAGACTAAGGAGCAAGTCAGTAACATGAAATTACGACAAAAGAATAATAACTGATAAAATGAAAAGTGTAGGAATTCTATGCGGACGTGAAGGCATAAACTTAAATATAATCAACAACTTAAGACAGGAATTAGCTTAATTTTCTAATTTTTCCGAGAGTTCCTCGACAGAATAGGAGTGAGCCATAAGGAAACTCTTCAGTTTAGACTTGAAAGTGAATGGATTACTGCCAAGATTTTTAATTCTTGTGGCAATTTGCTGATAATGGATGCAGTAGAATACTGCACGCCTTCCTGCACAAGAGTCAAGGAGAAGAATTCCAAATGGGGACTGGATTTCTGTCTAGTATTAACTGAGTGAAAGCTGATACTTCTTGGGAGTAAGCTAATACATAACAACGAACGAAGTTAAAGAAAATATATATTGAGAAGGCAGCGACGGAATTCCCAGACTAGTGAACAGGGATGGACAAGAGGCTCGCCAACGTACACTTGAACCGCCCATTTCTAAGCCAAAAGTACCCTTTTTGAATAAGAAGAGTTAACTAAAAAAAGCATATTTTCTCTTTGATTCTCTGTCAGCGATAAAATACGTCTATAGCTGTGTCATGTCTTACGTAGCGAGTTTGACTGGTGTTGAATTGGTTGCTAATACTAATAACATTTTTGTGCTAGGTAGGCTGTTATTAAATATAAAGCATTTGTTCTGTTATCCTGTTCTCAGGTTCGAATCCTGCCTCGGGCATGGACGTGAGTGATGTCCTTAGGTTAGTTAGGTTAGTTAGGTTTAATTAGTTCTAAGTTCTAGGCGACTGATGACCTCAGAAGTTAAGTCGCATAGCTCAGAGCCATTTTTGAACCTGTTCTCAGAATGTTCAGTATTTAGACTGGTACGACATTTAATATTAGTGGCGTTAAAATGATGTTCTTTGTATCGTTAAATATTGCATATGATGATGGTCAAATGTGCTGCAGCAGGCAAAGTGACAGATCACGAAAGAGTAGCAATGCCACTTTACCTGTTGATAGCGTGCTCGGTACGACTTTTAATGGTGTAAATTGTAATGCTGTTATCAGGTACTAATTCTGGACTGGTTTTCTTGATTCCAGCATGACTTAAAACTGGCTGTGAAGCCGAAATTGCAATAGTGTCCAAAAAGAGAAGAGAATAAGTCAGATGGAGAAAGCGTTATCAGTTAGACGACTCTACATTGCTTGGGCTCCTAATAACAGGAAAAAACACCGACTATAAGAGTTCGGTGGATTTTATGTGCGTCTCGCATTACTCCACGTAGGTGACCGTGAGATTTGGCATAGTTGGCAGTTGCCTGTTTCATCTGTTACCGCGAAGGAAACCCCAGGGACGATGCGGGCCGAATGACAGCTCACGTGGCAGAGTATGACTGACGGTTGCGTGGATCTAACTAGGTCAATGTGAAAAGTGACAAATGTATGTTCTACGCAGAAAAACCGAGCTATGGTGGTACTGCACAGCGTCTACGAGCACCAGAAGGCAGTAGACAGACATCGACGAATGAAGACACCGAACTGGTTTCCATGTGGCCGTGCCTGCCGGAATGACAGCTTGCCCACTCAGAGGAGCTGATCATAACCCAGGAAACGCACTACTCGAGCAGAGGACCGGATGTGGGAGAGTATACGTGTCGTCTTTCTTGTGCTCCTCTTGCCGAGGAGGCTAGGAAGGATCTTCCTGTTCCCTTTCTGGTGCCCCCATGCGAAATCGAAGAATACTATTTCGCTACGCGGCGTAACTACGTCACCACCATCGAAGATGATGATATTCACGTCCGTGAAATTGATGAAGAGACAGTCACCAGTCTGAATTTGACCTGCGGAACATGTTCATACACACTGTTGTCCCTGTGTGACTGACCTCCGATCCAGAAGTGTTGTCGAAGAGTCGAATCAGGTGCGGTTCTAAGGGGGGAGGGAGTCATGGACATCCCCTCCCCTACCGCCAACAACTTCTTACTAAAAGCGTTTTTATTTTTATGTATACTCATTTAAAAAAATTTCAGGTAGGGTTACTTTCGGAGTGTAAATTTAGTTTCCATAATAAGAATTCTAGAAAATTACAAGCTGTGTTAGAATACTTCATAGTCAGGAGGCTAAATGTACGATCCTGCGTCAGGACTGACTGCAGAGAACATTCCGGCCATATAATGGCATCCATAACAGGCTGATCGTACCTACTGTCCACAACAGACCTTACACGATTTTTTAGTCAGCCTGGCTGACGACTTATCGAGAGACAACCATCGACCTGTTGTGACATGGATCGTTATTCATCTGACCAGGCCACACGTTTAGACTGATCCACGTTGTGATATTGGTGATCCTGTGGCCACCGCAATCGTAATTGACGATGCCATTGCGCCAAAATGGCAACAGGTACGTACCGTCTTGTGCGGAATCCAATGTTAAACAACTTGCGATGAACTGTCTAGTCCGAAACACTCGGAACTGCACCATCATTGTCCTGTATCGTCAGATCTGCCACCGGATGTTGCCTATCTTGCTTTACCGAACAGGCAACTCTCCGACCTCCACTTTCTTTGGGCGCCTTAGACAACGCAGTTACCCCATGTGTCTCCAACCGAGCACATATGGGACATTACTGGACGACACAGTCGTCCACAAGCGGCATTATGTCCCTGTACTAACAGATAAAGTGCAGTGGTCAAGGATCATTATCCCACAAACTGACACCGACACCCACACAACACGATCAACTTTCTGACTGTTACACCGGTTACTACAAAAATGGCTCTGAGCACTATGGGACTTAACATCTATGGTCATCAGTCCCCTAGAACTTAGAACTACTTAAACCTAACTAACCTAAGGACATCACACAACACCTAGTCATCACGAGGCAGAGAAAATCCCTGACCCCACCGGGAATCGAACAAACCGGTTACTAATGAGTCAGCATTTCACAATGGCAGTGGCTTACCTTACGCTTACATTAACCAATGATTTTCCAGTGTTAGTCTTATACGTATGTTACGTAGACAAATGTATTCCAGAAATTTCATTATACATTAATTGGGTTTTGGTGACGCGATTTTTTTTTCCGTCAGTGTACAGAAAAGAGTGGATGGTAGACTGCACCTCGTCCAGGAGCATGTAATTTAATTTCCATTCGCCTTCTTGAGTGTAAGAAAAAAAAATGGCTCTGAGCATTATGGGACTTTACTTCTGAGGTCATCAGTCCCCTAGTCTTAGAACTACATAAAGCTAACTAACCTAAAGACATCACACACATCCATGCCGGGGGCAGGATTCGTACCTGCGACCGTAGCGTGTGTGTAAGACAGTGTTCTCTGACATTAATTGTATCCCATAGTTTTTGTACCTTGAATAAACCAGGTCGAATTTCTGTATAGTATGAAACCCCGTTTACGTAGAAGGGGTAATTTTATTTTGAGAGTAATGCCCCCACATCTCTGAAATCCTGGAAACATCAGCTGTCGTTGGCCGTCTTACCTAACCGCCTTCTCTGCCCTTCGCGGCGCTTTCGGCAGCATCTGGAGTGAGAATCAACAGGCTGGCGCTTTTAAGACCCTCCTCGCAGCTCTAATTTGAGGCCAGAAAGATAGCGCCGAGCCCACCGGCTACACGTGTTGTGGGGAACGAACAGAAGGCGGGGGTGGTGGAGGGAGCAGATGTGGCTGGCCTTAGAAGCTGCTCTTATCTCGCACCGGCGCCGTGTTTCGGAGCCGGGCAGTATCGGAACACAACACAACACAGCGCAGGCAGGCGTGGGCGTGCGGCCGGCGGAGCGTAAGTAGAACGGAAGCGAGGGGGCGCGTCCATCGCAGGAGGGCGGCGGCTCCAACACACACACACACACACACACACACACACACACACACACACACGCACACACGTGACACTTCCTTGTGTTTTCCCACAATTAGAGAACAGTGATCTTCACTACACCAAAATGGCATCACGCTCTCTCCGATTTTCTTCATACTTATGGTTGAAAAAATCGCGTCGGAGGATATTTTCCGAACACAATGTCGAGGTAGCTGTGTGCGTCGATAAAAGTTTTGTATCGTAATGTCACTGGTTCGGAACTCGGTAGCACCAATTTTTTCAGATTTCCTTAAAATTCCGTATTTATTAATAAATGGAAGTGTTAATTAACAAATATTGAATCATTATCTTATTTAACCCAGAAATTGCCGGTCGCAGGTTCGAATCTTGCCTCGGGCATGGATGTGTGTGATGTCCTTAGGTTAGTTAGGCGACTGATGACCTTAGAAGTTAAGTCGCATAGTGCTCAGAGCCATTTTTGAACCAGAAATTGCATGAAAATGCTAGTATTCAACAATGAATTGAAACTGAATTCGTCAGATACAGTATAAAGTACGTTTTTATTGCTAGAGTTAACAGTATAACAGAGCTATATAGCTTTTTTTATTTAACAGTCAGGCAGTTTTAAGTTATTTACATACGACCAGTAAATAAGCTAAGAAAATGCTAATTTTAGTAAAGTAATATGAATCGTTAATCGAAATAGAATTGAAAGAAACACAAAAAAATTGTTGTTTGTGAGATTGTGCGCTACGCATTCAGCTACAAGCGACTTTGTTAACGAGATCGAAATTTTTGGTTCTACCAGCCCTCGAAAGTCTAACCTTCAAAGCAGTTCCATGATTTCGTCGTACTGGAAATTAATGTCCGCACAGTCACCATGAATTCATGTGAGTCTAAGCGGACCGATCCATGAGGTCCCTTTGTAAGAAGAAGAAGAAGAAGAAGAAGAAGAAGAGGAGTTACCTCTGCTACTCATTACAGCCGTACACGGCCCCAAAACTGTCATCATTTGCACAAGAACCGATCTCGAAACAAGCCAGATCGCTTATTGTTTAAATAGAATTGCCGGCCGCGGTGGTCTAGCGGTTCTAGGCGCTCAGTGCGGAGCCGCGCGACTGCTACGGTCGCAGGTTCGAATCCTGCCTCGGGCATGGATGTGTGTGATGTCCTTAGGTTAGTTAGGTTTATGTAGTTCTAAGTTCTAGGGGACTGATGACCATAGATGTTAAGTCCCATAGTGCTCAGAGCCATTTGAACCATTTTTTAAATAGAATTTTTGAAGTTGAAAATTAAAAATGTCTTGGTGGCATAAAAACATTTATTACAATGGTGAACGGCTTCAGTCCATTCTGTAACGATGGCAGGCGGTAGTGGTGAACTGAGCAGTTACCACCTGATGAGAGAAGAACGTTAACAACTTTTATGCTAATAAGTTTTTTAACTTAAAAAAAAGTTCCACTGTGATCACTTTTCTTCCAGTGAAGTCTACAAAAATCAATATTTAAACAGAGTTGGCAGTAGTAATGCCATATATTAGTTACCTGTTAATTGCGTGAAGTAACTACTTGTGGCTCCCCTGATGTCACTTCTGAATTTCGTGAGGTCTAATTTTATTTACTTTGCACGGTTGGCTGCTACTTCGTACATGGTGTTGCTGAGTTAATGCTGTCAGCGCTGCTAGATCGACGTGGACATTTTGGTTTTAAGATAGTTTAATGACAACTCGTCCCAAAGTGTGAACACAAATTCACTGTGACTGTTTGAAGATCAATTTTTACAAACAGCCGGTTGCAGCTGTTAGCTGTGTTGTTGTCTAGTTCTTGTACAAGCTGAGTGTATTGAGAACGCTTACTATTGCTTTGTGGATTTTCCCTGCAGGAGGAAACTTCACGGGGCGTGTGAGGCGGCAGTTTAGATTGCGTTTTCCTGCTTCGAGGCGTCCACGTTGTGGGACAGTACGTGATTTAATTCGCAAATTCCAGACGTTCGGTTCATGATACACCACGAACTCGTAGGCCCACAATTTTGACAGAACGGAAGCTTGACGACATTTCGGACGTCATTTTGTAGAGTCCAACAAAATCAGTCAGGAGATTGTCGGAATACGCTAAAATCCCTTGTACTTCAGCACGTAGGCTAAGCCTGTGACCAAAGAACTGGAGATGTATCCGTTAAATTTACTGCTGTGCGACAGTGACATTGTGCGGACCATGCGAAAGGAATAGCTTATTGTGAATGATTGCAGCGATTTGCTATCCGACATGGAGCTGGTGTTTTAGATCGAACCTTTCTCGTTGATGAGGCTTGGTTTCATCCATCTGGGTACATTAATTTCCAAAATTCACGAATTTGCTCATCAAAAAATCTACATGCCTTTAG
Source organism: Schistocerca cancellata (assembly GCF_023864275.1). Lineage (NCBI taxonomy): Eukaryota > Metazoa > Arthropoda > Insecta > Orthoptera > Acrididae > Schistocerca > Schistocerca cancellata. The sequence continues at coordinate 1,121,171,246 of NC_064626.1, forward strand.
AGAAACGCCATTGCACGCAGAGAAAATAGGAGTGTGCTTTACCATAATGCGAGCGCGGATTAAAGGCCCGAACTTTTGCGATACTACCATCACGTCCCATATCTATTATTCCCAGATAATTTATCCATTTATTACCCTGCTGAATGAAAATGAGATCAGTCATACATTTTTCCAACAACACAACGCTACTGCTCATACGGCACGCCAGTCCCTACGACCTTTAGGCGTAATTCGTAGAGAGACAGTGATGACGGAAGGTCTCTGGCCTCTGTGCTCACCGGATCTGTCTACGCCCGACTATTTCCTTTGGGGTGCGGTTAAAATATTTGTGTATGAAAATAACCCGAAAACAATACATGAAATGAAGACAGCGATAATTGGTTATCTCATAGGTAAAGGCGTTCGCAAATAAATGTAAATGTGTTGAACTCAACCTTTAAGAAATAGCCATTACTGTATAGTGAGTACAGTGTATTTATTTGCAATTAACGTGATTAATTAGTTTCCTTGTTTTAGTTGTGATAATGTTGAATCCCGTCTCCCAGCATAAATGCAGCCACTAGCAGTGAACCGCAGCCGCTAACGTGTACAGTGACGTGAACGTGCTGCCCGCCTTACGTGCCCCACAAGGCGAGACACGCGACATCAGCATGGCCATCCTACCACCCTCTACCACTGACAATGCCAAAACTGGAATAACATGCGGACTCCGTAGACACACGGGTTAAGCCCAGGAGGAGGAGGCAGAGGAAGTAGTGTACAAGGAAGTGTGTCACGGGTGGAGTCGCTATAATGTCGTCGCAGTATCAATGAGCAGCGGTGATGAGGTTAACCGGAGTTTGGCCCCTGCTGACTGCCTCAATCACGGCGTCGTCCCATTCACTTGCTCACGGCTTCACAGCACGAAGCGTCTGTCCAACGAATTCCTTACGCGATATCTAAAATCTTCAACAAACATCCCATACCTGTTTAAAAGTAGAGCACAAATTACATTTCGTACATCAAGAAAATAAATCAGTTTATCGTGCCTTACCCTTAGGAGAAAGTCCACCATAAAAAAGCCACAGTCACAACAGTACAAAAATCGTTTTAGAAGTAGAAGAGAACTACTATACAGGGTGATTCAGATGCCCCCTACCCTTGGTTTATTTTTTTTTTTAAAAAAAGAAAGGCGCGCGAGATTTTCAAATAGCTCTAAGCACTATGGGACTTAACATCTGAGGGCATCAGTCACCTAGAGTTGGAACTACTTTAACCTAACTAAACTAAGGACATCACACACATCCATGTCCGAGACAGGATTCGAACCTACGACCGAAGCAGCAGCGCGGTTCCGGTCTGAAGCGTCTAGAACCGCTCGGCCACAGCGGCCGGCTAGATTTTCATATTGTATCGCTCGCTACGCGCAAACAATTAGTCCTACAGAAAAAAAATAACAGAACGTTTTTATAGAAAATTTAATGTAGATTAATTTTGTGCTGATTTTAAAGTTATTCAACGAAAGCGCATCTGAAGGTCACTTTTGTACATTTTTCTTGAATTACGGTCTTTAGTGAAACCGAAAAGATCCTTCTTATTTTTTCTGTTGAGCTAATAGTTTGTTTATAGTGACAAAACGTACAGCGTCGATATTCGTAGTCTTCCGCTATCGATACCTCTGACTTCGGTCATCTTTAGTGGGACTAGTGTTGTGTGTGTGTGTGTGTGTGTGTGTGTGTGTGTGTGTGTGTGTGTGTGTGTTATATCTTTCCTGAATACTCAAAGAACCGAGGTATTAAATATGCCTGTACATCGCCTTTCCGTTGCAGTTTGTGCATTGAAAATGGCAGGGTATACTCCCGCCGAAATGTCGGCGGTCGCTGTAAGTATTACCTGGCTGAATTCCCGTAAGTTTGAAAATTGTATACGTCAACTAATTTATCATCGGTTAGTTAAAAACGTTCGGATGGCATTCGAATTGCCAGGACCAGATGCGATTGCTAACCATTGGGATTTTTTTATGTTTCATCTTGTAACCATCCAATTTAGGTCGTTCTGGCAATTCGAACGCCATCCGGTGACACTGTTTTTAACGAACCCCTGTTAAATTATTTATATCTATGCAGCTAAGGATGTGGTTAAATCATCGCGAAACCGGTTGTGAATGATCTTGTAATACAGGAACTACTAACAGCTAATGCGTCTACCAAAAATATTTTGGAGAACATTTTAATAGTTCTTTAAACTTTGTAAAAATAGTTAACCTACAAATAGTTCCTTATCTGTGCAAGCAGTCTCGTGTCTTTGCTGTCAAGGTATTGGGCATGTGGGATTGCTGAGAAGGCTGCTGGGTGTAGCACGGCGTGGGAGCTGGTGGCCAATGATCGCCTGAGGAACTCGGGTTGGAAACGCCAGCAGTTACTGCGATGGATCATTAGGTTTTGCTAGTAGTTTGTGATCTTCAGGCATCGCAGTATTACAGAAACGATACGGCTGTAAGTACACATGAATAACCGTGACGCACACATCGTATTTCAGCAACTAGTTGGTTACACTCACATTAGCATCGCAGTCTGTAAAAATCATGAAGCCAGAAGTGACCATTTTGTGTCGAATTAATTGATATAAGACCAAATCTGCTTTAAAAACGTTAATCCTCGTTAACAGCATTTGTGAACAAGCGAAAACTGAGATAATACGATATATATAATTAATTCCTGTTTCATTATGGATGGCAAAACTGGTAAAACGACCCTTTTTTTACGAAATGTAGGTACGTAATATTCCATTTTAATTATGTTGAACGAACTAAGTGAGAAAGGGTTGTAGCCTTTCCCCGATGTTATTCAATCTTTATATTGAGCAAGCAGTAAAGGAAACAAAAGAAAAATTCAGAGTAGGAATTTAAATCCATGGGGAAGAAACTAAAACTTTGAGGTTCGCCGATGACATTGTAATTCTGTCAGAGACAGCAAAGGACCTGGAAGAGCAGTTGAACTGAATGGACAGTGTCTTGAACGGAGGATATAAGATGAACATCAACAAAAGCAAAACGAGGATAATGGAATGTAGTCGAATTAAGTCGGGTGATGATAAGGGAATTAGATTAAGAAATGAGACACTTAAAGTAGTAAAGGAGTTTGCTATTTGGGGAGCAAAATAACTGATGGTGGTCGAAGTAGAGAGGATATTAAATGTAGACTGGCAATGGCAAGGAAAGCGTTTCTGAAGAAGAGAAATTTTTTAACATCGAGAATAGATTCAATTGTCAGGAAGTCGTTTCGGAAAGTATTTGTATGGAGTGTAGCCCTGTATGGAAGTGAAACATGGACGATAAATAGTTTGGACAAGAAGAGAATAGGAGCTTTCGAAATGTGGTGCTACAGAAGAATGCTGAAGATTAGATGGGTAGATCACGTAAATAATGAGGAGGTATTGAATAGGATTGGGGAGAAGAGGAGTTTGTGGCACAATATGACTAGAAGAAGGGATTGGTTGGTAGGACATGTTCTGAGGCGTCACAAATTTGGTACTGGAGGGCAGCGTGGAAGGTAAAAATCGTAGAGGGAGACCAAGAGATGAATTCACTAAACAGATTTAGAAGGATGTAGGTTGCAGTAGGTACTGGGAGATGAAGAAGCTTGCACATGGTAGGGTAGCATGGAGAGCTGCATCAAACCAGTCTCTGGACGACATAATATGTAACTCGACCGATCGCCAATGCCGGCATTCCAAGACGGATTTTCGGCGTGTCGCGAGCAGTTTTTCCCATTTAATGTATTCTTTCTTGTGGCAGGGTAAGCGATGCTACTCTTTCCCCAAACGGCGCTGCTCTGTTCTCTCATATTCTGTGGGAGAACCTCTGTTAGAGTTGACAGCAACGTTCCAGAAGATGTTAGAATCATAGCCTGTGCCACAAATCCGTGCTTGGAGAAAAGATTTTTGCCGTGCCTTGTACCTGGTCCACGAAAGTAGTAGATTTTTGTCGTCGCCTTATTCATTACATAGGTTGCATAATAGAAATTCCTCTAGTCTTCGTCGGAACAGGTGGGTTGGAAATTTGTCTTGATTTGAGTGCACGCGCGTTACCGTTTCACGAACCGTCTGAGTCTACCGCAATTAGTAAACCATTTCGAATGCAGCCGGCTTTTGATTAAGCTCAGCTTTCCTTGTAAGAATTTCGCATCAGGTCATTGCTCGTTTAAGTAATCTGTTCGCTGTTCATCAGGATAGATGCCACAGTGCCCACAAAAAACCTCGTTGCATTTCCTGCCGGCTTATTTGCAGTAACTCCTTAATAATGTCTACACTTAAAGGAGAGACACTTTAGTTCCATTTCGGTTCGCTGAAACTTCTCAGTATACCGTTGCTGTCGATCGCTGTCGCCGTACTGCAGCGTCTGCCAGAGTTGACTAGTACGGCTGTGACGTAGCGTCTGCCCTGCTGTGAGAGCAGCCCTCTTGCCGCGTTAGGAATTCCGGTCGTGACCGCTGGTCGGGACTTTCTCCTGTGACGTCACCGTTACCCTATTCTTTCCACTAGCGTCGGTCACTGGGATAGGAAACGGAGCCAGGGTTAACCAATAAGATAAGAAGCTAGGTAAAATGCCGTCTTGCCAGTTTAATGGTAGCTATGTTTTCTTGCGAGGCGAGCGCGATTATTGCTGAAACAGCTCGTAGATTCAGCGCCCCAAAATGCTTGATAGCAGCAGCATTAAGAAAGACACATCTAATCCATATAAACTTAATATTACAGAATCAGTAAGCAATCAGGGTTACTGAAGAGTAAATAGTCTCTTTCTTTGCGAATCAGTGTGCTGTAGAGGTTCTACGTGCTGAGGTGAGCATCTCTAAAACTCGTGGTGTGAAATGAGAAAAGACCTGGACATGTTAATGGATATCATTGGTCCCTGTATAACACACCGGGGTGACCGACGTGTATTTAAATAGTGTAACTGTCCGTGTTATCTCGTTATGATTCACTGAGTCAACTTAGGGGTATAGGTCGAGAGTGATTAATTCCACGTGTAGGATTCTGGCGTGGAAAGAATGAAATTAAATGTATTGTATAACTAAACATCAATGACACAGGACACGGAAGCTAAGACAACAGCCATCGGCGTCTTTCATTCATCACCGTCCAACCACTCAATTGTTCTGTTCAGATAGTCGAAATATAGGTATATTGGAACAATTGTGTTCATATGTAATGTCTGAATGCATTGACCTTCACTCCCAAATGCAATGAATACAAAGAATAATGAAAAAACAGTTATTTATAGAGGCTCCCTTTACATAGCGTTGTCAACTTTTTAAAGTCAAAAAGCCGAGATATTTCAAACAAAATATATTAAATATGCTGTTTTAACTAACGTTCATCAGTTTCTATCCTCACACCAAAAATACCGTACTTGAAACTTTAAATATTTAAAAAGTTAACAGTGTTTACCGTATACATTGGTACAATGATGTACTTGTTATAGGATATAGTGGCCTTTAAACGTTTATTCTCATGTACAACATGCTTACAGAACTGCGATCAGATTATGTTATAGTTTATTTTAGCAAGTAGTTCATTTTTCACAGATTTCGTCTTAACTTTGCTTCGGTTATCAGTTCAGAATTATTTATCAGCGAAAACACTCGTTCTACGTGCGCGTTGCTCACAGGAATAGAAAACACAAATTTCACTATCCTAAAAAAAAGTCTGGGGGCTGCACCCATTTTGGGTCTGTTCCTAAATCTGAAGTTTTAAAAGTTTACACAGTTCCAAATAAGTTGGTACTCGAGGGTGTATCATGATATTCATGTAGGGACAGGGGACAATCGCTACAAAATCGGGATAGGTGGCGACCTCACCTTTACAACCGGACACTGACGTATAGGTTCAGGAAAAACTAACGTGCCAGGCGTGTCAGATGGGCGACTCCTCGTCGGTGGTGATGTTTGATGTAGTAAAAAAATAGTTTACACAGTATTATGGTGGACCGAGTAAATGTAATTGAATGCTGCACTACACTTCAAAGTGACACAAATACACAACACTATTTTTCAGCATAGTCATCAGGTCTCAGTAAACAACGTTCGGAACATTCTACCAATCATTCAGTTCCTCGACGACAGAAATCCTCTCCTTGTTCATGGAGCCATTCGAGAACTGATGTGTGAACATTCTCGTCGTTTCAGCTTGTCGAAAAGATGGAAATCGCCTGGTGAAGTGAAGGTGTGGAGTTGCTGATCAGCATCACCCACGCCTGTCCGGTCTTCGCCAGATGATTGCCATTCTTTCACTTTGTTCATGTGCCGCCAGAATTTTACGGCGAATCTGTCTGCAATTTAGACGTTTTCTTCCACAGGAATCGAACAGTCGCGCGTACTTAAAGTATGGAGTGCGTTACCAGTCGCCGCATCTTTTCACTCGTGTACTGTGAATATCCTTACCGGAGCAGAACTGAGCCTGCAGGAAACATGGAATATGTACTATCTGACAATGCGCTACTCCTGTTAAGCAGTTGTAGCGCAATAAGACATACATAACGACTTCTTGGAAATTCCCTCGTAGTAGTAGTAGTAGTAGTAGTAATGATGATGATAATAATAATAATAATAATAATAATAATAATAATAATAGGAGTAACGACTAGCCGTCCTTGCAGATTGGCTGTTCATTTCTGTGGTGCCCAGCCTGACATCCTTAGTTATTGTCTAATTTTAAGCTTAATTTTTTATAACTCTTCTTAACCAAGGCTTTTATGGAAATGGAACGCATTTAAATTTAGAATAATGAGGTTTTTGACTTACTAGTTTTAATGTTGTCATACTCATTTTTTCGCCAGTTTCAAGGGTAACTGCTTTTGTCTAAACATGGGGGGGGGGGGGGGGAAATTGAGAAGACTGTGTTGTGTTCCACTGGCGTGGGAGCTAAACTCGTTCGTTTCCTACACTTTGCACTGCGAGCTGCAAGTAGAAATGGTGTAATGATGGACCGTGTTACAAAGTGGACTAATGTAACTGAAGGTGCAGTCTCATGTTCGACCAGTGTGCGGATGACGATTCTACTTTAGGTGTAGCATATTTTGGTAATGCGCTACGCCAGCAGAACACCTAGAGGCGCCTTTCCCTGGCCGCTGGCCTCTGGATGCCAGGATGGACCGCGTCCTTGCTGCTATAGCGGGTGCACTCTGTGGGCGCGCGCACACACACACACACACACACACACACACACACACACACACACACGCAAGACGCATTCCGCGCCGTCCAGTGACCAGCCGTGCTTTTAGCTGCGATATGGCGCCGAAATAGCTCCCCCAAAGCAACGCGTCAGGGTTGAGATGCCTGCAAGTGAACGATCCACCGAGACGGCGCTCTACTCTACTAACATACCGCGGGAGCACTACTCGCATCGCGGTCCGGACATACATAGTTAGATTTTCAGTGATTTCTCGAAGTCGCATGAGGCGCATGTGGAATTGGTTTTCCGATCCTACTTCATCTTCATATCACAGAGTCCTTCGCCTTTCCTACTTATTCAACTACGTTTTTTGTATAGATATCCCTCTCACCTGGTGATCCGCTGAAATGCGTGCTGCTAAAAACCAATTTAGGCATTTGGTTTGTTTACCTGAGCGCCGAGAAGAACCGCCAGGGCTGTTGTGGCAGTTTTTCTGGGGCCTCTTTTTTTTTGCGATGAGGCGTAACAGTCGGCTTATTGCTCGTTCTGAGAAAACAGTTGCACAGGCATCCACATCTACGTTATCCATATAAGTAATTTGCAAACCATTGTGAAGTGCATCACAGAGGGTGCTTGCCACTGTACAAGTTATTTTTCTACTTGGGTTGCTTCCACTGCCATTTTCGTATGCAGCACTTGAAGAATGAGTGCTCAAACGCTTGTATGCACGCTATAATTCTACTAATCTTGTGCCGGCCGGTGTGGCCGCGCGGTTCTAGGCGCTACAGTCTGGAGCCCGCTACGGTCGCAGGTTCGAATCCTGCCTCGGGTATGGATGTTTGTGATGTCCTTAGGTTAGTTAGGTTAGTTAGGTTTAAGTAGTTCTAAGTTCTAGGGGACTTATGACCTCAGAAGTTGAGTCCCATAGTGCTCAGAGCCATTTGAACCATTACTAATCTTGTGTTCTAGATACTTCCGGAAGCGATATGTGGGGCGCTGCAGTATATTCGTATACTCACATAATACTGGTTCTTGAAACTCTGTAAGTAGGCTATCGCAGGGTAGCTGATTCCATGTGACGCTCCTGATGGTCCTATCTGGTATGCATCCAGCATTTGTTATGGATCCCACACATTACAACAATGTTCTAGGATATGTTGCGGGAGATTTTGTAATCATTTTCTATTACAAAATAATTGCATGTTCTGATTATTCTCCAAGTGAACTTTCGCCACTTGTTTCACATATTTCATATACCTCCAAATTGTTACATCCAGGTAGTACCAAACTCAGTGTTATTTAGTATTTGCCGGACTGGTTTGTTCCAATCATTCTATTTGTGCGAAGTAGTACCATGTTGTAGCTAGACGCCTTCAACGCCTGCAAATAAGAATCGTCACTTTCCGACATCGGAGTGTTTCGCAGCGTCTTGCCTGAATACAGTCTTCCCGCACTTCAAGCACCGTCATATCGAATAAAAGGAACAGAAGAACGTAGTTTTTCTCCTGAAGACGATGGCGGCTGTGGCTGTAGGAAGCTCCAAAATTTTATTCGAAATGAAGCGGTTTCAAATCCGAAATTGGGTTTAGTATTGGACTGTGCTTTACTTCAACCTGTGTTCCTTTCTGCTGTTTTAAAGTATACGAGTTATTTCTCACCGCAGTCGATAGTTTTAAGTAGCAAATAAAATGGAGTATCTTGTTGAAAACCAATTTCAGATGACATCAATTTATGGTGAATCAGGAAGAAACGTTATTGCTAGCTCATGGTCTAACTGTTAGCGTCGTTGGCTATAGGCTGCAGAGGTTCGAGTCCCGGCCGCTCGGAGTTTTTCTTCGTTCGGGGGACTGGCTGTTTGTGTTGTCCTAACATTTCATCTCTTCATCACAAAAACGCGCTAGTGAAGCGAAGTGGCCTCAAACAGACAGCAACACGCTTTCTGCTCTGCGTTTGACGTTGAGAATACAGTCTCACTATTCGTATTACCACGTTGCGAAAGAGTTTAACAGTAAAGAGAACGCACAGGGAAGGCTAGTAATAATACTGCTGTAAGTTGAGACTAAATGTCTTCTAATCTGTACTGTTCCAGGTCATGTACAAAGTGAGTTTTTATAAATTATATAGGAAAAGTAAGATAAAAAGGAGTGATTGAAGGACAGAGTTGATCACGCCTTTTCTCATAGATGAACACGCAGAAAAAATTACGAAAAAATTACGCGTACTCTTTTTAAAAAACTCGAGTAGCCCTTTGATCCACCGGAAAGCACAACTATTTAATAAAAACTGGATAGTTTCATCTCTGGTCCCCCGTTATTCACGCGATTTTGGTATTTTTTTTGTAGTTCTCGACATATTTGGTATTTCTACGTAAATAAATCACACTTTGTACCAGTAGCGTAATATCAGACGATCAGTTGCGTGGGAGGAAGCGCCGTTTCGAAAATTCGCTTCAGAGTGATCTCACTTTCGAAACAGCTACGGGAAAAATAAAAGACTGCGTCTGTAGCGTAGTACCGGACGACACCGAAGGGAGTGCTAAATAGCGTTCCATCTCTTTGGGTTTGACTGCGGAAAATAAATTGACAGTAACAGGCGACAACGAATCACTAAAAAAATTATAAATCGGTTGAACTGCCTTGTTCTGTTATTTATAAGTATATTTACCGTTCATAAACTTTTTCAATGCCCATTTCCTGTCGTTTCAACTCTGGTTCATAAAGAACAATTTGGTCATTACAAGGTTTGCAGTTTGTTTTCCACTATTGGGTCAGGTACTGCACATGTCGTTTACCCTGTAGAAGTAATGTGGATAAAATAACACTTTTGAGGATGGGCTTTTGCATTTGTAGAGCGCTAAACCATCCGGCAGTGATCTCCAACAATGCAGACAGCACGAGAGACATTTTGTTGCGGCGGCACAAAAACAAGATTCCATAGAAGCCAGTCAGGAGGTCATTTATATTTTTAAATAATGATGCATATCTTGCATTGTATGCGTCATGTTATAGAATCATAACAAATCGAATATGGCTTATTTTTACACTATTAGGCATAAAATTTACGAAATAATTCATGTTGAACTTCTTAAACCTCGGAGGAAAAATAATTTGTTTCCAGTTTTTGTAATACTCATACTAAAGAAAACTGTGAACCATTTTTTTAGAAGTTAACTGAAATGGCCGGCCGTTGTGGCCGCGCGGTTCTAGGTGCTTCAATCCGGAACCGCGGTGCTGCTACGGTCGCAAGTTCTAATCCTGCCTCGGGCATGGATGTGTGTGATGCCCTTAGGTTAGTTAGGTTTAAGTAGTTCTACGTTCTAGGGGACTGATGACCTCAGATGTTGAGTCCCATAGTGCTCAGAGCCATTTTTGGCAACTGAAATGTGAAATATCTCTGTGTACGCACGTTAGTGTATGTTTCAAACAGAATGTGGTGTGAGATTGTTAATTATAACAAACTAAATACCCATATTGGTGTTACGGTACCAATGAGGTATAAGCTTTCAGACAAAACGTTGCTACGTGAGAGTCACAAAAGTGTGTTTCTGTCCTTCTGAGATGTACTCTGAAACCTTGTCAGGCAGGATAGTTGCAAAAATGGTCCAGGTGCACCTCATTATTCTCTCTTGTTTCTAGCGATCTCCTCTGAGCAAAAAGTTCCTTACATCAATAAGGGTTTGTAGACGGTAAGGTGCGCGAAAGTACTCCGCCGAGGCACCGATATTCTTTTGTCTTGTCCCTCCCGGAAACAGAGTACGTCACCGTAATTCAAGTTAAACGAGGAAGACGCGTTACTTCACGCGGATGTAATTAGAACCCCTCATTTTCTCACGGTTACGAAACGCCCTGTGTTACAGAACATGCCACGATTATGCAGCGAATTTTAATCTTTCTTTACTGCATAACCGCCTGTAATTGTTACCACGAACAGTGCAATCCTTTCTTGTCGTCATCACTTGATTGAATTCGACTATATTACTCAATTTTACTTCATTGTCTTCATGTTACATATTTATTTTCAAGAGACTATCCATCTTGTTTAACTAATTTTTCGTGACATTTTTATGTCTGACGAAATTAGAACGTTGTCAACAAAGGTAAAATTTGTGTTCTGTATCTATAAGCTTTAATTACTTTTCCTAATTTATTCTTAATTTCCTGTGATGGATGAATAATATGGGGGATAGAGTAAAAATGTCTTTCGCTGTCTTCCCAACCACTGCTTCCCTTGCATATCCTTCTACTCTTATAACTGAAGTCTGGTACAAGTTGTAAATAACCTTTCGCTCCCTGTCTTTAGAATTCCAAAGCCCGAGTTCCAGTCAGAATTGTACGAAGCTCTCTCTAAGTCTACCAATGCTATAAACGTTGGTACACTTTTCTTTAACCAAACTTCTATGGTAAGTTGTAGTGTCTGTATTACCTGGCGAGTCTGTGTTTCTTCGGAACCCAGACTGATCTTGCCCGGTTTCTGTTTCTACATTTCTCCTTCTTTCTGTAAATAATTCGTGTCAATATTTTGCAAATACGACTGTCTCAACTGATGATTCGGCGTTGTTCATAACTGTTCTCGAAAGGTCTCTTTAATTTTCCTATTAGAGGAATATATGTTTCCCCTAGTTATGTAAGCTTCTACAGCATTGGATTTGCCCTCTAGGAATTTCTGTTCAGCTGTTCAGCTGTTTAGTACGTTGTTTAAACGTCTGTATTGCCTTCCGCCTTCATTTGCTGCGTTTCATACTTTCGCCTTTCGTCAGTTAAATATTACCAAACGCTTTTTTCTCGGTATACCTTAGTACTGGCCGCCAAAATAATTTTCTGTTTATCCCTTGGTGGCGCTTTTTGGGAGAACAACATCGTCAAATTAGTAGTACGAAGCATACAATAAAAGGCAAGACATTAAAAGGCAGAAATCGCAACAACTCTCTAAAGCTGTGAAAAGTGCCTGCTAAAATCAACACAAAGTATCTTGTAACTTCTCACTCCATTCCGTAAACAAGAATTTTGCCAATAGTTTGAGCTAGTAACGCTAAAACCGACGGCATCATGCATGGCAGTTGTTAATAAAGGAATCGGCAGCAAGAACGCTGCGACATTCAAAAGCTGCTGGAATTTTAACAAAGGATGTGGCACGAATCAAAATGACTGAGTACATACATATTAACCAAAACGTTTAAATAAATATTACTGGGAAATGAAAATCACAAGAACCTGAACAAATTTAGGAATTAAAACCGTGGGCGGGGACACTTAAACCGACTAGAAGGAGCCACTGCCAAGTAATGGCATCGTAGCAGGAAACACTTCTAACATAGAGATCTGTCATTAAGTTACACTATAAAAATTGTCGACAATTGCAGTTACAAATTTATACGCGACAATTGCAATTACAAATTTATACGGAAAACACTGTTGAAATTGAACCAAGGAGTACAGTGCGTCTGGCACTGTCAAACTGTCAGAGCACTGGTGGTGTTTTCGAAATGGAGTGGCAAGCGACAAGATGCTTTGTGTTGATGTTGGCAGATATGTTCCTCATTTTGACTGCGTTGTTGCAATGAATGTCTTTTAATGTCTTCTCTCATGCATCTGTTGATGGGGCTCTGCCTAAACGCGTCATCAGGCGATAAATAAAAAATTGCTTCTTATCCATACTTTCCAGCTTCAAATGTGAATGTATTCAATACAGTGGAAGTTTGAATTAAAAAACGCCTTCAGTCACCACTTTTCGTGTTTTATTAGGTATACGATGCGTTTCAGACCCTGTGGGTTGGTCATCAGGTGTAATTTGTCTTAATACAAGCTTTATTTTTTACTATTGAATGAGATCAAATGCAAAAATGCATTTCACTTTCGGGTCGTGAGGCGGGGGCAGAAATGCATTTCATCTCATTTAAGAGCTAAAAGAAACAAATTACACCTGATGATGGACCCACAGGGTCTGAAACGCATCTTATACTTAATAAAACACGAAAAGTTGTGACTGAAGGCGTTTCCTAATTCATACTTTCAGTGTAAAAAGACATGTGCTTTACAATTTAGAGCCGAAGATGGTCGTAGATGTCGTAAGAGGCTGCTTGTCTAAAGTGATGTCTCTCATGAGGTATACGATACCAATGACGTGAGGAAATTTTGGTAGTGTTGTATCCGCTACAGCTTTGTTTCGTCGTGCTCGTTCCTCCTGCATGGGAGGGAATTCCTTGCGGCTGCCTAGTGGATGAGCGTGGCTCTATAGTCTGTGCCGCCCCCGCCTCACGACCCATTGTGTGGCCGGCTGCACGGCGCCACGCCCATCGCACGCGTGCCTCGCCGCCTGTCTCACGTTATCCCCACAAGCGTGGCCGCTGGAATACCCTGCTAGCGCCGCTCATTGACACGGCACGCCCGGATTCTAAAGGTATCACGGCGGTGCCGTGTGCCCCTCAAAAAACTGCAAATCCGTTGCGGGTAATGCGCACTTTCGTTCTCTGAAAGAGTGAGCACGGTTCAGTGAACCAGTCTGAATGGAGCGTACACCATTGACGTTGATTGCAGTTGCCGGCAGGTGTGATCACAGGATTATTGAAACGAAAGCTCTCTCATTGGGCACGGAGAACTCTTGCTGCTGCGCCCGTGTGAAGAAATATTCTTGATGTTCATTGACAGAGTATGTCAACTTTCGGTTAAAACTCAATCTTTGAAAGATATTGTTCATCTAAATTGTTAGGACCGGGCGAGGTGGCGCAATGGTTAGCACACTGGACTCGCATTCGCGAGGACGACGGTTCAGATACGCGTCCGGAAATCCTGATTAGGTTTTCCATGATTTCCCTGAAATCACTTCAATTAAATGCCGGGATGGCTCCTTTGAAAGGGCACGTCCGACTTCCTTCTCCATTGTTCCCTAATCCGATGGGATCGATGAGCTTGGTGTTTGGTCCCCTCACCCCCCAGCCAACGAACCTCGTTAGGAGCTGTGTCTACCTCGAGCAAGACGACCACTCCACTACTGCCTGAGAGAGACTTCCCTCACTCAACCACCTCTTGGCGATCAAGATGGTGAATACTGTCCAGAGCTGGAGTTTTAACTGAGACTCTATACGGTTTGAACTGGGAGACTATTTCAGACACAGACCATCGTGATTGTACAGCCTGATCTTAATGGCAAAGATTACGAGGAGCACCATGATGATGATGATGATGATGATGATGATGATGATGGCTCAAAGCACTATGGAACTTAACATCTGAAGTCATCAGTTCCCTAGACTTAGAACTACTTAAACCTAACTAACCTAAGGACATCACACACATCCTAATCCGAGGCAGGATTTCAACCTGCGACCGTATCAGCCGCGTGGATCCGGACTGAAGCCCCGAAACCGCTCGACCACAGCGTCCGGCGATGATGATGATGATGATGAATGTTGTTCACCCTTTAAAACGAAAAATCGTCGCCAATTTCACAAGATTACTTCTACGATGAATGAAGCACACTTTAACTTAAGCAACGGTACTCCGAAGATTATTCGGAAAGTAAGGTCCGATCGGTCGCAAAATGGAAACCAAAGTAAAATCAAAAATAGTTTAGTCGCAACAGTTAGTTACAGCTTCGAGTTACTTCTCCACATAGTCACCACTTCGACGGTTGTCGCAACCTTGTACCAATTTCCAGACAACCGTCTATGCTTTCCGCCACTTCCATACACGGGTATGCAGCTTATGGTGTTGTCGTAGCCAGCGGTTTATGTGAGCAGAGATGAGAATTAGAGGGAGGCAAGTCCGGGCTGTATGGTGGGGGGTCAAGCACTTCCCATCGAAAACGCTGCAGATTGTCCTCATGCCCCTGCAGTGTGCGGCCGAGAATTGTCATGAAAAAGGAAATGCGTGACAGCTACGTTATCTGTGGCTGCATGAAATCAGGGGATATTTCTCAGCAGGCACTCATACTTGAGACACCACTTTCTAGGCATTTAACGTGTTCATTGAGAGTCCAGAAATGAAAAAAAAGGACGTGACGCGATCGCGACGGGAATACTAGAGAAACTGCCCAACACATCTGTTCAAAGCTTCATCTGATTTTCTCTGTGGCTTCCATTTCGCAGCCGATCGGATCTTGCTTTCAGAATAACTGCCGTACAACTTTGCCTAGCCTCCAGTTGTAAGTTTTCTATTCATATAGTTCGCGGTAGGGGTCTACCTGAAGTTTTAAATCGCTCGCTCGTTATCCATTGTACGTTGAGAAACAAAAGCCGTTTTGCGTTCTCCGCTTCAGCAGGTGAAATTCCCTTTTCGTCGAGAGTACGGCTCCGTAGTTCGTGCCCGTAGCTCAGTTGTTGGCGTGTCGCGCTGCTATACGCAGGATCCCGGTTTGATTCCTGTTTCTACCAGGGATTTTTCTTCGGTAAGAGGAATGTAACGCCGTGTGATGCCAATTTTTTATTTGAATAATGTATAATTTTTACGTAAAATTTGCCAGTCTTTCCAGATTTTAAATATTTGTGTTCCCATTTTTTTTTAAAGATTACTTTAATTCCATATTATCTTGACCATCACGATTATCACTGCCATTATCAGCAATGTTTACCCTCCTTGCCACCTACACCTGTTATCTAAAACATTTTGCTGTATCTGTTATCCATCTCGATTTATTCCCCATTATGGATGAAAACGGTCCACTCTGTACGTTAAATTTTTACGTCACTAGATGGGTGCTCAATGATTTTAATGGCTGAATATCTCACTTCTGTCTGTACCAAACTAATGCCGAGTAATGATTAGCATACGTCATTTCTTTTTCTAGTATTATATTTAGAATTTGCCCCTGACGGTGACTGTTGACAGCAAACTTCGTTATAGAATAAAGATACTTTGAAGTTGTTGCCAGTATGGCCAACTGTTTAAAAGAGGAATAGAGCGGAAAGGAAGATTTGCATTGCCTGAAGGATGGACCCGAACACGCAAGGCGAAGTGTATCTGTAATCAAGTGAAGTAAATTCGCACACAGTTATTTGATTAAAATAATACACATTTTGTTGTAACAGACGTTAAATTAAATTTTACGCTTAAATAAATACATTAAAATTTTTACATATATGATAATCCAAGCTGACAGTTGTAACGGATGTGTTCAAACTGTGGTTGGTTACATGTTTTTGAAACTAAAGCCTAAATACATAAATGAAATTATTTAAAGAGTTGTCTACGAGAGGATCTATAGCGGACAGCACACGTCCTTATTACACGTCTCTGTGCAACAAAAACTTTCTACTTCATTGAAGTGTTGTCCCGAAATATGATATCGTAAGTGATTAGTGGATGAAATCTGGCGTAGTAAAATGTTGACACTTTCATCTAAAAATTTGACGTATTTGCTGTAACACAAAAGTTGCTTCGGGCCTGGTGGACTAGCGTTAAAGCGCGTGTCTGTAAACCGAGAAGTTGCGGGATCGAATCTCGGACGGACCACGGATTTCTCAGTCTTCGTGTTGAACCTAGACTTAACCTCTCAGTGATGAGAAGAGTCGCCAGAAACCTTTCCCCTGTTAGATAATTGGGTTAGATTAGGGACGCACAAGTCGCCGAAATGACGTCCAAGTAGAAAGACGTGCACCAGGCCATTGGATCACACGAAATTATTTACGCGTAAGTTGCAGACTCTTTAAAATCTTTCCAACATGTGGGTTCCAATTTAGGTACTAATTAATATAATCACTTAAGAATTTCAAATGTACTGTTTCATTTATTGACTCTTGCGTTATTTCCAGTGGTGTGCTCCGGCATACAGTGATAGGGACACTGGCAAACTTGGAACGTGAGGACTGCTGCGCTGGAAGCTGGCCCTACAGCCATTTCCCTAATCAGCCAGGAATTACCTGGCCGTAAATATTTGACGAGTGGAGTGGAGAAGAGAGGAGTTTCAGAGCTGTGGCGGGCACAGTCAGGCAACGCACATTAGCCAGCGGGGGAGGGAATTATTTACGCTGTCCAGAGTGTGTGGGGCCAGCCGCTGTGTAGCGGGAAGGGGGGGGGGGGGGGGGGATGCATGGCAGCCAGCAGTCCAGGGCGAAGCCAAGCGCCGGTCGATAGCCGAGCAGCAGCGGCAGAGTTCCAGGCCTTAGGCGACTCATTCTGCAACTGCATATGTGCTCCGCAAGCCACTGTACAGTGCATGGTTAAGGTTAAACAGTACTAATATCATCAGTTTTCTGTCTTCTTCAATTCGCATATTGAACGAGGGAGGAATGACTGTCTGCATGCTTTTAAATGCACAGTGACCTCTCCTACCGTACGCAGCTACTATCGGAAGCTCTCCGGGCTAAAAATTAGTCAACTCAGTGCGGACTCACAGATGAATCGTTAAGCCTTCACAGATTCTGCAGTGCAGTCCCTCCACGTTAGCATAAGGCTGTAGGTAGCGATCAGTGAGACATTTGTATTTCAGGCGGACATTATATGTAAAGAAGGGTGTATGTGAGGACCTGACAGTGGCAAAATGGGCAAACGTGTTTGGCAGTGTCTCGGCCATACGGTGCTTGAACTTGCTGGATTTGTTCGTGTTTCGTGGCGGACTGATCAACGTATCTGTAAGCAGTGGCGTACCACACGTGCCAACGAAACACGCTGTCGGAATCGTGGTCAGAAAAAGATACTGAATGAGAGGGGCTGGAGACGCGTTTCACGGCTTGTGAATCAGAATCGCTTCCAAATGTAGTACGAATTACTGCAGGCCGTGAATGAAGGTCCGTCCCAACCTGTTGACGAGAGAACATTGCGAAGGGAACTCTGCATGCAATAAACATTTGAAGCCGATCACCTGGCAATAGGTCATTGCTTCCGCCGGCACATAATGACAACAGCAGCAAAGTTCATTGGGCTGGAAGAGTATGTGATCTGAGCACTTCCCTGTCGTGTTACATCTCGACTGGCCTGCAAAATCACCTGGCGTGTACCCTTAGAAAACCTGTGGGACATGGTGGAACAGCGGGTAAGATGCCGACATTAGCATGCCCGCAATTTGGTCGAATTGAACGATCAAATCCACAGCGGGTGTCACAATCGGGATGCGACTTACCCGCACAACCTCGTGGACTTGCTTCTTAAGGTAATCGAGGCGGTTAACAACTCCAGGGACGAATTAGGCGTTATTAAATGATGCTTGTAACTATTTGTCTTGGGGTGACTCATTTTTTGTCAGGTGTGTACCTCGCGTAGAGATCATAAGAATATTTTTCGCAAAGTATTCCCCGAATACGGGGTCTCCCAGTAGGAATAAGGTTTCGCGAGAACTACAGAGTCTTTAATACTTTTATGCTGTTCCGCAGGTTCAATAAATTACACAGAGGCTCCAAAGAAAGTGGCATAGGCATGCGTATTCAAATACAGATATATCTAAACAGGTAGAATACGTCGCTGCGATCTGCAACGCCTATATAAGACAATGAGTGCCTGACGCACTTGTTAGATCCGTTACTGCTGCTACAATGGTAGGTTATCAAGATTTAAGTGAGTTGGAACGAGGTGTTATAGTCGGCGCAAGGGCTATGGAACACAGTATCTCCGAGGCAGCGAGAAGCGGGGATTTTCCCGTATGACCATTTCACGAGTGTACCGTCAATATGAGGAATCCGGTAAAACATCAAATCTCCGATATCGCTGCGGCCGGAAAAGGATCCTGCAAGAACGGGACCAACGAGGACAGAAAAGAATCGTTCGACGTTACAGAACTGAAACCCTTCCGATAATTTCTGCAAATTTCAATGCTGGGCCATCAACAAGTGTAAACGTGTGAACCATTCAATGAAACTTCATCGATATGGGCTATCGGAGCCGAAGGCCCACTTGTGTACCATTGATGACTGCACGACACAAAGCTTTACGCTTCGCCTGGGCCCATCAACACCGACATTGGACTGTTGACGACTTGAAACATGTTTCCTAGTCGGGCGGGTCTCGTTTCAAATTGTATCGAACGGATGGATGTGTACGGGTATGGAGACAACCTCATGAATCCATGCACCCTGCAAGTCAGCAGGGGACTATTCAAGCTAGTGGAGGCTCTATAATGGTGTGGGGCGTGTACAGTTGGAGTGATATGGGACCCCTGATACGTCTGCATTCATTCCTGTCCATTGTGCGCTCCGAGGGACTTGGGCAACTCCAGCAGGACAATGCGACACCCCACACGTCCAGAATTGCTACAGAGTGGATCCAGGAACACTCTTCTGAGTTTAAACACTTCTACTGGCCACTAAACTCCCCAGACATGACCATTATTGAGCGTATGTGGTATGCCTTGCAACGTGCTGTTCAGAAGAGATCTCCACCGCCTCGTACCCTTACGGATTTATGGACAGCCTTGCAGGATTCTTGTTGTTAATTCCCTCCAGCACTGCTTCAGGCATAAGTCGAGTCCATGCCATGTCGTGTTGTGGCATTTTTGCTTGCTCTCGGGGGCCCTACACGATATTAGGCAGGTGTACCAATTTCTTTGCCTATTCAGTGTATATGAAATGCATTTTTGATATGTGTATTCCATCAGAGCTTCAAGCTATTTCCATCCATCTTATTTTTACGCCCCTTGTTTGACATAGTTCATTTCCAAGCGATATGAGTATGAAACAAAGCCATTGTGGTATCTCAAATTTAGCCGTGTTCTGAACAAACTTTTCGAAAAATTCTGACAGCGTCGACCATGTAGCCAATGGAGAGTTCTTCAGAAAAGAACAAAGACAGTTTGTTTCTTCGTTTGATTTTATTTACAGTACCATTCACCGAACTTTGTACATCCTGCTTTGTTGAACATTTGTATGCACATTCGTATCTTTGTAGCACATTCGCGCACTAACTTTCACTTACGTTCGTTATAGCTTGATGGTGCAATGTTTGTGAGGAACATAGGTTTTTTGTGCAGGACAGGTATGATTTGTTGGTGTGTCAGCTGAACAGCTGAAAGCCGCGGTGTGATGAGGTGTGCACTCTGTTGTCCTGGCGGCCCGCCAGCCCTGGGAGGCGTCGACACATACACACACACACACACACACACACACACACACACACACACACACACACACGCCCCATTCATCCTGCCGTGCCCTCTCTGAATCATTCCCTCCCCACCAACACGGAGCCGCTGGTGCGTATTCTGCGAGATCAGTAATGCAGCAGCCACGTTACCACGTTTTATAAAGTCGTAAATTTAGAAACTTCTATCCCACTTTACAACTTGACGCTAAAACGCGCAGTAAGACGTATCAAAATTTGCAGGCATGGGAACCATCAGGCATTTGCAGTCATTCTTAAAGGAACTCAGTTATTTGGGAACCTACTGGCTACATGTCTACGTCGGTAGGATAGTTGGTCAGTGGTTATGTTGAGGACCCGGGTCGAATTCCCGGTAACCCCAGGGAAATTTTTTCCTCGTGGACTCCGAACTGGGTGCACTCAGCCTTGTGAGGCCAACAGTGGCTACTTCAGTGAGATGTGGCGGCCCCAAAGTCAGCAAAGCCGACAACCCCTCTGATCACACGTCTCCCCGTACAGCATCCGAATGGCGCCAAATGGCATAGGGTGAAGCGGCGGCAGGTCAACGTCACGTAGTCCTGTGGGACAAATACCGGGATTACTCTCTTTTTTTTTATTACCTAACTGTACACACACTGATTCTTACGAAAATGCACCTGCATTTTACTGCTACAAGCAACAATAATGTTACTGTCGGAACAACAGAAAAAGCTATTAGTTGGCACATAAGTCCGTCGCACTTTACTGTAAGTTAAATAAGCACAACAGATACTCGTAACGGAGACTTAAGTCAACAATTATATATTCTCCTTCATTGCTAACAATAGTCTGCCAACACTGAGGTAACGTATCGATTCTGCTACTGTAGAAATCACGTGGTTTTGTCGCAAGGGACTGTGCGAGCCATGTTCGGAGCGCATTTTCATCCGGAAAGGGAGTTTCGTGAAGGTTCTTCGATAGACAGCGGGAAAGGTGAATGAAGTGGGTGTGGAATGATATCCCAGCACAGTTACTGTACAGTGTGTAGCTGAATGCGGCCGTGCGTTATCAAGTTGTACCGTCCCTTCACGCAGTCGTCCTGGTCATTGTTCTGCGATTGCGTCCGCTAGACGTCTCGGTTGTTGACAATAAATTTACGTTGGTGGCAGAGGAATCGTTCTGCACTCAGCCTCAAATGCCGTTCTCTAAAGTTTCAGAAGAGTAATCGTCGAAAAAAACGTCTTCCCTCAAGGGTCTCCCATTTGACTTCCCAAAGCATCTCCGTAATACTTGCGTGTCGATCTAACCTGCAAGCAACAATCTAGCAGTCCGCCTCTGACTGCTTCGATATCTTCCTTTAATCCGACGTGGTGCGGATCGAAAACGCTCGAGCAGTACCCAAGAGTAAGTCGTATTAGCGTCCTATTTGCTGTCTCCTTTACAGATGAACCAGACTTTCCTAAAATTCTCTCAACGAACCGGAGTCGATCATTTGTCTTCCCTACTACAACTGTTACTTGTTCACTCCATTTCATGTTGCTTTGCAACGATATTCCTAGATATTTGCTCGACGAGACTGTGTCAGCAGCACATTATGGGTTTGTTTTTCATACCCATCTGCGTTAACGTACGTTTTCTACATTTAGAGCTAGTAGTTGCCAATCATCACACCAACTATACGTTTTGTCTGAGTCATCTTGTATCCTCCTACAGTCAATCAACGACGCCAGCTTCCAGTACACCGCAGCATCATCATGAAAAAACTGCAGGCTGCTGCTTACCCTGTCCGCAGATTATTTATTTATGTTTATGGAATATATCAGCGATCCTATCACACTTCCTTGTGTCACTCCTCACGATACCAAATAAAATGGTTCAAATGGCTCTGAGCACTATGGGACTTAACATCTGTGGTCATCAGTCCCCTAGAACTTAGAAGTTTACCTAACTAACCTAAGGACATCACACACATCCATGCCCGAGGCAGGATTCGAACCTGCGACCTTAGCAGTCGCGCGATTCCGGACTGAATCGCCTAGAACCGCTCGGCCACCGCGACCGGATTTCAACTCTTTTTAGTTGTTTCTCTACGCCAGGAAAGCTTATTACTACGTCTTCCATAAGAGAGTCTATCCGATGGTGAAATGACTGCAAGTTTGTATGATTCTCCTGCAAGAAGGATTTCTTAAACGCGAAATTTAAAACTTCGGCTTTACTTTTGCCGTCGGCTACTGCCGCACCGGACTGTGCAACGAGTGACTGGATAGAAGGCTAAGACTCACTCAAGTAGGAGCAGAATTTTGTCGGGTCCTCGACAAGATCTTTATCTGACATGTGATGCTTTGCGCATAGATCAGCGATCTGCCCCTAAAGCAGGGCAGCTGCGTGTGTTCTTCCCTGGTAGTTGAGGAGTGGCTATCTGCAGGACAGTCATTTACTCGTCTTCCTCTGATGCGCCAAAGCCGATTTATGCCACAGCAAAGTAAATGAAAGAGGTGTTAGATAGTGCGTGTTCTGATGGAAACGAAGATCAGAAACGGTGTATCGCAAAAACCTAACTGCAGTGTGTGGCCGACACGTGCTCGCGCCTTTTCTGCGGCAGTAATCACGGACGGACGGCTGTCACACGCATTGTCCCGCCTGGCGCCCGCGGCTCCGCTTTGAAGCTGGCAGTCCGGCGTTCGGCATTCAGCGCTGCGTGGGAGGGAGAAAGGGAGGGAGTGGTAGGAGGAGGAGGAGGTGGGGGTGTCAGGGTGTGGCCCGCCGGATGGCGGCTGCGTGTCGCGGGCTGACGTGACCCGGTGGACGGGTTCCCGCTTCCGGTCACCGACCCTATTCGGAGCTGTCTCCGCTGGCAGCGGGCCGAGAGGACGTAACAGGCGGGCGGGCGGGCGCGCATTACCGGAACACGCCCGGCCTGCCACCGCTGCGAGCACCCGACTCCGAAAGCACTGAAACTTTCACGCTAGTCCACTAGAGCCGTCGCTCGACGCGAGAGCCTGTCCACTTTACTAAATCTCCCTAAGTGTCTCAGTCGTGCGAAGATGGTACAAGAGGTGTAAACTCTGACTGACCTGCTTTTTTTCTTTCAAGATTTGCGGAGATTAAGACAATCCTTCCTTGAATTGTCTTATTGAGTCGGCGTTCCTCCTACCTATTGTGCCGTGAAGCTCTCGTGGTTGATGTCCCTCGGAGGTTCTGTAGCAGTGCCATCGAATCCTCTAGAAACTGCAATTCTACACCCTGTAACCTCTTCACAAAATTATTTAGATTTTATAAGAAACCATGAACCAAGTGTAACCTCCCCACTAAAATAATAAAAATGAACCATGTGTAAACTCCCCATAAAATAATAATTAAATGATGAACCAACTGCAACCTCTGAACAAAATTAGCTCCCATTTATAGTCTCCGTGCAGAAATGCATTCACATTTAATGTAACCACAAAATTCAATTCCTAAACGTGGAAATAATAAATTCAGTAACCTGGTAAATTTTATGACGACAGCAGCGCTGCGCCTTGGCCCTGTATTCTGAATAAAAAAAAAGAAAAATTCTTACCTGAATAAAAACTGCGAATATATATATCTGCTCTTATGTAGAACTTTTTTTTTTTTTTTTGCCCAGCTTCGTGCGATGATGGCGCATATATATATATATATATGCCAGCATATATACATATATTTTATTGTTGGAGGGAATGATCATGCAATGGAAATTTTCTTTAAATTGAAATGAATGCTTTTCTTTAAAAATGTTACTTTATATTATAAAAATTATTATTGGGGGCATTTAAAAAAAACTGACATCTAATATACATTACTAGATATGCGCAAGGCTGCTTCTTTACCTTCTACAACAATACCCATCCTCCAGAGTCCCGACCAGAGCAGACTGCAGGCACGCGCCGACTCCTGTCGACTACAGCTTACTAGCACGGACTGACTACTACTGCCGACTCACGCCGACTAGCGACGAGCAACAGCTAACTACATACTACTCTCTGGTCAGAGACTCTGCCATGCCTCGCCGATCGCCGGCAATGCATACGTCTTACAACCCCGTAAAGCGGGTACGTACACTGAAGGGAAAAAATAGCAGCACCAAGAAGGAGTTGCGCTGCGTAAACGAAAGTTGGTAGGCGTGTTTCTACTCTTGAAAGATATCTCTTCAAATTTTTTACCAGCCGCATAAGATTGCCACTAGTAGCACCACTATGAGGATGCGCATGACGTTTGCTGTAAATGCACTCTGTAACGGTGGTAAGCGTCCTTTAAGATAGGACGTGGAGAGTTGATGTTAGTCAAGAATGGCTTTAAGGCGACAAGGACGCCATAATCAACATCTCACGGAATTTGAACGAGGTCGCGTGTAGTAGGGCTACGAGAAACTGGTAGTTCAAATGATTCAGATGGCTCTGAGCACTATGGGACTTAACATCTGAGGTCATCAGTCCCCTAGAACTTAGAAGTAGTTAAACCTGACTAACCTAAGGACATCACATACATGCATGCGCGAGGCAGGATTCGAACCTGTGAGCGTAGCGGTCGCGCGGTTCCAAACTGAAGCGCCTAGAACCGCTCGGCCACACCGGCCGGCCAAACTGGTAGTTCCTTCTGCGATATTGCACAAAGATCTGGCGGGGATGTAGACACTGTATGTGATTGCTAACAGCGGTGATCACGAGGAAGTAGAGTCTCAAAAACGACCAGGCTCCGGACGGTCACGCGACACAGCCGGGAAGGAAGGCCATTGTGTTCGGTGTATGGCTCTGACCCATGGTACTGCATCTGCATCTGCAGCAGAAATTTGAGCAGTAATTCTCAACACGGAGAATGCCTAAGGCACCAAACTACTGAGGTCATCGGTCCCTAGACTTACACACAACTTAAACGAACTTACTCCAAGAACATAACACACACCCATGCCCGAGGGAGGAGTCGAACCTCCGGCGGCAGGGGCCGCGCAGTCAACACGGGAACTCAACGAACTGTTGATGATGGTGATGGTGACTCAGCGAACTGTTGATGATGATGTAGTAGTCCCATACTCCTTGGCAGAGCGTAGGGGAACGATGCGGGAGACCCGCGCCGCCGTACTAGGCAAGGTCCTAGTGGAGGTGGTTTGCCATTGCCTTCCTCCGACCGTAATGGGGATGAATGATGAAGACGACACAACACCCAGGCATCTCGAGGCAGGTGGAAAACCTCGACCGCGCCGGGAATGGAACTCGAGACCCAGTGCTCGGGAAGCGAGAACCCTACCGCGAGACTACAAGCTGCGGACAATGAACTGTTAAAAATCGGCTATTTCAAGGACAGCTCTGAGCCAGGCGCCCTGTAGCGTGCATTCCACTGACCCCAAACCACCGCTATTGGCGACATCAGTGGACAAGGTTCTGATAAAAGCTGGTACTGCATCGGTGCCAGTGATGGCCGTGTGTTGGTCAGAAAGAGGCCAGTTGAAGGCCTGCAATCAGCCCGTCTGCGTTCTAGACACACTGGACCCAGGGGGTGTTTTCTAACAGCATAACGCTCGCTCGCATACTGCTATTGTAAACCAAGCTGCTCTACAGAACGTCGACTTCTTGTCTTGCCCTGCTCGGTCATGAGACCTGGCTCCATTGAGCACGTGTCGGACATCATCAGACGACAACTCCAGCGTCTTCCACAAACAGCATTAACCGTCCCTGTATTGATCGGCCAAGTGCAACAAGCATGGAACTCTCTCCCACCCACTGACATCCCGCACTGTATAACACAGTTGCATGCCTTTCTGCAAGCTCGCATTCAACAATCTGGCTGTTACACCGGAAGTACCCGCATTTCACATCTGTGATAGCTTAACCTGTGCTCTTGCAATATTAATCGCTTAAATATGTTACCTAGACAAATGTATACCCGAAATTTCATTACTCTACATTAATTATTTTCTGGTGTTCTGATTTTTTTCCTGTTTGCTTGAAATATGTCAGCAGATGCCATTGTATTGTATATTTACGAAAACACGATAAACTGATTATAATGAAACAATATCTTACTTATCCCAATACAATGAATCAATACCTCATTTATCTCACTTTTCGAAATCATGACAGAACTTGCTCGGAGCTCAACCTATCGGCGACTGAATAGTATGGGGCGGAGTCATCTCGTACTTACAATCGTGACACATTGTAGCTTTTCATACAAACTTAACATTGTTCAACATTGTTCAAAATGGTTCAAATGGTTCTGAGCACTATGGGACTTACCTTCTGCGGTTATCAGTTCCCTAGGACTTAGAACTACTTAAACCTAACTAACCTAAGGACATCACACACATCCATGCCCGATGCAGGATTGGAACCTGCGACCGCAGCGGTCGCGTGGTTCCAGACTATAGCGCCTAGAACCGCTCGGCCACCCCGGCCGGCAAAGCATTGTTCATTTGGTTATTGAATTGACTACTTTCGCCTGCCGGAGTGGCCGTGCGGTTCTAGGCCCTACAGTCTGGAATCGAGCGACCGCTACGGTCACAGGTTCGAATCCTGCCTCGGGCATGGATGTGTGTGATGTCCTTAGGTTAGTTAGGTTTAAGTAGTTTCAAGTTCTAGGCAACTGATGACCTCAGAAGTTAAGTCGCATAGTGCTCAGAGCCATTTGAACCATTCTTTTGACTACTTTCTTGCGTCGTGATATTGCCGTAAGAAGTGTTCATGACTAACAAGCTTCTCCTAGTACCTGTAATGCAAAAGTGGCCTGTATTAGTAAATATTTATTGAACGAAATCTTTTGCTTTCCGCCGGAACGGCTGTAATTTCCTTAGGTAGGTGCGCTGAAAACGGCACATACAGTTTCAAAAACGTCCCGTCTGCCACCACGTACCTTCACTCACTTGTTTGTAATCTCCATTGGCTACACTACCGATATTTACATTTGTTACGGCAGGGTAGACGTTTGTGGGCGCTATTATCTTGTTAAGTGTCTGATGAAGGTCCACGTAAGTTGTGTTGTTGGAGTCCTCTCTGAAGGTTCTTTCCAGTCCGACAGAAAAAGTATAATGTTCTATTCGTAAAAACAAAAACGCTATCATGATTTGGCAGCTTTAAAGGTTTAAGCCGGCCGGGGTGGCCGAGCGGTGCTAGGCGCTACGGTCTGGAACCGCGCGACCGCTACGGTCGCAGGTTCGAATCCTGCCTCGGGCATGGATGTGTGTGATGTCCTTAGGTTAGTTAGGTCTAAGTAGTTCTAAGGTCTAGGGGACTGATGACCTCATAAGCTAAGTCCCATAGTGCTCAGAGCCATTTGAACCTTTTTTTTTAAAGGTTTAAAACTACAGGGGTTTTACAAAACTATAGGAACACCAAAACACAACATATTGCCATGCTTAATACGGTTTAGGCAAACCTTTGGCGTTCAAAACAGCTTCCAGTCATCTGAGAACGGATGAACACAGGTCCTGTATGGGTTTCAAGGGATGTTATACCATTCTTCTGAAAATAGAGTCAACTTCAAGTAGTGACGGTGGAGGTGGACAGCTGTCACGGACCACAAAGGCTCCAGATATTAAAATATGGTTACTATGGTGGCCAGGGGGAGGCTCACAAAACCAGTCCTGCACAATGCAATCTGTGTTAACAGAGGCCCTGTCGTCTTGGAACACATTGTCACCAAATGGTTCAAATGGTTCTGAGTACTATGGGACTTACCTTCTGCGGTCATCAGTTCCCTAGGACTTAGAACTACTTAAACCTAACTAACCTAAGGACATCACACACATCCATGCCCGAGGCAGGATTCGAACCTGCGACCGGAGCGGTCACGCGGTTCCAACCTGTAGCGCCTAGAACCGCATGGCCACCCCGGCCGGCACACACATTGTCACCATTGGTGAACAAACGTTGTACCGTGAAATGGTCCTGGTCAGCCAAAATGGTCCCATAGTCATTGGTAGTAATCTGACTGCTCAGGGCCCAATACCAGGGTATGGTTGTCCAAATCATCACCGAATCTCCGCTGTGTTTCAAATTCCCACCATGTTACACTCATGGGTTGTAAGGTCGGACAGGAGTTGGAAAGAGTGTGAAACAATATTCATCGCACTAAGTAACTTTGTTCCATTCCTTCATATTCCAGGTTCTGTGGCTTCGGCAATACGTTTTCCTGTTCCGGGCACTTGCATCACCGATGTGTGGTTTTTTTTTAACTTTACCTCGCCCTGCAGTTCCCAGCTTATGGAGCCCCCCTCGTGTTTTTCTGGTGCTGAAAGGGTTCGCGATTGCGACATAATAATTTTTGCAGCTGTCGTCCTCTCATGATTTAGCACAGTCCTCGTCTGTCATGATCATTAAACACGCACTTTGGTCGGCGTTGTGACTTTTGCGCTTTCCCTGTATACGGTAGAAATCTTCGATATAGTCTCTTGAAACGCAAACACTTCGCCTACCTTGCTTACGGAAGCACCAACAATTTGCCCACTTCCGAATTCACTTATATCCGACGTAATGCACTCCCAACTACACAGAACATTGTTGTGACCACGACTGACAGTTGCACCTCATGGAGAACACAGCACAGTTGCCGTTCGCGGTCCAACACAACGACGCATCCTGTGCAGGCTTTGGCAGCATCTGCATTTATGTTGAAGCATGCATTTCTCACCGCGTTTGCATATTTTAGTACAACCACTGTACTTCAGTACGTTAGTACTATAACTTTGCGAAAACCGCACCTCTACATGGTTTTTACTCGTTGTATATTAAGATGGAGTGCCTTGTTCTAGCTGCCTCATGTTATATAAAGTAAGTATTTTCTTGCAGGCATAATTAAGATGTTCGCAATTTGTCAGTAATGTATTTAATTAGTAATTTTAAATTATTTAAACAAATTTTCACGTGATCTTGTATGCTAAAGTGTTAGACATAGAAATATTTGAATATTTCCGTATTTCATAATAAGGTACAGGAATCTGTTCTTTACGATGATGATGTATAAATTCTATTTATAGAGTGTGGGACGGGTTGATTCTTGCGGTAATTCAATCCGTTCGTGTGTTCATATTGCTTTATTTTCCTTTCACAGGTAATAACCGGCGACAACCTCTTATACACTGAACGTCGATGGTACTGGGACGATGATTTGCAGTAAGTTATTGCCAAAGTACTAATACGCCTCTATAATTAAAACGCCTTATTTCTCCAAATGACCAAAGGCCTCTGAGAGATTTTATCATTCTTTGGTGAGTCCAACAAATTGTCCATATTGTCACTGAAAACGAGTCTTAATAGGAGATAATCTGTAGACTGAAAGTATTCTAAAAGATCTGTTTAGCATAATAATGGTGTATGTCTCACAACTGTGCTTTGCGTGTGTACTGCAGCATAGATAATGGAAGATAGGGTATACTGCAGTAGTTAACTTCTGGCTTGATGTCCACAACGGGTTTCCACTTTTACCTTTGAAGACGGTTCAGGGTGTGGGTGAATACCTACATGCTCACAGAGTAGTGGAATATTTTATAAGTAGTTTTGTGCTATGTGCGTAATTCCTGCCATATAGCTACAGTGAATTTTTCAGTTTTCTTGCCTTAAATAAAGATCCATTTTCTACCTTAGTCACCTCTAGTAAAAATAGTTTGGCATGAGCTGTTTCTACAGTACTCTCCCATCTTTAGTTACCCACATGTTAGTACAACATTTTGCTACGTGGTACACATTTATTTCTAAAGAGATCTTTCTATCCTGTTGCGTTACGCAGGCGACATTATCGTGCCAGAGAACCTAACTGAAGGAAATGCTTACCACACAGCAAAATTTTCTAGCAACATACGTGAAACTGAAGAAGGCGGAGTGCTGCCAGAACGTCTCGTGCCAATTGTTGATAGTAAAAGTGACAAGTAGAAAACACGTGTTTAGTAAATTTCTTTTAGACAGTCTCAGGTGTCCGTCGTTTGCACTGATATTTAGATAAGTTTAAATTTTGTTTTAGTATACAGGAATGAATTCGTGTGTAATTTTTGGTATCGTTTACGTATCGCTTACTTGGTGTATTATTCTATGAGGCTACGATACTGCTAGACATATTGAATCGTACCATTGCGAGACAAGACCACGGGCCTACAATAAAGTTCGACTTCTGTTATGCTGAGAGTCGTGTCAGAATTGTAGATGCGTTTTCAGGTTCCACTGAGAAAAGTGAAAGCTGAGTTTACAGCGTTAATTTTTGGTACGGAAACACTCGTCGCCAGCAGGACAAATGGCATGTCATAATGCGGGAAGTGCCTCGTTTAGGAAAGTTACGCCACATTTAAGCAGGAAGCGTGTTATGCTAAATTTCTATCCGTTAGTGAGCCATTCAGGGAACATTAATATCAAACTACGGTAGTCGCGGATTTCTGTAGCCATTTTAATAAATATAATTCTAAACACTATTTCACAATGAGAGAGATGTCCGCAGCTCGTGGTCGTGCGGTAGCGTTCTCGCTTCCGACGCCCGGGTTAGATTCCCGGCTGGGTCAGGGATTTTCTCTGCCTCGTGATGACTGGGTGTTGTGTGATGTCCTTAGGTTAGTTAGGTTTAACTAGTTCTAAGTTCTAGGGGACTGATGACCATAGATGTTAAGCCCTATAGTGCTCAGAGCCATTTGAACCATTTGAACAATGAGAGATTCCGAAAGCATGCTAGTCATTATTTGTACTGATATCTGAGGTGTAGAAAACAGTCATGCTCGCTGTGTTTGGAAAGTGTAATAACCGGTCCAGTTGAGTTATGCAAATTGTTCTTACTTCAGTATCATTTGACCACTGAAAATTTGACGACTGTACTTGAACCATTTACCGAAAAACATAGTGAGCTGCGACACGGTCACGGAATAATTATTCGCGATGTGTACCAACTCCAAACACGACAAATCCAACGTCGTGTTCGCAAAACGTGTAGTTAAAGAAAGAGCATGATGTGCCTTTTGTGGGATCGTCTGTAAATGTTAGTATAATTATTTATTAATTCCCTCGTGAATATAAAAATTAGAAGATTCTTACCGATGTTGTGAGCAATAGCCACCGGTTGACTGCATGCTCGCCTTCCGCCTGTTAGTTGTGTTTGCCAACTTCGGCTACATATCAAGACAGGACTGCGGCTTAATAAAGTAATTCCAGATCCAGGATAAAATGAAACCAGTACTACACGTCAGAGAATTTGTACACTTATCAAAAGTATCCGGACAAGTATTAATGCAGGCTGCCTATCTAACCGCTTTCAGGATCTACAAAAATTTGATTTTCAGTATTTCGTACAGTTATTGGCTGAGTACAAAAATTTAAAACGCTGTCATGATCTACTAATTAAGAGCTATACTCTTATGTTAAAACTTTTAACACAAGAAGTCGATTTCTACAGTTACGAACTGTATATATGCCTCGAAGCAGTTAAACTGAGAGTGCGCAAGTTACCCTACTGTTTATCCAGTATTTGTGAACGAGAGCGCTTGTCGCCTTCCAACAATCTGTACACATAATTTCAGATCTTTTCGAGTCTCCTTGTCGCACAAAATAAAGGAAGGAGAAGCTCTTCAAGTAGTAGACATACTGTTCATGCAGTAAAACTTCAGCATCAAAGACGACGTTTTAATTTAGTTATTCTTTCCTGTTAACTGAATTCTTGACAGTATCCACATATACCATTGAATGTACAGTCAAAATTGTATCATTTCAGGCACATAGTTCAGGAGATGTGATTGTTTTATACATGGGAGTTTGATTCTTTAAAGAATTGTCGGGATTTACAGGTATCCTGTCTGTAGGTCTAGCCCTTTCGCTAGGGAGTTAAACATCGATAATTTCAAACCCATTGTTTGAGACGACAAACGCCTAATAATGCAGCAGGCTCTCAAATATGACATATAGCAATTTTGAAAATAGAATGAATAGCAATTTACGTTAAACCAAATGTATTTTGGATTAGCTGCGTCTGTGGCTTATCCGTGCAGTCTCGGGTCCGTTTTAAGCTGGACAATCGGATTACTGAAAGTGGCGCAGCGTGTGAATGTGGCCAGTTTATTGCATTTCATGGAGATTTTTGTAACTATTGTTTGCATAACTTGACTTCGCCCCCATTTCTTTTTACTTAGTGGATCCAAACGCTCCGCAGACACGGACTGCATTAAACAGTGTCCGAGAAGCGGTATCGCTGCCTGTTAATTGGCCGGCCCCGGAAATTCACGGCGGGTTGAGGGCCGTAGGGTGCCTCGTAATCCGACGATGCCTTAATCTGGGCCTCCTCGCGGGGTTTGCGGACCTGCCACTGGGGGTGATTTACGCCCGCCTCGAGGCAATTAGTGGGCCTGCTGGGATGGCGCTGCGTAAACAGGGGGCGGCGGCAGGTGGGTCTGCTAGCGCAGCACTGGCTGTGCTCGCGCAAAATAACGTGGCGCATGCGCAGAAGCTCATTCTCGCCCTGGGCGCTGGGTGCGTCCACTCCTGTGTTCCGAAGGGGCGGCCAGCTCAGTAGACTACGAGATGCCGAAATTCGCACGTGGAGCGTTGTCATTCTTGTTGCTCTACTGCACAGTATTCTGGCACCGTAGGCATATGGTTCAAATGG
This sequence comes from Schistocerca cancellata, assembly GCF_023864275.1. Taxonomy (NCBI): domain Eukaryota; kingdom Metazoa; phylum Arthropoda; class Insecta; order Orthoptera; family Acrididae; genus Schistocerca; species Schistocerca cancellata. Next base: position 1,121,203,960 of record NC_064626.1, read on the forward strand.
CTCTGAGCACTATTGGACTTAACATCTGAGGTCATCAATGCCCTAGACTTGGAACTAGTTAAACCTAACTAACGTAACGACATCATACACATCAGTTGGCGAGACAGGATTCGAACCTGCGACCGCAGCAGCAGCGCGGTTCCGGACTAAAGCGCCTAGAACCGCTTGGCCACAGCGGCCGGCTTCATAATAAGCCACATGCGGTTATGTGCGACACTACAAGACAGTGGATATGCATCCCAGGGAGTTAACTCACAAAGTTGAGAGAGTCAACCTTCCAAAGGAGTCCGGAAACGAACTGTTCCCTCCAACGGACATCTCACGTTATCAGGTGACCGTATCTTCAGAAACGTTCGACGTCATCTCACATTTTTATTAGTTGACCACTAAGGTAAGCATTTGTATCGATAAATGAATATTAAAAATCACCCGCAGCTTGGCCATATGTTTATATAGCAGTTGGGTGATCAAACGTATCGTTAAGAAAACGAGTTTGTCTAGATGAGTTTTGCACTCGTAGGTAAATCACAGGTACCAGTATGGTGTACTCGGTGAGACGCTAAATCGCTGGAGGTGACGCCAAGGTAGCGTCACAGGAGAACATTGTCACAGGACTATGAGGAAGATGGACTAAAGACTGAACGACTGCGAATGGTACAGCACTGCTGTAGAAATATGGAGATAATTAATAATTTTAGCTAACTTACTGACGGCACAAGATCCGCGTGACTATTGGATAAGCCAATTATCGAACAAGTTATTTTTTCCATATCAGCGAATTTAATGACATAATATGCTCCAATCAGTGGTAACGTTTTATGGTAACAGTTGGCGGCATAAAAGAAAGGAAAATAATAAGTTGTAATTCAGTAGGAATAATAGTCCATTTAATCATTTATATACAAATCAGGGTCAAGAGAAAAATCGACGCACTCAAGCAGAGGTTACAACCATCTTGAAGATAACACTGCGCACCATACGGATGTGTAGCGAAACACTTCGTCAAAGTGCAAAATAGATCAGAACGCTTTTTCAAGATGAAAATTTGGGAATTTCCATGATCATGATTAAAGTTTGCATGTCGCAGATTCCCTTTGTAACATTTCATTGTAATCAGTTCATATCATAGGAACAGATATAAAAAAATTCGTTTCCCAAATAAACGTGTAAAAATTAACAACTAAAAGCTCAAAGACAGAAAAATTTATTAAACGCTATAACTAGAAGAATCCAGGCACATACAGAGTGCTACCTGCAGACCTACTTCCAGTGAACGTTATTTGGGCGGCCGATGATAGGGTGTGGGGTGGGGGGCCGGAAGGGTTGTGGGCAAGGGAATGAGGGCTACTGATTCTTCTAGTTCAGCTATGGACCGGACCGCGTTCACGCCGCTAATTGCTTTCATTTCAGAAATATGCTGTGTTTTACTGTCTTGCTTACGCTGATACGATGACAAGCATTGCACACGGGTTGCACTTCTTCCATTTCACGCATGAACTTCACTTCTGTGGTTACTGTACCCACTGTGGATATGCGAAACTTTTGTTAAGTAATCCATTAGGAGTAGTTTTTATCACAGCATTGCGTGGATCATAGCATGCGGAAAGCATTACAATTTTTATTGTAGCTTCATAATGTTCAAGATAAAAACACTGCTTGATTTGTAAAAAATGAAATAATTTTCTGTTTCAAAATAAAATTACAGCATACGCAATAAAATGGCTTCCTTTAATAAAGTTGCTGTGGTTGTTTACGAAAAGATAGAAACCATTATTCACTTCTTCAACTGTACACTTTTTCCTCCACTGTTAAGTTCCTTCCCCGCTTTCTTGATACTGTTCTGTCTCTTCAAACGTTCCACTTGTTAATTTGATATAGGTATTTTGTTGAGTCTTCGATTAAGTGTTTATTAGTTCAGAGTTCTTTTTGATCTCGAGGCAATTTTGTAAGCCAACTACGTTTGCATCATATTTTTTCCTTGCTGCCCTATTAAGAGTCATTGCAGGGATGTGTCCATTGAACAACAGCCTCCTTTTCCGAATTTAATCTAATTTTTTTCTACATGTTTGAGCACTTCTGAGTTAATTCTTAAATTAAATCACAGCTCAGTTACCGTGTTTCCCAAAACATTGCAGTATTTATCCTGGTGTTTCATTTTTATCACTTTATTTTAAAATGTTGTGCAATCCTCGACCCGAAAGTGGGTTTGAACAGCGCAGTGCCTTGAATAGGCGCAGTACTACCGAGGTAATGAGCGTTTGCCGTGCTCTGACATTTGGACTGACTATTCATCCAACTACATCGGGATCTGCCCTTCAATGTGGACTCTGAGCAGCGGTCTAACTTACCATTTCTCACATATACGAATTTACGCCAGAGGTGAAACAAAGATAAGAGACAGATACAAATGCTAGGAGTCACCGAGGATTGAACCAGATCCTCTGAATTTGTAGTCTGGCCCTCAGTTACCTGAAATTAGTGTTTCTGAGGCTCTTTGTATACTCTGCAGTCCACTGAGAAGTGATCCCGATTGCACCACTTTCCAGGGCTTCTTCCTTGTGTTGCAAATGCATATTCTTTCCTTATTATTTTCTAGCTAAGTGATTTATCGTTATAAATTTATGGGTTTATAAAATCCATCTTCCGAAAAACGCTATATAATTTTTTTTTCTATTTACCCAAATATGTTCCGACAGCTGTGTCATCTTCTGTAGGTCTCGATTTATTTTTGAAAAAAATGTTGTACAGTGTTTATAGTTGTTCCTTCATTTAAAGCTAAAAACTACATCATCAACATCTCACCTGAAACTACATTAATTGTCAAAGTTGATTTGTATACGTCTGCTTGTTTTAATACATTTTTTACTTCATCTGCAAAGTACTGTTTAGAATTTGCTTCAGTATTCTTTAATTATCAAACAATTTAAGTTTGGTGTGGTTTCTTTTTTTAATGTTTTTACAGAACGTTTTTCACACTCACTCTGACCTAGAATCAGACGTTCTTGCACATAAAAACGAGATCTGGGAAAAACGTTGTCCGTACTCGTTGAGGAACTACGTTTTTGTCGCACCTCACTCACTCGTCATGTTTGTTTTTGTCCGGTGGGGCGTTTATTCTGAGTGTTTGGTCAGAGGTTTTGTGATGCATCTATTAGAGGAGAACTTAATTTAGTGTGTGTGTGTGTGTGTGTGTGTGGGAGAGAGGGAGGAAGGCGGGGTTAGAAGCAGGTGCTTCTCTATAATCAAGGATGTGTGATAGACAATGTTTTCTTTAAGGCGTCTTTGTATAATTTATTATGTGGTGCATAGTGTTGTGTGTCCGTTCACAGCCTTCTCTCCTTGTATTACAGCGTTTTATGTGAATAGTACACTGTGTTTTGCAGAAGGCGAAATTTAAAAACAGGTTTAACTCGCTACGCGGAAAAATACCAGCAACAGGAGCTTGCATTCCAAGCGCAATGTTACGAACAGCTGGTGCGCCAGTGGTTCCCGCCTGTCCCGGTATGCACTCCCGCATGGCAGCCGCGCGCTGCGGGCACAAAACACGGAGGCCCGCGCGTCGAATGAGCCCGTTATCGCATGTGTTGTTTTACGGCGACCAAGCAGGGTGTACTGCTGCATAGTTCGCTGACGGAATACCTCGCGGCTGTGCCATTGTGATTTGAATTTCTCGCATTTACGCTAAGAAAAGTAGTGCGACGTATACCAGGATGTGTTTTCAAAGCGGCGTGAGGTTTTGTCCTCCAACAGAGCTCGTGCTTAATCACTCATAACCTGGACGTTGACTAGACTTTGCAGGAGTAATCGATGTGTTCTGCCGCGTTTCAAGCACATTGGCATAAAATCTGGTCGAGGTGTTTGTTGTAGTTGGTGCTTAAAACAGTTCTCCACGCTAGTCTATCCTCTGCATGTCTCTTCATCTCTACATGACTACTGCGTCCTACATCCATTTGAACCTGCTTGCTGTAGGCAAGTACGCAACAGTTCCGTCCATTACCAAACAGACGAGTGTTTGATATTTGATATTTAAGGATGTGTCCTGTAAGTCGATCCCCATCTTTTGTTGCACGATACAATTTTTTACCTCCGCAATTCCATACTTCATCAGATATGTAGCCTATCCATTTAATCATCATTCCTTTGTATCACATTTTGAAAGCTTCTGTACAAGGCTACACTCCAAATAAGTACCTTCCGAAAAGGCTTCCAAACTCTTGAAGACAGCTATCTTCGGATCATAGTTGCCTCGTGTGAAAATCGCAGCGACGATTCTTTGATATCTAAGGATGTGTCCTATCAGTAGAACTTTATCAGTAACGTTGTTTCATGGGTAACACTGTTTCGGCGGTAATGTTGTTTTAAAGTAGTAGGGTTATAGAATGTCCTTTGTGATTGTGGGTCCCAGTACATCGGGCATATGCAGAACTGTATCTCGAAACGCTGCAAGGAATACTTAAGATGTGTACGACAGGAGCACAGAGAGAAATCAGCAGTGGCGGAGTACAGAACAAACGAAAGTAAGGCTTCGATTTTAAGTACACCAGGCTGCTATGCCGAGCAACCGGCTATTGGGCATTTATGGCAAATTAGTATCAATCAAACGGTAATATTGTGCACCATGTAGCAGCCGTATTGTAAGGGGGCGCGGGCAGGGGGCTATTAGATGTTGAAGCGTCCTGGTGGGTAGTTACTCCATCATCATCGATCTGTAGACACCCGGTTCATTTCGTATTGGTCAACAGAAGCAAACTCATACAAGGCAGTGAGACTTCTGCTGGCCTCTGATTGCCCGAAAGTTAGAGGCAGCAGCTCCCATGTCAGTGATGGTGAGATCGGGGTGCGGAACCGTTTTCGTGAGCGGTTGAGTATGTCATGGTTTCAGCCTGTTGTAGTCGCGTATGTTAATTGTGTTGATTAAAAGTGTTAATTACATCACAAGGGTGAATTATTAGAGTCGGATGGCGGCGGTTACCGACTGCGGCCGCATGTGTGATGTCTCCGTTGCTTTAATAAAGTGGGCTCTGAGGCCGGACGTGTATGTGACGACCGAACCTAATTGTGGTCGCGAGTATTACGTCCGTCAATTAGATGAGATGTAGTGTGCATAACTTGATTCACTGATCAGAGTACCTACAATCAAGTGTTGTTAAGGGTTGTTCAACTTCTGTGGCAGCGGTTACCACCAACGACACGCTGTACAATCATTTGGTGTAGTTATTCAGTGTAGTAACGGGGCTGTGGCAGCGCCTTCATATATTTTATTTATTTATTATTTTTTTATCAGTCTTCTGAGTGGTTTGAAGCGACTCGTTACGAATTCCTCTCCTGTACCGATCTGTTCATCTCAAAGTAACACTTGCAACCTACGTCATCCTGGAAGTTGTTCTGTGATGTCCTACCATTCTTTCCCTTCTTATCGTCAATGTTTTCCATGCATCTCTTTCCTCGCCGATTTCGCAGCGAATGTCCTCATTCCTTACTTTATTAGTCCACCTACTTCTTATGTAGCACCACACCTGAGATGCTTCGATTTTCTTCTATTCTGGTTTTCCCACAGTCCATGTTTCATTACCATACAATGCTTCGTTCCAAACATACATTCTCGGAGATTTCTTCTTCAAATTAAGGCATATGTTTCATACTGGTAGACTTATCTTGGCCAGGAATGCCCTTTTCGTCAGTGCCAGTCTGGTTTTTACTCCCTTGCTCCGTCTGCTATTGGTTATTTTGCTGCCTACGTAGCAGAATTCGTCAACTTCATCTACTTCGTCACAATCAATCCTGGTGTTAAGTTTGTCGCTGTTCTCATTCCTGCAATTCTCATTACTTTCGTCTTTCTTCGTTTTACTCTCACTCCGTATTCTGTACTCATTAGACTGTTCATTCGATTCGCCATATCATGTAATTCTTCTTCACTTTCACTGAGGTTAACAATGTCATCAGCGAATCTTACGATTGATATCCATTCACCTTGAATTTTAATTCCACTCTTGAGACTTACAGCACGAAATAAAACAAGGCATCCCAGAAATTATATTGTATTGCTCTTTACTCTGAAGTAGAGCCTCGTTTTCCCGTAATCGTCACCATTGCAGCACCACTTCAGAGACGGAGCTTCGACCGAGCGTGAATGCGTCGTCATTATCCTTAGAAAAAGCCGGATGAGAATTAGAAACACTGCGAAGTGAGCATTATTTCCATCTACAGCTGTCGCGTATACGGTCAGTCTGTTAGAACCAACTTCCTAAGTGACGATGGTATTCGAAGCGTTATTAAGGAATCCATAGTCAATAGAGATGAAGGTTATCAATTTAATATGGCATGGAATCCAAAGTCACCGGCCAGATACGATTCATTCTGAAGCTCGATACAGTTATTCGAGCGCAGCCTCGGACTCACCGGCAACCCCTCACTTCCATGCCCCTCTCTGCTCCCCCCCCCCCCCCATCGACCCCCACCCCTCCCCGACAATTGGGTACACAGTAGACAGCCGCCTGCTATCAGGTAATAAATGTAGGGGCATCTGCAATATCTCGACACTCCGCCATAAAATGATGCGTGCGACACTCATCGAAACGTCGCCACGCCACCCTGCTGGAAACTCAAGAGCTTCACTTCAGAATTGTTTCTGTTGCTCTTACAAGTACACTGACACTCATCCAACCTCAACATGTCGATGTACTTGAAGCTGAAACAGAAAGTACTGCCATTCGCCTCATACAAGTCTCTCGCAGAAGTTGCGCTCTTGTGAGAAAGTCCTAAGCGTGAGCTGTGAAGTATTGGTCTCGTTAGGCAGGTGGGCGGCGCCGCCTGGGTGATTGGGCTCGTTTGGCACAGCGGGTGATCAAAGAGCGCCGCGTTAATGCGGCGATTAGGCGCGCGCAGTCGCCGGCGCCACCTGAGGTGAGACTGTGTGCGTGCCGGAAGTTTGTCCTGCCTCATCAGGAGCCGCGAGCTCGCCTTTCTCCGGCTGGAGTGGCGACATCTGACGCGAGCAGCCGGTAACGAGCCTGCAGAGCAGAAATGAGCGCAATTTGTGGCTCCTCACCTCATCTCAGCTCACCCCACCCTCGTCTGCCGGAATCCCTTCCCCTCGTCCTCCTCCTCGTCTTTCATTTTGCGCCGCGCGCGACATCTCCCGAGATAGTCGTTAACGAGATGCGGGGCCGGGAAGGAAGGGGCAAACTCTCGCTGCCACCGCTGCTCTCAGGGCTACCAACTTCACGGTGCAGGTGCTGGGAAACGCTTCCTCCAAGTCGGACTTGAGAACTAGTTGTGCTCAATTTCGCCACAATAATTCGCACTTATATAAGTAATATTCAGTACAAGGAGACTCCAAAATGTACTCCAGTAATTTGATAAAACTGTGGTAAAATTTAGTCTTATCTTTCGTTGCGTCATTGGACCTTGCTGTCAGTAAAAGCACCAATCTACCAGATAACAGATGAATAAAAGTAATTTTTTTCTTAACTGACTTCTTTAAGCTGTGTCATAACTGGTGTTAGTTTTCTTATGAGTGGGTGAAGAAAACCACTGGAGTGTAAAGATTCGTCAGGACGGAGAAATTTAGTGCCTCATACTAAAACATCTTTCATGAACCGTTTCTAGATCTCAAAAATATTAAAAAAGTAATGCTGCCACGACTGCATATCAAACTACGATCTATGAAGCAGATTGTTAGGGCTCTCCTATAAGATGGATCCAGCCGTAAAGTACCTTTCTGTGAAATTCTCCTTCAATTGAAAGCTGGAATGTTGGGCAAAGTACACTTACGGTATACCGCGGTTCTTCCGTTGCTTGCTGCAGTTAGAAATTAGGTTTCGTTGTTCGTAGCCGATCGGGTGATGATGTACTGTATCCAGTGAGAATCGCTCAGTTTTGTAATCTTGGGTGTCACAAATATTGTGCCGTTTCTTCTGAATATGCCACGTTTTTAGATTGGGACATCATAGCCAAGTGTAAGTTGATGCGAGTTTATACTCTGTATTGGGAAAAATATTTGGCAGTTTTTTTCCAATAACATCACGATTGCCGACACTGTGTTTAAGATAAGACCTAATAGCACACCTCACACTGCTGCGAATGAAACAAAATACAAGCTACCTTCGTTGACGAATCACACAAAATTACGAACGGGCAATGCGACTGGCAACCGCAGTCCAACTCGCGACTGAAAGATAACGAATTTGAGAATACATTGAATTAGATAAAAAGATACGTGGGCTACCTTCAGGCATGTTCCTGATAACTGTCGAGTAATTAAGAAAAAGCAGTCCTTTTAGAAGAATATTATCAAAAACATGTTGGATGATTTCAAGAATTTCGGTTGTAACATGAATGTAAAACTCTACTTACTATACTCACACATTGACTACTTCGTCGAAAACCACAGACACTGCAGTAAGCCGGCCGCTGTGCCCGAGCGGTTCTAGGCGCTTCAGTCCTGAACCACGCTGCTGCTACGGTCGCAGGTTCGAATCCTGCCTCGGGCATGGATGTGTGTGATATCCTCAGGTTACTTAAGTTTAAGTAGTTCTAAGTCCAGGGGACTGATGACCTCAGATGTTAAGTCCCTTAGTGCTCAGAGCCATTCGAACACTGAAATAAAGAATAAGGAAATGGCTTCAAATAGAACGCGAAGGAGACGGAGATGATGTATTAGGAAAGATGGAATGAAAGACTGACGGCCGACTATTGTTGGATGCTGAAGAAAAACGGTAAAGATTAGGTTTCTGGGAGCAAATAAAAAAGGGAAAGTTTGAAAATTTAATATAACCGATAGTATTGTTTATATTATTTGTACTGTGTGCCTACAGAAATAAAACAATAATGTAAAAGTACAGAATTTGTTTGAAATTTTATTTTAATGTGTGATTCACTTTCTTAAATCTGTAAACTGTGACACTTTATTTTGCGACAAGCCATGACATGATAGAATGAAGTGAAAGTTATTTTCAGTCCCAGTATTACAGACTGATTCTAGAACACAGATTTTTGAGAAATCTGGTGGAATTTTTAAAAATACAGGCTTTGGTAATTAAGACAACATGTCATTACTTAGATAAAAGGTTTTCTGAAGGAAAAGTGTCATCCTATTAGCCACTGTTTCATAATACTGCTTTATTACTGTCCCGACTTGAATGTGTTAGGGATTGTTTCTGTCACACACAAGTATACCAGCATTGTTACATTTGAGGATAAATCACTATTGTATACTAGGAAAACATGTAGTATGGACAATGAGGAACATGTATATATTTGGCCGTCAGTGATCCATTACCTGCTGTTCGAATATTCTAACCACATAATCATTGACGAACGACTTCAGAATTTTACGATTTGTAATAACAATTTTCGTAGCTGTAGCTTCAAAATTAACGACATTTTTCAAAAAAAGCTGTGATGCACACTTTGAGCCAAGGACCAACTCTGATGTACTGCGAAGAGTAAACTGCAACAAGTCTATGGTTTCAGCGGCATTAATTATACCGTGGGTTACATAAGAAGCTCTTCTTAGAAATTGAGCTGACACCCAAAGACCGACTACCGACCCAATTCCCGCAACCTCACACAGGCGTGCCGGAAGCCAGCTACCATGCGACGGTCCGTTTTTGAGCTCTTGAAGGCTTCGCCCCGCCACCTAGCGGAGAAGCAGAGCACGCGCGACAGCGGTAACCTCTCTGAAGTCGATAGAAGCTATCTCAGTAATTGTAAGTAGTAGTTCAATCTCTAGATGTAAAACCACTATGGTGATAGGAAAACAGTAAAGATTAATGACGGAGCTATAGAAATACTTAAAGATCTTACCTTTTTCAGACGGCTGGAAACAGTAAACGAGTGGACACTTCAAGAAATAAACAGGAGGCTAAAAATACGAGGGGGTTCCGAAAAGTAATGTTCCGTGAAAACAAATATTTTTAAATAAAACTAACGTTGTTAACACTCTACATGCCTATTCTTCATGTAACAGCTTGCTGTGATCGGGTGTAGAATTCAGAGAGTTCGTACACAAATGCAGCACCCTTCTCTTCAGCATGACATTGCCAGACCACACACTAACACCGCGATATCTGCAGCAATCCAGCGCCTTGGGTTCGCTGTCGTCGATCACCCTTTATGCAGTCTGGACTTGGCCCCATCCTATTTTCATCTGTTTCCAAAATTTGAAGAACGCTTTCGTGGACCTCAATTTGATGGTGATGAAGTGGTGCAAGCGGGGTGAGGTTGTCGCTACGTCAACGAAGTCATAGATTCTACAGTGACCGTATCTTGCAAACTGGTCTCTCGTAGAGAGAAATTTGTTCGTCGACGAGTGACTACGTCGAGAAATAAACAAGGAGACACGAAGAACAGAGGTATAGCATATTGATAAGGTTTGTTTTATTTAAAAAGAAAGTGCGGACTAACGGAAGTGAAACATGAACGCAAATAGTTAAAAAAAAATTGCTTTCCCAACAAGCAGTGAAACGACGCATGCTGGTCAGAGCAGTTACGCACAGAGAAACAAATTTTACTATCCCATTGTGTGTGTTGCACACAAGAAGAAAAGAAGTGAGCCGTTTTGCGGCTCGCGTTGGTGCATTTAGCAAGTTGGCATCGTTTAATAGGGATAGTGGCGTCTCGTTTCCTTCTCGTGTTTACTGGCGCCACTGCATTTGCTAGCGTTGTCTGTCCATGAGCGGTAGCAGCAGCGGTTATCGATATCTAGTACCCTAGTACTATCTTTGGAGGGATATCAAGTGTTTTCCGGGTCGGAGTGTGTCGGGTAGTTCGGTTGGGACGGAGCGGCAGTGAGGTTCGGCAGAGCGATGGCATGCCGCTGGCGGCACGCAGGCACTGCCGGATCGAGGGGCTGTAGTGGCGAGGGCGACAACCTCGTTCTCCACCGGACCCAGGACGTTCGAGTCGAGTGAACATTAACCCAGTAATGAAACCTCCACTATTTTGAGATCGCGCCGTTTTTTCGCGCGTTGCTGCTTGCAGGGTCGCTGGGACAAAGAGCAACAAGTGGAGTGTTTGGAGTTGGCGCAATTAATTAGCCATCCTCCAGGTTAAAACTCCTTTCTTTCAGGAGTGCTACTTCTGCAAGGTTCGCAGGAGAGCTTCTGTAAAGATTGGAAGGTAGGAGACGAGGTACTGGCAGAAGTAAAGCTGTGACGACGAGGCGTAAGTCGTGCTTGGGTAGCTCAGATGGTAGAGCACTTGCCCGCGAAAGGCAAAGGTCACGAGTTCGAGTCTCGGTCCTGCACACAGTTTTAATCTGCCAGGAAGTTTCATATCAGCGCACGCTTCGCTGCAGAGTGAAAATCTGATTCTGGAGTCATTTTCGACCTTTTATTATTAATCATTGAATTCCTTGTGTTTATTGATGAAGTTCAGCCAGTGGTATTTTTCTGCCTAGCCACTAATGCCCCAGTTACCTGTCCTGGAGGTTAGCGTATTTTCGCGGCAGTGTACCTTTCCTCGCCTTCCCGCTGCTCTCCGGTAAGGCGTGTAGTTAGACAGCCTCCTTGATTGTGGTTCGGATATTTTGTTCTTTTGGACTACCTTGGTCGTAGTGGTTCCTTATGCTTCTGGATGTTCTAAACACCAGATTTTGAAGACGCAGTGCTGTCCGCCTTGCCTGGTTCATTCCATCATTGTGTTAGTTACCAGACGTTAGGAAGATTTTGCAAGAGTGTTGGACTGCGTTTAAACTGTCGCTAGTTTGAGTTGCCATCCGGTTATGTGAATACAATTCTTGGCTGCCTGTCTCGTCGGTTAGGAAGTTGAGCGACTTTGCCAGGCAGATCCTTGGAGCACTGTCTTGAGTCCCACTTCTCTCTTGGTTTGATCAGATTCTTTAAAAAACATTAATTTTGAGTTATTGCTATTGGGGCCTTCAGCCGACAAATAATTTGAATTTCTGGTCAGCCGTGAGTGCAAGTTGCTTAAGAATTTTTTTATCAGACATTTTGTCTTAAGTCATATTTGATAATTGTTCCTTATTGTCAGCCTTATTTGCAACTGGTTACAAATAAAGTGTACGTGATTTAATTAAAGAAAACTGAATAACCAACTGTAACTGAGTAAGGCCCCGTCCACACCGAATGCTGCTTTTCCCTAAGTCCCATGTTACAAGAAGTGTGCATAAGTACCAAAGAGCAGCAGCAGTTTATTACTAACACAGAGAGTACAACTGAAATGTCCTCTGACGAGGCGTTACGGAGGCCACTACGACGGAGTCTCCGAAAGTCGGCAGCGGTGATGAGCTGAGGGGTCCTTCCGGAGCGGCTATCATCCTGACTAAGGCGCGAGACGGTGCTGTCGGATGGGTAGCGGTAGCGCCAGGCGTTTGCAGCTCGAGGTAGCTTGCGATCGGTCTAGAGGCCGCAAGTGAATTGGTTGTCAAGAGGCTGCGCGGCGATTTGAGCAGCCGTCCTCGGAGGAATACTGGCGCGGTGTCACGTAACCGCGTGGACGCGAATAGGTGTGTGGCGCTGTTTACCGCCAACTGCATGGTGCGGCTTTCGGCCCCGGACACTGTGGCGGCTGGAGGAGGCTCGGCGGTAAACAGCCCAGCGGCTCTTCTGATGACAAAGCAACACGCAGGGGCTTTGCCTGGTACGCTAAATATGTCCGCAAATATGCTGGCCGAATTGGAACGGACCCCATTATGCATATACACTGACGGAAAGAAACCGCTACACCAAAAAATCATTAATGTAGAGTAATGAAATTACGGCTGGGAGATCATGTGTAGACCATATTTTCACATTACGAAAGATTTTGGAGAAACATACGAAAAAATCAAGAAATATAGGATTAATTTTCATAGTTCTAGAAAAAGCAGACGATACTGTTTCAAGAGAATTACTTTGGACAGGACTAGATATGGCAACATAAACCCTTCCTTCATTAAAACAATACAACTGATATATGAAGATAACATTTGCCAGGTGAAAGTTGATGATAAACTTTCACAGAAATTTAGAACAATCAGAGGCCTTTTACAGGGCTGTCCCGTGTCACCATCATTATTTAAAACCAATGTAGATATTAGCCTTAGAACATGATCTCGTAAATGTAACAGTATGGGATTAGAAATAACAGCTGGAGTTTACCTACATCATTTATAGTTTGCTGATGATCAAGATTGGGAGGATGCTAACACTATGTGCAGTCAACTAGCAGTAACATACAAAGCTTGGGCCGGCCGGTGTGGCCGTGCGGTTCTAGGCGCTTCAGTCTGGAACCGCGCGACCGTTACGGACGCAGGTGCGAGTCCTGCCTCGGGCATGGATGTTTGTCATGATGTCCTTAGGTTAGTTAGGTTTGAGTAGCTCTAAGTTCTAGGGGACTGATGACCTCAGATGTTAAGGCCCATAGTGCTCAGAGCCACACAGAATCCTTGACTAATGATTCAGATAAGCTATACATTGAAGGAAAGAAAATCAAAAAGATAAACACTTTCTATTATTTCGGATCGATTTTAGAAATCGAGGGAAAGTCAGAATTAAAAAATAAATTAGTAGCAGGCGGAAGGTCGTTGGGATGCTTAACTCAGTGTTATGGAGCAGGAATGTGGTGAGCAGAACTAAAAAATTAATATACAAATCTACAATAGAAAGTGTTGTTCTGTATGAAACGGAGTTCTGGACAATTAACCTGAAGCACATTCAAAAATTACAAGCTCTAGAGATGACCTTCTGGAAATGATCGGCAAGGATCTCCAGGAGAGAGAAAAGGAATACCAAAATAATAAGGAGAATGGAAATAAAAGAAAGAATATATGACGTAATGGATAGGAAGAAATTACAGTGGTACGGGCATGTACGACGAATGGAGAAAGCCAGAATACCAAAATTGGTACCGGAGTGGGAACCGGAGGGGAGAAGAAGAAGACGACCTATGACCACCTGGATCCAAAAGGTACAGCACAAAAAAAATGCATCTGAGCACTATGGGACTTAACAGCTGTGGTCATCAGTCCCCTAGAACTTAGAACTACTTAAACCTAACTAACCTAAGGACATCACGCGCATCCATGCCCGAGGCAGGATTCGAACCTGCGGCCGTAGCGGTCGCACTGTTCCAGACTGAAGCGCCTAGAACCGTTCGGCCACACTGGCCGGCTGTACAGCACACAATGAGGAGAATAGGCACAGAGGAAGAGAATACGCAAGATCGAAACACCTGAAGAAATATTTTCAAAATATAGTTTAAGAACGTTTATTCTTTGTATAGTAATTTCCGAGTAAATTATTATGTTGGAGATACGACTCTGTAATGAGGAAAAGCTCGAAATAAAAAAAAATGAAATTTCGGTAATACATCTGTCTAGGTAACAAATTTAAGTGATGAACATTGGAAGACCACCGTTTAATGTAAGCACGAGGTAAGTCATTGCAAATGTGAAATGCTGGTGCATTAATAACAGGTGTAAATGCCAAAATGTTGAATGCTAACACGCAAAAACGTGCGTGCCTTGTGTTGCACAGGTGCCGGATGTCTGGCTGTGGGATGTGTAATGGATCTGGGAGATGTAATTTTTTTACCGTATTTGTCGATACCGAATTTAAATGTTTTCTTATATTTTTGTCAGGATTTATTATAATTTGTCTTATTATATGTTAATTTACTTCTGTTTTTGAGAGTAAAAGCATATTGATTACTATTAGAAAATGTATCGAAGAATAGCAAAGAGACTGATTACAACTGGAAGATTGTGTGTGGTGTAAAACATCTTTGACGTTGGAGTCATCTTTGACTGTACTTAGTCGGCAGCTAACTGTTGGTGTGTGTTGACCATGGTGTTGTCGGAAGAACAATGTGAAGGTTGCCGTCATATATAATTTTGAAGTATGTTACTATTATTTTTGTATTAACTAAAAAAGAAGAAACTACATTTGAAGAAACTGTATTTGAAACACCAAAATGAGAGAAACACGTTGAACCACGTCAATTCTGCAACCAACAAAGATGCATTGTGGAATCATACTTAGACAACTGAAGCCAAGACTATATCGCCGTGTAAACGTCTAATGGAAAAGGTACTGTCACGAAATATGGCAAATTTAAGTAAATAAAAAATAGTGAGCATATTTTCAACTTGTGTCTCAGCCGGGATAACATTGCCGCATTTCAACTGTGGGCGTCAGCCGGGATAACAATTTGCAATATTTCAGATGGAGTTCCATGTCTGTTGCAATTAGTCGTTTAGTACAGAGCGGTTAATGCTGATTGTGGTGACGCTGGAGTTGTCGTCCAGTCACGTCCCATATGTGCTCCATTGAGCAGGCCAAGGCAAATCTGTAGACCAGCTGGGTTACAACAGAGGTATGTGGGCGAGCGTTATCGTGTTACCACCCCGGAGTGTTGTATAGGAATGACATGTTGAATCACAAGGTTGGCATACAAACGTGCAGTGAGGGTGCTGGGATAACCAGGGGGGTGCTCCTGCTGTCATACGAAGTCGCACCCCAGACCATAACTCCAGGTGTAGGTCCAGCGTCTAGACGCTGACTAGTTGGTTGCAGGCCCTCAGCCGGCCTCTTTCTAATCAGGACACGGCCGTCTCTGGCACCGAGGCAGAGTCAGCGTTCATCACAAAATGCAACAGACATCCACTGTGCCCTCCAGCGAGCTCTCGCTTGACATCGCTGAAGTCGCAAATGGCTATAGTTTGGGGTCGGTGGAATGTCTGGTTCGCCGGCCGCGGTGGTCTAGCGGTTCTAGGCGCTCAGTCCGGAGCCGCGCGGCCGCTACGGTCGCAGGTTCGAATCCTGCCTCGAGCATGGATATGTGTGATGTCCTTAGGTTAGTTAGGCTTAAGTAGTTCTAAGTTCTAGGGGACTGATGACCATAGATGTTGAGTCCCATAGTGCTCAGAGCCATTTGAACCATTTTTTTTGAATGTCTGGTTCGGAGCTGTCGGAAGTAACCGATCTTTTAACACTTCGTTCTGTCACTGTGATGTCAATCGCTGCTCAAACAGGTGCTGCCAGAGCCATATGCCCAACACGTTGATCTTCGCGCTCAGTAGCGCTACTTGGCCGTCCAGAACGGCGACTGTACATTCTCGTGACTACCGCTGCCAGCAATCATGTACAGTGGCAATATCCGAGAAGAAACATCCTGCTTCTCTTAACCCTATTACAGATTTCATTCAAACTCAGTGAGGTGTCGATAATGGCGTCTTTGTCGCCTTACAGGCATTCTTGACTATCGTCAACTGACCACGTCCAGTCTCAAAGGTAACTACCTCTCAAGACCGTTAACAGCGTGTATTTAAAACAGACTTGATTTTCATCCTCATACTGGTGCTACTAGCGCCACTCTAACGCGACTAGCTCGCAATTTCATTATACATCATGCTTCAGATGTGGGAACACGCCTAACAACTTCTCTTTGTGGCGCAAAACTCTTTCTTGGTACTGCGATATTTTTTCCCGTCAGTTTATATGTTCTAGAGACACAAATGGCTAAGAGAGAAGACATGAGTTGATGAGTTGAGGACATTGTCGTGACTGTCTTTAAATATAGCAATATGAAATGATCGGAGCTTGTTTAAGCAGATTTTATGTTGGAATCTTTATTATAATAATTGGCCTAGAGGAGGACGTAGTGGGAGGTGGTTTGACAACAACAGGACAGACGTGGATGCGAAAAGCTGGACATCGTGCTGTATGGACATGTCTGAAAATTTGCAATCTCGAGAAGCAGATGACTACTAGCAGTAGTTTTAGTTGGTGGTGGTGTGTGTGATGGTTCAGAAGTGTTGCCATAAACTGACATTTGTTGTAGTTACTATTAAAAATTCATGTTATCCAACTTTCCACGATTGTCTATTAATACAAATCATAAATGATAGCATGATAGATCATAATTCACTTCGAATGATTCATGAAAAAATATGAAAATTTACTTTCATATTGGCATTTCATAACGGGAACGCAATGCGAATACTAACAGTGCTTAATAATGGTTGAGTGACGGGGAAGAGGTCGATATTCGCCTGCAACGATTTCGGAAAAATGTGGAAAATAGCTTAATTATTTAACATAATACTGTTTCTAGCTGTCAAATTCAGTTTATTAAGCTATAATTTCCGTAACATAAATAAATATAACTAAAGTACCCCAACACCAAATACCAGGTCTGACACATATGAAGCAATTGCCACTATTTAGTTTGAGAACATACACCTCTGCATTCTTTCCAATGCTTAAATCGTTTCAGTGTGTGATTTACCATGTGTATTGCGAGAGGACCGTAGTTTTTCCACTTTCCACTTTCCTCATTCACCATCGCAAAATGAGTTCTTCAAAACGCCGTTTTGAGTTTCGGAATTATAAAGAAAACATGTGCTATTACAACTGGTGAATGAGCTGATATTAATTTGCTGTACTTACTCGTATGTAGCGTGACGGTCAGTCATATTGTCTTTCTGCAGAGTTCGTCCGCCCACATTCCACTGTTTGAAAAAAAAAAAAATCTTCAACAGCAGTTTTGGTAGAATGTTTTTTTAACATATTGTTAGCCCTGTCGACGAATGGAACAACACGCACACGTCCACTGCCATAAAATGCAGTTTCGTTGTCCCGTGCCTGTATAAATTCGCTGCAGCTGCACATTTTATTTACTCTTTCCGCCCGTTCTCTGGACTGTAATGTGATGTTATGTGACGCGATGTGATTCTGCTGACAGCGCGCGGACGGAAATGGTCGGCAGAGCCACGCAGAACCGACATAATTTGAAATACTCCCCCTTTTTTTTGTCGTTTCGGGCGCGGTATTTCAATTATGTTAACGACCCATTACGCGGGCGAGTAAATTAAGCAATTGTCTGGTTAAATTCCGATGGAATCCCGCTCGTTAGCGACAACGATACGGAGGGGCGAAAAAAAATTAAATCGCGGTAAAAACGCTCGTTTTGGAATTAGGATGTGCGCTGCAGAATAAATTTGCCATTACCGCGGCAGCTGACGGGATCGTAGGTAAATATCCTGCTACGCGAGCTACCGTTGCCTTCATTATGGACAGATTACTCTGAGAAATGACATTCGGTTATCACTCGGCTGAAGATGGGAGGAGGATCATTTGTATATGAAAGAGACTTCTTGAATATTTTTTGATCATTCGGTTATGGGAAGAGCTTTGTGTTACGTTCTAGAGTGTTTCAGCTGTACCAAAAACAAGCCTGTAGGCATTTAAGTCTTACTAATATTCTAATGATTTTTGTGGGTACGTAACATCTTAAAACAAGTAAGAGGAATGCGGAACGGTTACTTTGAAAAGGGGCGACCTATTTTCTTCCCTTATACGGTGCCCGGACTGTATTTAATAGTTGAAAAGTGAAACTTCCTGGCAGATTAAAACTGTGTGCAGGACCGAGACTCGAACTCGGGACCTTTGCCTTTCGCGGGCAAGTGCTCTACCATCTGAGCTACCGAAGCACGACTCACGCGCGATCGTCACAGCTTTACTTCTGCCAGTATCTCGTCTCCTACCTTCCAAACATTACAGAAGCTCTCCTGCTGTTCGCACACTATAATCCTGCCATTTCTCTTCAAATGCGTGCTAGTATGCAAATAAAACGGACGAAAACATGTTTTGTAGCAGTTTCTTCGCGATAACTGGGAACCAGTGGAGACAGCTGAAATGATCGTCAGCCATGGTACCATGAACTCGGAGAAGGAACACAGTCGTCTGTTTTCACCTGCGCATGCTCTGATATGACGTCATACCTTCCAGCACAGTTGCTGTATTTTTCATTGAAATTGCGTGTAGCACTGAGATAGCTACAGAGGCAGACCAGATTTCAATGAGAAAAACCCAGGACGCTTGTGTTTATACCTAACTTCATTACTACACTTAAGCTTACCTTTCTTGTGGGTTATGATTTTTCGAAATCGATAATAGGTCCTATGACTATGCAGCAACCGAAAAACCCGTAGTAACAATGTATCACCATTTAGCGAATTCGAAACGAAAATTAGGTAAATAAATAAAATTCTTTTGCTCAAAAATCAGAGACTGGAATATATATTTTCTGTAATGTTTAGTCACTCAGTAGGTACTTTACAATTTGCTTACGCTAAAAACTGTGTAATGTTACTAATCAGCAATCAAATGCAAACCATGCATTTCATACTAACATTTAAGATGTCGTTTCACTGTAGATGCTTAGGACAAACGTACATACATGCCAAACGTTATTCCATAAGCCAACAAAAGCCGCATTGCACACATTCTTCTCAAAATTTTCTTGAATGTCGCTGCAGTCATATGCGAGAGATGGCGTAAGCGATGCTCCTTTATAGTTCTTTGGTTTTGATTTTATTTGTCTCGAAGACCACAAAATAGATGGTCCGTAAGGTGGCGGTAGGTAATACCTATTTCTCTTTTCACCATACCTCTTGCCCTTACTACATTGCTGTACTTGTCTTTGGAACTGCGTGTAGTGTATTGTGCAAGCATAGAACATAAGGAATTTTTGAGGAACTGTTGTAATGGCACTGTGGCTGATGCCTCTCGAATGGAGGACGTTGTTAAATTTGTTTTCTTGTGCTGTTGTTGAAGTCTGAATATCATTCCTCATTCTGTGAATGCTGTAATTGACGACTGCAATTAGTTATCGCCTAATTTGTCATTTCATTGTAAACTAGTCCTTTTTGTTAGTGTTTTGTGTAATAACAAAGTGCTTTAATTCACAGACTGGCAATTCGTACACCTTGAGTTCGATACCTGCTGTAACTTTTTTCCATTTCATTTTATTCCTCTCAGTGTAAAATTATAATATATTTAAACGCTTCAGTTTATCTAAAAAAATGAATTTATTCAATTTAGCTACGGTCACTACCCTTGAACGTCAGAAGGCTAAAGAGCCCTTTACCAGTAGATTTTTAGAATAGAAAATTAGATATAAAGATTTCTATAAGAAACTAATGGTGAGTTTGGACCAGGAATTCGAGAATCTTTTTTTGAAGTCCCAAATGTCCTTGTAAGAGCGTCGAAATCTCTTTAATATACGTCTGACCAGGTGAAAAGATATTTGAAAGATGATTTCTTTCCCAGTGAGGGAGAAATACCTGTATTATTCTGGGGCTGTCAATGTGAAAGAACCATCGTACCTGAGGACAAGGGTACGTGCCGAGTAAAACTGTGAGGGACGGGAAAAACCCACCGTGGTACAACAACAAAGTTAGGAAACTACTGCGAAAGCAAAGAGAGCTTCACTGCAAGTTTAAACGCAGCCAAAACGTCTCAGACAAACAGAAGCTAAACGATGTCAGAGTTAGCGTAAGGAGGGCTATGCGTGAAGCGTTCAGTGAATTCGAAAGTAAAATTCTATGTACCGACTTGACAGAAAATCCTAGGAAGTTCTGGTCTTACGTTAAATCAGTAAGTGGCTCGAAACAGCATATCCAGACACTCCGGGATGATGATGGCATTGAAACAGAGGATGACAAGCATAAAGCTGAAATACTAAACACCTTTTTCCAAAGCTGTTTCACAGTGGAAGACCGCACTGCAGTTCCTTCTCTAAATCCTCGCACAATCGAAAAAATGGCTGACATCGAAATAAGTGTCCAAGGAATAGAAAAGCAACTGGAATCACTCAACAGAGGAAAGTCCACTGGACCTGACGGGATACCAATTCGATTCTACACAGAGTACGCGAAAGAACTTGCCCCCCTTCTAACAGCCGTGTACCGCAAGTCTCTAGAGGAACGGAAGGTTCCAAATGATTGGAAAAGAGCGCAGGTAGTCCCAGTCTTCAAGAAGGGTCGTCGAGCAGATGCGCAAAACTATAGACCTATATCTCTGACGTCGATCTGTTGTAGAATTTTAGAACACGTTTTTTTCTCGAATATCATGTCGTTTTTGGAAACTCAGAATCTACTATGTAGGAATCAACATGGATTCCGGAAACAGCGATCGTGTGAGACCCAACTCGCTTTATTTGTTCATGAGACCCAGAAAATATTAGATACAGGCTCCCAGGTAGATGCTATTTTTCTTGACTTCCGGAAGGCGTTCGATACAGTTCCGCACTGTCACCTGATAAACAAAGTAAGAGCCTTCGGAATATCAGACCAGCTGTGTGGCTGGATTGAAGAGTTTTTAGCAAACAGAACACAGCATGTTGTTATCAACGGAGAGACGTCTGCAGACGTTAGAGTAACCTCTGGTGTGCCACAGGGGAGTGTTATGGGACCATTGCTTTTCACAATATATATAAATGACCTAGTAGATAGTGTCGGAAGTTCCATGCGGCTTTTCGCGGATGATGCTGTAGTATACAGAGAAGTTGCAGCATTAGAAAATTGTAGCGAAATGCAGGAAGATCTGCAGCGGATAGGCACTTGGTGCAGGGAGTGGCAACTGACCCTTAACATAGACAAATGTAATGTATTGCGAATACATAGAAAGAAGGATCCTTTATTGTATGATTATATGATAGCAGAACAAACACTGGTAGCAGTTACTAATGTAAAATATCTGGGAGTATGCGTGCGGAACGATTTGAAGTGGAATGATCATATAAAATTAATTGTTGGTAAGGCGGGTACCAGGTTGAGATTCATTGGGAGAGTCCTTAGAAAATGTAGTCCATCAACAAAGGAGGTGGCTTACAAAACACTCGTTCGACCTATACTTGAGTATTGCTCATCAGTGTGGGATCCGTACCAGATCGGGTTGACGGAGGAGATAGAGAAGATTCAAAGAAGAGCGGCGCGTTTCGTCACAGGGTTATTTGGTAACCGTGATAGCGTTACGGAGATGTTTAACAAACTCAAGTGGCGGACTCTGCAAGAGAGGCGCTCTGCATCGCGGTGTAGCTTGCTCGCCAGGTTTCGAGAGGGTGCGTTTCTGGATGAGGTATCGAATATATTGCTTCCCCCTACTTATACCTCCCGAGGAGATCACGAATGTAAAATTAGAGAGATTAGAGCGCGCACAGAGGCTTTCAGACAGTCGTTCTTCCCGCGAACCATACGCGACTGGAACAGGAAAGGGAGGTAATGACAGTGGCACGTAAAGTGCCCTCCGCCACACACCGTTGGGTGGCTTGCGGAGTATAAATGTAAATGGAGATGTAGATGTAGAACTTGTTCATCTGGTGATCCCAAAGGGCTCGCCAGCACAGGTATGGTCGTGAGATGTACACGGCGTTCGATGTTGGAGGAACTCTGTGAGAAGATTTTCAGATCTATTTCTCCCCCCAGTCAATTCTCTTCCCCAAGTCCCTAGCTCGTGGTCTAGTGGCTAGCGTTGCTGCCTCTGGATTAAGAGTTCCGGGTTCGATTCCCGGCCGGGTTGGGAATTTTCTCTGCCCGCAGACTGGGTGTTTGTGTCATCCTCGTCATTCCATCATCCTCGTCATTCCATCATCCTCGTCATTCCATCATCCTCGTCATTCCATCATCCTCGTCATTCCATCATCCTCGTCATTCGTGACAGTGGCTCGATCGGACTGTGAAAAAAATTGGACTGTAAAAAAAATTGGGACTTTGTACGGGCGCTGATGACCGCGCAGTTGAGCGCCCCAGAAACCAAACATCATCTTCGCCAAGGATTGTACTGAAATACGCCTGTACCAATCAGGATATTTATATAGAGAGGTATTATTATATTTGGAATCCTGACGAATTATTTTTTTTTTTACGTTGTTCTCTCTGTCATGTATATTGTATGAAGAAATTTCGTTCATTTTATGTGCATGGTGTAAGAAAAATGTTTTAAGCAACATTATTGTAATGATTTTCTATCGTAATAATGGGTTACGTCTTATTTTCAATTAACAAAATACACGTCTGTGAAACATAAAATAAAAAACAAAAATGAACGTTAAACGTGAAATAACAATTCAAAACGTAAAACAAATATAAGCGAAATAAAGAACAAGACTCGTAATGAATAGTTAGATATTTTAATGATTTATGTTGAAAATACTCTGACAGCACATTGTGTACTTATGTTCCAAAAATGTTTTTTTTATAGACCAGCTTTGTTACACACGAATGTATGTAGCGTGAAAACTTCTTTATGTTGTAAACGTTTTCATTTTTCAAAATTAATAACAGAGGTGGGGTATTTTGCAAAATTTCAAACTATTGGGAAATTCTATTATACAATTTTCAACAACGTTAATTGCATATCACCTTTTATATTAGAAACACTTATATAAATATCATCGTTTCGCGGCGGGCTCAGGGATTTTCTCTGTCTCGTGATGACTGGGTGTTGTGTGATGTCATTAGGTTAGTTAGGTTTAAGTAGTTCTAAGTTCTAGGGGACTGATGACCATAGATGTTAAGTCCCATAGTGCTCAGAGCCATTTTTTTCATCGTTTCGAAGTTATTCCTTCAAAACCTAATTTGCCAAATTATCTTTCGAGGTGTTTTATCCCTTAAAAAATGACTCTGGACACAAACAAATAAAAGTATTGCACTATTTTTGCCCCTCTAGACACTTGCCAGGTTTCATCAAGATTGGGAAGGTTCTCTTGTCAGTACTCCTATCGTCACGAAAACTATCCGCCTTGCGTATGAATGATTCTACAGCTTCTAGACGCAATGCGGCAACGTCAATAAACGCTCTTAGCTTTTACTCTGTTATGAATACGTAGCTATAAGAGTACCCAGTAAACCCCTAATTAAATACTTGCAAAACGTAGATGAAAACGCCTGACATACATCGAATCTCCGTGTTTCCTACTTTTTCCGTCAGATGGCTGGACTACCCGAAGCTGGGTGGCAGCGCTCCTAGCAGCGACGCGGAGAAGCTACGAGCGAATGGACCAGCCACCTAGCGATGTTTGTGCGAACTGCTTCGCGAAGCGAGAGGCGGCGATGCGTGAAATTGCACATCAAATGGGTGTTGATAGCATTCGTTGAGCTTCAAATCGCAAAATAACAACAGAAGGCGTTTTATTTTTCCACTCGATGCTTCGGACGAGTGACGCCATTTACACGGTGACAGAATACACTTTTGTTCTTCAGAAGTTACGTATTGGTGAATGATGAATATGTTGTCCAGGTTCCAAATCTCGGACTGTAGACTGCCTGTCTGTTTTATAACGAAATATTGTGATGGTATTTCACTTATAAAAGAAAAGCGAGACAGGAGTAGGTAATCACAGTCATGGATGAACACCACCGTTGCGTAGTATAAATGGTTAATACAAAAATCACTATACCATTATTTACGTAGAGACTTCAAAACGTAAGTTATACAGTCATATCGTCCAACGCTAACAACAATGCACAAAAACAGTGGCGTATTGTCGGTTGAGAATACATGTTCCGAGTTTAGTGCAGCGGTACGAATAACAGGTGCATTATAGTGTGTGTGTGTGTGTGTGTGTGTGTGTGTGTGTGTAATGACACGGCAGCTGGAAACGCATCAAGTTGAAATGCGCGGGAAAGGAAGTTTCTTGTGGACAAAACGTCCAAGCTGCACACAGATTCACCTGAAATTCTGGCACAAATGCAATGCCGTGTCGAACCATTGTGAAATTGTGCCAACAATTCGACCAAGAAGGCAGACATGGGTGGACGCTGACAGGAAAGGTGGGTGTAATTCCGCCTTTCCTACAAATATACTGCTCTAAGTTTTTGAATTTACTTTAACTGCGGCTCAGACGAAGGCAGATCACAGTGAGCGGCGTCAAGATTGTATATTGAAAATTCTTTAACATATCGCAGAAGTCAGTTAGATTTATGTCATCGCATCACCAACTTTTAAAATAGGCTTATTTCTTTCCGATCAGGCCAGGAAATGATTAATCAACGCTTTGAGAGTTTAGTAGCGCAAGGAAGAGGATCTGGAACTTGCCTATTTATGCAACTGAAAAAATTGTTTCACTACTCAGATACCGGACTCTTCAATTACCATTGATAATGAGAAATAGCAAACACATTTGCTAGGTAATGCCGTATTCAGTGTTTCACCAAAGTAGAAAACTACTTCTACGAATTATTTTTCAAGCGACTACGAATTACTATCCAAGTCAATCGTGAATTGCGTTTAAACGCAGATATTTCAGATTCATATTTCACTAAGAAGTGAGAGTCAAGATCCGATTGAATTAATCGCTATTATTTCAAGATTATCACATATGTAATCAGAGCAAACTCACAGTTAACTGTTATGAAAAACGGAAAAAGAACACAATACCAACTTTTGTATGCAAAACAAAACAGAGATTAACCGGATTATGTCAAAGGTCACATACCAATTCCCTTTCCATAGACATTCACATCCTCCTCAAAAACCCAAATAACAGCAATAATTTATACTCCCTTCTTGTCTTTGAGCTACGGAATTGTATTGTTTCCAGAATGAGATTATCATTCTGCAGCGGAGCGTGCGCTGATGTGAAATTTCTTCGCAGTTTAAAACTGTGTGCTAGGCCAAGAATCTAATCCGGGACCTTTGCCCTTTGTTTGGAAGGTAGGAGACGAATTACTGACAGATGTAGAGCTGTGAGGACGGAGCGTGAGTCGTGCTTGGGGTAGCTCAGATGGTAGAGGACTTTGCCGCGAAAGGCAAAGGTCCCGAGTTCGAGTCTCGGTCTGGCACACAGTTTTAATCTGCAAGGAAGTTTCAATTGTAATGTTATTTCACCACAGATTTTCCAAGAAGTTTAACGACAAATTGGATCTCACGTCTTGACCGTTATTCATCAGAGTCGTTACGAAGGCCATGGCATCTACCGCAGATGACCGTGCCCAGGCAGTTGCCAAGCTAGAAGAAAATCTGGGGAAAAGAGCCTTTCCAAGGAACAGAACATTCGCACAGCGCTTAAGGCTCCTTGAGCAAGGAGCGGACTTCTGTCGTCGAGGAACTGGACGGTTGGCAGAACGTTCCAACTCTTTTTTTTTACAAATATTTTGGTGATTATAGTGAAAAATAGTGCCTGTATGTATGTCACTTTGAAGTTTGATGCAGCGTTCAATAAAAGTTATTTGGCCTGTCGTAATAATGTGTAAGTTGCTTTTAAAATCCTCTTCCGTCTCCAATGACCTATTAGTCGCTCCCTTTTGAGTCACCTCGTATGTATTTGTGAGAGGACATCAGACGCAAACGTCTACAAATGTGATCTACGGACTACTGGCTGCTCCAACATGACGATGCACGACGGCATGCAGTCTGGCTTAGTCAGGAGTGTTTGGTTAAAAACAAGACGACAGTTGTTATCCACCCGCTATCCTCCCCAGACTTTGTTACTACTTCCTCTTGCCCAGGATGAAAAATCAAGTGGACGGAGTAAATAATGGCACGTTTGAGAGGGTCACAGTGGGAACACAGAGGGTAATAAACACTAACGAAGAAAACCTTAGAGGACGCATTTCAAAAATGGTGTAAACAGTGACGAAGGGTATATTCGCTATCAAGGTAATTATGCAGAATAAATTGTGGATGAGATGTAATTAATTTTGTATATTTTGGAGACGTTTGAACACCATTTGATGCGTAAAATAATCATATTATAAAAATTTCGTGATGCTGATAAATCGAAACGAAGCACTTTCTTTTGCAAAATGCTGGAAAATAACTGTAGTGAAGTAAACGAAAGAGGTCACGACTTCGGGAACACCGTTCTTCTTTGAGGGCTTGGTCTTAAGCGCTGCTTAGAGGATGTGGTCTATGAGTGCCCTTCAGAAAGTACGGAACGATAGATCGCGAAATGGAAACGACAGTGAAAATCGAAACTGTTTCATTTAGTAAATGCTACGAGTATAAGGCTACTTTTTTTCCCCCCAACCTCCACCACTGTGAAAATTAAAAATGATTTATTTGCAACGGTTACCTACACTTTCCACCCCCTTCTCATCATAGTCGCCGCTCCGGCTTTGAAACCTGTCATAGCGTTGTACCAACTTTCCAGTACCCTCGACATAAAAGAAAGCCGTCTGTACTTTCCACCACTTCTCAACGCTGATCTGCAGTTCGTTGCCCGTGCACAAATTTTGTCTTCATAGCCAGCAGTTCATATCTCAGAGACGAACAACAGAGGGTGCCAAGTCCGGGCTGTACAAGATACTTCCCATCGAAAACGCTGCAGGGGTGTCCTCATTGCCCCAGAAGTTTGCGGCCGAGAATTGTTATGGAGAACGAAATGCATGACACGCTATGTGGGATGCATGAAGTCAGGCGAAATCTCGCAGCAGGCACCTATACTTGGCAGGAGACACTGTTTCCTAAGCATCTTTAC